>NC_134462.1:6391629-7135795 GCF_047948215.1 Lycorma delicatula
TAACTAATTTTTGTGAGTTTTTAGACGTAATAGACTAGTTTGAGTCTCAAAACTTCTTCGGAACACATTTTGTGGACTTGGTGGTAGGGGACGTATAAATGGAAACTATGCTGTAAAGCTATTACTTACAAAGAAACTTAACAATAAATTATTTTGTTAACAAATCCGAATAAAAAATTTCAATACAATTATTAAACTTCCGTTATTTATTGTTGGCGTAAGATTTTATTAAAATATAACGCATCATTTCTGGTACTATATGAAGGGACAACAATTAAAATACTGTGAAAAATTAAACCGCAAACTATGAAAAAAAAATGTCATAAAAGTAAGCCTATATAAAAACACGGAACAGGACTTCTTAGAATTCCAAATAAATAATAAAATTTACACTGTATCACAAAAAAAAGTTAAAAAACTTTTATAACGGGAAATGCCATCGTTAATCGCATAAGGCCAACATTTTCAGATATTTCACGTAGTATTTATACAGAAATAATAACTGTAACAAAGATAATCTCAACATTTTTAAAGTCTTTTCGTATTCGAGAAAAAGACAGACGTTTTAAAAATGTACTTGTAAGACACCCGGTTTTTTAGAAACGACCGTAAAATCAATACTATTAAAAAAAGAACAGCAATCCCGCCACGATCCAGTAATTTGGAACGCAAAATCACCGGATAAAAAACAGACTACTTTTTAAAAATAAAAATCCAAGATGTCAAAATCCGGTGAAATCTGCAGTATAAAATATTTTCTTAATTATACACGTCGAATATATCGATAAAAATTCAGCGTATAATTTAAAAACGAAGTAAATGTTTTCAAAAATATTCCTCGTCGAAACAATTAAGAAGCGGGTGAAAATTTTTTAAGAATCTCAAACATTCAGGAATATCTCTCTGTAAGGACGTAAATAATATTTAAATGCTTTATATACACTATCTTATCGTAACAATCCACTTGTCTCAATTAGTTTACGCATCACACAAGGATGGCTAATAAGGATTTTAATGTAACTTGAATTTCTGAATTTATCGTAACGTTATCTACTTAAGATTTAAATGAAATTTTTAACGCAAAGAACATTTACGAGGAACCTGCCTTTACGGTCTGAAAAATAATATTTTTTTCATTTACTAGCTAAGAAAGCTATTTTATTAAAATTAAAATCCAGGATCAATAAACTTTGCAGGAAAAATGGTTTTAAAAAATCCGATATGGACACCATATGACTTCCTTGTAAGGCTATTAAATTGCATATATAAATTTTTATTAGATGAAAAGTACATAAAATTTTATTTCATTAAAAACTTCTGATTTTTTTTATTATTATTGAATCATTATTTATCGTAAAACTTTTTTTTATAATCACAGGTTATTAATAAAAAAAAAAAAAATGAGATGAAGTCTGATTCGAATCGATGTGACTTCCCCTTAGGAGATCAAAATATTTCATTAATTAAAATTTTATTTGGCTATAACTCTGGAACCGATAAAAATAAGTACACTTATGATATATCGTTGAAAAGCTCTCGATGGAGGACTTATTACTGCAGTTAAAAAAAGTCCAAAATCCAGATTTTTGGGGGCTTTCTTGGACACTTTTGGTCCAGTCGATTGTAATCAAAAGGGGAGATGCACAACTCCCTAAATCCAAATTTCAACATCCTACGGCTAATCGTTTTTGTATATTTCCGTTGAAATCTGAAAACCGAAATTTTTCGTGATCACCGTTAACTCCTTCATACAAGGAGGTAAAAATTGATAGTACACGTGTGACCTTGTAATAATTTAATACGATTTATACGCTCAAGAAACACAGGTTTAAGAAATATTACTGAAATTACGACCGGGAGCTCGGCCGTATCTTAGAAGTGTTATTTTATCAAATTATTCGTTCAGGAACCATTTTTTATAAATTCAATAAAGAAATATTAAATTAAAATGAAAGCTGAAACAACTTTCACGGGAAACGACTGAAATTTTTATAAAGGCATTTCAACTATTAATAACCGAAAATCGATAGCAAAATATAAAGTCAGGCGGTTTACATTAACCGGTATAGATTAGCTGATTTCAGGTTCGATTCTTGACATCTTAAAATTTATGTAGCTGTCCGAAGTCGTAAAGTAAAACAATACAGCGTTTAATCGGTTATATTAAACAACATTACGTGTTTATATGCGTTTTTACGTTATTTTTAGTCAACTACTTTGTCACTGCGGAAAAAAGTCACTTCGTAAAGTACGATTCTTTATAAACGGTTAAATCGCATAATTTAGAAAAAACTAAACGTAAGATTTCAAGTAGTAGTAAAATATCTTAGAATAAATGGAAGTTTCTTCTAAACTGCTAGAAGCAAACATTTATTTAATCGATCGCGTATAAACAAACACCGCCAAAAAGGGCAACGAATAAAATAGAATCGTTTTGAGTTCAGCAGGATATCATCGAAACGTTCTGTTTACAAACAAAATAAAATGTAAAAAGTTTAGATAAAATATTTTAGAATAAAAAATCGGATCGTTTACGAATGCAAATACATTTGACATCGGACCGATTGATGAATCTACAACCATTCATTTACTGCTTCAAATATTCGTGATATAGCTATTTCAATTCGTTCACATCAAAACGAAGAACACAAATTTTCTTTTTTAAACTACGCCTATCTAAATAGACTCAGATATTGAAAAACACAATCGTTTATTTAGGCGTGGAAAATAAACTTTATTTTAATACAGGTTATTGTTAGAATCTATAAACAAACATTATAGGAGATCTGACATAAGATACAAGTCACTTCAGAAAACAGTGCCACGGTTAATTGTACTGGAAAAACGGTATGTTTTTACAGAGAGGTATACTGCTGCATAACGATATGTCAAGCCCGCTGAAACGCAGCTGATATTCACAGCCTTACAAGTAAAATTGTCATTTTATTAATCACAGCAAATAAATGTATAATGAACATCATTACTAACAGAGAAGGCAACATTGACTCCTTTTGTACATTTCAGCATTTCACCTTTATAAGCGTTCCTGGCATAAAAAAAAATACCGTGGTAATCGGCGAACGTAAAAAACCAAGTTAGCGTATTCCTTTCCCGTTGAACTAACAAAATTTGCTTACAAAATAATTGTACATAACGTACCGTAGTAATACTTCTTGAAAATATAAAGGATAAATAATTGAAGATTTCCGCTTTTCTTTCTAAAGAAATGTTTTCAAAACTGGAAACTATGTCTGTTTCTAGAAGTGGGAGATCCAAAACCTCAGATGTGAAAGCTGCAACATCAGTCTTAATGTAGTAAACGCAGTCGATTAAATAACGGAATTTATTGTACAACCAAACTTAATATTCTACACAAACATCCCCGACGCGGTTTTGCCCGGCGTTATACGCATATAGAACTTCAAAAAACTGGAAATAGATTTTTAATAATTATTTGGGGGCTGCTACTGTCAGCGTTATCCCTATTCACAACTTATCTGATAAAATAAAATATTTAGAAAAAGAATGTTTCCCAAAAATTAAATTTTTAATTAAAGCTATTGAAATTGTTCAAAAACTACTCTGTCTCCGGCACAGCAAAGTCCACGAGTTTCTCATTCCGTTTTCTGGCACGGCAACGATGACATATTTTAATCTTGTTTACCATTTTAATATCTTTCAAATCAGGTAAACAATTTTTCGGTAATTTGGGACCTAACATATTTCTCGAAGGTTGAACACGATTCTGAGCCGAGAGTATAGCCGATTCTGAGCCTGAGAATGTTCTGGCGTATATTCGTATTGTCTACGATCATAGAATCTACGAACAGCAATCCTAGAAGTTCTTTTTATATATGACTTCGTCGATTTAGACGTTATAAAAATACTAATATCAAATTGAAAGTCGAATCTATGCCGATTATATGTATGGCTTACCCCGATTGAAATTTCTTAATTCGAAATAAAAAAAATCCTCAGAGTGCTACTTTGCTCCCGTGAGGCGAGTTCTCGCGCGAGCTACCACCAGAAAGTAAATGTTAGTTGCGATCAACTTAGAGTTATACCCAAGCGATCCACAAAGTCGGAACTGAAGTGGGAGACTAGAGGTTATACTTAGCTCCCGAACGGACCACGCCTGAGGTCCTCTGGGACATTTCATTTACACTGGTTAGCACTCCGATCACTAAATTTATTAACATATGCTGTCGTAGCATGGAAATTACCGAAACAAATATATTTAAATTAAAAAAAAGGCTAAAAAAAAGAGGGGGTGAAGTCTGATTCCAATCTATGTTCCTTCCTCTTGTAAGACCCAAATGTTTCATTAATTAAAATTTTATTTGGTTATAACTCTGAAACCGATGAAAATAAGTACCGCTTATGATATATATCATTGAAAAGATCTCTATGAGGACTTATTACTGCGGTTAAAAAAGAAGTCAAAAATCCTATTATTTTTTTTTTATTTTGGGCTTTTTTGGTTCAGTCGATTGCAATCAAAAGGAGATGTGCACAACTAGATGTTACAACAGACCTAAATCCAAAATTTCAACATCCTACGGGTAATCGTTTTTGAGTTATGCGAGATACATACGTACGTACGTCCTACATACAGCCCACCGTATACTTAATATTGTAAGAATCGGAATTAAATATGTGAAACGATGTATTTCTATTTATCTAGTTATTTTTTACAGGTTCAAACAGAGTACCGGGTCTAGACAGTAAAGTAGCACAATCGCACTTTATATTTTACGTACTTTTATAAGCAACAACGGTAGGTTTAGCTTTCGAGAATATAGAACGTGTATTTTTTTGAAATGAAAATGAAATAAGATGCTCTGGAACAGATTTTACGTATTTGTTTTAAGAGTGCTAAAAACTAAACGGCATTCATCGATGTTTAAGTTCTATTATTCACCGGGATGGAATGTTAATCGTTATAATAGCTCGCGTCACAGAAAAGGAAATGCTGCATATTTCACTCGACGATACGAAGGATCTGAGTTTTATTATACAATCGCTTATGGTAAGAACGAGAACCGACCGGACAACAAATTAATTTAACTAAACAATCCAAATCCATTTACGATTCGACGTGTAGATCTGTACGTACAGACGTCACATCGAAACTAACCAAAACGGATTCAGGGATGGTTAAAATAATATATCCGTTGAAATCTGACCGAATTTTTTTGCGATCACAATGCTTCCTTTACTTCGTACAAGGAAGTAAAAATCGGTTCAACAGTTTTAAACCAAGCCGTATGAAACAGACGTCAGGCAAAATAAAAAATCTAAAATATGTAGAATTACAATTATGTTGTTAATAAATCACGTAAAATGAAAACGTTTACATCGCCTAAAATTTACAGAAGCAGTATTCTTTTAAAACTTAAATTTGTACAATCACGATGAATATGCCGGGAGAAAGAATACAATGAAAACAAATAAGTAATCCCACAACAGTATTTTACAATAAAGATCGATTTTTATATCGTTAAATGAAAAGGTGGGCGGGTAGCGATGGTGGATGGTTAGTATATTTAGCGATTAAAGTAAATACACAAGTAATTCGTTTAGCGACATCAAAGAATTGTTATGAGGGTATTTACAGTAGAGGTAAAACAATAATAATAATAATAAGACCAACAGTACAATATTAGCGACAAAAAAGTTAACTATACCACATAGTAAGAGAATTAACCTACCCGCAGCAACATACAAAATAATTTATACAATACACGGTCTTTTTTAAATTATACATTTTACTACATTATATAAATAATGTGTTTTATAATCTGTTTACTACATTGAAATATATAAAAACAGACAAAATGTGTTTTTTTTTTGTCATAAACATTTATTATATTTCCAGAATATTCGCTCTACTTTCATAATATCACTTTATGTAACAGTATATTCGTAGCAAATGCATATTTATCAACAAAGCCCGAACAATAAGATACGTATTATTTATATATATATATATATTTTTTGTTCATAATATTTTAAATTAAATAAATATATCTTAATTAAAACAATAATTTTCTATATGTTCTCCCCAAAATATTATATATCGTATTCTGTAACTGCAAAAGAGCTGCACTGATTTTCACGGAATAGATATCGAACAATTCGTCTCAGCCACTCACATGATACAGATAATTTATATTTAAAGTAAATATAGAGGATCTATATTAAAGTAAATTTGGATACCAATTCCTTTAAGTCAAAAAAAAAAAAAAAAATTGTTTTGATCTAATAAAGTGGAACAAGAAAAGCAGACCGAACTGGTTATACGAAGTACACAAAGACATGGAGGAATTAGACGTAACCCGAGAAAACCTAAAAACGAAAACCGGAAACTATGAGAAATTAAAAAATAAAGAAACAAGATTCCTATCAAAACCCAAGAAAACAATAAGCCGGGTGTACTCTGAACAAGAAAGGGCAAGAAAATCTGAAACCCTTAGAAATTACTGGCAAAAAAAAGCTGAAAAACAACAAATTAGCAAGAAAAGAAAGAACTTGCCAAAAAAAATGAACTAAAGTGATCCATTATGGTCTTAACAATAAACAATTCTGGGGACGGATAAGAATTAAAGCTGAAAAAAAAGCCACCAAATATAAAAGATCTTAAAATCATAAATCAAAAACATGAAGGAAAAAGATATAAAAGACGGCATAGAAATGGGAAATTGAAAAAGCAGATGGAAAAGAGAGAACAGTGGCGGGAATACCGAAGCCTTAAGAAAATAATTAACAACCCAAGAACGTTCAACTCAACTTCACTGCATAATCACAAAATCATCTTATTACACCATATCAGATTTGTATGACTGCCTTGCAGCAGAAAAAAATTGGAGATCCTGATCTATGGATTTCTTCACCATATAGATTAGCGATACAATCTGATGCGCCAAAAATGACAGGGCGGATGGAATATCGACCTTCTAAGTTCAGAATCCTAGGAAACTGAAAGGAAAGCCCGGCAGATGTCGATCTTGCAAATAGAAAGCACCGTAAATACAACCTTCGGCATTTTAAAGTCATTTTTTTGTGAAAAGACGTCAACAAACAACAACTTTCTAACCCTTAATTTCGGCTAAATTAAAAAATCCTAAATTTAAAACTAAAAAATATTGTTTCTTATTAATTAATGTTTTCCTTAAAGTCTGTTTTTTATTATTAAGTTTACGTTACATTCTTCAGTTTCATTTTTACGTAAAATATGATGAAAAGGCGATAATTCTGACTAAAATGAAAAAGGATTGCAGAGAATCATATTAAAGATCCTACTACCGAGCGTGAACTAAGTTTCCTGGAATTCAGGAATAAGGACCGCTTTTTATCTTAGATTTTCCCAATGATTTTCTTATACGCTTACCCAAAAATACTTGAATATCAAACTACATGCGGTATAACAATCTCAAACTACGCGATTTGATCGAAGTACATTTTTACATACTTACGTCTTTTTCTATTTTATTGGTTATACCAAACGGTTAAGAATTTTATTTTCCCTTTACAGTCGCTAAGAAGTACTAAATAAAGAAATTTCAAAAGCAAAAGCCAACAGGGCTTTTATTCAGAAAACAAACATAAAATTGAAAAATAGCAACATTTTTACGGAGTATAGGTTTTACGGCAGAGAAACACGGATAAATACCGAATCCAAAGTAACAAGGAATCAAGGTTTTTGAAATGTTTTACAGGAAGATGTTGAAAATTAAGCGGGTCGTCAAGAGAACGAAATGAAATGTTTTAAGATGAATTTGAAAAAAAAATCTACAGCAAAGATTCGATATGTAGAAGTTTTCTAAGAAATGTTCTAACACGTGAATAAATTATATGCATTAGTAACAATGAATCGAGAAAAAATGTAAGATCACTAGAAATGTAAAAAAATCGATTTTTTCGTTAACATTAATTATTTATAAATTACTTATAATTCTATATTAATTTGTTTTTATTTTCAATTAATCTGATTATAGCTGTTGTATACCTCGTTTCTCATTTTAATTTTTTTTAATTTATTTTAATTTTATGTTTTTAACTTTTTGGGGGTTTTCTGGAACATTTGTGAACAGCATAATCTAAAGAACGGAATTTTATACAAAATTTACGCTTTTCTATCTGGAGTGTATATATACAGATTGTTCCCAGAAATGACTCTAGAGCAAGCTACATACAGTTGTCCGTGCGACAAACATTGGCTCTCCAAGTGTAGACAAGAAACTTGAAGCGTCTGCCGTAGAAATTTATTTATCGCCATTGAATAAGCATCTTTAAATGGAAACTGGAGACATAAAAAGATATTGAAAAAGGCAAAGAGACTTTTTTGTAGAAAATTAATTTCAAATACTGCGAACGGTTTCCGAATTCGATTTAATCAATCGATAGTAAAGTTGAATATCGGCAAGGAACATAATCCGGTTGTTATCGCAAGCCATTTTAAACGGCCGCTATCTTGAAACTGTAAAACATTTCGTAACGGCAATATTCCGATGTTCTTTCAAAGTACAAAAGCTATGTTCAGCTAATTCGGTCGAGTAGTTTTTGCGAGTAAGAGAAACAGACACAGAAATCACTATATATATATATATATATATATATATATATATAGTAAGTATACCATTAGTATACCATTAGTAGTAGTATACCATAGTAGTATACCATTCGATGGTATATATATAGTGATTTCACACATACATTAATAGATATACTTTTCTCATTCGATATCGATCTAAAAATAAAAAAATCACAAAATTAAATAGTACGTTAAGAATTACAATAAACAAAAGTAAAATAATAGCCTGTTATATTATTAATAATATTTGTTTTACGTATATTTAAAAAAAATTCATTAAAGTATATAAAATTATAACTCTTGTTAAAATGATTGTTCGGAAAGATGCAGAATTTGAAACGGGTTAATCCTTTACAAGATTTGCATTCTGTAATTACCGTAGATTAAGAGAAGATCAATAATTTTTAAGATGAGACCGCTTTAAGGAATGTAAATAAACGTAACTGAGAGCGTTCGCTTATAAGTGTCAAGTAACATTCAAAGAACTTTACGTCGTACGATGGTATTTGTCGCTCTCACAACCGCATTGAAAAGCCCCACTTCCAACGGAGGTTAGATTTTTGTCACCAAATATTGCGTTACTGCTAACGGCTCGAGTTCGCTTTCATTTTACTTTATCGATTGCAAGATATGAAATATTTAAAATAATTACTGGTCCGTGTTGAAAGGCAAAAAACCCGTAAAACTTAATGGATTATTTTTTCTATTCTAAATAGAGCAAGTCGTAACAGAAAAACCTTCCGTTAATAGGATATTTTTATGCAACCATATGTTAAAATTACGCATCATCAATGATGTACGTCTCACTACAAAAATAAAAATAAATATTTTAAAGAAAAATGTTTAAATCATCGTACTACATGAATCGAAGAAAATAAAACTTTTTCTTTTTTATTATTTCAATTTAAATCGATAGAATAGTCAATAAAACCTTATTTTTCTTTGAAATTTTATTTGGGTTTTTTCGGCATACCTTTGTAACAAAGAACATTTTTTAAACTAAATTAAATTTATACTATTAATTTACGATTTACACCATTCTAGTAAAAAATCTGATGCGGACACCACATTACTTCCTTTACGCCTATTAAATTACATATATTTTTTATTAATTTTTTTATTTTTTTGTTATTATTGAATTATTATTTATTGTAATTTTTTTTACAATCATAGGTTAATAATTATTAATAAATCAATATACTTAAATTTAAAAAAAATTTAAAAAAGAAAAGGAAATGAAGTCTGATTCTTGTCGATGTGCTTTATAAGATTCAAAAATGTCATTATTATAATTTTATTTGGCAATAACTGCAACCGATGAAAATAAGTACCGATTATGACATATCCTTGAAAAACTCTCGATGAGGGCTTATTACTCCGGTTAAGAAAAAGTTCAAAACCCAAATCTTTTGGATTTTGGGCTTTTTTTTGGACACTTTTGGTCCAGTCGATCGCAATCAAAACGGGAAGTGTACAACTAGATGTTACAACAGTCCTAAATCCAAAATTTCAACATTCTAAGTAAAAAGACAATAAATTCATAATGACAAATTAATTTAACGTTAAAAAATAAAATTAATTCAATCACGATGATTATAACTTATTCTCTTCCGAAAATATAATGCACTTTTTCGCTGTCGTGTTACATCAGATTAAAAGAAAAATGCTCTTCGTTGCAGCTACAAAATTAACCTTAAGGAAAAGAAGAATAATATAAAAAACGAAACGTATAAATAATGTGCACGATTATTAGGTATATAATCATATGAAAAATTAAACGCAATAAATATTTGAGGAAACAAAACATTCGTGTTGTAACAGAGTTCATTAATACTTGTCTGTTAGTTGAAAACTAAAGTAACCGTAAAAGTTAACTGTTATTGCATTGTAATTTTTTTTTACGAGTAAATGATCAGAAGTAAATTATAATAATGATTAATGTTTTTTATCGTTATGTTGCACGTTTGTTATCGGAAAGAATACTTGAGAAGGGTTAATGACCGTGAGCTGAAATTATTCGTATCTAGTATAATCATAAACAAATATTTATTAGCAACCGTACAACTTTTTTTATTATTAGGTGAATTAGTACTTCCACAACAAACAAAATTAATCTTCTTCCTAGATTAAAGAAATTCTTGCGCAAGACTTTTTCGTCAAAAACGAACCGCAATAGAAAATAAAAATTTCATTACTCGAAAAAATATACCGTGTTTAACTCAACAGACACCGTACATAAAGAAATTTCAACTTCCAACTTGCAACATCTTCATAATGGACCGCGCTTTTAACTTGCTCTGCTCTGCTTTTTCTACTTTAAATTGGGCGTAACTCAAGAAGGAATCGACCGATCTTCATCAAATTCTCACACGCACAACTTCAGATACACTACTACAGCGTACCTAAAATTCGACGAAATTTATCTAGTAATTTTGTAGATTTTCGAGCCAAAAAAGTTTATACATCGGCCCTATAAAATATAAGGAAACCGCAATTTAAGCGAATGATTTTTTAGTACTCCTAATACACGAAAATTCGTTTTCAACTCCACTCTCATCATGCGATCCAAAGTAAAACTGTACTTTCTTCGAAAATTCGGTAAAAAAATAACATTTTAAAACATTACTTTTTTTGTTCATTTTAATTCCGTACGACAAAAAATTACATTATAAAGATATAACCCGCCGACTTAGTCTAGTAGTTAAACTCGTCATCGAAAATCAGCTGATTTTCGTAGTCGAGAGTTCTAAGGCTCGAGTACTTGTAAAGGCAGTTGCTTTTATATGGATTTGAATAGTTTACTGTTGATACCTGTGTTCTTTGGTGGTTGTGTTTCAATTAACCGCACCGGAAAGGCGATGGAAAACCACTCGTAAAGCCTTTCTTGGAAAATTCCAAAAAATTGGAACTGTCGATATATATATATATCTAATAAAATAAATTTACAAACGAAACAAAATTTAAATTAAAAGTAAAAATTAAACTATCTTAATACACTATATAAAAAATTCTGACATCCGAAACAATCAATTCTTTTTTAATGCGGTTTGATTGTAAAAAAAAAAATTTAGTAAGGGAAAACGTTTCTAAGAGTATTTTAAGCAAAATAAGGTAAAAACTATAGGCTCTGATCAAATTGTTCTACAAGACGTTTTTCTAAATGTCGATGGATATTTATTCGTAAATTTATAAACTTTTCTAAACGGTTAGCGTAAAGTTATGAAATAGGAAAAAAACAAATAACAACAAGATTATTGTTGGCGTTGCTGATGAGCGATCGATGAGTCGGTTTCAATGACAGACAACAGTAGCTCCGCCTTACACATACTTCTGAAATATCATTGGACATAATGACGGGACAGCCTCCACCAACAGAAGTAACAACCGCTGAAGTAAACAGAAAATATTAGCGTTCAAATTCAGTTTAAAATAAGGCTAACCATATCGATAAACTAAATTTGAGATCACGGTACAATACCCGATACGATTTTCAAATTAATTACCGATGAGTACGCCGACTAACCGTAGTAATTATCCGATGAAATTAAATAACACAATATTATAAAAATATTAAAAAAATAGAAATAGAAATCCGGATAATATAAATTATTACTTTTCACCGCTTATGTTAAATCATCAACACGTATACAGAATTAACGAATAAAATTAAATTTTCTTGACTTCGGCTGCGTATAAAGAAGACAAATCGAGGAATAACAGAGAAATGTAAACTATTAACGCGTAGAAAAAAAAGCCAAAATATTTATGTACTTAATAAAATATAAGTTTTAAAAAAATAAAAATTTCAAAAACGAAACCGCACTAAAGCGAATAGTTTTTCTTCGGTTTTTTAAATTTGGACTTTCTGAAAGTGCCATCGACTAACTACTAAGAATTTTAATTAGTTTACACTGAATTTTTCGCAGACTTCCATAAGTTTAAATTTAAAAAGTATTGTATTCTCATTTGAATGGAATGTGATTTCAACAGGATGTGCATCATGCCACACAGCTGCTGAAAAAAAATTCAGTTGTTGCGTCATAATTGTGATTTGATAATTTCACGAAACGTTAGCGTCAATCGGCCACCGAGATCGTTCGATTCGATTCTCTTAGTATTTTTTCTCTGGAGTTATGTTAAGTTACAAGTCTACGGCGACTAACGACCGATGACTCGAAAGCAAATATTCTACGCGATATTAATGGAATTGAAGCCGATTTGTGCGAAAAAGTCACGCAAAGTTTTATCGATAACACTTTGCTATATCGACTAAATCCGTGGAGGCCATACGAATATATTATTTTTCGAACACGATGTAATGTTATACGCTTCCCGATAAAAAATAAATAAATAAAAATGGTTTATGATAAACAAACTTTTTGTTTTATTAAAATTTTTTTTGCGCTGAAAATGAAAGATCCTATATAGAAACAGCCTGATGCCCGTTAATAGTCTCTTTTCCTTTTTATAATAAATGAAATATAAATTCTGAGAATTTGAAAGCGGCAGACCGGGATTCGAACCCGAAACTTCGGATGATTAATTAAAGGCAAAAACGAGAAATAAAATCCAGTAAAATGAAAAATAATTTCCAAAAAATTATATAATAAAAGCAAAGAACGAAATATTTACAAGTAAAACCATTTTTTTTTTTTTTTTTTTTAGAAAGTCTTTCAGAGTGAAAAAGGTAAATTGCACAGATTTAAACCCTGTGTTACTTTCTGCAGCTGTTACACATCACCTAAGTGGCGGCATGAACAATTTTACGTAGCCCACTTAACATATTCCAAGTCGATCCCGAAATTAAGTAAAAGTTTAGAATCACCTAACTTTTGGTAACGGTCACCGAAAAGTAACTAACCTTTAGAAGCAACTTTCAAAATATTTATCATTATTATTATTATTATAAGAACTGTAAAAAGTAAAAAAAAATCAAAAAGTAAAAAAAAACCAGTATTAGATTAACGCTTGACTTCGCTGGTTTGTAGTTATTATCGCAACGTGAACACGGTACACACAACGCTTTTTAGCGCTTCATTTTTTTTTTTTGGTTTTAATCGTAACACACACACACACACACACACACACACACACAACACACAACAAACATTACTTTAAATAACATTTTCTTGTTTTTTAAAGGGAAGTACGTGTATAATAAATTTTTGATAAATCTTATTACAATGTGGTTAAAGATGAGATAAAAAAAATGTTAAAAACGAAGATAAAAAATGTTGAAATATGAACGAAAATTCCGGGCTAACAATTACAAAGATACCGAATGAAAGCGACAAAAACGTAGGCCACAACAAAAAATTAAATTTTGTGGTATAAAATAAGGGGAACCTTGAACTATAAATTTCATTCAAATCGTGAATGTTAGTAAACGTATTTGGATTTATCTGGTATCGAATTACTAAAAAAAAAGATACTAACATATCATCAGTATTCTACAACTGTTGTAATACTCCATATAAATATTATTTAAATTAAATTAAATTATCTAGCAAATTCACTTTATTAAACAATTAAAAAAAATAATAATAAATTACTAAGGGTACTTAAATTATAAATCGGTTCAGAAAAACTATTTTTAGTTTGTGGTGTAAAAAAAAAAAGTTTCATTAGTAGATTCTCAGGAGAGCATTCAAGAAACTGAAAAATCGAGTTCTATTCAGTGACAGAGCGTCTTGTTTATTGCGTACTTTTACTTCATTGTGACATCGTATTCAAGAATGTTCAGAATGTTCACCGTTCAGAGATCTTCAAAATTTTAAAAATTAAAATAAAAAAATATTTTTACTTTTTTCATTTTATTAACAAATTCACTATAGCCGATCGAATTTATAACAACAATATTCTTTTATTTGCATAATATCAGTAAGTTAAATATTTAATTAAAACCGTAGAAAATGTAGCGTTTAACTATTGCCATCAGAGCTCGAGTTTCCATCATCCGTAGAGTTGCAATTATCTTTGTAATCATTTAACCGCAAATAATAGTTCTCACTTCGATCGAGAGCGTTCGAAAGACAAATATTTCTCGAAAGATTTTTTTACCAAATCATCCGGTAATTCCGACCGACACGCAATAATCCATTCACAAATCCGTATCAAAGACGGCTTCTTAATTTTGCCATATGAAGTAGTCCCGTGCGTCGTGTTTGGGCACCCGGTTCCTATAGTGTTTAAGGAAATCGGTTTTAAACGATAGTTTTACGGAGGTAGAAGTCGGAGAACAGATGTCATTACACTGAAAATAAAATAACGTGATTACACTTTCCAGCGATCGGTATTATCTTACTAATACGGAAGATTTTCGTAATAAAGCACCAGGTCGAAGCTCCAGTATTAATTCGTTATTCATCCGTATTTTTTTTGTCCATATTGTTTATCGCACGGTACCTTGAACGGTACCGTGCAGAAACGATTAACCTTAAGGTAGATTTTTTTTTAATTACATACAGGGGTAATCTTTCCCGTCTGAAAAAATTATTAGCATCACCGAGCAACGTTTTTTTTCGTGACTGGCAGTTCGTACTTCGAACACTTTCAATCGTCACTGTCGTCGGGATTTTGAAAGTCGGCGTTGTCTACTCCACGTTCCCAAATCGATCGAGGGAATAACCGTTCCTCTTTCGTAAATTTAATGTTTGAAAACTTGTCGGTTTATCTTCGTATGCTTCTGGGATCCGGTATGCTATTATCATTCTTCGGTTAGAAAAACTATGTCGACGAAGAAAATCGGCGTACCCGTTTAAACGTTAGCTTTAAATTCATCCCTACCGATATTTAATTCATCGCAGATCTCCAGGGCTTTCAACCGACACGTTTCTATAGAAATCGGTAATTAAAACAACGTACATAGCATATATATATATAAGCTACAAGTTTTTCTTCTATTTTTTTGTTGTTGATATTTCAGGTTTTCCCGCCGAAATACTTTCTTTTTATATCGGCTACAATAAATTACTTTTCTTTCTTTCGCCCTCACGAATGCAGGAACATTAAACGTTCCGCTTATAGCACGAGTTGCATGCTCCTTTGCGTAAGCAATGACGCTTAACATTTTGCGTCGGTGAATGAAGGCAGTCTATTTTATTTTTTATTAATTTTGTGGTACTGCTGTATACGGAGTCTTTACGTATTGAACGAACGGTCGTTGTCGGTGAAACCTAATCGTAAAATTACAACAAAATGATCGATAAAAATGTTTTCACATGACATAAGAATAGCCTGTATAAGATAAATCTGTCGATAAGAGTTAGAATCTGTTAGATAAGAGTTGAATTTTCTAATGCCGGTATTACTCGTAAAGTTGTTTGTTTCATAGCAAGTCATTTTATTACACCTTAAAATCCAAGTACTACGCAAAGGCTTTTTGTAACCGTTATTTCGGACAATAGTGCGAGTGGGTGTATACGGTACGACTCCAGCCACAGTAATAAGGATTTTTTTTCTTAGCGGTTACTAGACAACTGCAGCAATATCTGCTACAGAGAAAATATCACGATAGAGAGAATAACATAAATTAAAAATAGTCGTAGATGTTAATAGTGTTTTGTATAGGACTGCTATACAAAACAGTTTTCCTTCTACATTTATACGTAACAAAATATATATTAGCGTACTTGATGTGAAATAATTTTTTTACTTTGTTAAATGCGTTAAAAACATTTATTTACTGGCTTATACTGTAATATTTGTAATAATTATTTTCTGCGCGGTATGATTTTTTTGAAGCTAAATAATTAGCATTAAATGTAACGATAACAATTGCCGGACCGGTCTCCTTTTATCTCACAATTTATAGTTAATCGAACTACGTAATTTCATTCGTTTCATTCCTGAAATGCCGGTTCAAAAATTAATTCGTTTGACTACAAATACATTCTGTCTAATCAAAACAGGCTAATTTAGAAAATCTTAAATTAGCCTATAAAAAGCTAATAAATTAACCGATTCACACCGTTGTCGCCCGATTTGAACGAATGATTTTCCAGTCGTTGACCAAATTCAAGCGATAGCTATTTCGGTCAGTAATTTTTTTTTTTTAAATTAAAATATTTGATATCCGAATAAGAAAATAATTATGACGATAAGTAACGAAATTTAGCGACCGATTAAGACATTTCAGAGCCAAAAAAGTGGTTCGATCTTATTTCAAACTAAACCGGGTAATATTACAGCGGTTCAATATATATATATTTAATCGGTAAAAAATTTTATCGTATATTAACATTATGTAGTTAATTGATTTTTCGAATAGAAGACGCAAACTAATCGAACCGATTAAATCTTTCTTACGATAAAATATTTTAGAGTAATCTTAAATATGTTACGCTAAATTTAAAAATAAAAATCCCAATCTCGTCGGCCGGTAACATCTGATAGTATTTTCTTACGGTATGTAATTTTACATACCGTAACCGAAAAGAGATACGAAAATACAGGCGAGGTAGAGAAGATAAAGGCGGTTGACTGCAACGTCCTACACGCAAGCGTGCGTAATATGTATGCGCGCAAAACACAAACGCATAAATTGTGAACGAGTAGACATACCGAAAATACACACGGACGTTTCTAATTCAAAATAATTATTCGACGAACTGTAAAAAAAAATAACGTTAAGTACATCTTAACGCAATAACGTTTTAATTTTTTCTTTCTTTTTAAAAACGGCCGAACGAACGAAACGCATAAATGTTTTTAAAAAGAATCTTAAAACACGAAAATTAACTTCTCGTTTAAAAATTCTTTATAGTTTATAAAACCGTACCGCTGAAAATACTTTCAACGTCGTTAACAGATACCCGGTTATTTAACGTAATAAATTTTACCGACGCGTTAAAATCGCTTAAAATTAATTATGCAAGCCGTAAAAAGAAATTAAAAACTACGGTAAAAATAAAGAATTAATGAGCGATTAAAATACGAGTTTTATTGCCATATATAAATGGCCTGCAAACAGTACAACATACAATCAGCAAAGTACTAAAAAAAGCAAATATTCAAAATAATTAAGGAAATCGAAAATTCGAAAAATATAAAAAGATGTTTAAAATGTATTTAGATTCAGTCAAATTTTTAAAAAAAATATTCTGCTTTAGATTTAAACTAAACGGATAAAGCACTCGTAAAAGTTCAAATTGGCTTATTCTCCGACAAATTAATCCTAATTATACCGGTAAAAAAAATTTTTTAAGGCTAAATTCTGTTATACATATAACCTCTTAGTACAGCGACAAAAATTGAGTGATTTACAAAGACCGAACGGGCTTTTGAAACGTGATGTAATGCTCAAAAATGTATCGATTCAAAACGAAGGGTTTTTCAAGACGATTTAGATAACAGATTACGGTAGATAGGCAAATCTTTAGAGATCAAATGATTATAGAAAAGAAAAGGGGGAAAACACTAAAAGGAATAAATGAAACGTATAACTAAAGGCAAATTAAATATTTTTAGTCGACAGATTTAGTGCAGAAATAAAATTTAAAGAACAAATAATCAAGCCGAACGAATAACCGATAAAAAAATACGTACATTAATTGTAATTAACGTGAAAAATTTATATTTATTTTTGATTTACTTTTTCATACTTTTAAAAATAAAAAAAAAAGGTTATTTTTGAACGTGTCGCTCAAACAATTTAATCTCCCTTTGGAGTAATTTACACATATCAAGTATTACATTGAAACTTTTTCCTACGTTTCCCGCAGAGAATATCTTTAAAAAAACATTAATAAAGCCTTTTTCCCCCAAAAGGAAAATCAAAAATGTTTACAAGTATCAACAAACTGATAAATGGACTGAATTCATATACCGGAGTCGAAATGAATTTTGGAAAATGTCGGTCCGATTATGTAGCATCTTATTATAATAAACAGACCTATATTACCTGTCGTCAATACGGTTTTTTCCCCGATAGCATTTATTAATCACGATGCGAGTATTTAAAACTTACACGAAAAAGTTACCATTTTTCAGGAAAATATTTTGAATCCGTAATAATCGATGACTAAATTAATACAAAATAATTTAAATACTACTTAAGTTAAAAATAACCAAGAATTTAACCGACAGAATAATCTTTAAAATTTAAATGTCAACAGGTTAAAACGACCATTAAAAATGCCGTTAAATTAAATAATTAAAGTTAATCGTCCAATTTAATAACTGCCGAATTCCTTTCCTTAAAGTAAACCTTTCCTTTCCGTAAAGTAAACGTTTCGTGTTATTTTAAATGATATTCGTTAAAACGAACTCCAACGTTTATTTGCTCACAGAAAAACAAATAGTAAATAACTTTTTTTAACGTTAAATTCAAATAGGTACGCATTTTGAACATTACATACAACAGGAATGGGAGGTGTATGTTACAAGGACAATAAAAGGAGCATTCCCAACATTTTACCTGGCCGGATCAAGGGAAACCATGGTAAAACTTTAATCTACATAATCAAATTAAAAAAAAAACAAATATAATCAGATAAAGTTCATTAAAAAATATATATATATTTAAAATAATAGTAAAGGAAATCTGTAAAATAAAATCAAAAGAAAACAAAACTTAGGAAATGATAGCGGATGTATTTGATGACGCGTATAATTAGTATAGAATAAAAACTATGACGGGCAAATCCAAATTTAAATTTACTAAATTAGAAATTTTTAACTCGTCATCATTATTACCGTAATAATGGTTCTATAAAAAAAATACAATTTTATTCGAAAAAAATTGTCGGGAAGCTCTTCCAAACCGGTTGCTGATTTGTTACAAAACAGTAATGGAATAATACTGTATTAATGTCTTTTCCGGTAAGGATACGACACATCAACTTTCCAACGGCAAAATGAATTTTTTATCCGAAGTCACTACCGCAATATTGATTACATATATTTTCTTTTCATAACTTTTTCTTACTTTTATATCGCATGCGATTCATGTAAGTAAAGATGCCAGACTAAAGCACCAAAATAAATTGTTGCTTGACAAGTACGAATTTCTTTTCTTTAATGTAATATTATTCCGGGTTTAAGTGTTATGTAATATTATTGCACGTGTTGTCCAGTGTTCGATGCGGGTTAGGTGGTCGTGCCATCTGTGGCGACTTACCGGGCGTTCCTGGATACTCTGTTTCCAGATGCTCCGGGGGGTGAAGCGGAAATCGGCGTTAGGGCGGGTGAAACACCATTCCCTGGCGTTCGGACCGTGGAACCCGAAGATATAGACCGAGTGGTTTCTCAGATGGCATTAAAGAAGGCACCGGGGATTGACCGACTTGACCCGGATATTTTCCATCATTTATTGCCTGTCATAAGGGAGCCTCTCGGCAGACTGTTCACGGGATGCCTAAGCTGGGGCTGCTTTCCGGGTTGCTGGAAGGTGGCTTTGGTAAGGGTACTCCTGAAACCTGGAAAGGATCCCGGTGAGGTCGGCAGTTATCGACCTATCAGCCTCTTGCCGGTCCTCGGCCAGTTGCTTGAAAGGCTGGTTGTGGAACGGCTCGAAGAAAGCATCGATATGAACCGTATTCTAAATCGAGGACAGTATGGCTTCATGAAAGGGGTTGGCACCGAGGATCGCATCTTAAATGCTCTTACCGAGGTGGAAAGCGCCGACTGCAAATACGTTTCGGCTATTTTTATTGATATAGAGGCAGCATTTCCTTCCTTGTGTTGGAGTTCTGTCCTCTATGCTTTGGAACGCCGCGATGTTCCCGAAGCCACACAGACCGTGGTACGAGACTATTTCTCTAACCGTACGGCTCTGTTTAAAGATGCGCACCTAGTTGTGGAAAAATCCGTCACCAGGGGAAGCCCGCAGGGTTCCGTTCTCGGTCCCCTGCTGTGGAACCTGGTGTTTGACGGATTTCTGGGATTGACTTTCCCAGAAGGAGTCACGGCTCAGGCTTTCGCCGATGACTGTCTCCTTTTAGTTCGTGGAGATTCACGACCACAGCTAGAAAGCAGAGCGCAGGCGGCCTTGTCAACCGCCGAAGGCTGGATGGACGTGGAAAATTTAAAGATTTCTGTGCCCAAAACGAAGTTTATGCTTCTAAAGGGCGCAGACAAATTATCATGCAGTCGAAACCCCCACATTAAATATAAAGGCTGTGTAATCAGCCGAGTAAGGGTTCATAAGTACCTAGGTGTTTTGTTTGATGATAGGTTGCTTTTTAGTAACCATATTAAACAAGTTGCGGCGGACGCTGTCTCTGTGATGCACAAACTTAGAAGGATTGCTCGGAAAGATTACGGGCTGTCGGGCCGCCAAATGTACTTGGTGTACCGAGGCGTCTTCGAAAGTATGATCGCATAGCGGCGGCAGTCTGGGCGCATAGGTTGGAAAGGAATAGAGCACTACTTCAAAATTTAAGGAGTGCCCAGCGCAGAGCCACGATAGTATGCACTGTTGTTTTCAAAACAACCTCCTACGAGGCTACTACTGTATTGGGAAAGGCTCTCCCAATCGATTTAGTGGTGAAAATTCGGGCAGTCATGTGGAAGTTGCGAAGAGGTCGGGAGGCCGAGGCATTTGGGATGCGGTTTCGAGCCGGGCCAGAACCGGAGCGGAACGGTGATCAAAATGCACCGGAACAAAATTTCGTCCGGTTGCCCATCTCCCGTCTGCGGAAAAGGCTACAAAGCCTCGCGATGGAGGTATGGCAGCTTGAATGGCACACCACGACTAAGGGAAGATCCTTGTATAGTTTTATACAGGATCTGGGGGGATGGTATGCCGCGAGTTCTTTTTTAAGGGCGTCGGGTGCCCAGGTGATCATCAACCATGTTAATTTAAACCAATATCTGTTTCGGTTTCGCCTGGTGGCTGATGAGTTGTGTGTCTGCGGGGAGGTCCAGTCGAATGTACATATGATGTACGACTGCCCTGCTCTTGGGGGGGCGGGCAGAGACCGAGCCACCCTGGAACTTAGAGGTCAGGGGGAAACTTGGCCGCTCACAAACGGCGAGGCAGTGTGGCGAGAGCCGCATTGTCGGACCGTGTGGGAGTTCCTCGATGAGGTTCCTATGTTCAACCGTCATCGTTAATTATAAGGGATTATTGAATGTAAATTGGACTCCTACAGCTCTGCTGCTGGAAACCAACCTTGGGAATAGTGCTGGCCATCAGCCAAATCAGCTCCAAGCGCTGTTAAATGGTGGACAGGTACTAGCTGGCATACAGCGACCGAGGCGTGGCAGCCAAAATTGCTGTCTTTTTATTTTATAGATACGTTTAGTTTTAATTGTTCACAAGGGGTGAGCCTCCTCGATCTAGTTTTATGTTTGACAAGTGAGCGATTGGGACACTTAAGCGGGTGCTGTACGGCACCTTGCTTAATTCGCTCACGCACGTTAGGTAGCTCGCTAGGAGCTTATAGGATTTGGGTCGCTAAACCGATTTTGAGGCACAGTAGCCGTTTTTGGCACGGAACATTTGGTCTATGCTCTAGGGCGACCAAATGGGGTGGTGGTGGGAGAAATGCCGGTTAACCAAATTATTCCGGGACGCATGAAAAAATTAACCGTCCGATCCAACTGTACTTGAATCGTTGAACAGGATTAAACTTCATTGTTTCCTGTTTAGCCTCCGGTAATCACCGTCAGGTATTACTTCAGAGGATGATATGCACGAGTGTATGTTAAGCGTAGTCTTGTAGTCTCAGGTCGATCGTTTCTGAGATGTTTGGTTAATCGAAACCCAACCGCCAAAGAACACCGGTAACCACGATCCAGTATTCAAATTCGTATAAAAGCAAGCCTTTACTAGGATTTGAACGTTGGAACTCTCGACTTCGAAATCAGCTGATTTACGAAGAGGCATTCACCACTAAACCGATCCCGTGGGTTGAACAGGATTAAACCTACGTGAAAAAAGCCTTACGTTAGAGTACGGAGAGAATTTTTGACGACAATAAAATCTAGCCATCTTAAAATAAGTATAACAGCGACAAGATCACATACATATATATATACGTAAAACTTTCTCGACTTAAAGATAAAACAATAACATCGGTTCATTTTCTTCAATTCATCAATGTAGTAACTGTAGTTTAATCAGAATTTTAGATTCAAAACACATAATGACATATAATGAGGTTGGCACTACGCTTGTCCACTCTCTTACAACCGATAAGAAATCCACTGAGTAATCGTTTAACCGGTTGTAATCGGATCTAAATCGATAATCCTTACATCGATAAGTCCGGTTGCAACAAATAACATAATCTGATGTTATTAAATATCAGGCGCGCAGACCGTGACACCGCTTTCATCAAAATACCAAATTCAGAATTTCTTTTATCGATTAACAATTTATCGATAGTATTACAATTTTACTCTGCAAATGCATTGTTCGTGGAGATTTTTTCACCGTAAATGAATCGTCGCACCGTTAAACAATACGTACTTAGACCGAAAATAAAAGCCGTAAGAAGGGTAATTTTTTCCAAAAACCGAAGCGATCTAGAAACGATGAGAAAAATCAATTTTCTCAGTAACACAACAACGAAGTTGGCAAATCGCTAAATTTCTCTTCATCTTTGCTAATTCTACTGTATCTACTAACGATTACTGTTTAACAGTTGAAATGCTAATGCATTTTATTGTTTTTGAGCACTTTCCACTTACGATTTACTAAAATAACTATTTAGAACCGTGTGCGCGCGCTCTCTCTCTCTCTCTCTCTCTCTACCTTTCGATTTGTATACATAAAAAAACCTACACCTCTGAAATAAACATTTGTAATACGTATTTTCAGTCTGATACAACATATTAAAAAAATAAATAATAATAATAGCGTTATGTGACATAACCTTAACGGTTCTAAACGACTTGACACGAGCCTCAAATCACTCCCGAAAATGATTATAACCATCCTCACCGATATTAAACATCCCGTGCCAGGCTATCTAGGAAAAATTAGGTTTCGCATTCTGTTCTTCACGAGCTCAAAATATCGTTGCGAATTAGGACGCAAAGTCCACCGATGCAGGTAATATTTAGCTCTACAAAAAGCACGTTTACTGTATTTATCACATGAACTTGACGTTTAATGAACTTCGTTACTTTCAGAGAAAGAAAATGTAACCGATGCTTCTTGCGCTTAAGGCGCTTTACGTGCGCAATCGTAATAAAAACTGGCGCAGGTACTGCAAAACAACCGATTAAGGTATTTCTTTCGAGCGAGAAGCAACGCATTATGAGTGTACGTATTTAGCCATTCCGTCGTATTTGACTCTTGGCGATCCCGGAGCCATATTTTCTCGACCAAATATTAAAAAAAATTTTCAAAATTTTTAAAAACTTGCTTTATACTTTTTAGCGATACTTTAATCAAATTATTACCATACATTGCGCGATTTTAATTAGTAGGTTAATTTGGATTTCAAAAGGTAACATCATCATATATTGAAATTTATAAATATCAAATAAATTTTCAATCAAACATTTACTATATAAAATAACGAAATAGTGAAGTTTTTATTACATTTACTTAATTAAATTATTAATTACGGAGCTGTGTCTCAACATACTGCCCGAAAAAAATTATCTGTGTACATATATATATAAATCGAAACCACAGTAACTCCCGTACCAAGGTTTCGTTTTTTTATGTCAAATGACTATCGGATTTGTAATTGACAACCCCAAAAACCCTGCAGAACCTTTTTGCAGTTTTTCAATTTTTTACACCCGCTCCTTAATTTACCCCCGTACGAAAAAATGTTTGCAAAAGTAACGGTGGAATATTGTATTGACACCCCGCCTTAGAAACTGTGCAAAATCGAAAAACGGTCCGATCCAACGATTAGGGAATCTTTCATTGAGAGCGCATCGAAAGCCTAGAACAAAGCGTGGGGGCGCACCATCTTGTTGAAACATTACAGCAACGTTACCTTCTTGTTCAATACGGTCAACTTGCGGGAAAACGTACAGCTATAGCACGTCTAAATAAACATTTCCCGTGGCAGTAGGCTCATTAAAAAAGAACGGGCCGATCACCGCTGCTAATGCCACAGACGTAAACTGCGGCATAGCAGCGGACCTGGTCAAAAGTCGATTATCAGCTGGATATGTGCAGAGCGATCGATGGAGCTTATATTGAAACGTTGTAAGGTATGTGAAAAAACTTGGTGAAATTTAAAAAAATACTTTGGGTATCTCTACTAGTTTCTGAGATACAATTTTTTAAAATCGCTGCAAACTTTTTTGATGATCTGTATTAATAAACAAACTATTGTATATTAATTTATAAGCTAATCGATATCTTACTTTGCTTACATCAGATTTGTAAATTTAGTTATTATTTTTATTTAATTATATTTTAAAATTTATTAATTAAATAAGGCGATAAATCTATAGCGCTCTAGATCTTAGATCTACGAGATGAATATAAAATTATAAGTAAAGGCTGAATGAATATTATCGCTGTAAGAATACATTAACAAAATTAATAACGGCACGCATTACTACTCAGAAGTAATAATTATTAAATGCGATATTTAAAAAATTAGATGCGGTTTAATCCCGGTGAATAGGCGTATGAGCTTGACGTTAGCAAACCGGTAAATTATTCTCGGAATGTTTTTAGAATTTACCTAGAACATTATAGTATGAAATTCTAGCGAAACATATTTGGAACGTTTTAATATAATGAAACAATACATTATCAGAATATACGTTAATAATATTAATCGGAAAAAAAAGCAATTTAATCGAATTTTTTTCTCGGTTTTATTTTACGTGTTTTACATCGGTATTGCTTCATTCCCCCTCGGAAGTGTCAAAAAAAAAATAAACTGCCCCTTAAGATGCTTACGTAATACTTGAATTTCCTATATAAAATGTTCACGTATTATTTTAATCATTTTTATTAACGTAAATGAATTATAAACGTTTTAATTTTAAATCATTTATTACCGAAAAAACTTCTTTATTTATTTATAAAAAATAAAATTAATAAACTAATATTATATTACCGTATAAATAAAACAATTTAAAAAAAAAAATTATAGTCCGATATAATTTTGATTTATTAAAATTTAATTTTTATTTCCACAAAAATACTTTAAATTCTTCAACGGTCCACACCTTTTTAAAGGTTAAAATAGTAAAATTCCTACTTCTATAGACATTTGTAAGAGATAGAAGCGAAAAAACAAAATTTATAGAAGGAGTTTTCTTGTAAAAAATGGAAAAATTAATAATTACTCGTACTTCACAGGTTATCGACCGGTAACTAAACGTAGCTACACAACAGGAAAGGTCTTAAAACAATTTTTTTTTTGTTTAAACCGATAGCAGATTACCGATCCGTAAACCGATTTAATCCTCACCGATGCACAATGCAACAAAACAACAGTTCTTATTAATATTTACACAAAGCCTATGCGAAGCACCTGGGCTTAGCTACATTAGATATTACATTTTTCTCCTCGTCGTATAACGATAGCCGATATTATTTTCCCTACGCATCGTGTAAAATAAATTAAATTAAACACTCAGACCAAAATCACAACAAATTTTACAAAGACATTTTTGTATTTTATTTTATTTTTTTGTTCACCGCAAATATTTCGCTAAAATATATATAATAGAAAGCCGTTTCTGCAGATAAGGGAAATAAAAAAAATTACGAAAAGTAGATTAGAATTTTATTTGGTTTCACCTTTATCGCTCGGAATTTTTTCCTAAAAAATATGCTCGGCAAGTAAATCATAACGAAGTCCCTGTTCTAAACGAGAAAAAAAGTTCCGATGAAAGTTATTTAAAAATATTCCTATTTGTATTAAAATGCATCGTACACGTCTAAACAAATAATAAAAAACTTTTTTTATTTTCCAAGCGATTAAACAGAAAAATCTATTTTACCGCAAAAGCGTTTACCGTTAATGAAAACATTAAGAGACGATTACCGATTAAATTCTACATACGAGTTTAACGATAAATAATCCTGTAAAAAAATAAATAAATCATAAACGGACAAAAATTGTTTTTTTTTATGCGCTTTTGTATATAAAAACAAAAACTTACGTACAAAAAAGATAATAAAAATAAATACTCGTTCACAATTTTCAGTTATTGTTTAATTATATGTGCAGTATACAGATAGCGCCGGGTAACAAAAATTACAACACCGACTACTTGTGAAAACCGCTTAAGCGTAAAACAATTTCGTTAAGTCACTATCTCTAGAAAATTTTAATCCATTTTGATAATCGAATAACAACATATCACTCGCAAGGACAAAATAACTTCAGAGGATACCTTGAAGACAATAATTTCTCTCCGTTTAAATTTATCAAACGTCGGCTTAAATTTTTAACCGATTTAAATTATATATATAACGATGATGAAGGTTTTTGTTTGTTCGGGATAAACAAAAAAACTACTCGATCAATCGCGACCAAATTTTTATAATTTTTCACGGCGTAACTAAGAAGGTTTTAAGATATATTTCATCTCGAAAATCTCGAAGAAATATATAATATATATCTTCGAGATTTCTGTACCGGTAGGGATTTGCCGGTCGAAGAACAAAATTTAATGAATCGATCGATGAACTCTGTCTCTCGCTGTGCGAGTTGTCGGGTTTGAACCGAACGATTCAAATCGATCGAACGAATAATATTAAAATAACAGAATTAAATTTACTTTTAATAAAATAATATCAAATAGATTTAAAAAAATTCTGTTTTTACAGTAACGGGCTTCCCGTGGGGACTGCATGTGAGGTATGCGAGCACCTCGTGGTAGAATAGACCGGTCATCACCATAAACCGGTAACAAACGGGGTGCCCGTGGAGCGCTATTTTGGGAGGTGCAATAGAGTGCTCTTATAATATCTCGTCCGATTTTGAATATTAAAACGGCGTATTTGTTAGTAGGTTGAAAAGGCTAACTTTTGAATGGATCAGGTATCTCGATCTAACAGATCACGGTAATTTTGGAGATGTATGTATGTATGTATATATATATATAAGTTTGCCTGTTTGTTATCCCATCGCGCAAGAACCAACCGACCGGTTACTTCCAAATTTTTAGGATACATTCGTGTTATCCCAGGAAAGGTTTTAAGCCTTTAACCATCGAATGAGGCCTTACGTCTTTTGAAGGTAAAAATATTCATTAATTCTTCGCCCCCAAGGAGGGTGATATTCATTAAGGAAAAACAGGATAATCCTTTAACTTTAATATTATATTTCTGCTATCGCAGCAAAGAAATAAGTTATAAATTAACCTTCGTCGTCGAAGGTACGTGTACTTTAGTTACCGTAGTTACTGTTATTCTATCTATCTTTTGTAATTTAGTATTTTTTCAGATTTCTATAAGGTCCGAATACTATAATTATTTATCAGCGGTTTGTTCTCAGAACCGCGAGCATAACGTACAATGCGGGGGTCCAGGGCGTGGAGCTCTCTGCGTCGATCGGAACGGCAACCGAAACTAGCTCTGCGGATGTCCAGGGCGACGGACCCGGACCCTCTGGCAAATTGAAAACGGCGAGCGAAGCGAACTCTGCGGCCATGAGGTAGGCTGCTCCGGGATTCGCCTGGTCTGAGCCCCAAGAGGCAAGGTTCTGGCTAGACGGGCCGGCTAACACATACACGCGCGAGTTTATAAAAACGTTTCAAGAATTCAGGGGAGTGTCCCAGCATCGAAATAAAGAAAAAAAACTTTATATTAAAACACTTATTTTACCGGCTTCGCCATTTTGTACTTTTAACGTAAAAATTTATTTCACAGGAACGGTTAATTCCAGCTGAAATTTCGTATACTTCTGGAGTTTACCTACAACCTAGCGGTATACTTGTAACGAACCTCATTCCCCGATTCCCATTTCAAAATGGCGATCGTGTAAACGTTTTAATTATCTTTGCGACCGCTGGTTTATTTAAATTCTGCGTTATTACAAAAAACGTTAAGCGTTTTACGACAAAGAAAACGACACGAAATTTATTCAGATCCGTTAATAAATCACAGTTACGGCAAAAATTCTTAAAGCGATTAGTTCACTCTAGATTTAAAAACCCTTATTGAATAACACCTTTAGACGGAAACATTTTGAGATGATATCGGGGGTAAAATGACAACCGCACAATTTTTTCCAAAACAGACTTCAGCAACGGATTCAAAGATGGCGGAAATATATACAAAGTAACAGACGATACTTTGGATATATTTACTCTGAGGATTGTGTAGGTGATAAAACGCGGTGTACTCGGCGAATCAAAATATTACCGCACGAAAAATTACGTCGTACAGCACGACTTGTTCTCTGTTAAAATATTACAGATCGACCGATAACTGAATTATCTGTATAAATTTTCCAGATAATAAACTACAATAAAAACAGAAATAAAATAATTCAGATCGGCCCTGGAAACATCGGTACACACACGTACGCGCGGATATTCTAATTAATATATACCGTATAAAGATATCGATCGGCAAGCAGTGGAATCCGGTTTTTATATGAGATATGTCCTATATTCCATACGCGTATAGCGTGGACCGTAAAATATATTTTATTCAACACATCTTAGTCGTCGCCGAGTAAACCCGTAACATCAATTGCACTTTTCCGTATGTTTATTATCAACCTCGTTACAGCTCTTTTCAAATCCCTAAGATTAATTTTTATTTCTTTAAAATGTTATAAATTCTTAACTAATTCGGTCAAATAACGCTGATCTCACGGTTTGGAAGATTAAGTCCGATTATAATCAACCGAGACAAAATTCGTCTCGGAAATTAGAGGTTTTAAACGATTTTAATAGTCTCGTCTTGACTCCTCCTACCAAAAAAGTACTTAAAAACTGAATAATTGATATTCTTTTTTAATCTACTCTGCCCCGAATTGACGACGTGAAATTTAAGAATAAATATGAAATAAAAACAACTCGTGAGGCATTGACTATGTGTTGTTAATCGACATCAAAGAGCGGGGAAAATTATCCGACAAAGATAACCTACAAATTATTCGTAGGGTAATTTATTACGGTAATGAACGACTAGTCGATTACGGACGTTGTTGAATATCTAAGAGAAAGAAGTACGAACAGTTATTTCATCGGATAAATAAAATTCTTTAAAATCATTACGTTAGTATAATACGGCATGTAAATGTTTCATCTAGACGACGA
Source organism: Lycorma delicatula (assembly GCF_047948215.1). NCBI lineage: Eukaryota > Metazoa > Arthropoda > Insecta > Hemiptera > Fulgoridae > Lycorma > Lycorma delicatula. The sequence continues at coordinate 6,421,379 of NC_134462.1, forward strand.
TCCATTAACGGACGATTAAAATATATATGTTTTAAATATACTTTTTGATGATTTCTTTAAAGAAGAAAATAGCTGCATATAATACAAACACTAAAATAATTCAATATAGTCTCATTCTGTTAAAAATATAAAACGTGTTATTTCCTGTCACGAATACGTAAGTTTCCCCGATGGGAATTTTGTTCGGTATGTAGAATACGCGCACATTTCACATCCGGAGGAAATTATTTGTATATGAAATACGATGAACTCTGTATGAAAACCAGGCGCTCGTCTGCATTTTTTGACGTGGATCGGATGCTTATAACTACATTTTATTTAAAAAATAAAATTTACATTAAAATTATAAGTAAATATACAGAGCGATTCAAAAAAAGGTTAATAATTTGGGAATCGATTCTAGAGCTGGAAATAAGGAAAAAAGAAGATATAAATATAATTATGTCCGAAAACGCTTTGTTATACTGTAACAGATATTGAAAAATTTTGCCAGGATTTTAGTTCCTCCGGTGAAATAAAGTCACGGTTTTTAATGCGTTTTGATCTGAAAAATCGAATAAAAAAAGTCGCAGAACTGTAACTCCCGTAGTTTCAATGATATCCAAAGTATTTTTTTTTTTTTTTTTTATTCTAAGTACAATAAATAACTTTGTTAAATGTTTTGTTAATTTTATTATCAAAACCGGTACGTAATTTAATTGTAAAAAAAATCGATGTAATTTTTTTATCGTTAAAAATAAAACCTTAAGAAAAAAAATGTTATCGATTTGTAAAAATTAAAACGACTTTTTTAGTTCGATAAATTTTAGACCTTTAAAACATTAAAATACTTTTAATTTACTTATAAAAAAATACTCGCAGGTTTATCTGCATTAATTTAGAATAAACGTTTGAAAAATCCACAAGTGACATCGACACACTTTTCAACACGTTTCTTTACGTATTCTTTCGCCAACCTAATGGTACCTTCGCGTTCCTTGGTGAGGGCAAGAGCATTGATAATGCGAGCGATCGGTTCATCACGTACACTTTATGCTTGTGAACATCGCATTTCATACATCCCCGTAAACTGTAATATAAGGGAGTACGATCCGGTGAATTACGCGGCCAATTTACCGGGCCTCTACTTCCAATCCATTTACCGGTAAATTTTTAATTTGAGAATTGTCTTACTTCATTCGTTAAATGTGTTGGTGTCTACGAAGTCGATAGTACATTTCAATTCGTTTCGCCGATCAGAACTTTTCAAGCGCTGTAAGAGAAATTTATTGTTTAAAAGGTCTAGCCGTTGTTCTAGTATGAAAGGGCCGATTAATTACAACCGACTTAAAAAAAAAATAACATTTTTCTGTTAAGTTCTAGTTTTTTTTTTGTTTTTAATAATAAAAGTCGATTCTTTTTTCTTTTTCATAGAGACTGGTACATCGGTTTTCTCAGAATTAAATTCTCTACGTGTTTTGTTAATAAAATTTACTTATTTTTTATTCGTTTAACAAAGTTGTTGTACTTCAAACCTAAAAAACGAGTTTTCGTCACCGAATTTTTCCGTCTTATGTTGGATCATGAAAACCAGTGGATATGTACGGTTCTGGGATATATTTTATTCGATTTTTCAGATCAAAAAACACAAAAACCGATCAAGTTTACCCCTAATATAAAGCCTTAAAATTTTAATTATGACTTCATTTCACCTGGGAACTGAAATCCGAACCAAATTACTTTCCTTTCCTCTTGAATTACTATGTAATTCTAGAATTGCTAATTCATGAATTACTATGTAATATTAGTTGTAACGTTTTAACAAACGTTACGACTAATATTTTAAAAAAAGCTACTTTATTGTTCTGAATCTGAAATTTAATATACATTTCTATTAATCGATTTCTGATTTAAATCAAATTCCATTAACGTAAGTAACAACGACAAGAATGTAAAATAATGCAGCAGAAACTACGCATTACAAATCATTATTATTCCAACCGACAGACAACAAAGCACACAGCTTATTTCAAGATAGTACAAAATGAGAAGAATAAACTCCAAAAACAATGTAATGAAAATAAGCCGCACCCATTCCAAGAATCAAATCGTACAGAATCGATCAGACAGCGAAATTATTATTATTATTATCGTTATTATAACACGCATAGCATGTTTTTGTGTGTTATCTCCGATTTATTCAATTGAAAATTTATTACGCTATAAATAATTGAATAAAATAATAATTTTTTTTGGCCTCCGGCAGTACCGTTAGATATTGTTTCAGAGGATGAAATGAAACGGCAATTTTGTAGCGAGTGAAAATGCCACGCCTGATAGGGATTAGAACCTGGGATCTCCGGATAAAAGGTCGAGACGCTACCGCTCGCGCCACAGAGGCCGGCACTAAATAATATCTAAAAATGAATTATACTACAGGCAACATACGTGCCGGTAAAGGTAATAAAACCGTTTATGATTCTTTTAAACGATTATTTAACCGTACAGATTGTACTTAACTCGCGCGTTCCACGTCTTCAGCCGTCGTTTGTAGGTTGAAAGTAGGTTTCACAGAACTCACGAAGAAATTTCCTTGGTTATTGAATCGGCTCGTTCGGCGCCTACAAAGCTAAGAACCGAACGAAACTAACATGTAATTTTACTACGAAAAGAAAGCGACGACTTACGAGCTCGATACGGTATTCGCAATAAGACGCGTAAAAAAATTAAAGCAATTTGAACAGAGTTTTTATAAACCCTAATTACTTTCACAGCGCTACGCTTTGGCTTCCGTAATTTTCTGGGTACTTCTCTTTTAAACCGATATAATAATAGGTCAGGATTTAAAATTCGAATGGAATTTAAAAAAAAGCAAACTATACAAGTATAAGGTTGTATTTATAGAGAATTTTATAACTGAAATTTATCCCGTTATTTCCTCTCTGGCTTACAATTAACGGCATAGAGCCGAAGTCCGTTCATAGAAAGGTTTTTACTACGACTACGGTTAACGACTATTTTATTACAATTTTTATACTTCTATTCTGTTCAAGTATAGAATAAGTTAAAGGACGGATACGCCGCCCTAAGGGATCATACGTACCCTCACGTAAAACTAGCAATTAAAATAACTCGGGAATAAATTCCGCTCGTTAAGCAGCTAGGCCGACTTCTTTCAGCTGCGAATCTGCTTGTAGCAGTTACTGTCTTTACGTCACTACGGTAGTCCGCATAAAATTTAATCGGTGGCTGGATCCACCTCGTAGAACCTTCCCGATCTGTTCAATGAACGAGTAAAGAAACCTCACGAGGAACTCCCGCAGTCTGTTAGTATGGCTTGCGTCAAAAAGCCTCGCTGTTAACGAGATAAAACATGAATATAAATATTCAACGAACGGGTTAATATTAAAAAAAAAAAATAATAATAATAAACAAAATCTTTCATCCTTCATTTTTTCAAAAAATTACAAAGACCGCATAGTTTTCGTTATTCGATAAGGATAACTTGAAAAATCTACTAAAATACAGATTTCAAAACGGATTTTTATGCCCGTTTTATTCATAAAACGAAGACAAGATAAACTCACCTTGAAACCTTTATACCATTCTTTGATGGTCGCTTCATCGTATCTTGTATGCGACTTTAAAAAGTCCATATCCTCTTTGGACAATTTGTCTTTGCTCCCGAAACATCCCATACCTGTACAAAAAAAAAAAAAAAAATTATTTTAAATCAATAAATTAATTATTTAATAAAAAAAGGATGTTTTGTTAATAAATAAAATTGCAATAAGTTATCTTAACTTAAGTTTTTTATGACGTTTTAAATTAGAAAAAAATTCTTAACAGTATATATGAAACGTAGCTTTTTACATTAGAGATATATAGGCAAAATTTTATATCAATCTGGGAGAGAAATTATCTAAGAAAAAAATCGCTCCTGAAAACGGCACAATTATTCTCAATAAGCATCCCACGGCAGGTTATCGATACAAGAGAAAATAAGGACCGATTCCGTCGTTTTTTCCACTCGGCAGAATGTAGTGTTGCACTCAACATACTGTTCCTCTAATTATTTCATTCACCTAGGTAGAAAAAAACAATGGAATCTTTATTAAAACTTTTGATTCCAATAATTAAATCATTTTTTTTTTTAATACGGGGACCAAAAAATCGGAATTTCAAATAAATATTTAGTATAGTAACTAGGTAGATTTTTTTGCAAGTAGTTTTACTTGAAAAAAAACACGTTCGGTAAAATTATAAATAATTTTACAGTTATGTTTTAGAATCTATATCTTGCTTGAATCGGATTAAAACAAATTAATAAAACTATCAAATAACTAAACGAAAGGCTAGAAGAATTAAATAAACGATTTGGGCCAGGAGGTAACATTAAAGTCCGAATGTTGAACAAGCAAACAAAACTAATACTAATATTTGCACGTGCTAGCCGATTCATATCGAGCCGTTCTTCGTAATCGTTTGTTATATCGATAACGAACAGTAACACTAATAATAGTAATAATGTCACAAACTAAGCCCCCGCCTAAATTAGCTCTCGGATGATTACTCCGGTACAACAGTACCGCGCTTAGCCGACCGAACAAACATGTTTGAATCCGTTGCGATACACGAGTCACGATGACAAATCGATTTTAAAGCCGATCGTAATGTTTTGCCGACCGTAGACCGCGAACCGTACCAGACCGAAAGCATAGCAAGGGTTCGGTTTACAATAAACCTCAAAATAACTATAACTACGCACAAACATCGAACGACATAATGGAAAGATAACAATTCCACGGATACAAGGGCGCTTAAAATTAATACGCTCTATTTGATTTCTTTTAAAATACAAATATACACGAAGCGATTTATAACAACGATAATTATATTTAAAAATTGCAGCGTATTAAATTTAAAAACCGAAAATAATATTCCGTATATTGAAAAAATCCAAAAAAAAGATGCTGAAAAATACAGACGATTTTAAAGGAAAAGTTATAAAAATAATATATCAGATGACATCGGAACGAAAAATAATTCATCGGTAGGGGGAGGGGTAAAATAAAGAAGTAAATAGGTTAGAAAGATAACCGGAAAAAGGAAATGCAGGAGATAACTGTAAGAAATATAAAAAAATGAACGTATCAGACGTATTAAAAGCAAAGATAAGTTTTTAACAAGGTGCAACATAAGAAATGATTGAAGGAAAACCAGATAGGTAGAAAAATAAGTAAAAAAAAAAAAAAAGCTTGGATGATGATGTAAATATCATCATCTGCCGCAACCGGCAAAGAGAATGAGAGATAGCAGTCGTATTGAACCTGTCAGGAAAGAAAAACCGATCGATCACCTATACGAAAAATATCGATTGAATAAAAGTAAGTCCTGAAATGAATTCAAAGGTTCTATTTTAAGACGATAAAAAATTCGAGCTATGTCTATCGAGAATAAATATTATCCACTAACTTTCACAAATACCGAGTGATACTAAACGAACGTGTGAATACCAAAGTTTACACAGTTCGACTCTATTAAGATTATTGTTATCATCTTAAAAATTATAAGGTAGGCTACGACGAACGAATAAAACCGGTACGTTGATAAAGCAGAAGTAAATGAAATACTGTAAAGAGTAATGATCTCAGAGAAAACAGCACCAGCTGTAGGCTATCGTTTTCTACGGCTAATCGTTTATGAGTTTTGCGAGTTACGTACATACGTACGTAAAAAAGTCACGCCAAAACTAGTCAAAATGGATTCAGAGATGGCCAAACTGGATATTTCCGTTGAAATCTGAAAACCGAAATTTTTCGCGATTACAATTCAGTAAAAGGAAGTAAAAATCTGTGTTCCTATCTTGTATTATTGTGATAGCTTCTACCGTCGCCTAAGCTTCCGTACAACACAGTTACTGGGATTTACAGTTGTTTTCTCCGAGATCATTACATTTTACAGTATTTCATTTACTTTCTTCTTTATCAACGTACCGGTTTTGTTTGTTCGTTTGTTCTAGCCTACCGGTATAATTTCTTAGATAACAATAATCTTAATAGAGTCGAACGTTGAAATTTTGGATTTAGGACTGTTGTAACATCTAGTTGTGTACCTTCCCTTTCGATTGCAATCGACCGAACCAAAAGCCCAAAAACCAAAAAAAATTGGATTTTGGACTTTTTCTTAACCGCAGTAATATAAGCCCTCACTGACAGTTTTTCAACGATATATCATAAGCGGTACTTATTTTCATCGGTTCCAGAGTTATAACCGACCCAACGGGTTGGTCTAGTGCTGAACGCGTCTTCCCAAATCAGCCGATTTGGAAGTCGACAGTTCCAGCGTTCAAGTCTTAGTAAAGTCAGTTATTTTTACACGGATTTGAGTACTAAATCGCGGAAACCGGTGTTCTTTGATGGCGGTTGGGTTTCAATTAACCACGCATCTCAGGAACGGTCGACTTGAGACTGTACAAGACTACACTTCATTTGCACTCATACATATCATACTCTGAAGTATTATCTGAAAGGTAATTACCGGAAGCTAAACAGGAAAAAGAATGAAGGGTTAGAGCCAAATAAAATTTTAATTAAAAAAAAATATTTGGATTTTAGAAGGCACGTCGCATCTTTTCGAATCAGACTTCATCTCCTTTTTTTTAACTTTTTTTTAAATTTAAATATATTGATTTATTAATAATCATTAACCTCTAATTGTAAGAAAGTTTTACGATGAATTATAATTCAATAATAACAATAAAAAAAAATATCTGAAGTTATTAATGAAATAACATTTTGTATACTTTTCTTTCAAAAAAATGTGTACATGTAATTTAATAGGCGTACAAGGAAGTCGTATGGTAACCCCAACAGATTTTTTAAAAATATTACTTTTACTTTAATTATGTTTAGAAACCCAATTCAACGTATCTAGTAATTGTATAACGGCATAACTCAACATTACACTTGATTTATACGAAAAGTGCGTGGAATATCGTGCACTTAAGAATATCATTCCATCTCATTCGACTCGGATTCGTTTTCCAAAAATAGACCTGAAATAATCACCGGCAATACGAGGATTTACAATCATCCTAAAAAAACTCAGCGGTTGTCGAAGTCGTATCTTCTGTTGCCTGAAGAGCTCGTAATTTTATGTAGGAACGTCTTTATTCAGAAAATTTTTAACGCTAACGTAAAGCGGAAGTATTTGATAAATAGGTTTAAGCAAGATGATTTAAGCGATCAAAACTGCAGTTAAAGACGGGAAAATAGTTATTACACGACGCTGTATAAAGAGACAAATTCCACCGTAATTTAATTGAATTGAAAAATTTTATCAAATTTTTTGCTTACAAAAATACTAAAAGTTACAGCAGACTAAATTATACAAAAAATCCATATTAAAGGTTAAAGTTTTGATAAAACTTCTCAATTTCAGTAAAATTACAGTTAAATGTATCCCTTTATAAGGCGTGGTTTAATTATTTTCCCGTTTTTAACTACATTTTTCATTAATTAAACCATTTTTATCAAGTTGCTTCCATTCTACGTCGACGTTAAAAATCTTCATAACTCCGTTGCTAAATGAAATTAGGAGATCTTCAGACGACAGCAGATACCTCAAACTTAGACAAACGATGATTTAAATTTTTTTTTCAACCGTAAAATGTTTGACGTAAAAAATGAAAACTTGAACTTCTCTGATAAACTATTTAAAAATGAGATCAAGCGTTTTATACCGTCTTTTCAAAGAAAAATATAGTTTTACTTTCAGTCGCAAGGCAGAGTGCGGGTGGGGGGTGAAATTGGATTTTCTTTACCGTTTTGAGGTATGAGGAGTACGAAAATACTAATCACTTGAAATATAATTTACTTATATATAGGCCTACGCATAAAATTTGTAGCTCGAAAATTTCCAAAACTACTACTAGATCGATTTCATTTCCGATTTAAATATTCTGTAACAGTACATCTGAAGTTGTGCACGTGAAAATTTGATAAAGATTAATCGAGTCGTTCTTGAGTTATCCACAATTTAAGGTCGACAACATAACCTCAATTTGAGGTTATTTTGCCCCGCTACTGTGTAGCGATGTATTTTTTATATGCGCTTATGCAACGAGTCGCAGAATTGAGCGAGTTGAAACTCGGTGCTTGTGTGTAGGGTCTATTCGCTAATCGAACATTTATTCTATTCTCGTAAAAAGCGGGACGGACTATTTAAATTTTAGCCTTAACATTTAGAATTAAACCGACTTAAAAAATAATATACAGAGAAAATGTAAATCGACAAAAGAAATCTTTACTTAATAGATAAAAACCACCCGCTTAACTTGCTGTCACCCGCACTCATTTCTTTTACATTTACGAGATACATTCAAGCTTCATATATCTCCAAGCATTTTTAACTTAAAATCATTTTCTGAAAACTTTTATTGTATTGTAAATAATATTCGCTTCGAATTATAAAAGTTATCGATTCTAATAAAATCAAAAGCGATAGTAAACACAAAAAAAGAATTGTTAACGTAGAGTTTTTTTACAGGAAAACTAAAATTAAAAAAGAAATTGTAAAATGGTATACGATACGGATTTATTCTCGGTAAAACAGTTTTGCAAAAAAATTTAGTTTCATTCATAATTCTACGGGTACGGTATCCCTTTTAAAGTCATTTAAAAAGAATTTACAAAACGATAAGAAATAAAATTAATTAACTTCTGAACCGAGATTCCAAAGGAGCTTATCCCGTGAAGTCGAACAAATTAAGTAGTTCTATGATCTGCTCTTTTTCAACTGAATTTTAACAAATTTAGCTCTACAACGACACAGAATCAAAAAACTAAAAATTTAACTAAATTAAAAAAGGAATTTTATTCCTAAGTTCATCGCGCAAGATTTATCTCTAACAAAAATAGTTTTATTATACTAGAACTATTAAGTACGGTTTCCGGAGATTAACGGATATCACTGAACCCACCGGGTTGGTTTAGCGGTGAACGCGTCTTCCCATATCAGTTGATTTGGAAGTCGAGAGTTCCAGCGTTCAAGTCCTAGTAAAGTCGGTTATTTTTATACAGATTTGAATACTAGATCGTGGATACCGGTTTTCTTTGGCGGTCGGGTTTCAATTAACCACACGTTTCAGGAACGGTCGAACTGAGACTGTGCAAGACTACACTTCATTTACACTCGTACATATCATCCTCTGAAAGGTAATTACCGAAGGCTAAACAGGAAAAAGAAAGAAGAACGGAGATCACTGACGATTGTCGAAAAAGTGCTACTTCTACTACATCCGCATCTTTTTTTTTTTTTTGTTCTTTATTGTAATTCTTTGTATTTTTCAATAGTTTTTAAACCACAGTAGAATATACAAAGTACTTCGCCAAGCGGTGATTCAGTGAGGCGGGTCGAGTATCGACCTTCGTTCGGGAGATGAAGTAATCAAGAGCTATCGTTATCGAAAATAAATATCGCAGAAAAGTAGAAAAAAATTAAATATTATTATTATTGCGAATAAGCACAGATCTACCTAAAACATTATTTTGTTTCCATACTTTTTCGTGTAGTTCAAACACACGTTTTCAAGAAAAATAAAGTAATTTGTTCATCTAACCGTTTTTATTAATAAAGAATTTAATGAAATTGTTGTTTTTTTTTCTATATTTTCTTAAATATTTAATATTTACGTATTATCCGTTAACGGACTAGACAGTTATCAATTTTATCGGGTAGGCTCTTAACTAGTTAATTAAACTATTTTATAATAATAATAATAATAATAATAATAATAATAATAATAATAATAATCTGCTGATTTCCGTTTCAGAGTGAGCGTCTCGGCCTTCAATCCGAAGATCCAGAGTTCGATTCCGGTCAGGAATCGAACTCGGGAATCTAAATCGGGGTATCCTGACCGGGATCCGATCAGGATACCGGTCCCACAAGGCAGGCATGGCATTTTTCATGCGATAAAAAAATTTCCATTTCATATTCCCACGCACAAGCTGCTTCAAGCTTATATGGTGAACTAACAACAAAAAAAAATTTAATTCTTTAAAATAGACCGCCTCATTGTTGCTTTTTAATACGACTAAAAAGAAGAAATTTATTTAAAAAAAAAAAATTAACGCTTCTATGAAAATATATAAAAAATATAAAAAAAATTACAAAATGAAAACCTTTCCTAATATTTTTCACCGCCTGCAAATAATATTTTTAAATGTGAAAAATGAATAGCGGTTTATAAACACAATTCAGGGTAAATTTCTCGTTTTTTGAAATTTTCTATTTATTAGTGTGTTTTATTTTCATAGTAGGAGTCTGTGACTAATTCGGTCAGTACGCAGGTGAATACGACGTTCAAAGATAAAACGAGACATTGATCGGTGCGCGGCATCCTTCATCTTTCAGCAAGATTAAAGTATTTTTTGACAATTTCTGAAATACTTTATTTTTTTAAAATATTTTGCGACTAAGCATTTTTCTTATATTAAATTAAGCGATACGTTTACATATGTTTTGTTTTTCTTACAGGAATATGTTAAAAAAAAATCAATTATTATATGAAATACATAAAAGCAGCGGAGAGAACTGCAGTCATTATAGTCGTACAGTTGGTTGTCTGATAATAGTTGGGCTAAAAATTACAGTTGAACTCGTAGAAAGAATTCCCTTTACGAGTTTATAAATTTTTGTTATTTTTTTTTACGCTTTATATATGCGTTTGGAAAAATTGGATTTTTATACTTTGGAATCCCAAGCGTAAAAATATAATTCTGCTTAATCCTTTTGGTTAAGAATTGTAAATTTTACCTTACTAGTGTTTTGAAAAAATTGTGAATAAATCAGCAAGAACTTAACTCCATTTTTTAGTAATATACACGGTCTAGTTAGTAACTCGGCGAAACGTCACTGCCGATTTAAATGTTTCGAATATAAACTAAAAATACAGAACTTCTTTATTCGGTTTTAAAAGGAAACACGAAAAACCTTTTATGGAATTTCATTCGATATTTTTTTTAATTAAAAAAATATTCATATCGTTAAATTAAATGCTCCAAATTTTCAATTTCTCTTCAAGAATAAGAAATATTCATCGCAGTTAGCGAGAAAAATGCTTAATCTATTATTTCATATGTATTGCTAAAAGAAAGGTTTGATGACGCTTTTAAATCGAATACACTTTTACCGTTTCAACTATTTTTGCACTCCTTTTCTAAATTTCTCTTTTGTTTGTTTAACATCGTGATTATCCTGTACGAATTTTATTAATTTCCACAAAATATATTTTTCCCAATTAGGTCGGCCGCTTACTTTACATTAACCTTTGGTTATCCATTTCTTGATAGTTTCTATTTTAAGCTGCTTTCTTTTAGTTGAATCGTGTGTTTTCTTATTAATCAAAACTATATATTTGATTAATAAAACATGTGAATTCATTAAGGTTTGTTCAATTTCCTCAACTTAACAACGGAACATAAGTACAAAAACAAGAAAAATTTTCAAAATCCCGAAATTTCTAAGTTAAATTTAGTAAACTGTATAAATAACACAAACTTATACGTTTTAAAAAAATTGTTCAGTTAATCACGCCCTTTATTCAACGAAATAATATTTTCAAGTTTTAAATCTGATGTACATATTAATATCGTGTTAATTCTTCCATTAATTTTATTCACAGTTCTACGAAACTAATTAAAATATAAAAAAACCGACGAAGGGTTGCATAACTTTCCAGCCGTCGCCCTTCACAGATTTCAATTTTAAATAGGCCATTTAAAATATTAATAACAATTTTACATACAATCGATCTAACCGATTACGAAATACAGACAGAAAACGGTTTACTAAACGAATTTAGTAAACGATTTGAAAAATCGGTTTCTACTGAGTTCCTAAAGGTTGCGGCGATATTTGATTAGATAGTAGACGGCTCCAAATTTGTAGCGATGTTAAACTCGTGTAACAATTAATAACCTGTTGTACGATTCCGTTTTAAGCAAAGTTTATAACTACATTTCGCACTTTAATAAAAAATAACTTTTAATAACATCAGATGAAAAACTAATAACATGTGAAATCGTGTACCGCCTCGCCCGCTTGTTTATGGAGGCCTAAGAGTTAATCCGATTAAAATGCGCATAGAAATACCTCAGTCTAATTTGCCGCTTACTTGTTAAGCCGGTTTAGAGATATTAAACAAAATTTAAATCATAAAAAATAAGGCCATTACCTCCTAGTCGGATGGAGCCAAAATTTACCAGAAGTTAGAGTACGTTGACGAATATTTCTTCCGAGTTTCCTAAGTTTTCCCGGTTTGAAAATATATAAAAAAAAAGCCGCAATTAAGCTAATTATACACTCACCCTAAGTCTGATCGACTTTAAATTTCAGTATTGTTAACAATTAATATAGTATTACTGTCGTTCCGAATTTTAAATTCTTACCATGTCCCCACAAAAAAACCGTAACTTTCAAATATCGGTAAATACTCCCACCCTTTATCAGATTTTCAAAATAAACGGCGTCGATGTCCCATGTATAGAGATATTTGAACTAAATTGCAAATTTTTCATTTCCAGACAGACCGTTGATATTTATCAAAATATAGGCCAACATACGTGTATAAAGAAAAATGTATATATCCATCCTTCCAGAATTTTCCACGTTACTTTGTTCGATTATAGGGGGTCATGAAACGTAGAAATTTACAGTCTAATAATTCTATAGCTGTTTTCAGTCATAATTCTTGCGACTCTGTTCAACATACTCGATCATATCACAGGTGTTTATCGATAAATTTTAACAAACGAGGGTTAATTTTGTTCACAATAAAAGGATTAACATTTTGTCTAATAAAATATTATTCGATAAAAGAAATATCTACAGAGCTACTGATAAGTTTATAAACTTATAATGGCCACCGTTTTGGAAAATTCAAACTTATTTTGTACATCATATTCGGTATACGTACACCAAATTTCATTAAAATACTTCCTGTTTTTAACATACAAAATAAAGGACAGCAGGAAAAGAAAGCTAGAGACGGCGCATTTGTTCGCATGAAGATTTTTTGTTTTTAATCCCTTGAAGTTGTGTAACAATTACCGAGACATTCTGGATACTTATCGCCGGGGCGAAGGAAATATACGACTACCGTGATGCCTCGATTGTGACGGCCCTAACTGTTTGAAGGGACGAAAGTCAAGCCAAAACTGATACATTTATAGTAATTATATGTAGACCCGTTAAAATAACATCCATTAAATTAAGTACTGCCTACGGCAAGCATACAAGGGAGATCCAAAATTGTATATATTATATGAAAGTAAAAAAAAATCTATTAATTTTTCTTTATTAACTTAATATTATTATATTATTTAACCGCTACCATTTAATTTTGATTCGACGCCAAATCGCTTACTTTTAGTTTTACTATAGTTCATCGTGCTTATCTAAGAATGTAGCTAGCGTTTAATATGCAAATTTAACTACGCAGCTGCTATATAGTAATTATACAAATTTGAGATTTTTTTTAATAAACAGAAAAAAATGGTATGTTACGCAGATAAAACTTAGCTCGTAAAACAAGCACTTCATTTTAAGTAACGTAACTGATTAAGATGTTACAGGAATGAATAACACAACGAAGAGGGTAAAATCAAAGGGTTTCCTCCATTACATCAAAATATATATATATGTACGTATAACAATAGGGTGTATAACGGCTACTAACCTAACTAGTTAAGATGCTGAGCTGAGGCTGTGATAGCCGCTCGGTGCTTTAACACAACGTATATAACAACATATCTTCCATTCATTCCCTTTTCCCTCTATGCGGCAACAGTGGTCTGGACGGATCAATATGTATGTACAGTAAAACAGCGCATACAAAAACGCTAGAACAACCTCAAAAATTTCATATTTAAACTAAACTTTACATTTCTTACAGGAAAAAAGTAAACGCGTATTTATGTGAACGTGACAAATAGGCGATGTACATACGTAATGAACGAAAACATGAGCGTTTGTGGATAAAATAATTTAATATTTTATTAATAATAGTATCAAAATTTACATCCGTACCGTAAAAAAGAATTTTCTTTTAAAGAGCGGACACAACCGTAAAGATCGGGCAAGACCGTTTAAATATATTCTCAAGAACAACAAGTTCCGTGCTAGGAGTACTGTGAAAGTGAGGAAGCGAGTGTTCTTCGTTACCTTTCTCAATAACATTGTTCGTTATGACAGATTCTTCTGAAACGCTGCAGTTATTCAGCCTACCACTCCATTTACCAAGGGACCAGCAGTATATTAGTCAGTCGGTAAGTTCTCGGGCCGGCACAGATGGTAGTTCTCAAGTACGTACTTTAGATGGCGTTCTGCGAAGTTTCAGATGCGTCCGTTTAGCCGCTTGTTTGTGACTATAGAGTAAAGCAAACAAATTTTGATGGTTTTAAGAAAACTGAAGTTCGAGCTGCTATAAAGTACATTGTTTTTAGCGGTTTAATCCCAACGGACGTAAAAAAAATGTTAGGTTCCGATTTAAAGAACTCTCCACTTCATTTCCAACTGTAAAAAAGCGGGCTTCTGAATTTAAATGCGATCGTACATCCGTTCAAGACGATGAACACCCGGGACGCCCAAAAACTGCTACGATCGACGAAATCGTCACAAAAATCCACAATCTCGTGAATCCACAACGATCGCCGACTGAAGGTACGCGATCGACTCTGACTTCGCAAATATTTCAATACATTACACCCGCTACGTTTCACAGGATGCGGGTATGAAAAACTTTTCCGCTCGATGGGTGTCGACCGAACACGTCTGACACCCTGTCAGACGTGTAATTATTTAAACGCAATTCAGCTGAGTTCTTCAAATTTTTATAACAGTAGATGAAATAAAACGTGATTGCAGAGACCGGACGATAAAACAAACGGTGGGAACGGATTGTAATGCGCCAGAAAAAGCGAAAACGGTTCCATCTACGGAAAACTTCACGCCTACAGTTTTTTTTTTATTCTCGTGATATGATGCTCGATTATCTGAAAAGCGGCAAGCCTACCGCCGGAGAATATTATGCTTCATTACTGGACCGACTAAAGGGAGGTTTTCGGGCTAAACGTCCACGTCAGACAAAAAAATAACTCTTTCTCCAAGATATTGCCTTCACCCGTCACGGATTGTTGCTACAAACTCCACGACCGACTCTTTGAAGTGCATCCACAAGCACTGTATTCACCGGATTTAGTTACCGGCGATTACTTCTTTCCAAATCTGAAGAAATGACTCGTCGATCGAAGATTCACATCAAACGATAAGGTCTCGCTTATTTTGAAGAGGTGGATAATTATTATCTGAGAGTATTAATTAAAACGTCAGAGATTCGTCGGCCTAAATATATCGAATCGCAAGGTAGCTACGTTGAAAACACTCGGAAAAATTATGTGCTTTGAGCCTCCACATAGCGGTCACCATCATTCTCTTGTATTTCAAGTGTTGTCAATATTTAATATCTATCCCGATACTTGTAACATAGTGAAAACCGATCAAAATTACGTACATTTTTCAATTATAAAACGTATTAACCACATCGCATGTAATCTGTTATTTACTTATTAACATTCAACGTTAACACTTGGACATTTGATAGAAAAATGTAGAAAATTGGCTCAATATCTCCACTTCCACTTTAAAGAACTGTCGCATTCATTATTAGGTTTTTTCGATTTGTCCGTAGCTCTAGGGCGGATTTTTAAAAATACCCTAAATTTCAGATAACATGAATAAACATTAATTTTGTTTTTAAACGATAAATATCTGATATATATATATAAAATGGGCGCTATCCTACCGACCTATTTTATTACTACGTTTGCGATTCATATTACAGGGCGAAACTGTTTAAAGGCGCATCTTTATTGAAGAGAATTCCAAAATCTGAAACGCTAATCTCTCATCACATCTGTTGTAAAGCAAATTCGGAAAAGCGGATTCCATTAATTTAGCAAATAGGAAATTTCCCAACTTTTCCTTCCCAAAAAAAATTATTTGGATTTTGTGGAGTATTACGCGGAGATAAAAAATATTCGAAGATTTACAAGAAAAAATAAAGCAGAAAAATTTCACTGCTACTATAATGATCGCGTAAAACTCACGAAAACATCTCGGATTTTTCAATTTATATTTTTATAACCTACATTTAAAACTTATATTATTTTGATTGCCATTCCTTTTTTTTTAATTTTGTTCTGAATTTAGTGTTTATTTTATTGCGTTTGCAATACTTATGTAATAGAAGAAACATTTAAAATTTCGTATCTTTCACCTGAAAATATAGAATTTAAAACTGTAATTTTTATTTTTTAATCGGCTACATCATTAATTACTCCAAGCGACTTATTTTTACGCTGTCATTATTTTCATATAGTAACCGTTAACGATCAAAGTTCGTCAACATTATCTTAAGAAATTCTTGTTACGGGGCTCATTTACCGATCCCAGTACTACAACTCCTGTCGGGCTTAGTTTTTAATAACTGCTCTCCAAGCCTTTCATCACGCGCCAATCTTTTTCTATTTTTTTCGTTAATTAATTTTTGGGTTATGTAGTTTATATTAACTTTTTTCAATTTTTTGTTTGGTTTGCGGGATTCCTTTTAACGTTTACGTTTTTTATATACGCCCTATTGGGGTTTGTCTATCTCTTCTAAACCGTAATTTACGGTTATTTTACAAAAGATAATGATTAAGAGTGTTCGCTCATTAAAATCCATTAAATCTCCAGTTTTACCAGATCGACCTTACTTTCGTCTATCGTACAGCCTACCCTTCTAAACTGTCTTAATTTTATTTTTCATCCGTTCACTCGATGTGCCGAATCCGATTGTTATTCGAGCCTTTCCAAAGAACGCTCGGCTCGGTCTTTTGCTCGTAAATTATCTCCTTGCAGCGATCAAAAAGTTTTTATTGAAAATGCCTTAAGAAATATTTCAGTATTAACTTTTAGCTCATCCTCAAGTAATAACAGAAAATTGTGAGCGGTTCTAAATTTATACGTTTATATAAAAACAGTTTTCTACTTCAATTCTTACTCGACGGAATCACTCGATTATGTTTTAGGTTATTAATTTCCCTACACGATTGATCGCTTTCAATTCATCACACTTTTTTAACAAAATGTTTTGATGCGTTCCAATCATCAGGAATGTAAATTTTTTTTGTTATAATTCATTATCGGGTCAAATTTTCTAAAATGTTATTAATTTCCTTTTAAGTTGTTCTTTATAAAAGATACCGTACTATAATCACAATAACAATATCATCACATATAGGAAAATGTTTGCGGATTAGAATATACTTTCTTTAGGAATTACTTTTGAAATGATTTTGGGTAATATAGATTAAATTAATTAGAAAACAGCCTATCGTCGTACTTAACACTTGATTTAAACATAAAGTAGTGAAAATAGCACATTTTAAAAAGATTTTGGGCGTTTAACAGGATCATAAGATAAAAAAGTTTTTTGTTTTTCTTCAATAAGAATTTCAGTAATGAAATCTCGTACTTGCAGATGTTTTACACAAAAATTGACGGGCAATTAAAAACGTTTCAAAATCATCAGCAAACCTCACGATACGACCGGTATAAATTCAATTATTAAGAATTCAACAAGATGAAATACAGATTAATATTTAAAAAATGATGCCTATCTGCAAAAAAAGAAATATACCACGAATACTATAAAGAATCATAACAAATCGCGTTTAGTAAATAATAATACATTATTTTATAAAAGAAAGGCGTGATTCATACAAAATTCATTAAAAAAAAAGTAGCGTGCTTAAAAGACATTAATTACGTACGGTCGGTACCCTAAACCCATTTTAATCACCCGGCTGGCTTTTAACCATTTCCTATCTCATTTCATTGTTAAAACGATAAGTCTTTATCTGCGCTTCCATAGCCTCCCATTCTGTACGCCAGCAAAGAACGCTGCTTGCAAGGTACTATAATTGTAGATAGGAGGATCCTACTGACAGAAACAAAGACCGCCCGCGTCATCCCCTTCAACTAAGTCGTGCTAACTCTTTAACTTCCTTAATTTTAATTTTAAGCAGATAACTAACCGCACTGCAAAACAATAACCTCACTCGCGGATTCGTCTTTCCCCCTTAGTCCGATTCTATTCTTAGAACCGTAACCTAACCACCGTTTTATGAAATTTAAACGACTAGAAATTAAAAAAAATTCAACTAACATGACTTATTTCTTTAATATTCAGCGTTAAAGAATAAACCGAAGTCTAATAATATTTTAATGTTTAATTAGCCGGATGTAATTTTTCTATTTAAAACTTCCTTTTTATACATACATATACACCCGAGTACCACACACCCGGTTTCGAAAATCGAAAAAATAAAATTGATATTTCTGGATATTATTGATAAAATCACCATAGAAAATTGAACGAAGAACGGTATTTGTTATTTGCATAAAGTCAGTAAATCGATCTAATTAAAAGCACAGAAATTACCGCGCGTAATTATTTACCTTAATTACCGCAATCGATGATCGATTACAGTCATTGTTATTTAATTATCTTCGTAATAACTTAACCGCTAATAATCTTCCTCGCTTCCATCGACAGCGTACAACACTTCTTGCGCGATTCTGCAAGCCGATTTGACAGCAGCGTTCAGTCACGAACGGTTCGCGCTTCCGCGATTTCGGTCAGTTAGTTTGAGGGAATCATGTTAGGTTGGATGTGAAGATATCCGTTTGAAGCCTACGTGAAGGCGAGATTTGATATGTATTTTACCGATGCAAATGTCTGCCGAGGCATTTACATCGGTGGCATCCCGACCGAGATCTGGCTGATGCACGTGAGATGTAATCAGTCAAAGGGTCTAAAGACGACCTCCGGTAAAGCCCTTCAGGGCTCGGAACGGAGGGGGTGGTGTGGCGACCGGTATCGTCACAAGGTGGGTGTCTTCCCCCTACGGGGTTGGGACGTAGAAATCGGGTATCCTGACATATATATGCGCTGCAAGTTTTTCTTTTTCCTCAGAAATTCTCATGAGTTTTTTTTTACGAAACATTAATTTTCTTTCTTTCGCCGCTGACGAAGGCGGTATATGAAATTTTCTGTCTGCAACACGATTTCTACGGTCCTTTGCATAAAAAATAACACATAAGTTTTGTTTAACAGTGGATGAATGCAACCTCTTTTTTTGTCGATATCTACTAACTAAAATTAATAATTTATTCGAACGGTTACAACTCATAAATATTCCTGAGATGAATATTTAAAGACCGATTTCTGGGTTTTGCGAAATTCGACTTCTAAGAGGGTAAAATGGGTAAAAGTAAATTTAACCTTTATTTGAAATTTTATATAAAAAAAAAATATAAAAAGAAATATTCCGGAGGTAAAATAGTCCCCCGTTCGGATCTCCGGGTGGGGACTACTAAGGAAGGGGTCACCAGAAAATTAAAAAATAACATTCTACGAGTCGGAGCGTGGAATGTTAGAAGATTAAAAAAGGTTGGTAGGCTAGAGAATTTAAAAAGGGAAATGGATAGGGTAAACGTGGATGTAGTAGGAATTAGTGAGGTTCGGTGGGAAGAGGAAGGCGACTTTTGGTCGGGTGACTTTAGAGTAATTAACTCAGTGTCAAATAATGGGCAGGCAGGAGTAGGTTTCGTGATGAACAAGAAGATAGGGAGGAGAGTGGAGTATTTCAAGACGCATAGCGATAGAGTCATTGTAATAAGGATAAAATCAAAACCTAAACAGACAACGATTGTTAACGTCTATATGCCTACAAGCGCCCATGATGATGATGAGGTAGAATGTGTATACGAAGAGATTGATGAAGCAATTAAACACGTAAAAGGAGATGAAAATTTAATAATACTTGGAGATTGGAATGCAAGCATTAGAAAAGGCAAGGAAGAAAATATAGTGGTGAATACGGGCTGGGCAAAAGGAATGAAAGAGGGGACCGACTTATAGAGTTTTGCATGAAGTATAATTTAGTAATTGCCAACACCCAATTTAAAAATCATAATAGAAGAATATACACTTGGAAAAAGCCAGGCGATACTGCAAGGTATCAGATAGATTATATCATGATTAAGCAAAGATTTAGAAATCAACTCGTGGACTGCAAAACTTACCCTGGAGCAGACATTGATAGCAACCATAATTTGGTGATAATGAAATGTAGATTGGGGTTTAAAAACCTGAAGAAAAGGGGTCAGATGAATCGGTGGAATTTAGAGAAGCTTGAGGAAGAGGAGGTAAAGAAGATTTTTGAGGAGGACATCGCAAGAGGTCTGAGTAAAAAAGATAAGGTAGAAAATGTAGAAGAAGAATGGGAGAATGTTAAAAAGGAAATTCTTAATGTAAAAAAGTTAATTCTTAACGTAAAGTCTTATGTAAAAAAAAAGAAAAGGATATATATATATTCCAATTAGAAAATGGCGTTATAGAGGAAGAAGAGGAAGTTGAACAGGATGAAATGGGAGAAACAGTACTGAGATCTGAAGAGAGCATTAAAAGATTTGAATGGCAGAAAGGCTCCTGGAATAGACGGAATACCTGTAGAATTACTGCGCAGTGCAGGTGAGGAAGCGATTGATAGATTATACGAACTGGTGTGTAATATTTATGAAAAAGGGGAATTTCCGTCAGACTTCCAAAAAAGTGTTATAGTAATGATACCAAAGAAACCAGGGGCAGATAAATGTGAAGAATACAGAACAATTAGTTTAACTAGTCATGCATCAAAAATCTTAAATAGAATTCTATACAGAAGAATTGAGAGGAGAGTGGAGGAAGTGTTAGGAGAAGACCAATTTGGTTTCAGGAAAAGTATAGGGACAAGGGAAGCAATTTTAGGCCTCAGATTAATAGTAGAAGGAAGATTAAAGAAAAACAAACCAACATACTTGGCGTTTATAGACCTAGAAAAGGCATTCGATAACGTAGACTGGAATAAAATGTTTAGCATTTTAAAAAATACAGGAACCAAACAGCAACAGTAGCAATTGAAGAACATAAGAAAGAAGCCGTAATAAGAAAGGGAGTCCGACAAGGGTGTTCCCTATCTCCGTTACTTTTTAATCTTTACATGGAACTAGCAGTTAATGATGTTAAAGAACAATTTAGATTCGGAGTAACAGTACAAGGTGAAAAGATAAAGATGCTACGATTTGCTGATGATATAGTAATTCTAGCCGAGAATAAAAAGGATTTAGAAGAAACAATGAACGGCATAGATGAAGTCCTACGCAAGAACTATCGCATGAAAATAAACAAGAACAAAACAAAAGTAATGAAATGTATTAGAAATAACAAAGATGGACCACTGAATGTGAAAATAGGAGGAGAAAAGATTACGGATGTAGAAGAATTTTGTTATTTGGGAAGTAGAATTACTAAAGATGGACGAAGCAGGAGCGATATAAAATGCCGAATAGCACAAGCTAAACGAGCCTTCAGTAAGAAATATAAGTTGTTTACATCAAAAATGAATTTAAATGTCGGGAAAAGATTTTTGAAAGTGTATGTTTGGAGTGTCGCTTTATATGGAAGTGAAACTTGGATAATCGGAGTATCTGAGAAGAAAAGGTTAGAAGCTTTTGAAATGCGGTGCTATAGGAGAATGTTAAAAATCAGACGGGTGGATAAAGTGACAAATGAGGAGGTATTGCGGCAAATAGATGAAGAAAGAAGCATTTGGAAAAATATAGTTAAAAGAAGAGACAGACTTATAGGCCACATACTAAGGCATCCTGGAATAGTCGCTTTAATTTTGGAAGGACAGGTAGAAGGGAAAAATTGTGTAGGCAGGCCGCGTTTGGAATATGTAAAACAAATTGTTAGGGATGTAGGATGTAGAGGGTATACTGAAATGAAACGACTAGCACTAGATAGGGAATCTTGGAGAGCTGCATCAAACCAGTCAAATGACTGAAGACAAAAAAAAAATATATATATATATATATATTATTTTTAAATATTGTATGTAATATACGACACACAACATACTCAGCATGCGTGTGAAAATGATACATGACAAACTATATAACTAAAAATGAAAAATCCTCAGATAAATTTTCTTAGCGAGAAGAAAAAACTGATACGTATTATGACATGGGAGTAAATGAAAAGTGAAATGAGAATATGGAGTGATGACGGTAAGAGAAACACGAGGAGTGGAATTATTAGTTTTACGAGGATGACGTCAAGCGTCTGAAATGAGATTCAGGGAGCTTGAACAAGCAACCAAAGATAACGTACGGCATATATAAGTAACATTTTGATTACATACACACCTCAGATATATAGTATACTCTGATAAGACTCGTAATGTAACTAACTGCATAGTTCTTATAAGTAAAAATAACAGACACTCTTAAAAAATACTGAAATTCTGAGCGAAAGAAAAGCACTACTTTTACAAAATGTTAACAGGCCGCCAGCGCAATCAAACAAATATTAACAATAATTTTAATAAAGTAACTTTAGTAATACGATTATTTTTTCAAAAATGTTTAATCGGTCGGTTTCACGGTTCTGAATTTTAATCTTCTCCTCACGGATGCATATGGTAGTCGCCCAAGAAATTTTATTAAGATTGCTTCACAGCTTATTGTCCACTGTCGAACAAACAAACTTAATCATCCAACTGCACCGATAACCACAACCGACAGCTCGAAAGCCCCTGTTCGGCCCTCAGCAATACGAACATCCACGATCTCTACTACAACATTGAAGGGTGCTGTTGAAAGCTCTACATAAACAATACATAAAGACGTCAACTTGTGCAACGTTTGGGATCTCATTCCTTTGAAGTAGATTTCTCACCTTTCGTCCACTATACCGAAACGGTAAACGCGATATGTAACTTCTCCACACCCGTAACACCTGTTAGATTAGAAGTCGTATAGATTCGCAGTTTTGACTGATCAGCAGTTAAAAAACCGTTTCCGGCTGATGAATTTTTATAACATAATCGTTATGATTACTCCGATGATTAAAAAAAAATTAACAAATTTATAATTAGAGGAAAAATCTTAGCAAATATAACGAGATAATTTTATGTATTATATTATATAAATGTGAAGCATAATCTTTTGAAACTACTATAAAGATAATTGACTACTTTTAAGACATAAATTGACGGTCCTATTTGCAGAATAATATTAACACGCTGAATATGAATCTCGTAACTTTGAATATACAGGCGATTCAAAGAAACGGGAAATTAAAAAAATTAAATAACGTTATTGAACATTTTTTTAGAAAATGAATTTTATTTCATGTAATTGTACAAATATTGCCGTTTTAAGATACGTACATTTAGGTTTATTTTTTAAAGATGACATCTTCCAGGTGACTTCTCTTCTACGTAAACACTGACGAAATCTTCGTTAAATTGTTCACGGTTTGACGTTAACATCTGAACTGGAATTTCCGCAATCGCTTCTCGGATCTTTGCCTTCAGTTCTTCCGTTGTAACAGGTATACTGTGGAACATTTGCTTTTAAGGTGACCCCGCAAAAAGTAATCGCAAGCTGAGAGATCAGGCGATCTGGGAGGCAATCTAATGTCACCGTTTCGTGAAATGACACGTTGTCCAAACAATCGGCGTACAGCTGCCGTCGATATCCGTGCAGTATGTAACGTTGCTCCGTCTTGTTGAAACCAGGCTGTGTTAAGAATCGGTGGAAATCTCTTGTTGTTCCACAACAAAGGTTTCAAGCACGGCTATGTAACGAGCCGACGTCACTGTAATCGCAAGACCGTTGTCATCCTCAAAAAAATAAGGGCCTATAACACCGTAAGATGACATAGGACAACACACGGTCACTTTCTGGCTGTGCAACGGACGCTGGTGTAGCTGCGTAGGATTTTCTTGCGCCCGGTATCTGAAATTTTGCTCGTTAACAAATCCACTGAGGTGGAAATGCGCTTCGTCTGACATCCACAGTTCGTGAACAAACTCTTCGTTATCGTTTATCTTCTGAAGCATTACATTACAGAATTGTGCTCGCACAACCGCATCGTTCGGTTTCAGTTCCTGGACGATCTGCAACTTGTACGGATGGTATTGCAAGTCCTTCGCTAACATTCTTCGAACAATTGAACTATGCAATAGTAAAGATGCTGAGAGACGACGGATTGACCGATGTGGACTCCGTGTGACAGCATCTTGTAAAGCTTGAACATTCTGTGGTGTACGGACGGTTCGCTCACGGCCTGGAGGTTACTTTTTCATTGCCAAACCGGTTTCCTCAAAATTAGATATCCGTGTTTTAATTGCACGTGCTGATGGAACACGGTCGTGCCGTCTCAGATTAAAAGACGGTGAAATTCTCTAGGCGCTCCTTCCACACTGTCATTGCTTTTGTAAAACGCTTTGATAGCAAATGCACGTTGCGCACCAGTCCAAGGATCCATGAATGGCAGGTTAGGTTAGAAAGGCTGGCGCCACTTAAGTGGTACCAATCGCCCACGGCTACCGACACAACTTTCAAAATTTCCCGTATCTTTGAATCACTCTGTACTATAAGTTACAAAACTGTAATTACTAGTTAGGTAAAACTAAGAAAACTATTAGATATTTTTATAGAAATAAATAGTTCTATTAGAAATATACATACTATATTTTTAAATTTAAATATATTAATACAATTTAATATAATATTTTACGTCGAAGATAAAATAATTCATTGTGATTAACAATGATTTTTTTTGTTGTAAAAGGCAATCTAATGGCATCATTTAAATATATATCTATCTATCTATCTATATATATATATATATATATATATATATATATATATATAAGACCGTATAAAGTCCGCGAGAAAATTAATAAAAATTTATAATTTGGCAGTTATTACATTATGCCATAATTAATAGAAAAACAATTAAAAAAATGTCTACTTTTTGCAGTATCATATCATAACATAAGAATGGCGTTCATATTACAAAAAAATTGTTTGCGTTGCATAAAATCATGAAGTGTAACATAAAGATCTCCCGGAACTTTCATAAATTCTACTCGTGAAAATAATGGAAAAATTTCATATAAATATATGTCCTAAGATGTTTCGTTTGCGTGTTACGGTTTATGAAAAATTTCTTTCGGATTTCAGCTACCCCGATGAAATGAGGTCGTACTGAAATTTTTAAGACGTTAATTACGGATTAGAATTAGTGATTTCTAATGGTTTTTCACCTGGAAAATGTAATAAAATAGATCTCAGAACCGTAACTGCAGTAGTTTTTGAGAAATCTGGGTAGAAAACCAATAAATTGGGGTAAAAAAATCTGTTTTTTTTTATAATTGACGTACAATAAAATTTTTAATCGGGTAAAACACAAAAAACTTTTAAACAAAACTTGTAGAGGATTTAATTCTGATCAAAACTGTGTAAGATAAACGAGAGAATGAGAAGGGGAGTTCTTGCTAGTCCGAAACGATCAGCTAGACGACAAGCTGCAGCGCCGGGTGTCATGTAGGTTTGCTTTATCGCTTCTTACACGGTGATCTCAAATTTCACCCGCAGAAAATAGAACGTCCAGCAGCTAAGTGATGTGCAACGCAAACAATTTTGTGGTATAATGAACGCCATTATTATGTAAGATGCAACCGCCCTAATAATGATGAGTGACGAATCCCGTTTCCATCTGGATGGCTATGTTAATGTACAGAACCGTCGGTACTGGGCGTCGGAGAACCTACGTGATCTACACAAATAACCTCTCCACAGCTCAAAAGTAACAATGCGGTGCGCTGTCTCCAAAATAGGGATTGTCGATCGTTACTTTTTTGCAGAGGGGGCAACCGCAGTTAGTGACATCAACATGTTGAACAACCTCCTGTTCCCGAACTTGAAAGGCATCGGGTGAACAGGAGAGAAATGTGGTTTAACAGCATAGTGCCCCGCAGCTCACACGGCGAGAGCATCGATCGAAGCGGTTCGATAAATGTTTCCTGGACATATCATTACACGATTCAGCGATGTTTCTTGGCCCCATAGGCACTCCCAAATCGATCTATCGATTTGCGACTTTTTTTGTGAGGCTAAGTGAACGAGCCACACGCAATCGAAGACCTGAAAATTTCCATTCGTCAAGAAATTAAAGCTGTGTCGAATGAAATGTTGGAGAAAGCCGTGCAAAGCTTTGAGGAGAAGCTCCGAAATTGCGTCCGATAAGGACGTCGTCATCTTGCTGACATTATTTTCCGAACCTAATTAAGGTTCGGAAGTTGATTTCAAAAATTCAATAAAAATATGATTTAATGTAAAACGTTTTTTTCATAATTAAAATAACCGAATTTATTCAGTAGTGAAAAACATACGTTTCCTCTGCTTCACCCTTTATATATATATATATCTTACAGAATAACAATGCTGCGTGCTATAATTTATACTTACATCTTAATGGCTATAAAAGTATACAATCAAGTAATTGTGACGAATGGTTATAGTGAAGTTACTTAGAAGACAATCTGGTGGACTGCCAGAAGAAAGTCTAAAGGAAAAAACAAAAAGCTACTTATGTTTCATTTACATCCTTTCTTCAGATGCTGTTTCAGTCTTGAACTAATGAAAATGATTATAAAATTTTTTCTCGAAATAAAAAGCCAACAATAAGTGGTTTTCAATCCTTTCAAAAACAAGATTAACCAAGATAATAAAACAGTGTTATTTTTCAAATACGAAGCATTCCGACGTTTAATTTGAGAAATGGAAATAATCTTAATGGCGATGAAGCTAAAACTGAGGAATTTGGAAGACATGAAAAAAATAAAATGAAAACAATGGAATGGAGTAGAAGAAAGAAATACAATACGTTATTAATGTAGGGTAAAATATATTCTATTACAAAAGCACTAAAGTATTTTAACTTCTCAAGAACATACATTTATAATATGCATATAATTAACTTAGTATATTTTACCTTTTTTTTTTCTGTCGTAGTTTCCGATAACTCCATCCTTTTCTCTCGGCGTACTGTTGCCATGTTAGTATAACTTACAACAGTTTTAGGAAAACGAGGAACACATACAAAAAAAAATCAACTTCATTGTTTTTTTATTCAGTGAAAAAATTGTAAAAAATACCAGTTAAGAAACTAAATCTTTAAATACCTTTTCACACTTGGAACACGCGATTATACTATATTAAATACAGGAATACACTATACATACACTTGCAGGAAAATATCTATCGATGAAGAAACGATGAAAAGAATTTTAATTAATATAGAAAAATTATAATTTTGAATAACAGTTTATAATTTTTGTCGGTTTAAAAGTAATGTAACCCACGCTGTTAGACCCCTTGAGCTCCGGTAAAGGTAGTTATCGGTCAAAATTCGTTGCTGTTGCGTTGAACAGTATTTAAGTAGTGTAATATTATGGCCGATCGATGTTCTGTAAATTAACACGAAATATATTGTAAAATTCTATTAAACCGGTCTAGATAGTGCATCAAGTTTGTATTTTTTTTTTAAGTTTAAAATATTATTCTTCGGTAACTTAGAATGAGGTGCGGGGTCGCGCTTCGACGGTTAATAATTTTAAAGACTAAGAAGCAAGAAAGAAGCGTAAAGATGTCCAAAAAATGATCCTAAACTGAAAAAAATCGTGAAATGCCCGGCGAGGCTTTGATACAAACGCCTCGGCAGACATTTCCAAATGGCAGGCCCAATCCTGACAGAGAACTAATTGAAGACCGCGATAGGTCTGAAGGTCAATCAGACCTTCAGATAAATAAATTCCGATAAAGACCATCGGGATTAGGAGCGAAGGGGTGGCGACGACAAGAATCTCTAAAAGGCGGGTGTCTGTCCTAGGGAATCAGGATGTTTGGCTACGCTTGAATTATATCACTGTCGGGAAAAGCATGTTGCATCTTTTGATCCGTTATTCCATATAATAATTCTGGTATCGCATCGTTTCGGTTAAATCTTTGGACTTAAGTGTTATATTAGTTTCGTATTCAGATCCCGACGCGTTCTTAAACTCTAAGAATTTATACAACCATCCCTTTTTAAAACGTAATGAGCTTTCGGTTAGATTCATGTACTTTGCCTATTATATAGCTCCTTAATTAACGATGAATATGTATCTTTATCTCGAAAAATATTTACCCGGTCCGAATCGTCAAATATTATTAAATAAAAGTCAATAATTTATCTGATTCAAAACGTTTTTCTCTTCCTTCGCTAAGGAACACAGGAGGATAGGAAACCTATTCAGGAATTTTCCATAACGAAACTTAGCAGAAAAGGAGTTAGAAGTGCTAGTTACGAATACAGAATATTGAATCATAAATGCAAAACTCACTGTTATCCTATCGTAATTTCTTCGTGAAAAGAAATTCTTCAGCATCGGTTCAGCAACAGGTATCAAAAACATCCAGTCGAATACCGTAGGTTGTCTATTCGATTCATTGCAATATCTGAAATCAAACGTTTCCCTTTCATTAGAATACAATCAAGTAGAATTTTTTAAATATAGGGAAAGAATAAACCGATCTGCAGATCTACAAGCCTACGGTATTTCCATCCTGACCTTTCCTGTAGGTCAGGCGTAGAATAAGCCTACGGAATTCCCAGCCTGTCGTATGAGTCGACTAAAAAGGGAACCTTCTCTGTAGGTCAGGACTAGAATACGCCTACAGTATTCCCTGCCTGTCGTAAGAATCGACAAAAGGGGAACCTTTCCTCAAACGGGTAGATAGGTAGACGGTTTTTGAATGAACTACGCTAGACCCGATCGTCCTCATACCTAGCTAAAGTTGGCGGAACGATATTTCCAGAAAATCGCTTACGGAGATTACATGAAAGGGATTCTAGGCACATATATCACGAAAAAATCCCCGATCATTGTCGACTCCGCCTAAATCATAAACTGTATTACGGCAACTAACATGAAGTTACATTTCCCGTAGCGGTATAAAACTAAAAAAATCATGTCTTGAATTCCTAAGGTCTTTGTGTTATTCAGATTAGTAGATTATTCTCGTATACAACCGATAAATGAAAATTAGGAAAACGATATAGGAAATTTCTCCTCAGGTCTCAAAGCTTATACCTAAATAGGTCTCAGGCTTCAACCTACATAAAAATTTTTGGTCAGAGGTTCAGGAATAGGTATCAAAAAAGTCTCATTGAATACAAAAGGGTTTTTATTAGATTCAATGTAATATTTGAAATGAAAAGTTTTCGTTTCATTAGAATACAGTAAACCAGAATTGTCTGGTTACAGGGAAATACTGTTGAGGTCCACCCTGTAGGTCGGACGTAAAATAAACCTACCGATTCCCTGCCTGTCGTACAAGGCGAGTAAAAGGAAACCTTCCCAGTAGGTCGGAATAAGAATAAGCCTACGGTATTCACTATCGTATGAGCCGACTAAAAGGGAACCTGGCAGTAGGTCGGGACCAAAATGCGGGGGTGATAGTGATCGCATCCGGTGTAGCTAACACCACGTGCCCCCTGGATATCTTTAAAAAATAAGAAAACTAAACAATCAGTGATAACGCCTCTGGCAGCCCAACAACATGCTTGGACAAAAAAGAAAACGATTATCCGCAAACGGTCTTTTCTAAGAACCCTGACAACATTCACTTCAAGGTAGTAAATTGGATGCGGGTAGACTGACCGACGACAAATTCACAGAATTTAAAAAGATGATTTCAAATGAAGATTCTGACGTTTATGGCATAGTCGAGGCCAGAGCGTCTTCGGAATCCTTGAATTTCTTCTACCCTGGCTACCAAACCTATGCTGTACCAAGACACAGACCCATTCATCAGTAATCATATTCGCTGCGAAGCACTCACTTAATGTTTTTTGGTATAAAGAAACTTATGACTGAAGCGGATAAGATGGAGGTTGCAGTGTTGCAAATATGGAACAATAATAAGCACCGGCGCCTCTTTTTTTAAATATAATCCACCTATTTCAATATATTATATATATATATATATATATATATATATATATATTATATAATATAATTTTTGTGTAATCCACCAAATAAGCCCAAACTTGGCCGGCTTGAAGCAACTGTGATTCAAGGTGCGTTCTCTGTGGAAACCTAAACGCTGCCTCAAAACGATAGGGTTATGCTTCCACAGATGGAGTTGAAAGAGTAGTGGAAAAGTTCATTGACTAACACCCAGTTGCCCATATTGAAAATAATGATAGCACCCTCACCTTTCTATCTTACTCTGGAAATAGTTCATCCCGACATAGTCCTGGCACACATCTGTTTAAAACCCACTTTAAAAAATGAACTTTTATCTGCACCAGGAAGATTTGGATACAATATCCTGGCAATAGAATTCACTAAAAAGGCAAAAGATAAAAATAACGGCGATAGAGCAAGATTAGAGGCACTTATAGTGCAATGCGAAAGGAAGACTACTGCATTGATGATTAGGACGTGGAAAGCGAGTTAAGAAAATTGAAATAAGGGGCTATTAACAAGACGACCCATTTCACGGTTGCAGCCATGGTATACTAGGAACCACAGTGAGGATGGGTTCTTCCTGACCCAGATATTATCGGGTCACGGAGAATTTAATTCATATCTCCATAAATTTAAAAGAAGGAATTCACCCCTATGCGTGTAATGTGGCGACTTGGATACATGCGAACACCTATTCTATGTGGGTCCACGGTAGTTGAGCTTAAAGCAACAATTGGGGCTTACAGGAATTAAACCGGATAATACTATTAACATCATGCTATGTGAGAAAAGAGACTGGGCTGTGGTTGAGCAGCTTGCCTGCTGTATTATCAAAAAGTAGGAAGCTGAGCACCGAGAGTGGGTTGGAGACTAGTGTGGAGCAATGGAGAGGATTGATGAGTCATGATGACTATTTACTTGTCAAAAGACCTCTAACATCGAGGTGAAGAAACTGACCGGAGTGTGAGGGGAGAGGAACAGCCCTCTGTGCAGTCGCCGTTCGTCTGTGATTGCATAGATGGGCGGTGGCGATGATAAACGGGGACTCCCGAACCCCTGAACTCAAAGGCACCTCTCGGGGCCTAGTAATGCTTGACTGCGGATCAGGTCCTGGATGTGGAGAACCGGTGAGAAAGTAGTTTAGTGGGTAGGGTGCGGGAACACATAGGCCTCTAATTAAATCTAGCCGAACCAGTGCGAGTCCGATACTCCCCCTACTATAGGGGGTACGTAAATGGTATTTTCGCAGAGTCAACGAGAACAAAAAAAAAGGTGGGGCAGCACAGGATATTGCAGAGCTAAAGCATAAGCTATTAAAAAGAAATATACTAGAAGCTAAAAGAAGTTCATGCAGGTCGTTCCTCCAAAATCTACACAACCGAAAAGATGAGAAAGCTGCGCATAAATTTTTGTCTAGTTTAAATAATGAAAAAAGCACGTTCAATAACTCTATCAAACATGGAAATAAGCTCTCACTATTGACCAGCAAATAGCGGACCGTTTTAGTAAACTACACGAAGATTAGCTATTTCACACCCGATTTTGCGATTTGCTGATGATATAGTAATTCTAGCCGAGAGTAAAAAGGATTTAGAAGGAACAATGAATAGCATGGATGAAGTTCTACGCAAGAACTACAGCATGTAAATAAACAAGAACAAAACGAAAGTAATGAAATGTAGTAGAAATAACGAAGATGGACCGCTGAATGTAAAAATAGGAAGCGAAAAGTTTATGGAAGTAGAAGAATTCTGTTATTTGGGAAGTAGAATTACTAAAAATGGACGAAGCAGGAGCGATATAAAATGCCGAATAGCACAGGCGAAACGAGCCTTCAGTCAGAAATATAATTTGTTTACATCAAAAATCAATTTAAACGTCAGGAAAAGATTTTTGAAAGTATATGTTTGGTGTGTAGCTTTATACGGAGGTGAAACTTGGACGATTGAAATACCTAAGAAGAAAAGATGAGAAGCTTTTGAAATGTGGTACTATAGGAGAATTTTAAAAATCAGATGGGTGGATAAAGTGACAAATGAAGAGGTGTTGCGGCAAATCGATGAAAAAAATGAAGCATTTGGAAAAATATAGTCAACAGAAGAGACAGACTTATAGGCCACATATTAAGGCAAGGCATCCTGGAATAGTCGCTTTAATATCGGAGGTACAGGTAGAAAGAAAAAATTGAGTAGGCAGGCTACATTTGGAATATGTATAACAAATTGTTAAGGATGTAGGATGAAGGGGGTATGAAACGACTAGCACTACATAGGAAATCTTGGAGAGCTGCATCAAACCAGACAAATGAGTGAAGACAAAAAAACCTTAAACATCAATGGTACAACACAAGTCAGACTACTCAGTAACAGTGGATACCGTAGGAAATGAAACCGCCCATGGACAGATGAAAATAACGGTTTCAACAGGAAAGATTTTTGCCAACAAAAGGAATTATTAAGAGGTAGGAAAACTGTGATAGATACATAATAATAAACGTAGTATAATATATTCTTTCTTTTTCCTGATTAGCCTCCGGTAATTACCTTTCAGATAATACTTCAGAGGATGATATGTACGAGTGTAAATGAAGTGTAGTCTTGTACAGTCTCAGTTCGACCGTCCCTGAGATGTGTGGTTAATTGAAACCCAACCACCAAAGAACACCGGTATCCACGGCAAATCTGTGTAAAAATAACAGACTTTACAAGGACCTGATCGCTGGAACTCTCGGCTTCCAAATCAGCTGATTTGGGAAGACGCGTTCACCACTAGACCATCCCGGTGGGTTAGCATAATATATTATGCCAACTTATCATCCTTATTTATAAATTTGCATAATATAAATGGATCGATTTATTATTTTTTTTTATGTAAAACAATTATCTGTAGAAATGGACCCAAAATTTCCTTCCCTGTGGTACAACAGTTACATATATTTTAACAAAAATTAATACGAACAATGCCCCATATCCAGAAATATTTCAGCCAAATTTGAAGAAAATCAGTCCATCCTGAGATATAAGGCCAAAAGCAGTCCGACACACATGAATATGTACTTTTTGTTTAGATGAACCATTTATACTCTAAAACGTAAATATTTCCAAAAAAAAACACTATAACTCATTCCTAAAACCCGCAAAATAAATTATCACTGTAATAAATGAATTCTCCAGGTTAATTTCTAAAATAAGAAAATTCAAAAAAAATATTTCCTACAAACTTATTTTGATTGACCGTTTCTGATGTCATATTACATCCCGAAATGTTTTCTATCAATATATTTTCAAAAATACGTAACTAAATAAATGTTTTGATCGCAGAAGGATAGGGGCTCATTAGCTCTAAACTAAAAAAAAAACCGTTCCCATGAAATTTGTTAAGAATTTTATTTACATTTGCTTCAAAATATTTCATTAAAAATAATACGACTAAATTACCAGAAATCCCACAAAAAAGTAAAAAATACTTATCTCGATTCAATAAATTTCAGTCTAAATTAAATTCAACTTACCCACAATTTGGCGGTAACATAAAAATCTAAAACCAAAAAGTATATTTTTAAACGTTAGTACCGTTTATAAAAAAATAATTATTTGCAGCTTTTAATTTAATTTTTAATTAAAATGTGGATGTACATAAAAAATACGCTGACGAATGAAACAAGCCGTTTCATTCGATAAATAAAGAAAACGAATAAAAAGCTAAATTAAATAAACGATCTCAGTTTTTTAAGCTTTTGCATAAAAATACATTGAACATTATAATATCAGGCTACATGTTATATTCCCCGCGGCTTCGCTAGCAGAGACTTTGATTAAAATTCTACTATAACTTAAAGATTGATTTTAGTGGATATCGGCAAATCGCTTAAATCGATCTAAATTTTATTTAAGTAACAATAGTTCGTATCGAATTTGAAAGATAAAGCAATCCAGAAAGTGGATCGGAGTTGTCTCCTAGAATACAATTATTATTCCATTATATATTGTTAAAATTTGCAATTTTCATTCAAAACGTCAGTCCTCTACCGCTCGACCCCCAAATTGGATTGAAAACTAAACACAAATTTTCACGGCTGCAACACTTTCGGCTTCATATAGTTTAATGGAAAAGTTTTCCTCTTTCCTTTGTTACCTACCCCAGTTTTGAAAAATGTTGAAATAAGTATAATTTTATTTCTAAACGCATGTTTAATTACCAATTTTCATAAAAAAAAAAAAAAACATTATCCTCTGTAGACAGACTTATACTTTATACTTTTTTTTATACTTATACTTTATAAAAAGTCTATATCCTTTATAGAGTTTTCAAAAAACCTTCCATAGTGGATGCCTAGTTACAGAAACGATGAACTCTACAAAATTCACCTATCTAGGTTAAGCGGTTTAGCAAGGCGTTGATGAGTCAATCAGTCAGCTCACTTTCTTTTATATATATACACATACATACATACATACAGTCAGTATATTACCGTGATAGAGAATAATTCCTATATATCATAAAAATCTGTCCAAATAGAAAAATAAAAACCGAAAACTGTACTACATCAAGAAGGAGTGAAATAATATTTTATATATAATCTAGTTTTCAATTGTGTTATTTGATAATACATTAGAACAGAGCAAGTTTTATTAAAATTCATTCTCGGGCAACGATCGGTGTATTGAATAAAAACAATAACATTTTCCATGTAAAATAAATTCACATTATGACAGTTTGAACGACAAACGGAATACAAACAATTTTTTTAGAAAAAAAAAACACAAGCTTCATAACGATACGTAAATCCTTCAAAACCGTATAATTCGCTTAAGTAAAAACGGACATTAAGATAAAATATCTTATGCCGCAGTATAATAGATTTTATAATTTTTTTTAATCGAACGTAATGGATTTTTTCTGCGTACCGTTTTCAAGGAGTCAAAAAAATAAATACATATTGCGATCGGCCCTAACTTTTCTTCCCGCCTTAAAAAAAAAGTTAAATATATTCAGATTTCTTTTAAAACTAAAACGTTAAAAAAAACATAACCTCTAAAAACAACATTAAAAAAAATCAATTAATAAAAACGTTAACGGTTTATATTTTTTAGTTAAATTATTTAATAATTTCCGAATTAAATATAGAAAATGCGGCCATCAATTAGGTCGTAAAAAATGGAAAGTTACAAACGTACACCGATGAACGAGCGGGCATGCAAATGAAATATTCTAAATAGTTAAAAATCTTAACAACACCGACTCAAGGTAAACAGGTAGTAGTCATTGGCCTAGACAACGTCCCAATCCGTCACCTGAATATCAAATATAAAAAAAAAAAACACAACGCCGCAGTTACATTAATAAACAACCTACAGTTACTAACTATACTACAAAATAATAATGCGTATAACCTTACGGTTATTACGTTATAAAAATTATTATTATTGACCGTATATCGTACGTAACAAACTTTTAACCGAACTTAATCGTCTATAACAAGTAACTGAAGTTTACTGCCAGCGACCTCCTCCCCTTTAGTAATATAATAACCTGCTTAGGATGTGTATCTGATAAACAACGATCAAAATACAAACTCGTAATTTAAAAAAAAAAACTGGTATGGAACGAAATAACTGTATATCGCTTGAATAAGTAGGTCGATACCTTAAATACTTAACAGAAATCTTAAAATTAAGAAACACGTAAAACAGTATCTGCTTAATCGATAGTAACATGTTCTAACGTTAAAGAAAACACCGTTATTTAATTAGCTCTCTCTTATTATTATAAAAACTCTCTCTTATTTTATATTATAAGTTATATAGAAATTACAACTTTAAATTTATTAACTAACTTATACGTAATATAAATATGTGAACGAGCCCCTCAGTTCGATCATCTTGATCGCGATTTACCCGGCACGATTATTATAATTAAAAAAAACTGAATGTTCATCTGTACACAAGGATAACGAAATAATTAAATTATAATCGAGAAAGTGATAATTTCTCAATTACCGAAATGGTAAAATCTCTTAAAAAATTAGAATAAAGCAAAGTATTCATTAAAATTACTCGTATCATCGGAGGAAAAAAAGTTACAATGTAACCGATTAATCGGTTTAAATTAACAAAAGATAAGTTAGTTTTATACGGATTTGAATACTAGATCGTGGATACCGGTGTAGATCAGGATAAAAAACACTTGTAATTTCAAAATTATTATAGTTACACTAAACAACATTGCACAAAAACCGTTGAAAATAAAAGTTATTCAAACTACATAATCAATTTATTAAAAAAAAAAAAAATACGTATAATCTACAAATATTGCCTTAACTAAAGGATCTACAATGCGTCAACTACTGAAGACGAATTTTGGTGCAAATACTTAACGCTGACCGACGAATGACGTAATACATCAAAATTAAACTTAATAATTTTGAAGACCTTTAATACACTTCGTAAAAAGTATCTAAAATTATATATATCCGGACACAAATGTTATTAATAATGTAAAAAAAAGAATCGTATGGTTTAATCTGGTTATAGGTACAAGAGTTCTTTGAATTTAGACGAAGAGAAATCAAAAATAAATTAACACTAAGATAATCGCTTTTTTTTACTTTGTGACAAAAGAAAAGTTTCAAATACTAAAATTAGATAAAAATAATTACAGGATACATAAAAAAACAAACCTTCTAATGTAAATAACTTTGTAATTCTGTGAAAATTACTGTAATAAAATCTAGTCAAAACAAAACACACACACACGCACATTAACCTTTATTATTAAAAACAAAATTTAACAGAAAACCTTTAGGAATTTGTAAAAATTAAAAACAGCTTCTTTTAGTACAGTAAATTTAGATCTTTGAAAAATTAAAACTCCGATTTTACTTTATAAAAAAATACTCATTGTGATTTATTTACATTAATTTACAATACACGTTCGAAAATTCCTCCGCTGACATCGATGCACTTTTCAACTCTTTTCTTTACATTTTCTCTCCTAAACCTAACGATATCTTCCCGTTCCCTGATGATGAGGGCAACAGCACTGAAAATGCGAACGATAATCATTTCATCACGGGTATTCATTTTGCTCATTTCATCATGCGCATGCATTTTGCTTGTTTGCACGCCTCGTATTTCACCCATCCCCATAAAGAGTAACCTAAGGTAGTAAGGACCTTACCTCCACCAAGGGACTCTTGGTGGGCGGCGATCTAGATGGCTAATTTAAGTCCGATCCATTTACTAGTAAATTTTTCATCTAAGAATTGTCCTACTCCATTCGTGAAATGTTTCGATGTTCCATCAAATCGATCGTACAATTCGTTTCGAGAAATTTTCAAACGCCGTAACAAATTCATCGTTTAAAAATTGCAAATAATTTCTCCCCCTGCTACGTTGTTCTAGTACGAAAGGGCGTAGTTATTGCTCGTCGATCATGCCACACCAAACGTTCACCGTTTTTGCTACAAATTTGATTCGGCTGCAGCTTGTGGGTTTTCTTCACACCACCGATGTGATCTCCGTGTATTTAAGACATCATGGGCAAAATTAGTTTCGTCAGAAAACAGGATGAACGGTATCAAGTGAACTCATTTACAAAACTGTAATCGTGTCTGGCATTGTACTAAGCTGGTGGTGTTGAATTTTCTGAATGAGATAAGGACGCAGTCCGTGAGCACGTGATATATATGTAAAACTCAACTATTTATATATATATATATATATATATATATATATATATATATATGCACACAATATAAAATGGAACACTGTATCAAGCTTTTAATATGAAAAGATCAAATTCGGTTTAACGATGCCAACCCGTCTTTACATTCCCAATTGACACCAAGCGAAAATGTCTTTTCATTTTAACGTCTTCACACCCACCGCCCGTTAACATTAGGTACCGACTGCTGACTGGTGGTCTGAAATAGAACTTTTACGAACTCCCTGAACTAAAAGGGAATTATAGAATCACAACACGTCTTTGTAGAAGGGGACTGCAAACTTCGACCTATCGATCGCAAGCTGAAATATCGACCCGAACATCACACTACATTAGCATCGAACAACACTTTGTACTTCCAGTAAAAAGAAATAATCATTCTTTTATTAAAAGGGCGACAGAAACTTTACTAAGCCAACCATACCTACGTATCTTAAAAAAAATAAAGATGTGATAAGAGCTATATGATATTTCAATCGCTCTTTTATTTTGTAATTTAACTCACGGTTAAAGAAAAAAACCGGTTAATGCGGGAAAGCCAATTTTATTTTAATAGTTGACTGAATTTTAGGGAATCGTTTCCATTTTAATAATAATTCAACAACATCTTAATTCATATAAGAATGAATCATATTAGACGTGTATTAAAATTTTATATGGTATAACTGAACTTACAGATGTAAAAAAAATTGTTTAATTCATTCAGGATTTGATGTTCATTTTGTCCTTACATATATCTGAGATTTATTTACTAACGTATACTAGTTTTAAGATTTTTTGTTTGTTTTATTTATCGGGTAAACGTATCTGAAAATTATTTACTTAAGCGTAAATGTAAGTTTGTCTCTTTTTTCAGATTATCGTATAAAAGAAGCAAAAGTCTAATTTCCAACGCTTTAACAGTGAAACTAAAATTCCCGTGTGCTGTGAACTATTAACGTTAAAATATGTAACATTTAAAAAAAAAATTATATTAATTAAAACTCTTTTATAATTTTATATCTATTAAATATTATACCTGGTAATAATATGTTGTGTATTAAATAAATTTAGATATTAAATAAGATGAAAATTGACTAAAAATCTTGTTTCTATTTTTATAGCGCACGTTAAACCTCAAATTTAACAGTGTAATAAGATACAAAAGTTTTAGCCTTTCATAAAACGAAGCAAAACCACTTAAACGGTATTATTTTGATTCATTTCAACAATAAAATATATAAAATAAAATTAAAGCAAGTGCGTCGGTGCGTGGACACACGACAGAAACGAATCTTCTTACGCAATATTATATGAATTACTAACGGTGCAATATAATGCAAAATATGCGTTATGCGGTGCGTAATATAATATATATTTCCGTAAAAATCTGTAAAGCGAAATTTTTCGTCATCACAATACTTCGTACAAAAAAGTAAAAACAACGAAAGAAAAAACGTTTTTGTACAAATTGTTATTTGCCTTAAAGGCGTTCTATTTGAGAACAAATTTTGTTTCTCAAAATAGAAACAAAACCTTAAAGATTAAAAGAAATTTTTATCTTAATAGCAGCTCTTTTTAAATTTAATTTTAACAGCCTAGGATTATACACTTTTGCATGCGTTCGAATTAATTCTCGAAACATTTTTTCGGCTCTGAAGTCGGTATACCTTGAAATCATGATTCTGAAACGATACGACTTGTTGAGGTGATTAAAATCGCTGTCCGCACATTTTTTGTTTGATATTGTCGCTTAGTTTCCGGCTCTATGAATATATCAAAGTTT
Organism: Lycorma delicatula; assembly: GCF_047948215.1. Lineage (NCBI taxonomy): Eukaryota > Metazoa > Arthropoda > Insecta > Hemiptera > Fulgoridae > Lycorma > Lycorma delicatula. The sequence goes on from NC_134462.1 coordinate 6,460,871, forward strand.
CATCTCCTGTTACGATGTAGTATACGGTATTTGAATTTCCTCGGCGGAATTTTTTGAGCATTTTCTTATATCAAATGACAACAGCCTGTTTTAGAGCTTCGGTCAAATTAAGCCGAATACATCGGTAACACATGTTTTTCACGGCTAAATGTTCATCCAAAATCGAACGTACTGTGGTTTTGATGCGCCTAAGGATACCTCTACATCACGGTAAGTCGCATGCCGATCCTCTTCGATCGTGTTACGCACAGCGTCGATGTTTTTTGCAACGACCGATTTTAGTCGACCTGCAAAATATTCATCGCTGACGAATTTCTGAAAACCAAATGGAAATAGTTTTTTCCGACGGTGACTCGTTACCAAAAGTGGGACGAAGCGATTCGAGGCATTGTTGATGAGTTAGGCCCTTACTAAAATTGTAAAAAATTAACCGACGAAAACCTCTTCGCGTCAACTTTCCATTTTTTCACAAAATGTTTTTTTAACGCTCACTGTAAACAATCTATTCGGCCGACTTATGAGCTGCCACTTTTGTAACGATAAAAAAAGTCAAATTTTACAATAGTAATGTGACATCTCAATAGCGCCATCTAGCGGTCGTCTGTAAAAACTTAAAAGTCGATCTCCGTATTAAATTTTAGTCCGTTTAAAGGATTCCGTTTGTTAGTAAAAAAAAACAACAATCGTTTGGATATTACTTTTGTTCCGCTGTTTTATTTAACAGACTTATTAACGACTTATTTTTCACCTGAAATCTTTACATGTTTATGATATTTTAATTATTTTGCCGTCCTTTGTAATTATGAAATAGAAATAAAAAAAATTAAAAACCGGCTTAAGTTCTTTTTTCTTTAATCAAAAAAATACTCGCCTTACGATTCTTTTTCAAAATTCCAACAAGTTAGCTCCCGATTCGGAAAACAAGAAAAGGATATCTTTATTACTATCAAAAAAACTATTTCAACTGAATTTTTATCGACAAATTTGTAAAATAAGAGAACCAAATGAATTAAATGAATAAAGAAAATATATTACTTTTAACAAAACTTAAGATCGGGTCTAAAGAGAAGAAAGGACGGGGTAGAATATAAAAAAGTGATGAATGTAGAGAGGTGGTGGGAAATACGTTGACGACAACGAGTGACAGTTAACGGCCGACAGAGCGATTCCAGAGTCGAGCTCGCATTGCAAATTTAATTAATCAGAAACACGCAATGCCCACCAGCGAGGCTAACAACAAGGAGTTAAAGCTGAAGTTTTAAGATAAGGGAACACAGGGCGTGGTCACGATTAATATAAAATAACCAGACGACAATATAATATATCATGCGCCTGTGCATTCCCGCTGACTCACACGACAGTGCGTGCATTAAATGCTAGTCCGGTGAGAATTACCGGTGGGTATTTGTCCTTACAAATAATAAAAATAAAATATTACTTGCCATCTCAAATCCGTAAGCGATGTAGACGAATATTCTTTCTCAACAGATACGTCAATTAAAATAAAGCATTCCCACCTTCACAGATTATATTAAAAATTAAATCCGTATGACGTATTTAATTAAATAATGTAGTTCGTAGATAACAAATAAAATGAAAGCATTGTATCGCCCTGCATATACCGTATTCCCAATGTTTATACTTAGGGGGTAAAATAATAATTCTAATAGAAATAAAATAAAAACAGACTATTTCAAAATAAAAAAATGAAACTTACAAGTTTTAAAATAATCTGAAAATCTTGTGATTAAACCTTCCGTAATTACAAACCTATCGCGTTCAACTAATTTTTCCCACCAAAAACAATGCGGTAAAGGGTTGGACGCGGTTTAATTTTGTGTTTTACTAAACTATATTAATTTTTTTCCTTTACAACAAATGATGTTCGATGTAAAGCATCAAAAGTAAAAAGAGGCATATCATAAAAACGATGCTCAAGTTACAATCGATCCAAGATATTGTCATATGTAGTTCAGAATATTACCTAATCTTTTGGTGGGCTTCGAATACTAATATGCTACAACATATTCGTGATGTAGAGGCGAATTAAATCCTATTATTGTGGACGTCTGATTTTCTAGCGCGCGGACACAGACAAACATATTGATTTTCACAAACATAATGATTTTTTCTTACGTATAAGAGATATGAATCGCGTTTACGACTTTTTAGTATCTCTGTTAGGGCAAAACTGCCAAAAAAAATTATGCCGAAGCGAATTAAAATTTACAGAATTTTTATCTAAACCTTTGCTTTATTACATAAACCAAACGTATCTGTCCTTTATCGGCTATTTATTACACAGCTATTATCTAAACCAAAATTATGCACTCTCTTACATTTTTTTTCACGCGTTAACCCCTTTGAGAGAGTGACGAAAATAACATATTTTTCGATTTGAAAAATAAATTTCACGGAACGCAACTTAAAAACCATACAATTTTCACGATTTTTGAACCGAACACTACGCCCCTCTTCGCTTGGTATATCCTTTTTAAATAACTAAACCGGTAATAATTAGGAACACGCGGATCATAAACTACGATTGCAGTGAACCGATATAATCAGGTAAATACCGACATTTCTACCTCTCTTGTTTTACGTTTACACTCCGGAACCACCGTAAGATATTACTTCAGAGGATGATATGTATGAATATAAATGAAAATGTAGTCTATTAAAGTCTCAGGTCAATCGTTCCTGAGATGTGTGGTTAATTGAATCCCAACCGTCAAACAACACTGGTATCCACTACCTAGTATTCAAATCGGTAAAAAGTTATTCTTGCCTTTGTTAGGATTTGAATCTTAGAACACTGGATTTCGAAATCAGCTGATTTGCGATGATGAGTTAACCACTAGACCGACCCGGTGGGTCAACATTTCTACATCTACATCGATTTAAGTACACCCTCATTATTCTCTCCTTTTCAGTTTCTCATCGTTCTTCAGTTCCATCTAATTATGTTTGCCCCCCGAAAAATTGAATTTAGAAAATTCTGTTTTTGCAGCAAAAACAGAAACCGGTAATATTGAAACCATCTTTAATTTGGATAAGAGAAACGAGGAAAACTTTTGAAAAAAAAATAAAGGTGAACTGTCAAAATAAAAATAAAAAAAAAAAACACTTGTTAGAATTTGTATGAACGATGTCAGTTAAATATACAAAAATAAGAAAAAGAAAATTACTTTCTTACCGGTTAAGTGGTTTGCGTAATTTGAAAAATTTGTACAACGTTAAACGACCGTCATTAAAAAATAACAATAAATCAAGGTGAAAAAAATACAAAATTACAGTAAACTACGAAATTAGTAATTAATATAAATGCTAATTAAAATCGAACCCGATATTAATGATAAAAGCACTTTAGGAAATAAAAAAAAAACCATAAATATAGCTTATAATCAGAAATGTCATAAAAATAGTTGGTTTTTTCAAGTAAAATTACTAAATAAATCACCTGAATTCAGTACAACTTAATTTCAAAACAAATAGATTATTATGGAAAAAATCACAGTTCACTCGATCTGAACTTATGTAACCGAGTGAAAAGAGACTCAAAATGCTGTAACCTCGAAAAAAATTCACTACAGAAAATAAATTATTGGAATGGGTTCGGTAAAATCTGTATATTAAAAGTGCGCCCTAGCGGACATGAGCGAATAACGGTTCGCTCATGTTAATTCGTTTATTAACGAATTAAGGAAAAATATTTAGTTTTTCGTTAATGGCGGCTTTATTTTTAATCGTATATAAAAATAAAAAGAGCCGATAGACAGCCGAGGAAATGTCGCATAAAAAACTAATATATAGAGATATCCCTTGCGGAATGAGTAGGAAGTACGTTCAAGAACAGAATGCTATGTTGACTTTCTTTTTTTGCAATTTGTTTATTGTTATAGCCGTTTTATCAACAAATAGCAAATTTTCACAGTAGATCCGGATTAACAAGCAATCAGAAATTAAAAATGCTTCCGAAATTAGACTAATTTATAGCCTTGGGTCTTATGAATCCATACTTTTTTTTAATTATCATTTATAGGAATAGAATTATGGAAGTTTATTGCGCGCCCTCGAGTTACACTACCTATATATGATATAAACCGCAACGAGTTTGGTGCTTATTGTAAAATTCACTAGCACCCTTACCTTTGCTAGTAAAAAAAAGTATCCGCGAGGTTTTTTATTCGAAATTTCCTCGGTTATCTATTGGTGCTTTTTATTTTTAAATGCGATTAAAAAAAAAAAACCGACTATTTGCAACATTATAAATGCGAGTAATATTATTTTACTATAAAATTAAATCTATCGTCATTTAAAAAACGTTATTTTCTGGCGATTAAAAAGAAATGTTCATGTGATTACTATCCTCAAATGAAATTTTTCTTGATAGTACACCTTTTTAGTTTATATATATACAAACACGCCCAAAATCTTTGAAAAATAAGCAATAAACGAACGAGCAAGCAAACTGGGACTCGCATACCGACTCACTCAAAACATCTATAACAAAAACTACACCTCTATCAACCCCAAGATCCATCGCTACAAGACCGTCATAAAACTTGAAAGCTTGTTTCCAGTAGAATGCCTGGAACCGCTATTAAAACTCAACGCCCAAGTATTTGAACGCAAAGAAAGAAAGGTCCACACGAAAATCCTAGGCTCGAGGAAAATCTATAACTAAAAACTCTGAATCGACAAAGAACTCTACACACACCGTGAAAAACCGAACGATATAATCCAACGACGAACGATATACTCCATATGACTACAACGTATTCTGACGGACATCAAAACTAAAATGAACAATAGTTGGACGATTCCCCAAACTTTATCGATGAAAAAAAAAGCAACACCGGAACTTAATTCGAAATAAAATCAAGAATTTCATTCAGTAGGCTTAATAAACCAAGTCAACAATTTGGCGTGGTTTGAGGAAAGAAAACAACCCCGTTCTCAAAAAAATGAAAAAGATTCAAAACCATTCCTAGAGTTCACGAGGTCCTTACACAGCTTAAATCGAAAAAATAATTTATAAATTTCACTTTAAAATCACACCGAAACATAGGAGTACCAGAACTCCGTCGCAAAACTGGCAGGGCGGGCTTAGTGAACGACACCGACGGCTTAGCAAACACCTCTACCACTGCTGTACCCGAACCGATTGACATAACGTCGGCGAGAAAACCAGATGTGAGAAAACACAATGTCGGCAACATATGTCTCGTGGACGTGAAAGTTATCCTCGGTGCCGTATGTATACATCACAAAACGTCGGTCGAGGATGTTAAGCTATGTCTTTATCGATTGCTCCTGCCGTATTCGGTAAACTCGAGGAAATTATTACGAAGCTCTCAACCAGAATCGGAGACTCCGATCGTTCTCTGTGGCGATTTCAATAACGATCCGCGACACAACAGCTCCCTCGTCGACTTCATGAAGAATGAATTCGGCCTCGAATACGCGCCCGTAGAACCTACAACACTGGGCAACACCACTATCGATTGTAAGTTCATCAGGCGCATTGATGTTGATATTATGTTGAAATTAACTTTCATACGCGATCGATGTCTCGTTTTTATTTCATCAATCCGATAGCTAAAAACGACTCGCTGACTTACAGACCGACCGATTTATCTGAATAGTTGATCGAATGAAGGAACTAAAATTTTCCATCGGAGACTTAATTTAATTCAAAAAATACGATGCGGCTCTCCCATTTAACTCTACAGATAAGTTGACGGGTCTGCAGCTCGGAGGAACTTCATCCAAGGTCTGTAACGTTTCACGTTAAACAAACGGCCGTGCGCCACGACACAGCCACACCCGATTTTTTAAAAATTTGTTTTAAGTTTTAGGAAATTTTATACTTAAATATAATTATTATACATATGACTTATCGATTTTGAATTAACATCTTGTAAGAAATCTCTTATGATGGAGTAGCCGTAAATATATTTGAAAATTGTCGGTAAGTGAAACTTTATATAATCGTGTTAATATCAACGGTGCCAAACGCTTACAAATGAGTTCTATATAAGTTCAATATTCGTATTTATATAAATAATAGTTTTAAATTTAACTAGACTGAAAGGGCATTATTGTTTTTTTTCTTTAGTTTTAACCTATTCTAATGTCTTTAATAAAAATATCACGTATTACTATTACTATTCATCTAAACAAGAAATATAACTATATAACAAAATAAAAGCGCTTAAAGAAGAAATATAACAAAATAAAGTAAGCGTTATAATAAGTATATTATATTATAAGTGATTTTTTTTCATCTGAAAAATTCAAGCGATACAAACAATAGAAGAATTTAATGCCACGCTGCTTCGAACTACGAGAACCTTTTTTAATAAAACTTTAGAAAAAACTACGACGGATACAATTAACAAAACAAATTTTCAAAATACAAAAAAAATCTTTAAAACATATTTCAACCGGTAATCGGGTAAATTCAGTCAACGCGTAACTTAGACGGACGTGAAAATTCATCCGTCAGAAAAATAAATTGCACGAGATATAATTAAAAAAAAAAAAATTAAAATAAATGTTATATATGAATCGCCGATAAAAAGATGAATCAATATAAAAACCGGCGATCGACGTCGTCTATTTAATGCAATAATGAAATAATCGCGCTCGGTTTAAAGTAACCGAATTCCTTTCCAAATCGAGTGAAATTAAGTTCGGTTCCAATATGTACGTTAGACATACCAAGCGTATGACCGCAGTATCGCAATAATTTTTTTGTCAGTTTAGTCGATAATGCAGCAATATTTACATCGTAAAACGATTAATTTTCACGTCTTATTAATAAATTATTACCAAAATAACGATAACAAATAAATACTAATAATTTATAAATAAATTAATACCGATTGCGGGCCTTTAGAACAAAAAAAACCGCATTGATATTTTGCATCCGATTTACAAATCCGGTCCTGGAGTAACATAGTATTAGTAGCGAGATACCCTTTTAATAGTCCTTCTTCAATATCGAGTCGGCCTGACATTTCTAACATTCAATATTTATTACTACGTAAAGTATACTAGCACCGATTCTTTCCGTATTGATTTATTCTTCACCTTTTCCGTTCATCCTACATTAATAATGTAGGCAACACACACGGCACGGGATGGTAGTATTAAATATATTCAAGCGACTACGAGAGTAGCAAAATTCAGAGCTGCCAACAATATTTTTTTACTATTCCACTATTTATCGCTTGAATTTACAAATTTATTAATATTTTTTAAACACGATAATACATATTAAAGCGGTTAAACGTTAATTAAATACGGAGTAAAAAAAAAAAATTACTAATAACTTACTAAACGTAAGAATGGAATTTTTTTTCCATCTCGAATTGAATAATGGAAAAATAGAATTTAAAAAAGGAGGATAAGTAATATTTTAGTGAAAAGTTTCTTGCGCGTTACTAATCACAAATTTTTTTTTACTAATCTCAAATTTTAAACCGATGAGAGTTTCCTTTCGTTTAATTTCGGGTAAATACGAGGGACGTTCAATAATTAAACAGACAAATTGATGTAGAAATAAACACTTTGACTTTAGATCGGCATTACTGAGAACAGCCGACGGATAAAAATAGTTTTCTTTATAACCTCAATATTGCGTTTGAAGTTTCCACATTAGTCGAACAACGTTCATTTTGCTTTCTGAAAGTGAAAAACCGGCTAAAATCTTATCCGGAATGATTTTACAGTACGGGGAAAGTTGTATGAACCGTGGAAATTTTTATAAGCGGGTAGAACGGTTCAAAAACGGTCGAACCTCAGCGACTGACGAGCAGCTTCCTGGCCGGCCTGTTGAAATGCCAACTCCTTCGCTTGAAACTCGCATTGACGACGTCATTCGAGAAGGCCGACGTATTACAGTCGATCGTATGGCAAAAACCGTTGCGGTAAGTGTCGGCACGGTTAATAACGTTATCGGTAACAAGCTCAAGTAAAGCAAAACAAGTGCAAGTCGAGTCCCAAAAAAGTTAACGCATTAACACAGGAAACAATACTCGAAGCGTGTACAGACTTGAAAGAACGCTATGAACGGGAAAGCGGCCCTTTTCTAAACGATATTTTAACGCGTGATGAAACTTGGATTCGCTATTTTCAACCGGAGTTTAAAAGACAAATCCTGGAACGGAAGCACACCGGCTCATCTGACCGAAAGAAATTTAGAACGCAACCGTCAGCAAGAAAAGTCATGTCGGCCGTCTTTTGAGATGCCCAAGCTGTCGTCTTTTGTGATTATTTTGAAAGTCAGCGTACAATAAACACTGTCGACTACTCACACATGCTGATGAAAAAAGTAAAGCCGGCAACGAGTGAACGCGTCGCGGATCTCAAAGAAAATACGTGATATTGCTAAACGACGACGATGCTCGTTCTCACACCGCCCGACTGACCCAAGAACCGTTGGAAAAATGGGTCGGGAGATACTTCCACATGCTCCCTACAGTCCAGATTTGGCTCCCTCGGATTTTCATTTGTTTGGTCCACTCAAGAAGGCATTACGTGGAAAAAGGTTCAGCGACAATGAGGACGAAGAATTTGTGGAAAAGCGGCTCAAACAAGAGAAACACTTCTTTGCATCAAGTATAAAAAACTAGTTCATCGCTGGGACGAGTGTGAGTAATAGTAAAAGTCTCATTTTGTAAAAATACATTTTTTTTGTACATCAATTTTTTTGTCTCTTTAATTATTGAATGTCCCTCGAATATAGCACAATTCTATTCTAAGATAAATAAAAACACCCACCGGATTAAAAAAGGGGAAACATTTTTTCGATTGTTTAAAAATCAAAATTTAAAGAACCGATACAATAACAGTTTTAGAAACAATTATTACACTTTTGGCGCAAAAAAAAATCCCAATAAACGATGCGTTTTTTAAATTTTGTTTTATCTTTATTTAAAATAAGATATGTAAAAAAAAACATTTTCGCGAAGAAATTAATACGAGAAACCTGCCTGGCACTTAATAAAAAAACAGCTGACAACACAGTTTTAATACTTTGCAGTCACGCGGCTTTTTTCTGATGCACGGCTTACACACGCAACTTAATTTATAATACTTATCGTTTTATTTAAATACAATATTTTTTATTTAAAACAACGATACTAATAGAGCGCGCGCGCATACCGTATTTCATTCGCGTGGGTGTAGCTTTTCCAGAGGTCACTTTAAATATTATTCGTTTATTTAATTCTACCGCTCAGTGTAACGTCACAACATAGCAGACGACTACAGCAGCAGTCCGGCCACTAAGTGGGATCTGGGGTGTGTAGAGGGAGCGGCTGGGTTCCCCACTTTGGTGGGTAACAAACTTGTGGATCTAACGAGATGCTAATAGAAAAAAAACTGTAACGAAAGGACCCGCTGTACTTTCTTCTTTACAGTATTAAGCGGGGTTCTTAAGGGAACTAGGTCTAAATTTCGATGTTAAACTTTAGTGGGAAGTTTATTGTTGAGGTTGTTAGTGCGGATCTGAGACATTCAGAAAGTGGCTCATTATAGTAGGATCTAGGCGCGGGGTCTTCTTTCCGCGGTTAGGTTTCTAGCTTAGTTCTTGAGGGCGACCTGGTAGCTGCAGGTGTCCGTTGTCTTCATTCTGAAGGCATAAACATGTAAATCTATCTCGGGGTGAACTTTTACCGATGGGGTCCCTTGGGGTATCTGCATCGGTGGCATCTCTGCGGGGCCTAAACTATAAGGCGAGAAGAAGTCCTCCGTTAAAGCCACTGCTAGCTAGGAACGGAGGGGGTGGTGTAGCGGCCGGACACGCTACGAGGTAGGTTCTTCTCCCCTCGGGGGGGGAATCGAGATGTACTTTCTTCTACTACGGTTCAAAATTGTTACTATTTTTTGGAGCGGAGGTGCAATTTAGCAAAAAGATTTTACACAAATATCTTTTTTTTATAATTGTTCACGAAAATCACCTCTTGAACTGCCTTCTATAACTCTTCAAAATTAAAACCATCTTTAGGGGCGGGGGTGTGAAATTCAGCAAAAACGTTTTTTTTATTTTATTAATATTCACAAAATTATCAAAAAGGATATAATTATGCAAAATAGGGAGAAGATTTCGTTTCCCCCCTTTATCACCCGATCTTTTGAATTGAGAATTTAATAGCATCAATGTCGCTACTGTAGAAATATTACAGCCAAGTTTGGTGAAAGTCAGTCAAGCAGTTCTGTAGATACAATGCGCCTTACACGCCAACATAAATACATACGTACGCACATTTTGTCACAGTAATTTCGATGCCGTTTTCGGTTTTCTGGGGTCCTTAAGGCTCAATTCGTCAAGTTTCGGTGAAAACCTGATATACCCGATTTAGATCGATCACCGTACTTTCCTTTCTATATAGCTACAGGTTCGATATAAACGAACGAGGTTCTGCTATATAAACGGGAAAGAAATAAGAACGACAGAAAAAATTTAAAGAGATAGATGCTGAAAGCTGTACGGTATGCAGAAATATTTAGTTTTTTCCCTCCGAAAATACTTTTAAAATTAGTCTATATTAAATATTACGCTACAACAATTCACTACTAAGCAATAACGCTAAAAATATGTTCAAGCCTACTATTGTAACAAAGAAAACTCATTTTATTTCGGGAAAAAAATTAAGAAACGACTTCATCTACAAACTTAGGAAAAAAAACAACAAAATCTGTTCGTTTATTTTGGTCAAGCTTAATGCTTGAATAAATATCGAATAGGTTACAAACGGGTCGACCAACGGGGTTTGTAATAAGTTGCTAAGCCCTCTTCCTTTTTTTAAATAGTAAAAATTAAAGTATACACCAATAAAGACGAGATATTTACGCGTACACTCGAACAATAAACATAATTATTAAGAAGAAACCTCTCTATTCCATTCTTTTTCGCATAATTATATTTCAGTTACAAATTCTCTCTTTACGTTTGTACATTAAAAGGCGAACCGTATATAAAATTGGAATTCTAAGATTAATCTTTCAAAGAGTTGTAATTCTAGGATCGTAATTTAAATTCTAGGATGTAAAATGCCTTAAAAACTTGACATAAGCTGTAACAGATTCTCGTCCTTCAAATTACCAAAAACAGTTCATATGCAACACTCCCTAAAAAAAATAAATACGATCTTTAATAAGGGGATTTTACTGGATTATTTCAGGATAAATTTGGAAATATTTTAAGAATACATATATAGCGATTCGATTAATTATTTTAATATAAATCAAAATCGGTTTATAAATAATGTATTAAATAACCAAACGATTAATATAAACGCTACTTTTTTTTAAATTAATCTTTTAATACTTTCTTTTACAATTATCGGGAAAAAATTTAATAGATTTTTTATTTTAACTAAAACTAAGCATTTATTTTCTGTTATAACTGTTTTGTTCCTCCTTGATAACCGGTTAGAGCGGTATTCGTTTTAGTTCTGGAAAAAAAAAATTTTAATGTTTCCGTTTAGAGGTCTTTCGAGGTCACATTTTCCCGATTGGAATTCATAGAGTTTTCCTGTTGTAACTAGTTTGATATTTAATCAAAATCCACGCTGCAGTATTTGTTTCTTCTCCATTTAAGGAAGATTAATTATATTAATAAGCGCAACGTTAATTACACGTTACTTACATTATATAAATTTAATATTAAAGGAGCGCATTCCTTTAATAAATTTATTTTAAATAAGTTAGCAGGAAGTGAAGTTTCCTTCGACTTCCTTTTTCTTCTAATAATAATTTCGAAACTGTGAAAATATAACGAAATGAAAACAAAGAAAAAGCGGGTAAATGTATTTTCCTATGATTCAGAAGGGGCTTTTTTACTTATCCGCTTAATCCGTACCAAACTGCAACTATTATCTATAATTACGTGCACGCACACATATGGTAATGAGAAAAGATGATTTCTTAAAAGTTTCCTATAATTTTACGAACATAAGATGGCGTCGACTTAGGTAATACCGGGGAACGAGTGCTTGAATTGTGCACAGGAAGAGGGAAGGGAAGCAGAGATAATAACTTCTACGACAAACATAAATTCGATAGATCCACTCCCTCCACTTTAGTAGTCGGTACTTCTACCGCGGTACCGATCGATAAAAGAATAAACCGCAATGATAAACTAACCCCCGTTAAAAGAACAGAAAACGTTTTAACCTCTTAAATTGACCGAACGCAATCATTCTTTGTCGTAAACACAAAAGGAAGAAGAATCCCCCGACTGCCATTTGTCGAGTAAAAAATGTAAGATATAAAAGAAACAAACGGGGTGCTGAATCTCTTCATAAAAAAAAAAACTTTTAAGTACACTACAGAAAATCCTAGTACAGTTTTCCCTTCATTTTAAAAATATTGTAGAAGAAAAACAACAAATAAAGCTATTAAAAGAAAACCGCTGTTTATTTATAGAAATATAAACAGTTTGATATTTTTATCGTCGATTAATTTTATATAATTAGAAAAAATTCTGAAAACATATTCCCACAACATCGAAAGTCGAATATAGTCTTGTTATCTATTTTATTTTATTTTTTAAATTTGTTATAAAGAGTAATTTTATTACGGTTATTTCATTAACAAAAAGACAAAATAAGTTTAATTTCAAGAGTACCCGCGTAAGAAGTGTATCGGCAAACTGTTCGGCAAACAGTGTATCGGCAAACAAAGTCGGTACTTGAGCAAAGTTAGTTTTGCTAACAACTACCCGTACACCGGGAACTCGGCCGATAAAATAACAAACAGGCTAATCGGTGTACCGTATTTGAACATTTTATATATTAAGCTACGATTAAATGTCACTTACAAAACAAAAATGCGACGGAAAATTACGACACGATAAGAACGCAAAGTTACTTTTATTATAACTAAATAACAAATATTTAATCGAATATTTTTAATATAAAAAAACCGATAATTTTAAATATTTAATAATATTTTTATTATATAAATAATATCCTTTCACTCGGGTGCTTTAAAATGTCAATCGACTGTATTAAAGTCAGATTACCTCATAGGAATATTATTAAAAGCTATATTAAATAATAATACAGTATAATTAATACCGTTTATCGATGAATAAAAAAAGTCGTATTAATAAACACAGATAATTACGCTAATGAAATCTAACAAAGTAATAACTTACTCGTTTTTCATATCCTATTAAATTTTTTATTAATAAAAACCGAAGGAATAAGTAGTTTTTATTTTTTATTTTATAATGGATTTAATTTTATAATATTAACTTACGCGAAAGTTAAAATGAGATTGATGACATTTTATATGAAAAATTATAATCCTAACCCAAGAACTGATAACTTTAATACTCGGCTATTTTATCATGTAAATTATCAAAAGCGCCACGGTTTATCTTTTTCAACATAACAGAGTATAATTATTTATAATATACCGAGAAAGATGTAAAAAAAAAAACGAAAAGGAAGCGTGTCTTCCATGATAATCATTAAAAATCAAAACAATTAGGAATAACAATTTAAATAAACCTCTGGAACTAGGAATTTTTTTAAGATTCATTAAAACAAATAACCATCAAAATTAAGATTATGTCGGACGTTTAACAAAATATTATTAAAGAAAAAAAAATCCCTTGCGGCACGGCGGAAGGAATGTTTGCTATGTTGTAACGTCACTGGTGAGCGGTGGAATTAAATAAATGAATAATATTTAAACGTCATATTTAATATGACGTTACAACATAGCAAACATCCCAACCCCATAGGGGGAAGACACCCACTTTGTGACGTTACCGGTCACCACACCACCCCCTCCGTTCCAAGCCCTGAGGGGCTTTACCAAGGTCGTCTTTCGACCCTCTAACCGATTGCATCTCACAGTCATCGACCAGGCCTCGGTCGGGATGCCACCGATGTAAATGCCTCGGCAGACATTTGCGTCAGTAAAATACAAATCAAATTTCGCTTTCGCATAGGCCTCAAACGGATATCTTCTCATCCAACCTAACGTGATTCCCTCAAACTAACCGACCGAAACCGCGGAAGTTCGAACCCCGCGCCTAGTCCGGATTTGACAGCGCCTCAGAAAACGAACGAGTTAAAGTTAAATCAGCGCTACACTCGTACCGATCAAAGTTATGTCTTACGCAACATAGAGATTCCGACCTACATCCGATTAAGTCGACCGATTTATGTCACCTAACAGGGGAACGCAACCTCATTCCGGTCCACGCAGGAGCCGGAATGAGTGTTTCGCGTGGCATTACCATGTCACGATCACGACCCCCTCCGGCGGAGAGAAGCTACGCTCCCGGTCACAAGGGTTAACATACCCCGGCGGCGCGGCAACCCCCACCAGCGGAAGCCTCAAAACGAATCGCAAACAACACCGATATAACCGTCACACGATGCCGATGCGTCTACCCCCAACCGATCCGATGCCTAAGCCGGGATCCTACCACGATCGAGTACCTCGATTAAACTCCCTCTACAAACCTACACACCGCCAGAGCGCGAAGGAAACCAGCCATTATAGACCACTCCTCACGGATCATCCGGTTAATACGGAGATCCAGAATATATTCTCTCAAGTTCCGTAACAGCTCGTGAACGTTCGACCTCGTATCGGGGACAAACGTAGAGGACGTGGTCCACTGTATCATCAGTCCCTCAATCCGGGCATTAACTCGAATCCACCGAACGAAACCTAGCCAAACTCGCCCGAAAGGACCATTGCCGGGGAGAAACTGTGTGATATACCGACTGGGGGAGACCCATCCAATCGCACCTAAATCAGACACAATAGGAAATAAACCATGCGTGTAGCGAACTGTGGGGGATTCGTCCCACCTGACCTTTCTTTTTCCTGTTTAGCCTCCGGTAACTACCGTTTAGATAATACTTCAGAGGATGAATGAGGATGATATGTATGAGTGTGAATGAAGTGTAGTCTTGTACATTCTCAGTTCGACCGTACCTGAGATGTGTGGTTAATTGAAACCCGACCGCCAAAGAACACCGGTATCCACGATCTAGTATTCAAGTCCGTGTAAAAATAGCTGGCTTTACTAGGACTTGAACGCTGGAACTCTCGACTTCCAAATCAGCTGATTTGGGAACTCGAGAAGTCCTACCTGACCTGCCAAGAAGCAAGGCCTTGGTCTTGAATCTCCTGCTTTCGTTCTGACGTCAATAGGTTATTTACCTTGAAAATAAAGCGTTCCTTACGCTCATTAGCCAAGATATCTATTGGTTTGACTCCAGTTATAACACAGACTGCTTCCCGCGAGGCAACACAGCAGGCAATTACAACAGCTTTTTAAAAAGGCCTAAAAAATTAAATCCTAACATTTTCTCGTTTCTTTCAAACGTGGCGCGGAAGCAAACGATCGCATTTTTAACAATTAAAAAAAACTAATACAGGCTTCGATAGAAAGAAGTATGTGAACGGTTTCATTCACTGATCGCAAGCAGTCGAGAAGAAACACATTATATATTTTCGAAAAAGTTTGAGAGCTTCAGGAAATTAACATCTAAAACTTAACAAAAAAATCAAGGTTTTTTTCAAATTCAGTAAACAGCATAAGATGACATAATTATATGAAGGGAATATAAAGGGATGATTGTACGTCTTTCGCACAATAATAAGAAACTGGGTTACACGCAACACAAGTGGTCTATATTTCTTATACTTGACGTTATTTTTGCATTTCTCTTCATCGCTTACAGCTCTATTAAAATTAAAGTAGCTTTGGCATCAACATTATATTCCGGAGTCAAAATGAGAAAAAAAAAGTTTTTCGTTACTTCCATAAAAGTCATACTTCCTCAAGTTAAAATTGACCGGAGTAGCCGTGAAAATACTCTTTTCGACTTTTTTTATTTGTACTATGTTCAAAATCGATTGTATGTCAATATCGAAAATGAAAATATAATATTTTCAATCTAAGTGCGGTTGCAAAAGGGATGATGAAAGCCCCCAAACTTTGGAGTTAATAAAAATAATATATGTTCGTTTGCTCCAAAAGAATTTATTTTATTACGTAAAAATTAATATGAAAAATATTAATATTAAACCCGTCGTTAATTGCAACTCGGTAAAACCGTTTTGAGTACTGTACGAATTCGCGCGCACTCGACCTCCTATTTCACATCGACTTTACAACCTTCGATAGATCATCTCTTTTAAAATAACAATTATTGTAGATG
Source organism: Lycorma delicatula (assembly GCF_047948215.1). NCBI lineage: Eukaryota > Metazoa > Arthropoda > Insecta > Hemiptera > Fulgoridae > Lycorma > Lycorma delicatula. Next base: position 6,477,082 of record NC_134462.1, read on the forward strand.
CGGTTTCGTTAACAAAAAAGTATAATACACGTAAGGAATGCAACATAAAAATATACAAAAGGAACATTTTGCACCCGACGAAAGATAGACAAGCATTTATTTCTACAACGACAGTTTATAATTAAACTGTTATTTGTAGTTATAAATGCGGTATTTAAATTTGTTTTTAAACTTTATTAATGAAACTTTACAAAATAACTGTAACTTGGCTAAACAACAAATTCGTTTAATTCTGTGCCAGAAATATGATACAGTGGATGAGGTCGGCCGCCCGTCAATTACTTAAAACACACATACACACACACACAAACAACAAACAAAAAACAGAAGGAATGATGGGCGACATAATGTTAAAACAGTATAAGAATACTGACTGATTAATTCGCTAGAATATTCCTGGCAAAGCAAAAAAGACAAAATAAAGAAATCGAAGGTCGCGTTAAAGTTTAATTATACGTAAGAGTTAAATTCTTAACGGTTACGTGATAATGACTAAAAATAAAAAATTAATTTTAAAAAGAAAGTGAAAACAGAAAAAATTCAGTTCGGCAGAAAATTAGTCAACATTATCTACGTTTAACGCTTTCAATAAAATACATGTTAAAAAAGGAGAAATCCAAAATTACATACGCCTGTATTTTGAACATAATAGAAAAAAAAGCTGGCAAAAAAGTTGGAAAGATGACTTCCATCTTTCATAGATAGAAAGATAATAATAACTTGAGAAGTATTACATTTATAAAATAAATTAAATTTTTTTGAAAAATAAGGTTTCTCATTTTGGATCTGAAATGTAATACAGGTTGCCACCAAAGCTATTTCAATTTTAATAGCTCTTTAAGCGATGAAGAAAAATACAAGAAAATAAATTTTAATAGTAAAAAAATGTTAAACAAAAAGTCGAAAAAACAAATATTTATTTTTTAGAGGTAGATAGGAAATAAATGTTACGAAGAATATTTTCTAAAAATATTCATATACAGGTTAAGCTTAACAAATGCTAAAATTTCTTTAAATCTAACTAAAATAAGAAAAGAAAATTTTCAAAAAACTTTTCTGAATTTTGGATCCGATGTCTATAATTTCAAAAAATACTGTAAACATTTCTTCATAGCTCTATATAAGAAGTATAAACTTTCAAAAATACTTTGAAAATTATTTAAACCGAAGGGAGATAAAGCAGAAAGTACAAAAAAACATATTTTACTTTTAAGAGGTCTGGGTTGATTTTATGAAAAAAATTGTTTGGATGATTTACGTACGCATTGAAGGTAACAAATTTGGTTTAATAAAGTTTTCTCTAAATTGGCTCTGAAGAAAATCGAAATTGGTTTTTCCGCGACATCCCCCACCCGCAACGAATTTTAAAAGAAAATTTATGTAATCAATGCGTATATATAGAATCCATATTTGAGCCAAATATGAAAAATAAACCCGAAGCAGTGCAACACACATACGTACGCACATACAATATGTCTTCTTTGGACCCTAAAACGTAAAAATCTGTTTAATATAGTTATTGTAGCTATATTAAAGCGGAAAGTAAAAAGTAGCTCCTTTCCACACTTATAAAAGTTAAACTAACTCCACTGTTAATCCTGTTCTTTAATTTGTACGATCGACGGACAAGAATCAAAATTACAGAAATTTTATCGCATAATCGATCGTATGTAATTCTCTCTCCTTATATCGACTTTTACCCCAGACAAACTTAACGGCTAAAAAGAACAACAAAGTTAATAGAACGAGACTATTCGTTATAAACTACGATTTATATTTAACCGATGAATATCGGTTAGATTATACGGCGATAAAAAAATCAGTTTTTATACATTTCATAACGTTTAAAAGTACAAAATAAAGCCCTCAGATATTACAGAAGCCCCAAAATAAACTCCAGTTACGGCTATGCAGTTGCAAACGTGTATAGAACCCGTCAAAATATAAGAAATGAGATTGCAGCACTTGCAGTGAGCGGGAAACTGCAGCGTTTGGATATTGCTTATTGAAAGAAAGGCTTAAAGCCCAACTCGCATTCGTGAATAAAATGATTCGATTAAACAGGATAAAGGACTTGCCATCGGTACTAGAGAAAATTTCGTTATAATTCACCAAAGATCCCTAAAAAAATCAGTCGAAGCCAACTTATAGCTCCTGCAGCCAATAAATAAACAAAGCTACTCGTGGACAGATCTAAAGGATTTTGCACTCGAAACTATAACAGAACAGTACCCTATACCCCTACGGTTACACGTGTTCACAGACGGTTCTGCAATTAATGCAAGAAAGGATGGAGGGGCTGGAGTTTATGCAGAAGCTTTCCAGTTATCAGAGCCTGTCGGGAAGCTCGCCAGTAAGTTTTACGGCGAGCTTCCGAGGAGTTGATTTTAGAGGCCTATAAGACGTTTTACAGCGTATACCGGTACACTGTAGATCGGGCAATAAAAAATCTGATCGATTAGCTAAAGAACGTGCCAAAAAAGGAACATCCCGATAATCCGATACGAGCCGGAGCAGAAATGGCGGCTACAGTTAAAGGAGAAGCAATGGGCATCATTGCTCGACGAAAAGGGACGAGTGCCAGTAGATCTTCCAAGGGGTGAAGCCGTTGCACAGTTTCGAATAAAGACGGAACACGAATATCTCCAGAGCCACCAACATGCCCGCTGTGTCAAGTGTCTATGACACTCCGGAATCTTTCGACCTGTCCTGAATTACGGGACGTTAGAACTGTAATAAAGAGTGCGGGTGGAGAAGTGTATCGGGCTGCTAGACGTCGCATGGCCGAAACGGCCCAAGACAATCAAGGCGTAGGATAAAAAGAAGAAGTTCAATAAAGTAAATAATCAAGATATTATCTCTCTAAATATAAAACATTAAGGATGGCTCTGCATCATTTATATAAGAAGCCAACAGCACAAACCTCCATAAATATGGTATTTTTGGGTAGGGAATTAGTCCCCGTTCCAAATCAAAGAGATTTAGAACAAAAAAAAAATGAAAAAGTGTAAAATAGTTAGTTGAAATTCAAACTTGTTTCACTGTCCACGGATGCGTCCATTCGCCACCTTCGCCGGCCATATATGTATCTTTCGATTATTGTACAGCTATGTTTGTCATATTGGGAAATTTTTGCGAGGGTCCGCGCTCGTATTAATAACAACTTAAATGAAAGTTTGAGGCGTAAATTTCTACAGATTATGATTGTAAATATTTATTACGGGATAAACATATAGATAATAAATGCTGTGAATAGAATCTGGTGTAGGCGATATAAATACTGTAAAAATTGCTTAATAATTTAATTAGTTTTCCCGTTGACGAACGTGGGTATATATTTTACGAAGCCTAACAATTATTAAAGTTGTTCGTCTTGTGCTGAAGATTTTCAAGAGATAAAGCGTCCTTCCTTATCGCCTACCAGATTTCCTGATCCGTAATCCTTTTATCCAAGCCTATACAAGATCACGTAGACTTCTTCAATAAGGATTGTACAAATCCTTGCTTATTTTGCGTACAAATTCTTGTGTCGTGTGAAATTTATCTGACTGAAATACTAATCCGACCAGATCCCCGCTGCAGGATAAAAATTACATTAAAATTACAGATCAGAGTGTAAATATATAAATAATCTACTTCGCTACACCTTCACTTAAAAAAATGTAATTTTATCCGTTAGTTAATATTTCTGCCGTAGTATCATAGTACATACGCAATCCTGGATCGTGTAACGAACTTTAGATATCTAGATAAGAAAGAATACAGGCTTATCAAAAGAATTCCACTAAGCTAAGATAACCGAAACGTATTCAACGAAACTGACGTTTACTTCACAAAACTCCATCGGTTTCCAATATCCTCCAACGAATCCAAGGAGATGGTATTTGCATACAATTCAAAATTATTTAAAACACCCAAATGTAAAGCAATAATACAAAAGTGAAAATGAAAAAAAAATAATAATTTAACAAATTTTTCACGGATAATCTATTTTCTCATAATACTTAGCGTAATTATTTATTTTTTTACATAATATTTAGATTAATACACTTCAATATTTGAACGATTGCATATTAACTTGTTTTATGGTTCTCTGATGTTTCTGTGATTTTCTTTGAAAACAAAATAAACCCTCGCGTCGAATCGTTCTACTAACACTAGAATAACTAAATCGACCGTAATTATGCTCCAGTAGTCTAATTAATTCCACAAAACAACGGAATCAAACGATTTTCATGTTGCAAAGAGAGGAAGAAACGTTCCGAATGTAATTAGCCTAACTGACACTTAGCGTTACTAACGTCACGGTCATACTAACAGTATGCAAGCGATTAAGCCGATGTCAACTGTATTCAAATTAACTGACAACTGTAACAGTAATTGCAAATTACTCGAGTAACAATATTCTAGTTTCTAGTTTCTAGTCTTTAATTTTCAAGTAATACAAAATCCATGAACGAATAAATAAAAATAAAAAATCATCGATTCACTAACAAAATGTACTACTTTAACATCGATTTTCTCTACTAAAATAGTCGATCAGAATGTTTAAGTACGATTATCTCAAGAACAAAATTTTAACAAATTTTCCCAAAAATTTCTTCAACTCTTATTAATTCTAATTTTCTTTTGATGAAATCTCTATAAATGTTTCCGATAGGGAAAATAAAAAACAAAATTCTGACAGGAAAAGAAGGCCCAGGAATATATATATATATTTTTTCTTACGTTGTTATTTTATATGATTTTAGTTCCTTCAACTAATACTGTTTTTTTTTAAACATATTTTGAGTAAATAAGTAAAAAAGAATATTTTTCAAAAACCGGAGTCGGACGAAGAAGGAGCTACTAATAAATTAATTTTAAAGAAATTTCGCAACTTCCAAATTTTATGAAATTATTCATAAAATTATTATACTTTATAAGTAGTATACTGAATATTATAACCGAGTGATTGCAGATGATTAATTAAAATTAGGTTGAAGTCGCTCACCAAACGGCATAACCAAAAAACACCATAATATCAAAATTTATAAAAATGAAAAGTTTTCTACCTGTTGATATTTTTTGTAAAATATCATGTGTAAAGCTAAACAACAAGAAAACGGCTACACCATTTTATGGAACGACATATCGTCTATATCAAGTTGTCTACAACCTTTCTGTGATGGTACCAGAACATATAAATAGATAAAAGAAGATCAAATGCAGAAAATAAATTTAAAAAAGACAAAAGAAAAGCCGTTTCAAAAAACCGAAGTTTCAGGAAAAACGGATTACGTATCCTCTATAAAATCCAAAAATGTAGCAGTAAAAATTAACAAATAAAAATGTATAAATAGAATTTTAACCGAATTATAGATTAATTTATCATTTTTTTCGATTAGATAATACAAATAACAGTTATTTGAAACAGTGATTTTTTTAATAGTATACCTTATAATACAAATACATGCATTACGATTTAATGTAATAATATGATATTATCAGAATTAGACAGTATTCATGAACAGATTATATTACTCGCAATTCGTTTCCCAAAAGATATTTGTTGAAAGAAGACTTGAATGTATGTAGCAAACTTTATAAAATATTTTTAGAACGAACGGCAAGTAAGCGTAGAAAATATCAAATCTAAACTGATATTTACGTACGATTCCTTTAGCAAACAATAATACATGGTTCATTTAATATTTAAATCGTATTACTGAAAACGAGAAACGATTGTTATTATAACACATTCATTTTCGTGATGAGTATTACCCGTACGGCTCATCGGCACGAGTATATTCGTTTTAATGCATAATACTGTTTGTACTTTTGTCGGTTATTCTTTAATTCATTACAGGATAGTAATTTGAATACCGAATGATACGTGGTTTCACGTTGAAGGGTTTAAGTATTAAAACATTCAAATTTGTTTATAATCAATTTTTAGCGGAAGTTATTACTACTTTACTAATAGCGCAGTGCACTGTACCTTTAAGATTATGTCGTTCTATACACTCGTACTTAGCTACGTTAATGATTATTACTCCCACCTTTAATCAAGCAAATAAAAATATTATACATAAACATACAATCGAAGACAAAAAAAATTATTTAAAGCTTTGCATATTTAATATTAATGTACTATTTTTTTTTTTTTTAATTTCTCTCTAAACCTTGTCTCACGAAACCGAGTAACAAAGAGTACGAAGATGTTAATTTAATTTAGCGCAATCCATCTGAGAAAACCGCTACTCTTTACTTGTAACATAAAAATCTGATGTGGACACCGCACGACTTTCTTGTACGACTATTAAAATTACACATATTTTTTACATATTTAAATTTTTCATTACATTTATTTTTTCATATATATATTTTTTTTGTTGTTCAATTATTTTATTTATTGTAAAAATTTTTTTACAATAACAGGTTAATAATTGTTAATAAATCAATATATTTAAATTAAAAAAAAAAAAAATTAAAAAAAGGAAATGAAGTCGGATTTCATGTGCCTTCCTCTTGTAAGACCAAATATTTCATTAATTAAAGTTTTATCGGGCTATAACTCTGGAACCGATAAAAGTAAAAACCACTTATGATATATCGTTGAAAAGCTCTCGATGAGGACTTATTACTGCAGTAAGAAAAACTTCAAAATCCACGTTCTTTAGATTTTGGGGTTTTTTTAGATACTTTTAATCAAGTCGATTGCAATCAAAAGGGGAAGCGCAAAACTAGTTGTTACAGCAGTCGTAAATCCAAAATTTCAACATCCTACGGCTAATCGTTCTTGAGTTATGCGAGATAATACGTATATACATGCAAAGTACAGACGTCACGCCGAAACTAGTCGATGGATTCAGGGATGGTCAAAATGGATATTTCCGTTGAAATCAGAAAACCGACATTTTTCGCGATTACAATACTTCCTTGTAATTTGTGAGCGCTATATTAAAATTTCATCAAGTAAAACAACAAAAAAAATATTTATCTCAATACACTTCTTCAATACCCGATAAGGCGCTGTCGGTTGAACTATTGTCATCGCTTTCCCAAATCTACCGTAATATCTTCAATAATATTTGCACACAAACTGTCCGCTTCTTTTTCTTATTTAATTACATCTTGAATAGAACTTTTCTAGAACTTTTCTAAGCGTTTGCATCTACTCTCCTAACACCTTCCGTCAACAAATGTTTTACATCGCTTAACTTAAATGTCGCGCTATGTCTCCCAATGTAGCCTTTAATTTGCGTCCATATCAATTCAGATAAGAGTAATAACTAAAATTATGCGGTCGACGGAATAGCCGAACAATTAGGGAACGGGTGAGGCTACGTTATGACATCAACAGAACTCTCTTCGAGATTGCCAACCGGTTCTTTAATATCGCATACTCTAGGCGTAGCGATGTTATTTTTATCTGCATAAAAACAAAAAGAAACAAAACTTAATGCTGTTCAATATTTCTGCTGAATAAAATAGCAATGTTATTATTTTATTGTGATATAAATTAACTCGGTATACGTAAAATGAATACGGTATTAAAATATAACAGTGAGATAGCGGTAATAAGTTATTCCAGTGAAAACCGGGTCAACACCTTAGATATTAATGAACGCCTTACTAATGAATTAATAAATGTTATTTCTATAATTTTTCATACCTAATAGTCATAATAATTTAATTTTAATCTCATTAAAAGCCTAATAATAATAATATATATATATATATAAATACATTCACACAATAAAAATAAATCATATTAAGTAAAAATTAAACAAATACCTTTTTTATCTAATTACTATTTCATGAAAGAAAAGTTAATACAGAAACACCCACCTGCAACAAACAAAAAAAAAAAATGTTACGACTTAATGATCAACATATAATTTTTTTAAATTAAATAAATGTTCCATATGTCACTCGTTACGTCTACTCGCCCAATACTGTAAAAAGCACATGGTAGTATTATACAGCTTTATTAATTATGATTTCTTTAACTTATTTTTTTCCACAATCGACACATCAGAGACATCGATCTATTAATTGAAGATATAATTGATTCAAATTAATATTTTCTCTTTCATCGGCTACAGAAATAAGATGTGTTCAATAGCACGCGCGCGCACACAAACACGCACACACGCACACACACACACACACACACACACACACACACAGAGAGAGAGAGAGAGAGAAAAGAGAGAGAGAGAGAGAGAGAGAGAGAGGGAGAGAGAGGGAGAGAGAGAGAGAGATATTAAACTAAAAGAAAACTTTTCTAGAAATTATGGGGCTACCATCCGTTTGTTTTATCACCAATATCATATTTTAACTTTATATCTACTTAGCTACTACATCGCAAGCACACGATCGCTCCAGTAAATAAACAAGAAAAAATCCAGTCACGACCTTCCACTTAAAAATATGTAAATCTTTCACTAATGAGCTGCGAATAGGACAATATTTGACCGCTAGACTTTTGAATTGGATATTACGAGAAGGATGCATTTTTAATGCATTTTTAATGCATATTTTACGGGGCGTACAATCGAAACAAAAAAAATTTTCTACTTGATATCTTGTACAGTACAATACCTACAATCATATTATTCGTGGTCCCTTGAGATTTGTTCTTTTAACTCTTAATATTTTTCATTAAAAGTATATATTTGTCAGTCTTTTCTTTAATTCAGTTTGATTTAAATTTTTTTTTTTTAATTTGGTCTAATATTGCTAACAATACATACCGCAGATAAAGTAACCTCAACGTTCCGACTTGCAGCATCATAACGAACCACGCTTATAACTCGCCCCGGTCAAATATTTTCGACCTTAAATTGAGCGTAACTCAAGAAAAACTAAACCGATCTTCATCGAATCTTCATATGCACAACTTCAGATACACTACTACAACATACCTAAATTTCAATGAAATTGATCCGGTAGTTTTGGAGATTTTTGAACCGCAAAATTCTACACATGAGCCTGTATAAATATAAGAAATCCCCGATTTAAGTGAATGGTATTTTCTTACTCCTCATATCACAAAACAGAAAGAAAATTAATTTTCACCCCCGTTCTCGTCATGCGACCGAAAGTAATACCTTAATTTTCTTCGAAAATTAAGTAAAAACCCGACACGGATTCGTTAACGTATAGAAAATGTAATCTATTTTAAACAATACTTTTACGATTAAAAATATAATTCATACACGTGAAATAACACTTTGGTGTTAGTTATAAAATATCAGTTTCCACTTCCGATTAGGTAATAATAGTTACACTCACTGTGGTTGAGGGTCCCCGATTTTTACGAATGACGCAGATGTTTTCTCCGGATATGTATGATGTATACTGAAAAGGAGACAGATAATTAAGAGTAGTTATGTGACGTTCCGTTTTTGCAGGTCAAAATTTCAAAATTATCACTGTTCAAACCATAATTTTCTGCGGTATGAGGCGTCCTCAGTATTATATAGTTTGTCTTCTTCTGCGTTACGAGTGAAACGCGGAGTACTGTTTCCGCGAATTCGGTCAATAGTAGTGAAGGCTACGAAGTAGCACGAAAGAGCGAAGATATCCGATAAAGACGATAACAAGGCAAATGTTGAGCTAAAATCACCGATGGAAATGTTAACGGCATTTGCATCGCTGGCATCCTGGCAGAAGCCTGTCTGATGAATGCGATTAAATAGTTAATCGCATTAATCTGCACTAATCTAAAACGATCGGCCACTTTTCACCGATAAAGAAAAAAATTACTTGATTTTTACAAAGTTTTTTCGTATATCAACTTTGAGATCACGTAGCTGAAGTCGGAAAGGAAAGAAATTTTCCTTTACTTAAAAACGCGAGCCGGATATTATTCGCATATTAAAAGTAGTAATTATAGCTAAACAAATAGACTTAGCCAAATTTAGGCTAAGAGAAGCTAAATTAATCGGTCTGGAAATTATTACTACTACTAATAGCCCCGTTGATTAAACATATGCAGAGCGGTCGTATAAAATAACGATTTAATATTGAAATACCAAAACTTTAAGGTGAATATACACGACCAGAATGAAAAATTGCACGTCTCTTACGAGGAGCGTTAAATGAATTTTATAAAAAATGAAAGACGGTTCCATAAAAAAAATAATTATAACGGTAAATTAAACGATAGAAAATACCGCGAAGGAATGAATGTACGGACGTGGATCGTAGAGGACGGAACAAGGAACATGTAATGCGGGCAAAAAGAAAGACAAACAAGGACATATTCTAATACGCAACCCATCGTACAACGATGAGAAAACGTTGTAGGTGAAATGCCTGGAAAATAATCCGTCATTTACTCACAAGTATTATCGCAGTAATAATGCTAAAAAGAAAGAAATTAAACGGTACTCCTGGGCAAGAAAAAAACCAGTACTCTTGATACATACAAACCGATCGCTTAAAAAGGCTACTATAAGCCTTTAATTTGATTTTCTCTTCAAAAAAAAAAAGGTTTACCTGATATGAGAATTTTGAAACGGTGAAAAGTACAAAAAGATGAAGTAACAACAACGGATCTCAGAAAGGATACAGAAATATCAAAAACAAAAATAAAACGAGGAAAAATTATAAAAATGTGTAACGAGTAAGGACATAAAACAAATGTAGGCTGAAGCATAACGGAAGTGTAAGCTAAAGGGATAGGACGAAGGTGAAAAAACAATGAAGAAAAGATAAAAGATCAGAAGAAATGAGGGAAAGGTAAGCGAGAAGTATAGAGCCAATATTAAACCTCAATAATATAAGCACAGCATAAAAGCAAAAAATGTAAACGCCTACATTTTTTTTTAATAAATCGATAACTCTTATCAACCGATGTTTTAATAACGACTGCTGTATTTTAATTATGAGTATTATACACCGATACAGCCATACTACTTCAGGATTCGAAATCCGGTATGAAATCCTTCCCTAATAAACGGCATTTATAAGTATCTTGTGAGCGTTCCTCTTAGCTTAGCACCGGGATGTACCGATAACGGAATATCCCGATTCGTTTATCAATTTCTAATTTAACTTTCGCTGTATCAATTTTCATCGTTCAAAAAAAAAGTTTTACACAAGAGGTAATAAATTTTGTATACCTAGTAATCCCGTTCCGAGACGCCGCCCGCCACGGCAAAACAGCCCGGAGGACCTAGTTGCGGTGGCGTGCCCTGCAGCTAGTTTAAAATAAATTAAAAATATAACTATTCTTTTGGAAATCGACTAAGATTAGAGAGCAAGAAAACTAAATTTTGTTTTATTCTTTTTTTTAAACCGGGAAACTTGAAATACAGATTAAGGATCGATAACGATTACAAGAAAGAAAAACGAAGCGCAGTAGTAATAATATAAAATAATACAATTTTAAGTAATCTATTAAAGTAACGTATTATTATTTATAATAACAAATATTAATAGAATACGTAACTACACTTAAAAAAGTGAAAGAGATTAAACTTAATCGATCTGATATTTGCATACAGCTATAATTCAATTTAAGGCAAGTAAAGGTGTTTTCGAAGTACTTGTTTTATTATTTATCTAATCATCTATTTTCTTCTTCAAGGAAGCGACACGTAAAAAGTTTTAAACTTGTAAAATATATAATTAATTTAGTAAAGGATTATACAAATTCAATCCTAAAATATTCTCCTCAGAATTAAAAATACAAAAAATAAAAATAAAAAATAAAACTAAAATTTGAGTACTATTAGTTTTATTATCGTTGAATAATAATAATTCTTCAATAGTCATTTCATTCATCATTTCATCATTTGTCGCTTTCATTATTCAACGCCCCTCGTAAGTTTGGTCATTTTAATAAAAAAGATTATTCTGAGAAACTATAAAAAATTACCATCCATTTTTACTTTCCCGTCTAGCGCTATAGCAGAGCTATTTCTATAGAAACGGCTAGCTATATCTTTAGAAGGGAAAGTACTGTAATCGGTCCAATTTGGGCATATGCGGTTTTCACCGGATCGTTACGTTTTAACACTCAAGAAACCAAAAACCGGATGAAAATTTTCCGGATGTTCGTATGTACGTGTGCGTGTGTTCGATGTTAGGTGTTATACCCTAAATCACCTTATATCTCTACAACTAATAGACCGATCGTTATCAAACTTGGTCAGATTACTTCTATAAATGGGTAATTGATCCCTTTAAATTTTCAACTTAAAAAGTCAAGGGAGTGAAGCTGTACAGCAAGGTCACACTCAGCATCTCAATATTTCGTCCGATTAAGGTCTTATTCTTCTTAGGACGTTTGTTAACAATTAAAAAAATTTGAAAATCGCACCTCCTCTAAAAAAATGCTCTAAATAAACTAGCGGCTAAGTGGGAATACTGTGTCATTAGTACCCCCTCTCACCAGAAGGAACCCTAGTATAGCACACGTATAGCTCCTGTAGTCGTATATGTTGTGATGCGACAAGTGAGCTGTAGAATTAAATAAATGAACAATATTTAAGCGTAAAAAAGTATTTCAAGTGGCCGCTAGTAACGCCACACCCCAACCGTGCGAATGAAAAACGGTATGCGCGCTTACCACGTAGCGCGCATACGTGGAAAAAAATCTTCATCGAATCTTACCCCCTTAAAGATGTACAATCGCCCTTTATCCAGTTATTTTAAAAAAGATTTATCAAAATCAGTCCTCTTCAACACAAGCGCTACTATCACACTCCATTGGACAATTACTTATTAGGTTAGATTGACTCTGAGGTATAAAGTACACAAATAAACTTCCAACATCTCCTTCCCGACACACACACACACACACACACCCTAATTCAACGAGAAGATACGTAACTTATTTAATTTATTCAAAATTTAGTAGCTACAGAAAACAATTAACTTAAAAAGTATCGTTTATTAGCCCCAAGATATCGATGAATTACAAAGTAGAATTCGAGAATTAGAACAATCATGAATAATGCAGTATCTTCCTTTTACAACTGACTGGCGCACTGTCAAAAAACAGAAGGAGGACAATTCGTAGATTTATTAAAATGAAATGTATGTAAATAAGCAAATGTTATACTCGATATATATTTTTTAAATAAATATATTTGCGTAACAGTACCTTAAATTATCAATGTAATTTTTACAAAATTCAATCTTTACCCCGCCGCCATTTTGGGTACAAACATCGTACCCTTTCATTTATACCGTTCTTCTTGTCTTACAGAGACCTTTAAAACGATGTATCATGCAAAGGGTGTTATCGTTTAAAATATTTGAATTACAACCCCGGACCGTCCCCCCAAGAAGGGTTAAAAATTCTATTTCTCGTCAAAAGGTAAAGTAGTTAACCGATATCTTATCCTGAAAGTTACAGTATTTTATCCGGAACGGTTTTAAAATTGTGATATTTATTCGGATGATTTTTTTTTAAAGTAATAATTTGTATATACTCCAGTAATAAATCAACGTAACTTTACTAATCCATTATCCGAAAGCTTCTGTGATGCGGAAAAACCGGAATGCTGAAAGGGAAATTGGTGACCAAATCCCCTAATATTTGTAATCGTACAAGTATAAATTTGATTAACGGAAGTTTCCACAGCAGCGCGGCGACACTCTATTATAATAATTTCATCCTGTATACAAAAATAATACTACCTACCGATTAAAAAAAGTACACAAAAAAATAAAAAAAGAACGAGTCGTTTAATAAACAAATTCATATATCCACCTACATGTATTTAAAAAAAAAACGGCAAGTAACTGATAAGCTTTATTTAAAAAAAGAAAAAAATAGCCAAACTAACTAATTACAGTAATTTGCAGATCAACAAACTTTTTCAGATCTTTTGTTCATTTTGTAATCGCCTAGTTATTAACAGAATAACTTCAAACAATAGTACGACACCATAAACAAAAAGGTTTCCGTAATGAAATAATTTTTAATAAATATCTATTTAATTATTACTTTAATCGGACAAAAATATAGTTTTGAACATTTATTACATATATATGTATTATATCCATTCATTTTGAAATGAACATTTAAAAAAAATTCTACGTTTACATAATAATTTTTAAAAACTACAATTAACGCCTGCATTATTAAAAATAATTTTTATGTTACAAAAATAATACCGAAATAATGCGTTGACATTTATCATAAACGATAATAAATAATAATGTGACAGGTATATTACAAACAATTACACTGATAAAAACAAAAATAAAAAATAAAAATAGAATTGTAGCGTAAATAATCATCGAAAAATATTTTTCCATTCTATTCTAGATCAGTATTTACAGCCAATTTATATAATTATAGAATCACAAGCGATTCTAACTAAGGACAGTTTTCTTTTCTTTTCCCTATTTATTTCGAAAAGAGATTTTGTTCAATATTCACTCTAGTCTTCAGTAAACAGAACAATTAACATAATTTCAGACTAAATCAATCTCACTCCCTGTCTTGTTCGATCGAGAAGACTTAATCACCATAAAATTTACCCGTTAACACAGCACAACCTTATCCGAAGTTCTTCACTATTATAAGAGAAAACAGGTTTAATCGAGCGTTCTTATTAGAACAAAAATTCCCTACAATTTGTACTATTTTCAATTTATACAATTACGTTCGTAGGACAGTAAATAAACGATTTGAATATTTCGTAGTTTTGACAGAAAACCGCCGATGGTATCTCTCAAAAGTTAATATGTAAATGAACTACGGTTATATTCTATTATTTAAACAATAAAAACTATTATAAAAATTTTTAAAAACACGACCGCTAAAAAATAAATTGAACTAAAAAAACAACAATAAACTGAAATAAATAAAGAAAACCAGGTAAAGGACTAAACATCGTTTCATCCGGAGGTCCCGGGTTCGAATCCCGGTCTCAGGCATGGCATTTTCATACACGCTACAAATCATTCATCTCATCCTCTGAAGAATGCCTAACGGTGGATCCGGTGGTTAAAAAAAAAAAACATCGTTATGCAGTATTTAATTAAATAAAATGAGTGACCGATTAACACTCACGACAGTTTTAATTTGTTTAAATATACTTTTCACGTTGTACACGTAGTAGAAATAGCAGGCATTTAAGGTTGTTTAACGATTAAGTTCAAACTATGTCTTACATCGATAAGAAAATTTTGTCCTTCAACGAAAATATTTAAACGTAGTCGGGGGGCTCTGAATAGTAATCGTCCTATATTAAAGGGCTCTGAATATTAATTATTCTATATTAAATAGTCCTCCGACTGGATTTAAATATTTTCGTCGAAGGACAAGTTTTCTTATCGATGTAAGAACAGGTGAGAACTTAATAGACAACCGTAAATGAAGGATATTTCTACAACATGAAGAATATATTTAAAAAAATTATAACTCTCTGAAAGTTGATAGGTCATAATTAAATGCTGCATAACCGTCTTTAATCCTTTACGTCCATAGCTTGTTTTCTGTTCTTTTAGTTCGATTTATGAATTTTTTTTTAGAACATTTATTTTTTGGTAGTCGTGTTTTTTAATTTTTATAATTGTTTTTATAATTTACATTTAATACTTTTTGAGATATCACGGAGAAAAATTAAAAAACTTATGGATATAATGTATTTAACGTACCGAGCCGAACGAGGAAACCGTAAACATTTTAATTTATTTTTTTAATCGGCGTATACAAACCTAAGCCTACACGTTCTGAAACGGTTGAGTTTCTCGAGAGACTTTTCATCGTGGGGATCGTACACCAATTTTCTGGGATTCGATCGACTAACGGGTACACTTTCCAGTCGCCTCATGCAACTCAGCGGTACGTAGGCATGGCCCTTGGCAAAGATGCGAGTGCTCGGATCCACTACAGTTCTATCTAGGGTAGTCTCTAGATAGAGTTTCTTCTTCGCTTCTAGTTTACGCGTAGTCACGGCTCGGCACAATATTAGCGGCAGCATACGCCGTTCCAATTTTCCCTGTCCCCGTAAATCATCAAATTGTATAATAGCGGGTTCGATCCTCGATCCGATGCCGACAGCATTATCTCTAATCGTACTGTCATCAAACGTTACAAAGATCGTTTACGGGTGTTCGCCGGGCTCAAGCTTGTCTCGGGGTAGCGCAGGGCACTCGATTTTTCTTAATATATCAAGTTCATTTTTGTTCTGGTTTGGTTCCATCGTGATTTTGTATTATACTAGCAAATACCCCGTTTGAATTTTGAAAAACGGAAGATCGGTAGCAGAGATATTATAAGAGCGCTCTATCGCATCACCGAAAACAGCGCCCAGGGGCACCCCGTTTATTACCGGTTGATAGTGACGATCGGTCTAGCCTCGCACTATGCGGTCGCACTACCGTATCACTCTAGCCTCATATGCGGTCCCCAAGGGAAGTCCATTATTATTAAACAGAAACTTTTTAAATTTATTTAATATTATTTTAACGTAAATTTAATTCTATTATTTTTTTAATATTACTCGTTCGATCGATTTGAATCGTACAGTTCAAACCCGGTCCCCTATCACTGTTTTCAAATACAATGATTGAGGCTCACAGTTCACAGTCGATCGATTCATTAATGTTTGTGCTTTAACCGGTGTATATATATATATATATATATATATATATATATATATATATATACATATATATATATATATATATATATATATATATATATAGTCTATGACACTCCCTGTTAACGTAAGGATTCCAACACAGGATCGTACATCTAAATCGATTCGACCGTTGATCTGCTACGGTGGAACGAACATACATACACACCCGAAATAAATTACACTCCTTTTTGGGCAGTCGCGTAATAACATCGTTAAATATAATCAATTTATTTTTAAGCTTTCCGTGTTTTATAACTTATGTTAATCACGGTTTTCTAATTCTTTTTAGCGTGAAATATTTATTACGTATTAAATTGTTTAAAAGAAAGGAGAATATTTTCATTAAAAAACAGAAATCCATTTTGTAACGTAAAAAATATTTTCTTCAAAGATTTCTTTTCGTATTACTAACAGTTTTAGGTAGAGGAAGGGAATCGGTGGTGACGTTAAAAATTTAGAAAGCGTTTCTTATTTATAAAACATTTTACGGGTTGTATATTTTTTAACTTTTTTGTTTTTATAAATTGTTTTTTTCCCTTCAAAACAGGAACAAGATGGTTAACCAAACTCGCATATATTTTTAATTTCAAAATAGCCAACATTTAACTTATTCACTCATTAAAACCGATACAATCGCACATCTGTGATGAATTAACACGAAAATGAACGTTGATAAATTGATAAAATTAATTCTTGCCTGCATCATTAAACGAGATAAGTACTGTATGTTTTACGTTCAACACAGTTTCAACTAACTTATCGAGAAGTACAAAATGAATACATTTAAATACCGTGCGAATCAAATACTCTATCGCGACCGACTTATAACTATATAGAATACAATATTCTACTTTCTCTAAAACAGTTTTGCATAAACGAGTTTTGAACGAACGAAACAAGACAAAGTAATTCCACGGTATCGTTATAGTTATATGCACGTGTACGGATATATAATAAAATACTATATTTAAAATTATTTACTAGATCGCAAAATACATTATTTATATGTGTACAAGAAGAAAAATATTACAAACAAATAATTATTAATGTAATTTTAACGCGGGTCCGAATCTGTTCGTCTGAATATATACCATTATTGATATTAATAAGTTAATTTGGCCCTAACCTTATTACAATACAGCGTATCAGACGTCCCGCAATTCAGAGAGTACTTTCATTACGATGGTGCAAACAAAAGACCTTGAAGACCATAAACGCATACGATATAATAGAATTATGCGCTATATATGGTATTAAGTTTCGAAACGATATTGTATGACTGAAATGCTTACAAACATCATTCGTTTGAATGAATAAAACAGACTTGAAACCCCTTAAAAAGGGATACCTTCTATTAAAAAAAAAGAACGCATTCGCCAGAAATAAGAATGCGAGAAAGCTACTACGTCTTGATAAAAATACGGGTAGAATGTAAGAGGAGTAAATATCATTACATATAAATGAAATAAACGAAATACTTATTCAGATGAGAAGGCGAGCAATTATTTTTATTTTTGTTGTCAGACAGAAAAATATATTATATAAAAGGTGGTACAGTCATTCATACAGATATCCAGCGGTAACCCATTTTAGTGTCCGCCTTGAAAGTGGTCGAAGAGTTTACTTTTCAGTCGACAATATACACCGCGTTTTACAAAAACTGTCAGATACAACACTAACCGTTTTCTTTAGACTATGCCAGAGCGACAGTTTCGCAAAAAATCTATTATAATGAAAGTACCCGCATATTATAAACGGGATAACTCAAGGAAAAGATTTTTGCGACCCCGTAGAGATCACCGGTATCTGGATTTCCACACGTTTTTTCACCCGACATTATGTCGCATGTTTATCCTGTACAACCGAGTCAAAGCGTTTTTGTTTGAGGATGCTTCTTTATCATATTTGAGGACCTGAAAAATTTGCGGGCTTACAACATGAGAGTTTGTTGTACATTTCAAGAGGCTTGCTTTAAACTAGGACTTTCAAAAAACGATGACCACTGAAAAGAGACAATGACTGACGCGATTTTTACAAATCATCTTCTCCGATTCGACAATTACTTGCAATTATATTAATATGTTATGCACCAAGTGACCCGCAATCACTATGGAATCGCATTAAGGATGAGCTTTCAGAAGATGTTATACACGAAGAAAATTCTTTATCAAGACGTAGTATTGAACGCGAATTTACAATCGTGGACTTATTTTGTTGGAAAATGTGCGCACTAATACTGGCTCTAAAACATTATCCGAATTAAAACTTCAACTATCTCAACGTGATGCTTTCAACGCGATTTAAGTCAAGTTTGACGAGGAAACAAATCACGATGAAAACGAACTAAGAAGATTCCTTTCAGAGAACAAACGTAAACTAAAAACCAAACAATTTTATGTTTTTAACACCGTTGTTGATGGCACAACAAAATCAAACGGATCTGTTTTTTTGCACGCCCATGGTGGAACCGGTAAAATTTTTTTCTTATCGACTTAATCACGGCTGAAATACAAATCAGGAAAGGAATCGCAATAGCTATTATATCATCCGGAATTTCGGCTATACTGCTGGAGGGAGGTCGGACAGTACATTCAGCTTTAAAGTTGCCGCTTGATACTGACAACGTAGAAAAAGTTACACGCAATATTTCTACATCATCAGGAAGAGCAAAATTACTGAAAGAACGCAGTCTCATTGTTTGGGATGAATGCACAATGTCTGATCGGAAAGATTTAGAAGCTATGCGATGCGATGTAATGTTTAACAAAACATTACAGTATTTTCAAAATAACACATCGCTTTTTGGAAGGAACGTATTATTACTTGCAGAAGACTTCCGACAAACCCTTTCCGTTATACCAAAATCAACAACGGCAGATGAAATCGTTGCGCGCTTAGAGATTTCACGTCTTTGGATAGAAGTTACGGTACTGTTGCTTACAATTAACATGGGAGTTCATTTTTTAAACGACTGCGAATCTAAACAATTTGCCGAGCGACTATTAAAAATGGGAAATGGAATTCACGCGTTTGATAATAATCCTATTACCTTTCCGGATAATTTTTGCAGTTGTGTACAATCACCGAATAAATTAAATCAAAGAAACTACAAAAATCATCACTGGATTCGGGAAAGGGCAACTTTACAACGAAAACGTTAAACATTATAAATTCTAATATTATGAAACTCATTCCGGGACCGTCAAAGATTTTTCTTTCGATTAATACTGTAACGCAGCAAGACGAGCCGGTTCTGTATCCAACAGAGTTTTTAATTCCATCAACATCGACCGAATCCCGCCACAACACCTGGAGCTAAAGACAGGAAATACTGTTACGATCCTGCGGAATCTAAATCCACCGAAACTTTGCGATGACACTCGACTATATATAAACACTTTATCAAGAAAAAATATAGATGTTTTCACATCTAGGATTCCCATAATTTTAATCGACCTTTAATTCCAGGTTTGCAATTCCCTTTAAGAATATCTTACGCAACGACCGTCAACAAATCACTAGGGCAATCCCTCAACACTGCTGGATTACTATTGCAAAATAGTTGTTTCGGTCACGGTCAATTATATGTGGCACGCTCAAGAGCGGGTTCACCAAGAAATTTATTCATTCGAGCTCAGAATCGCCAGACAAACAACATAGTTTACAAATTTCGTCGGATAACAATCTTTATATTTTTTTCTACTTTAATGCATTGTAATTTATTTTATTTTACTTTATTTTTATTGTTCGGCGACATTATCCAACATCCACGCAGTTTCGCTGGTAACAAAATAAATTATAATTAATTTGATTAGATTCACGGCTACCGGATAGAATGTCGATAAAAAAAATCTTACAGAAATTCGGCTTTAAATTTTTCCTTCAACGTGTAAACTATTTACTCCACGAAAAGACCGGCCCATAATATATTGTATTAGTGTCCTCAAACGCATAATTTAGTTCACTAAAATTCTGGTTTGGCACTCTGCTTTAGAATCTAATAACTATATAGAGTGTGAAATTAAAATCTCTCGTGTACGGGAATATCTTAATTAACTTTGCATCTTAAATCTTTCCGATTACTTTCTTAATATATCTACCCAAACTTTTAAAAGAATTAGAATAACATCAAACTTCATATCATTACGCTGTAAATCAACGATAACATATATTCAATTCTCTTGTTTAAATAACGTAATTTCTCATTTAAAAATCATCCCTAAGTTATATAGAAAATTTACGATAAAAAATAAAGTAAACGCAAAAAGAAACGCAAGGTATACCGATTACTCAAAGGTAAATAAAAATATTTAATGAATTTAAAGCTGAAGAATTTATTTAAGAAAGTTTGGATTAGCTACACTTTCCGAGAAACTATAAGTTTCTTAACCCGTAAAAATAAATAATACATTATACCTATTAAAAAAAAAATGCGCGTACTATTCAGACGATAACAGTAAGCGCAAACAACGTAATAAAAACGACGACTTTTAATAAAAGAAAATTTATATATTAAAAAAAATCTAAACAATACATAATTGAAAGAAAGAACTATAAACAAGAGATTTTTACGGGAGAGGAAGAAGAAAAACCACAGTAAAAATAAGAATTACGCTTGCAAGAATAAATAAATTCGCTAAGTAAAAACACGCAAGTTTTATTATTTTCCACCACCGACGACAGCCAGAAATAACCTTCCTTTCTTAAAAAAATAAAAATAAAAAGAATCACTTTAGTTAAAAAAAAAACGTCTGTATAAAAACTGCCTTCTTGGTTAATAGTAAAAACATTAAACAAAAGAATTACGATTCAGTTACGCAAACGTCAAATTACATTACTATCATTTTATAAAATATAAAAGCGCGACGGAAAATATGATGCGTATTCACGTCATTTTTATTTCGGACATAAGATTTTCAGCTTTTTTTAAGGCACGATTAAATCTACGTAAAGTACCGCATACATTAATAAGGCCATATATTCTACGGCTTTGAATGTTTACGTAAAGTAGAACTTTACTACAAACGACTTTTAATAAAAAGGGTATAAATATATATGTCCGGAGAGAGAGACAGAGAATTTTACGTTATCTATTTTTGTTTTTTTTAATAATGATTCTTACGTAATTTACAATAATCGTTATCGATTCATCAAATAGCTGATAATGAAATTATTACTTACAATTAATCGCCATGGATATCTATATCTAAAGTAATAGAAACGACTGTTAAACGAAATCACTAAATTTGCATACGTTATTAAAAAATAAACCCGCACTATACTTGATGCGCAATATCATGATCGATAAATTTATAACTAAAATAAAAGCTGACGACAAATTTGTTATACTTTCCTTGTACTGTTATTTATTCTTATACCTTTAAATAAAGAAAAAAGGGTAAAAAATCGGTATTTTTCTGCTCCCGTCTCCAAAATCACCTTCCAAGAAATATTTTTGGTTTTTCTAAATTTACTATGATAAACAGAAAAACTAAAAAAATTAAATTTTTTGTATGTAAAATGTACAACCGATAATTTTACTCAAGATTTCTTTTTTTGGTGAAGGCGGGTGAATTATGTTGAAATTTTATTGTAATATCAAAAGTTTAAATAAACCAAAAAAATGTAAAATATAGATTTTTTTTTTAATTTGATTTCCTCCCCAAACCACCAATATTACCTTCAAAGGATTTTTATCGGAGATACCTTACACTACTGCTACGCCTAGGAATACGTTTTAAAAAATTCAATTAAAAAGTATGTAATAAATAAATTTTTTTCCCCGATTTTTGAGGAAGGCGGAGTGTTTGGGGCAAATTTTTTTTTTAAATATAAGATAAGTGTGCACGCATGTATTGAACTTAATATAAATTTTACCAACAAACTGCCCTATATAGATTTCTGTAAAAAAGTCGTCAAAATTGGTTTATCCAGTCAAAAGTTAATACGCTTCAAATACACGAACATACGTATATATATATATATATATATATATATATATATATATATATATATATGTACGTGCCAATATTAACGCATTTTCTTTAAATATTTTTGGGGTTCCTGGGACATGAAGCGGCGAAAAATGAAAAAAAAAACAAAACACCATATCCTATTTTTTTTTATTGATACCGTACTTTTCTTTTTTAGCTTTAGATTTACGATGCCAAGATAGTAAAACCTGGGAAAATACGAAAGTACTTAAAAGTTTTTTTACAGTGATTCACACGTGAGTTATGTCGAATTAGGTTAGAACGTAATCAAAATATGATATTTTTCTTCGGTTCTTCCAGTTTCCGTAAAAACAAATTCAGTAACGAAATGAAGTATAATAGGTTAAAAGAAAACTGGTCGGGCCAATAAAATAATTCATCCTCGATCTTTTTTATCGTTAATGAAACGAATTATTAAGCTTCCTATTTATACGAAAAGATATAGCAGTAATATATATATATATATATATATATATATATATATATATTTTTTTTTTTTTTTTTTTTTTTTTTGATGAGTAAGAAGCTTAATTAATAATTTGCTGTATATAATGGTACAAATTCGACGAGGGTCTTTTTCCCCGTTCATTTTTCTGTTAACCAATTCAATCCAATTTTATCAATAAAATTGAAGGAAAATTAAATATCTAATAACCCGTACGATAAAATTTAATAATTTTTTCGTCTTGAAAAAACTGGCGACCAACATTTGCCATTTCACTCTTATTTAATTTTTATTCATAAGTCCAGTATACCGAATCCTCGTCTTCTTAAAAAAAAATAATGTACGGATTTCTTTGCGTTTCTCGACGTTTCATGATCCAGGGAACCCAAAAAAGCTTTAAAAAATGGGAGTCGATGTTCGTTCGTACGAACGAGTGTTTGATGCTTAATAAAGCGATTATGAAGTAATTTCTTACAGAGACTTAAGTGTACGGAAAATCCTTTGGTAAAATTTGTGGGTCAATATCTCCAGGGGATAGGATAGATAGTCTTTTGGAGTCAATTTTTCGAAATTTTTGCAAACACAATCTTACTTTATATTTAGCTAAGTAATTTTCCTAGGCGTAGTAGTAATGCAAAAATGAAAAAAATAAATACTTTGTGGATAGCATTAGGCGTGAGGAGCCGATAAAAGTTTAAAAATATCGAATTTCTGAATTTGTTAAACTTTTTTCAATTATCATTATTTCTCCACTATATAGGAATAAAAAATAAATAAAATCGATTGAAATATACATATGGCTGGCGGCGATGGCGATTAGACACATCATCAACGGGCCAATGAAACAAATCTGAATTTTAACTAACTTTTTTCGCACTGTCAACACTTTTTCACTTCCTTTTCCGTCTTAAATCTGTTTGAGGCAGCCGAGAGGGTAATTCCCTATCCAGCAATACCGCATTTACGGGGATCTGTGTCGATTCGGTCTTAGATATGGTGCGCAACCGTCATGTTTCTTTAGCGTGTTATATACACAGATGCCAGGAAAGTATAACAACTTCGTCGTTAGCTTTTTCATCCCGGGAGGAAGTCGAAATATTAATCGCCCTGGATAATTTCTCTTTTTGGGCCTAATTTCCTCAAAGGTTGATCTCGTAAATGATACCTGAATAAATAACACATCCTTTCTCGTTAGTCGACTACTGACGGGCAGAACGAGATCAATTTTGGGTATTAAATACCCAAAATTGAAGACGTTTCATGAAATATTTAAACAGTCTTTAAGTGTACAAACAGGGATAAATCTTTAACGAACGATGTAATTTTTCTTAGTATAATTTCCCGCAATAACAAGTTCTACAACTATAAATCGCTTTATGAAAGCTCGGTTATACTAGAAAGAATAATCTTGTTTGACGACCGGTCTTCGGCAATCCAAGATCCCGTTTTAATAGCTTTGGTTAAATCTAAGTAACTATTATAAAATAATGAACCGTAACATTCACAATAACAACGCCGATTACAATCGACGTACCTTTTTATGATTTATTATAAATATTATACCGTACGAAAAATGTCCAAAACCTGACTAGGTTTCGAACCCAGAACCTTTGGGATAAAAGATAAACACGCTATCGTTTCAAGAGATACCTATGTATTGAAAAACCTGTATATTTACAATAAACTATAATTCAGAATTAATTAAAAATTAATTAATCTTGTAGTAATGGTACTTTAATAAAAATAAAATAATTTGATATTATACAGGAGCAAAAATAACAAATCTAAACGTATATGAAGAACGAAATTAAAAAAAAACTCAACGTTTGTCGATTACCTTTCTTCCAGTAATATTTAATAAGATAATTGAAGAATATAGTGCGGGTATAATCGATTACAGAAAACATAATAGATTCAAAAATTTTCCATTAAAAATTAATAGAGTCGAAATAAATTTCAATTAAAACAGATTTTCAACTCTACAATGGAAGTATTGTTTTAATTCAATTTTATAAAACACCGCTTCGGCGTAAGTTGATACCGCTTCGACGATAAAACACAAGCTGAAGTTCTATTCTTAAATTAAGTTTATTAAACAAATACAAATTCGAATAACAATTCCTATTATGAAAAGAAACAAAACAAAATCATTAGTTAAAGCTTATGAAACGAATTAAATTAAACCGGGTTCCGATGAAAATAAAGAACAGAGAGAAAAAGATACCGATAAAATATAAGCGGATAAAACAAATAACATAATAGTACACCGATTAAAAGAGGAAAGGGGTTTGAATGAAGATTTAGGGCGGGCGAAAGCGTAATATAGAAAATTAATGTTCCCGTAATTAAATTTCAACAGCAAATATTTAGACTTGTACTGCTATTACTGAACTACGAGGCCTATTACATTAAACATTACTCTGATAAAACTATTTCATTAATAGCTATATTTTAAATTAATTTAGTTTTATAACGGCGCAATAAGAAAGAAAAAAAAACAATTATTGTTTACACAATCAAAATTAATATTTCTTTTTAATTAAACCAAACAAACATTAATATAATTAAAATTTCCAATTACTTAATAACTAAATAAAAAATTAATTACAACCTGGATTACGTTGAATCATAATACAGCAGTTTTTATCAAGAGAAGTATCCGTAACTACTAGTTTTATCAAATCCATCTTGATTTCAGAACTTTGTGACGATAAAAATTTGTTAAACCTGTAAAGAAACCTAGAAACCTTATGGATAGTCTAAATAAACTTATGAGTTTATACGTTTAACATGCTGTAACATCGGACCACCGGTTTTAGAATAATATCACCCGAAAAAAAGACGTGAACATAGAATTGGATCTTGACGGGCCCTGCTACCCTGGGAGTAACTTTGAGTTTTCTTTAGGCGGGATTGTTCGCGTTACATCCGACGGTGGATTGCACACTCTTTCACCGAATATATCTTTTCCGTAATTTTAATCCCTCATATCGGTTCCACGGGTATACCGTGCCAGGACCTACCGTACCAGTGGAGCTTGGTGTCATCTGACAGGATGAGGATAATGTATTTCGGGTGTATGTATGTATGTATGTTTGTTCCACCAAAGCAGCTCAACGGATGAACCGATTTAGATGTATGAAATCGCGTTGAATCCTTACGCTACCGGGAGTGCCATAGGCTATATAAATACACTAGTCGGTCCGTCTAGTCAGAATCTGCACCCTCGGGGCTCAGGTCAGCCCAAGCGAATCCCGCAGCCGACTCAGGGGCTCCTCGGGGCCTACCCCGTGGTCACAGAGCTCGCTTCACTCACCATTCCCAATTTTCCAGGGGGACCGACGCCTTGAACACCCGCAGAACTTGCTTCGGTCACCGTTTCCATCTACCCAGAGAGCACCGTCCCCTGGAACCCCGCACTGTACGTTATCCTCATGATTGTGGGAATAATACTGATAAATAATAATTGTATTCAGGCTTTACGGAAACCCGAAAAAGAACTAAATTACGAAAGATAGAATAAGTTAAGTAAACACACCTTTGACGACAAAAAATTCGTAACTTATGTCTTATGGTAAAAATAAAATAATGAAGTAAAAGGATTAATCTACTTTTTCCGTTACGAATATCTTTAATTCACAACTTCACCCTCCTTGGGGGCGAAAAAATAATGAATATTTTTAATATCTTAACCTTCAGGGGAACTACAACCTCGGTCAATGACTTAAAACCTCCCTGCGATAATACGAATCTATCCTGCAAATTTGAAAGTAATCGGTCAGTTGGTTCTCGCGTATGCGATAACAAACAAACTTTATACGTTTCCGAATAACCGATCTGTTAGAACGAGAGTGTACCTATGCGTACAAAGGTTAGCCTTCAACCTACTAAGAAATACCCCGTTTGAATTTTGAGAATCGGACGATTGTTTGCAGAGATATTAAAATATTGCACCTCACAAAACAGCGTCCCAAGGCGACCCGTTTATTAGCAGCTGATGGTGATGATTGGTCTAGTCTCCCACGAAGTTCTCGCATACCTTACCGCTCCAGCCTCAAACGTAGTCCCCACGGGAAGCCCCTTATTATTAAAAAGATTTTTTTTAAAATTTATTTCATATTATTTTATTTAACGTAAATTTAATTCGATTATTTTTCTATTATTATTCATTCGATTGATTCGAAACATTCAGTGCAAATCCAGCTCGCAACAGCGACAGACTCGCAGTTCACAGTTCACTAATTCGATTCAAAACAGTTTGTGCCTGGACCGGCAAATCTCAATTACTACATATAAATATAATTACTTATTTTTTTCCAAATTTTCTACATGAAATGTATCCAAAAACCTTCTCGGTTATGCCAAGAAACACGGGTAAAAAGTCGGTTGCGATTGGCCGAGTAGTTTTTTTGCTTATTCCGAACAAACAAAACCCCTCTTCCTCTTTAAATAATATAAACAAATTTGAAGTAGTAGACGTTTGTCGGTTGAAGCACACAACCTTTAATGAATTGAATTAATGAACTGTGAACCTTGAGCCTTGAGCCTATCGCTGTGTAAGCCGGGTTTGAACTGAACGATTCGAATTAATCGAACGATTCTATTGATATATTAAAAAAATAATAGAATTAAATTTACGTTAAATAAAATAATAACATCTTTCTTTCTACCCGCGTTATAACCGTATTCGCATTATAGGGGGTCGTACTGTAGTAGAAATAGTAAAAGGATATGGTTAGTGAAGAACAAGCGTCTAATGTAATGAAAGAAAGATTATCAAAGCAGACTGATTAATCTATCATTGGCGTCAGTACTTCACGCACTTGTCCCGCATAATACCAACGCTTTGCATGAAAATATCGACGAAGACGCTTTTGGAGAGTTAGTGATAAAAATTTAGACAATTCTGATGAAAATTGTCACAAATATTAGATTAAACGGACCAAAATTACGGAGGAATTTTAAGCAGGATAGTCATCGTAATAAATTTATAAAAATAGACGTTTCAGGGTTATCAGGAAACAAATTTCATACGTATTTTGATAATAAGGTTAACTTGACTGGAGTTAACGAATCTCTCGTTAGAATATCGATAACCGATTCTCCAATGCGAGAAGGAAGATATTTAAAATAGATATTGTTCCGTTCCACGTCGAGCCGTCCGGTCCAGCGATCTAGTGGGTGCTAGCGCTAACGGAAAGTTAAGCTCGTACTAGTGTTCTCCGTTAGAGTCCCACCCAGTGCGATCGCAGTTTTCATTTCGTCCGGATGGACAATCGGTGTTAGTTATATTCTACGTCAGGATCCCGCACAGTGCGGTCGTGTTTTTATTTCAGTCCAAGGAGACTCATAGTTTCTTGATAACGTTCTAGTTCAATTATGACTTGAGTGTCATACATTCTAGTTACAAAGTTTAATATAACTATTGTAATTCAATTAAAATGTCAAGGGTGACAACAAATTAAATATAACGATTCAAGAAGAACATAGCGTTGCTTCATTTCATCATCTACCACCTCATCAAAAAATACAATCCACATTAGCTCTAAATTCTACCAGATATTTTAACAGAAAATAAAAAAAAAAATCTTACGGAAACATAAGGCGGATACAGAACCATAACAAGAGTACCGGGTAAGTGAAACCGGGAATCCACGATGAGCCCTTAATCTAAATCCGATACAAATGTAGATCCTATTGTACGAATTAAACAGACTACATCAACCTATATTTTAAACGCATCAGTATCTGAAATTTTTAATCAAATTGAATAAATTAAATAAATTTTAAAAACAAAAACGCATTTAAGACAGAAACGCCGAATGCAAACAAAAAAAATTATAATTTTAAAAGTAATAAACATAAAAAAGCTTCTAACATATACGATTCTTCATTTTTAAAATTACAGCGATTCTCTAACCGACAAATCTTAAAGACATACGGAATATACAGAAATAGATAGATTACTTTCCTTTCATTTTAATCGAACGATGTGTAAGGATACGATCTGGCTCGCTACAAAACGACATATAATCTCCGTAAAACTAGGCGAGTTACGAATATCAGGTCGTGGTTTCTAAACGATTTAAGCTAGAATCATTTGTTGGCGTCCACAGATATTGTGTGATTTTTTTTCTTTGTGTGTAGTCTGTAGTATGTAGTTTCATAAACTGTTTCTGTATCTTGATGTACGGTGATGTTTCTTGTTTGGTGTTGTTTTGCTGTAACCGATGTGTTTCTGTTGATATCCCACTAAGATGCGATTTCACTATGACGTATGAATGTGTGAGTGGGCGTGTAACCCCCCTTCTAGAAGGAATGCTTCTTAGCGGTTCCAGAAAGGGTGGTAGCCAGGGGTGACGGTTTAGTCGGTAGTGCGCAGGTTTACATACGCATATTAATAACATTTTGCGGCACCTGTTAGCGAGCCCGACACTGCTTAAGCGTCCGTAAATGGAATTCCCGACCTCTTTAACAAAAAAAAAAAAAAAAAAAACACTAGAATCCGAACACGTGGCTCATGTATTACATTACACAGATGAAAATTATTGCCCGTCATTTAACTCTAACATTTTCATTATCCTACTAAATTCAACCTAAAAAAATAATCATAACCCCTCAAGAGATCCGATTTTAAGATTACGGAGATAAGTCGTGGCGTTTACTCTCAATCTACATGGAAGGCACACCACAATCTATAAAAAAATTAAAACATTACTCTTAACATAAACATGATAATCATCCGACGCTTAAATAAATACTAAAATTCCCCGTCAATTTTTCTCCCCAAAATAAGAGATGAGAAAGGGGATAACCTTTCCCGCTGTCATAGGGCTGATCCCTCATATACTTCACTACATCCTGACAAATAAAAAAAATAATCCCGTAACGAGCGGAATATAAACTTTCCAAATAATACGAAGACACAAAATCTAGTAAATTAAAAACAAAATTACCAAGTTTCAGACGTATCGCGTAAAATAAAGTAAAAACCAGTCATCCAATGTAGCCGTAGGGAAAATCCATTTACCATCGAATGAATAATTAATAACAGCTTTCATCTCGAAAAGTAGGCTGGTACAGCGTCCCTTTTCATAAAACGATCGATAACTTACGCGATTAGCGCTACTGGACCGTTTTCTGTAGACCGTTCTGAAACCACCTCGTAAAAGAGTAGACAAAAATAAATTTAAATACATCGTATAATGCACCCATCTAATACCTTCATTTTAAATCTGTTCCTGACAGTTATGGAATATTGAAATATTAAATGAAAAAGTTACTTTCACCGCCGCAACAAGAATCAAATTAAAAAAAAGTGCAAATTTCTACATCCGAGTTTACATATTTTACGTGCTGTGATCATGATAAATGTAGAACAGGACTATAACGGGGAAAATGAGATAAGAAATGTAACAAATTTTTGCGTGTTTCATCGAGCGAAATATACGATGCATTATCAGAGGAGTCCATCAAAATGTAGGTGATAATCGACCCTGAAAGTGACATAACTTTACTCTGTTCACCGCAGAGATATATTTAATACATTCGGAAAAAAGAGTGGCGCCTATAGTAATTCAGTTGTTTTTACGATCATACTATAATAGAAAAACTATAATAGATGGTGCAAAACAATAAAATAAACCGTCAAAAATTTCTCTCGATAAGCGTAACTCAGTTGGGGAAAATACATCGGGGTTTCAGTAGCCCTATACTTTGCGGTAATAAAATATATTACCTTAAATTTTTTTTCCTTTTTAAGACAGACAAATAAAGACGTAAAATCGATAAATAATCCGTTTAGTTACAGGCTACATATGGATCCACAAAATAGTATACGCTTTCATTTCGTAAACCGTAATTAAACATTTTTAGTATTTTGATCGTTTGTAAAGATAAGTAAATGAAAATATTTAACACTTTAAAAAGATTAAAAAGGTTATGTTAATGATTTAATATAAAATGCAGCGATAATCCCGGTCACCTAAGTACACAGGTAAATAAAACCCAGGTACATCGTAAAATCTCAAATCGTTTTATTACTAGTATTTACGATTTCACGTTAAACTAGAATTAAAATATTTTTAACAACGATATGCAGTATCACAAACGTAACTTAATAACGGACAATACATAACTTTAAAAATAAAAAATGTAAACTTCAATATAAAACGTTAACTTATAAATCGTAAATCTCAGATAAGGAAGAAAATCGCTACTGAAATTAAGAATTTCTATAAACGTAAATGATTTAGAACTTGCAAATAATAAATAACATTCGTTGTAAAATATAAAAATGTTAATTGTCAATAACAAAAGTCGTAGTCGTATTCTCAAAAATATCCCAAGAAAATTGGAAATATTAACATTTCGGTCGTTACAACCGGTTTAAAAACGATACCCACCCGTTTTACACATAAAATTAAAATATCATTCTTTTTAATCTGACAGCACCCCACCAGGAATTAAATAGACTAATAAAACATTTTAAAACAATAGGTTAAAGTAAAATGTTGTTATTTCTTTACTCTTCAGGATCTGAGTTCTTTTTTGTTTAAAACTTTCTTACATTCTAAATCTTTTTCATATAAAGCGGCACCCTCATAACTCGATTAATTAAAAAAAAAAGAAGCAAAATACGTTAATATTAAATACCTTAAATCAGCATTCGTAAACTGATTATCAGTCCTCTACCCGGAAGTCACAATCAAAATGTAAAAAACAAACAACACGCCAACCGACTTAAAAGAACAAATCGTAAACTATCCTACCGTAACTTCGATTTGTGGCAAAAGGGTAATCTACTTCTTATTGTTTCGTGCAATTTTTTTTCGTTTTCCGGCAACACCTACACTTTACATTCAATCGTTGGAATTTTCTTCTACTATTTAACCTTTCCACATCGTGTTACTTAACAAAATTGTTCGTCCTATTAAAATCTATACTGTTTCTTGTTTATTCAAACGAATTAAAAATAAAAAAGATACAAAACCTAATGGTAATCCATTATTAAATTGGGTTACAGCCCTGATTCGCCTTAAAAATAATTATTACGCATTTAAATAAGAATACAGATCGATGTAAATAAATTGTGTAACGAAAACTGTCACGCGAAATTGAAATTAAGCTGAAATTTCAATTTCTTTACGTAACTATTACCAATTTACTATAAACAAGCTTAAAATCAAAGAAGGAAATTATCTCCGACAGAAAACAATCCTATATAAAATAATCCCAAGGAAGAAAAACCGGCAGTGTGTCAGTAGTCACATTCATAAGCGTAATTGTCGGTAAGAGTGATGTAACAGGCGTATTGAAATGAGTAAAAATGAGTAGGTGAAATGTTTTTATGAGAATGCATTCTTTCATAAGGAAATAATGTAAAAATCAAACAGCCGGAAAGACATCTACAGCAGGACTACTCGCATTCAAAAAAGCTGACAAGTTCACAGTTGTAGGACTTTCCCGTCATGCGGTTAAAGCCGCTTTTTGGGAAAGTCATGCAACTGTGGGTTTTTTCTGATGCACTGCTTTTTTCTTTCTTTTTCCTGTTTAGCCTTCGATAATCACCTTTCAGATAATACTTCAGAGGACGAACGAGGATGATATGTATGAAGGTAAATGAAGTGTAGTCTTGTACAGTCTCAGGTCGACCTGAGATGTGTGATTAATTGAAATCCAACCGCCAAAGAAAATCGGTATCCACGATGTAGTACTCAAATCCGTACAAAATTAACCGCCTTTACTAGGATTTGAAACTTAGAAGTCTCGACTTCGAAATCAGCTGATTTGCGATGACGAGTTCACCACTAGACCAACCGGTGGGTCGATAACATATATTTGACTACTACCACGGTACCTTAAATTCGTTACATACGTGAACCGAAAAGACAGACGTACAATCAAACGAAACAAATAGATGAATACCTTTCTTGTTGTGAGGTAGTGGAATTTAGTTATATTTGTTAGAAAAGCAGTTACAAAAAATATTTTGTAACTTTTTTCAGACGGTTAAACTGTTCTTCGGATTTTATATTTTATAGTATATCTGAATTTAATCTAGTACACTATTTATTTATTTTTAACCAAAGCAAAAATCCTGCTAAAAACAAATACTAGAGGATAAGAAATAATCTTTGTAAAGTCGATCATTTAGAAATACTACGACAGTCAATAGTACAATTTTTAAAATAAATAAAAAACTAATAATAAATCTATCATTACTCGAAAATTTATTCCATTGTTTAGAAGAATATATAAAGACACGCGCGCGCGAACACACACACACACACACACACATATATATATATATATATATATATACACATACAAACACGAATATACGGCTGCATACAGGAGAAAAAAGTTCGAACAATGACTTAAGCAAAAATAAAATTTTGTCATAATATTAAATTAGAATAACTTAATTAGAATAACTGTACTGTGGCATATATATTATATATATCACGCAGATGAATAAGAATTGATAATTTATAATGATTTCACAGTTTTTATTGGCGCTTCAAAGAAAATACAATATTACTTTCAGTCACATGGCTCGAAAATTTCCAAAACTACTGGATAAATTTCATAGAAATTTAGATATGCTGTAATAATGTATCTGAAGTTGTGCATGTGAAAATTTGATACAGATTAAACGAGTCGTTCTTGAGTTAAATGCAATTTAAAGACGAAAAAATTTGAGCGAGGCCAGTTAGAAGCGTTATTCGTTACGGTTGTGCAAGTTGGTGCGTTGACTTTTCTTTATCTACCGTATTTATTGTTAACAATATTAAAAAAATTAAGAAATCGTTAAAATATTAAAATCAAATTAAATTAACAAAAAGTCGGTCTTGCACAGAATTGCGCAAATTTTTTTTTTGTTTGCTGTTGTCATACACATGAATCTCCTGTTAAACCTGTTGATTTATCTCGATTTACGTCATCGAGATCGTTATACTTCCTTTAATAAGATAATAAATAGTTCAAAATCACACCTTACTACTAACTGTTGTAACCGATACAAAAATATATTAAATAGCGTTAAGTTTATAAATTTAATGAATACTAAATTTATTTCATTTGAACGTGAATGAAAATCGATCACAGTAAAAAAAGGTACACAATAATTTTATTGATTCTGTTATTCTTAAATAGATTTCTTCAAAACGTTGTTTTTTCTTTTAATTAAATTATTTACATTCAAACAATAGTCCTATCGGTTTCCGGATTTTCATTAACATTTTTCAACTAACTTGTCCGATCCAATATTTGAAGTCTGTAAAATGAACTTAAATAGGTCCTAGATAGAAGAATTAATTTTGATAGATTTATTAAAAGAGAAAGATTTATTAAAATAAATCTTGTTAAAGATTTTATAAACTATTTTTGAAGCCCTATAAGTAAATTTACCGTATAAATTTCAACCGCTACGTACTGAGGGTGTCTAAGAAAATTTAGTGGTGTCTTCAATAAAACTACACACGATAAGGCAAAACGGTATAAAGAGTTTTAACCCCTACATTTTACCAAGATAAGGTATATTTATACAGGTATATGTTATCGCGTCTGAAAATTTAAAAGAAATAATTTACGATCTACGACTGAATTTCAAACCGGCGATTAAAAATTAAACCTTCGAACGAGTCGGTTATTTTCGACAAGTCTGACGACCCGTTTGAACAGATCAAGTAAATGACACGCTTCGATTTTCAAGTTTCAGCCGACGAGATGTTTAATAGATTTTAATTTAATTTAAAACTTTTAACCAAACGAACACAACTGAAGGTTTGGAGATTTACACTAAATAACACTAAGAATTGTCAAGATGAATCTTTTGACCTAACGATTTAAAATTTCCAATTTTCTCACGTTCAAAAAAACATTGACCGGTTATACACTATACGATATCCAATTTAACTAACTTATCCATGTATGTTTTCACTCTCAGCTTTTGGCGGATTTAAAAAAAAAGATGGTTTAACATTTTATTCCTTTGTTAATAAAGAAAATATTACACGTATCAAAAAAAGAATTATTATTCAGAAGAAGAAGAATAAGAATTACACAAATATGTTGCTAAGTAGGAAGTCCAATTCCCCTATTTAGTAAAGGATTTATGTTTAACAGTTATATAAAGAGATGTGGAAACGAAATTAGGATAAGCACGACGGATTTATGTCTCTGAGGAGGTAAGTAATAAATTATTATAGTAACGGTTAAGTACCGGTTTCAAACTTGTTATTAAAAATATAGAATGAAAGAGAAAATACTCGCATTAAAAATTAATGAGAACCGTACAAGTAATATTTTTATTTTTCTACTAGTTAAACGTTTGAATGAATCGTAGATTTAAAACGGTATAAAATATTCAATATAAAAACTATTCGTAATGAATTGAAAGATAATCTGTTTAATATATTAACTATGCTGCAGAATACGCGCGCGCACACCTACACACCTTTTTTTCCTACCGCAATTGTATAAAAAAACCACAAAACCGACATTTCAATTAAACGCCAAGGCAAAAGAACTGTAGAAAGAAAATTAAGTTGATTTCAACTTCCCATCGACCGCTTTAGATAACTATATTTATTAGTTTAAAATTATTTAGGATGTCTCGATATTCCAGAATTTAAAAATTACGAATAAATTTTATTCAGGTTTGAATTACCCGATTAAAAACGAGACGACTGGGTTTGTTTGAATTAAATATATTTACTTCGAATGATTTAAAGTTAAATAGACCGATCTTGACAGGAGATATTCTATTAATAGAAGCCGGATGGTATTGTGTTCAAAACAGTAATCTTAAAATTAATAATTATCACCGTACAAATTCAACGATAAACGTAAATTTAACGATTAATATAACATTTTAAATGATAACTACGAAAGAGATTTACCAAACCGTCTTCAGAGAAGAGAAAATTTTCAATTAAAATCTTGAAGTCGTTTCAAATTTTACCCGATAAAATGTTTCTCTCTTTTTTTCAAAGTTAACGATTTGCGATAAAATTACACAAAAATGTTTCGTCCAGGAAGGTATAATTAAAATCGATCGTAGTAATTAAATAAAATTTTGGTAAAGATGATAAACCTTTTCATCATTCGCACAGATCTTAAAATTTAACGGTTCACCCGATATATTAACCCGACATTATAGTCGCAAACATCTTACGAACATGATGTTACAGTCTTACGACTTAATTTTCTTTCTTGACGACCGACTATTATGAACGAAACCGGTTTTAATTTAAATATAATTATACATATGACATATCGATTTTGAATTAACATCTTTTGGGAAATGCTGATGGAGTAACGGCTCCGAGAGTACTCGGATATATATTTTTTAAATTGTCGATAAGCGGAAACTTAATTTTACAATCGTATTAATACCGACGGTGCCAAACGCTTAGTAAATTAAATTCACCCGATGATAAAATACATCTATATTTCTTTTATTTTAATTTTTATATTTATATTTACGATCTAACAACTGCAAAACGCATTATTAAAAAAAATAAAAATAAAAATTCAATCCCGTACTGAGGTAATAATAAGTTTTTTACCATCAAAAAGTAAATAAAACGACCGCAAATGCTAATCTTTTTTTTTGAAAAATTAAACAAAATATTGTTTTAATTTACCTTTTATTTTTGTGCCAAAATTAAATAACTATTTCCACCTCATAATAACAACAAAAGTTTCAAAACTACAATAAAAACGAGAAAAGTTTATAAAATTTCCAGTTTTTTAAAGGTGGAGTTGTGTAACTCCTTTCTAGCAGCCCTATCAAGGAATAACAACTACTGCCAACATGATGCAGCATAACTTACAAAAAAAAAATTAATAAAATAACTCGAGTGAAGATTTTGAACTGATCCAAAGGGTAATACAATTAATAAAAATAACAATTTTTATCGGTGGAGGTGTTTTATAACATTTTTTAAAAAATGTCCTATTATGTGTTATTTTCAAAAACAAATGTTCGAAAAGCTAAAAGCTACCGATGATAAAAATATTTATAAAATCTAACCGCTTTTGAGATCTATCACGCTATTGATAACTACGATTTATTCAAATATTTAACAAAATCCGTTCCCTCTAGATCACAAGCTAACGCGATAAATTTTTAATTTTCTGAGTAGACAGCGGTTCCTCAGATATAAACCGAATTGAAGCGAGCAGAAACTACATTCACAAACGAGTACTTACAGAATTTTACGACCTAAATTTTGGGCCTTTTCTGTTATGCACAACGCATCATTTTTTTACGCGTTCTTTATGAATTGTTGTCTTTTTCCACGTATTCTCAGACTTCGGAATCTAAGACCATCCGAACGTAAGACTAGTACTTTTCCACTCGCAGTGGAAATTTACAGTAAAGTAGGGGAAAATTTTAGCGCATAAAAGTCGTGCTACCCGTAACGACAGCGGTTTTACATTACAACTAACGAAACGTAACTTTAACTTTACAAAGAAACATATAGTAGAATATTAACTAAATACAAACATTCACTTACTACTTTGGAATTAAGTCATTCAAAACAAACTCGCCGTACGGAGAAAAGTAATCTTATAAGTACTTTTTAAATCTACGCTACGCTATACACTTTAACATGTTCTACACAATTTACAACCTAAAACTTACCTAAACAATAATTTAAATAACTAAACATTATTATGCAGGCGGCTGCAAAAATTGTTGAAATGCATTGTTTTGGCGCAAACGATCCTGCCATAAAAATTCACACATATAAGTCCAATAACTAATTCTCCGTTGCACTCCGGTATCTCCTTTTGGCTGAAACCCACCAACAGACTCGATGTATGAGTATATGCATCCGAGATAATAACATTGCGTCCAAGTAGATAATACCAGATTGCTAGATAGCAATCGGTAGTTACCAACAATCAGTAACAATAACAATCGGTAGTTACAGGCCAACACAGGTAACGGTTTTACAAAATTATTTATTTACGATATTATCTACTCGTTTAGTACGATTTAAACGATATTATATCATGATTTTTTTTTATAAATCCGCAAGCAATAATAATAAAAAAGAAAAAAACAGGGTGCAAAGCGTAAAAGACCAAAAAATATAACCCCTTTTGATCGATAATCGATATCTCTGATTTATTCGAAGATTTAACAAAATCAATTCCCTTTAGAACACAAGCTGCACAATAATTCAAATTTTTCAAAGTAAACGGTCCTTCAGATATAAACAAATTGAAGCTACCGCAATCTACATACCCGAATGAATACACCCTGAATTATACTCGTACAATTCAAATTTTTAGAAATTCTGGACTCGTAAAAGTTCAGCAAACCGACAAAGAAATACAAAACTAAACAATTTTTTTATTTCCTTACCAAAATTAGCACTTTCCGTTGTACAATACTAATAGCGGAAAGTAATTCCTAAGAGAAGATTCACTCAAATTCATTTTCTTTAAATTTTATGATTTTTTATTTTAAGGAAGGGGATAACTACGCTTAAGTGAGAAAATCTTGAACAATTATTTTCCACCGCGATGGAATTTCACTGTTATTTAAGGTATTAAACTAACTTAAGGCGTAAAATAAATTTCAATTACGGTTATACAAGTTGCAAGTTTCATTAATATTAGTTAAAATGTTTATATAAGAGGTGTGCGAGTAGACACAACTATAGATAATATTCCAGTTTAGATTAGTAAATATATTGAAAGGTTAAAAGATATATAGACCGCTTTGTAATTAATAATAAAAAGCGTAAAAATTCAATTTATAAAGTTACTGTATATAAATTAAAACGCGAAGAAGTAAGCTTAATACAGCAATTGTTGAAAAGCTTTCTGCGATAAATAATGTAGAAACGATTACTAATCAAGACGTTTACAAATAGCACCGACGCTACAGTATAACAGGTAAAAATCGATTACTTACCGTTTACATCACTGCACGGGTAAAAACAATATTCTCTGTATCGTATCCGCACAACAAACCAAATAAAATCCCGCATTTTTAAAACGAGAATTTTTATTAGAATAAAAAAACTATAACATTTTACTTAGAGCAAACTAAACGAAGTTTACACGTGAAATTACAAAAATTCATAATCGAAATATATAACAATAAAAATCCCTTCTGTTAGAAAGCTGACATCTTCCTAACGAAAAAAATATTACAGAATAATAAATATAATTATATCAAACGTTATTGTACGCTATTATTCAGGGATACAAACCCTTTCTCCCTCCAAATTAATCCAAAAACTCAAGCTTTAAAGTTTTAAAGCATCCTCCGTATTGTAAAAATCAGGCATTACTAATTCTCCCCCGGTTTAGAATAATAACATTTTTACTTCGAAACTTCGCTACCGAAAAAATTAAAGAACTTAAAACAATTCTTAAATAAATAAATAAAGCATTACGTTTAAGATACCATTTGTATCACGGAGAAAAACAATCTAAAAATCCTAATATTAA
This sequence comes from Lycorma delicatula, assembly GCF_047948215.1. Lineage (NCBI taxonomy): Eukaryota > Metazoa > Arthropoda > Insecta > Hemiptera > Fulgoridae > Lycorma > Lycorma delicatula. The sequence goes on from NC_134462.1 coordinate 6,516,606, forward strand.
ATTTATATATATATATATAAAATACGTAGAAGAAATAATTCTTTATTAAATAACGATAATGATATAGCAATAAAAAATAAAGCAACAGATTTTAGCACGATCAAAATAATTTATAAATAAATAAAATAAAGAAAATTTTATTCATAGAGCACTAAAAACACTGCTTTCAATCTTATTTAAACTACTTACTAACTTGTAAATTTAGAATAAATCATGCTATTATTTCAAACAACATACAACCCGCAGCGATGAAAACGTTTATATCAAGCGACTTCGAATCTATGAAACCCGTTATCACCTCTAAGCGTCGATTGTTATTTCCAATAGTAATTTGCATTTTAACACGCAAAATTCAAGCTTACATTTAAAATCAAACAAAACGAAATAAAATTTAAATATAATTCAGAAAAAAGTAGCTGATTTTCTACGTAAGAGAAGTACATCTTATCAGCCTAAATCTAAACTTTATAAAAGAAATAATTTTTATATGGAAAATAAATATATCGTAGTCTAGACGTGTAGATTTTTATCTTATTTATTTATAAAAATAGTAAATGCAAATATAAACGATGCATATACAAACGTAATGAATAAATCTGTGCAGCGGTACGCGTCATATCAATAGAATATCGAAAAACATTTGCATCCTTTATAAAAAATTAATGTCAATCCTATAGTCTTTCAATATATTTCATCATCTTATTGGATCTGCGATCAAATAAAGCCCTGCAATGCGACTTGGATTAAAAAAAAAAACAGCCGATTATATATTTTCTAAATCAGTAGATGAAAAAAAACAACATATTTCTCTCCATAAATAATTTTTATCATTATATTTAATTACGAAATAGTAGAGTTTATAACAATTAAAAGCGTGCGTAATATATATACACACACACACACATTATTTCAAATAAACAATATACATAAAAACAAACGATATATGATATAATACAGTACAATAAAACAATGGGGGTTAATACGTTAGGCGTCCAGCATAAAGATAAACGCTTAATTCCAATGTACGGATGCATAACCGCTTCATTACACAGATATTCAATTATTTATAACGATTAAAGGTATGTTTTATATTTATGACAAAAATTTAATTCCCAATTACGTAAAATATACATCTTAAAAATCGTAATAAAATATCCAGCATCAGATACGTACCGTAAGCCGGTGTTTAAGGAGAAAACAGGAACACAAGAACAAAGATATAGAAAAAATATTTTTGTTTTATAACTTTTTAATAAAAAAACCAAATTAAAAAAATATATATTATTATATTAAATATAATAATAAATTAAAAGCCGATCAGCACATGATAAGATACAACACTAGTTACACGGAACAAAACGTTCGGTACCGCGTCCGGTCGATACTGCCATACCGTGTCTAGCGCTCTCCTTCGCAACTAGCTGGTACCCCCACCACCAAAAATATCCACATCGGCCAGAGCAAACCGAGCGCCTGCTCGCTCGCTCGCCTGCCGCTCGTGCCCCGTTTTCCCCGTACGAATATCATCCACCCCCCGAAAAAAGGAGGAAAATCCTACGGGAACTGAATCTACACGCTGTCGCACTCGGTACGTACGAGCACACCGGTATCGGACAAGAAGCTAAGTCGGTACGATGAATTTCCATCGCCCTTTAAATTTTCTGTACGGCCTACGGGTACACCGATGCGGGTCTAGACCGGCTACGGTCATATAAAATAAGCTTACACCACATCATCGTCATTAATAATTCTGCTCTGTGCGTTACATCGGATAACAACATTTTCCAACTTCATCATATTAAATACAAGTACGGCATTAAATTTCATCAATTTACTTACCTGAACTACATCAATACACTAACTCCGTTGGTGTGTGTGTGTGTGTGTGTGTACATACACACACCATATATAAAGCTAATGTAAAGTAAAAGCGTTTTACAGAAGTACCCTACACATATCCTTTGAATCCTTATCATAGTCAAAGGATCTTTATCCTGTATTAAATCCTGTAATACGATTACAAAGTTAACTATAATCGTATAAAATATCGGTACGTCTTTCCTTAAACATATAACTATAAATTAATTCGTGACAAAACTATTTTTTTAATAGTAATATTATTATTAATCCTACACCCTGCGGGTTGGGGTCGAGGTTGTCAAGACCGACGATGTACCTCAAGCGAAGTACCTCGGTATGATCGTTGAACGGAAAATCAGCTTTGCCGAGCAGCTTCGGAGAGCCGCCGACAAAGGTTCGAGACCCATAACCGCTCCCAGCCGACTCGTGGCGAATGTCGGCGGACCGAAAGCCGGCAGACGGCGACTGCTTATATCCGCGGTGCATTCCGTCCTGATATACGGGGCGGAAGTGTGGGTCCAGGCGTTAAGATTCGAAAGAAACCGGAAGCGGTTCGCGTAGGTGCAAAGCACCGCAGCCTTGCGGGTCTCTTCCGCGTATGTGGCGGTCTCCAAGCCTGCCGTATCGGTGGTCGCCCGCATTATAGCCGTTATTTTTCGGAAAGGGAGCGCCAGACAGCCTGCAGCAGGCGACGCGCATACCAAGACCGAGAGACTATCGTCGAAGAGGAACGGAATCGCACGGCAAGAGACCTGGGACCGCGAGACCGGAGGACGATGGACCGCAAGGCTTGTCCCTCTGGTCAGACCGTGGGCAGAGCGGCGGCACGGAGGGTGGAGTACTACGTGACCTAGTTTTTAACGGGTCACAGGTACTTCCGCGCTTATCTCCGTAGCGTAGGGCAAGAGTCTTCCCCTACTGCCTGCATTGCCCCGGTGTACGGAACGACGCCGAGCACACCTTTTTCAAACGCGCAGCACTGAGTCTCCACAGTGCGGCTGCGATGATGCTCCGTGACTTGTGCGGCGAAGAATGCGGCCCTATTTGTCGGCGGCATTGTCACGACCCGGGTATTTGAGCAAGGGTGACCTGGATAGTCGTGAAAATTAAGTAGCGGTCTTCTCGGGCTAGGATAGGAGGACTCGGCCTGAAGTAATGTGTTAAACGGTTCCAGGTCGAGTCCTGGTAGAAAGAGGGGTGGTTTTAGCAGGTAGTCTGCTGATGGCGGTCGGATAAGACCCCCGGTGGGAGCCCGACACTCCGTGCGTAAATCCATTCCACCTGCCCGCCTACAAAAAAAAAAACTACTATTACCTTAACCGCTTTTATTACTGTTTTATTTGGCATCATTTAATCCGACTTTATTATAGTCTTTATTCGTACCGATGACTTCATTCATTCATTCGATCCGATGAAGGTGAAAAAAGGCTTTTTGTAACCGGCATATCGAAATGCAAAACGTAATACGTTGCGATAATGTACGACAATTTTTTTTTTTTATTATTATACGATTTAATAAAAAATGCAAACAAAAAATATTAATAATTCTTATGCTTTTTCTAATAGCCCTTCTACGTAAATATTGTACTAGAAGCGACGTAAACACTTTCAACTCTTAAGGTTAACGAAATGAAATGCAGATATTTAAAGTAATTACGTTTAACATGTTATAAGCAAGGAGGATAATATTTTTACATAACTATTACGTTTCCCGGTTACGAAAAATATTCTAGAAAATTGGTTCGATCGATTCGTGGAATAAGCTAGTACAGAGTTGGGTTTTTTCCAGATAAAAAACTCGAGTTCTATCAACGCGCATTTTTATAAACGTTCGTATTCATCTCATTTTATTACCTCTATTAATTTGACGTTCAACAATCTATAAATCTTGATTATAAATGTTCAAATATTTTTATTACTGAAACGTATAAGTAAAACGATATGATACCTGTATATAGTTCTACTACGCAAGAAGCGTAATATATTTAGGCGAATTACTTCTTTGTTTGTCCTCTTAATTATAGAACAAGTACAAAGATTTCCAGAAGTACAAAGATTTTCAAGGTACACTAGACGTACGATTATTTAAAACACCCAAACTGGGGAACGGGAGAAAATATTTTTGGAACTGAAAATTACAATTTTATTTAGACGAAAACCCAAACAGATTAAAAACAGGAATTCAAATGCGTACGCGTGTGTGCTTGCGCGTGTAGCGGTATTAGAGGTTAAATAAACACGCGTTTAGATAATTAAAAATCTTTAAAGATTTAAAGAATATTCTTCAAAAACGAATCGATATAAAAAGAAACTGTATAACTATCAACTACAAATATTAATACAAAAAAATAATATTTTAATTTTAATAAAAAGGATTATTTCTTAAAAATAGAAACCGATACTGAGATTAGGGTAAATATCGCAAATTTTAAATAAAATTGGTTTAAGAAAATAGTGCGATATATAAAATATCAATTTTATTTTTATTTATTTACGTAAAAATAATACCTTATAATCAAACTCTTCGTCCAAATTTTGTGCGTAATATTAATTAAGAAAAGTACTAATTTGTAAAAAAGAAATGAAAAGCTTCAAAAGTACAATGTTATTTATTATTAAAGAAAGAATACTGTAGCCGTTTCTGGCACAGAGATTCTATTTCAAAATAAATACTTAACAGATTTATTGAAATAATTTAGTTTATATTAATTATATTGTCGGAGTTGTTCATAAAAAGTCTAGCTGTTAATTTTTAAGATTCCTTTTGTTTTCTTTTCTCTCGATTCTGACATCAGGAAGCTAAGATAAATCAACAATTAAAAGCTCACTTTTTCACTTTCCTCTTAGAAGATGTTTTTTGCTTTTCTTTTAACCCGTTACTTCTTCGTCTTTTCAGAGAGCTGTTGCTTGCATTTCCTCGCTCCATTTGAATTTTTCAGTACCGCTTTTCTCTTTCCCTGGAAAACTTTCATACTCTTTAACTGTATCTTTAAATTTGTTCCTATATCGTCAAAGATTTTTTAATCGTATAAGATCGACTGGAACTCGCTTTTAGATTATCCATTTTATTATAGATTTGTCTTGTTAACCTATAAAGATACGAAAGAGCTTCTTCTTTTGCTAATTACATTTGGTATTTTCTCTACCTTGCTACGGATTACCTCCTCGGATCTTGTAATGTTTAGGCAGAGTATTTTTCTTGCAATTTGTCTCAAGTTTATCTTATTGTTAGAGTTTAAATTTCCACGATAAATACTTTTTATTATACGTATTTTTATTTACGTGGTTTGCCGTATTCGTTTTTTTGAATTTTAGTTTTACGGCCTTTTTTTCGTTAAGATTTTCAGGAATCCATTCACCAAGATAATTAAAACTTTTTACTCTGGAGATTTTTTCATTACTAATTTTAATTTGTTTAGGGGCATTTTGAATGTTTGTTATAAAACCTTTTTTTCTAAAAGGAGATATGCGATTCAATTTTTGCAGCTTGAGTTTGTAATTTTTCTAGTCGTTCTATAGCTTCTTCAAAAGATTCTGCAAGTAGTACGATATCATTTGCAAACGCTAAAAAAATCCTCGAACATTTTTATTCTCGATTCAAAGTTTAAACTCTTTGGTCTGTACCTCTTTTCTCCTCTTGTTTATAAATACGTTTATTTTATCTCCCTTTTAAAAATTGCAGCGAATAATATGTAATTGATCTTTTTTACAAGTAGCAGCACGACCCGCTGCTTTGAAGAGTCGTGCAAGAGGCCGTCAAAAAAAAAAAGAAAATTAATTTATTTACAATTAGGATAGGCAACTAGAATCCACTCTGAGAGCTGGTTTTATTTTTAATTAGCTGAATTTCTGTGAAGAGTGATGAATTATTTTACCAAAAGTGAACGCTGATCAAATTTCCGAAAAAAATATTTCTTAATATTACAACCGATTTAATATTCTACCTCTGAAATCTGGTACAATACATTGCTGTGCCTAAATAACAAAAAACAGACTTTCTCCTAGAAGTAAAAACCGATGTTTGAAGTTCCACAAAAACCTCCTCTGAAATATTCTCCAAAAGAGGTATCCTCAAGAGTACGTCACAAAAGAAATGTTCTCTAATAATGAGATCAGAAAACGTCAATAAAATCTTACTTGTAAGGAACGTGCCGTTTATTTAAGGTTAAAATCGGATTGACTACATCTATAAAACCGAATTTTAATTTTGAGTGGAACAAGCCTATTGTAATCGTTTCGGATAAAGACATATTTAACATTTCATTCGAGTTAAATTTAGCTTAAAGTTCCGTTAAATTATTATCGGTTTTAGCAGCTCGTGTGATGTCCAGAAAATCAAGATTACTGGCTAATTTTCTTAAATCTTTTTATCAAAATTAAATATACAGTGTTAATGGAGTCACGCGAACTTACAACTAAAACGGAAAGTATTCTTGTAACGTACCGGTTACAGGGTTCTAGATTGTATTTTACTAGGCCAAGAGAAGGTCAAACGCATAAAGCAAATGATATATCATCCCTCGAACTGAATTAATAATAGTTTCGTACTGTTACAACAAACATGTATTTACATACAAATCCTGAATTTAATTTTTAACATTATTTCATTTTGAAAGCCAGAATGATTTACAGTAGTAAACTTACGAAATTTATTTCGTACGCTATACGAAATAAATCTACCTCTTATTTATCGGTTTTTGTGGGATTCTCAAAAAAAAAAGGTTACAAAGGATAGTTTCTTAACAAATTTTTCTGGGTTGTTCACAAGCTATAAAATAGTTGAAGTTACGCTCGCGTAGAGTTCAAGTAGGATATTAACCTCTCTTTTTTCCGTTTAGCCTCTGGAACCACCGCAAGGCATGACTTCAGAGGATGATATGTATGAATGTAAATGAAGTCTTGTACAGTCTCAGGCGACCGTTCCTGAGATGTGCGATTAATTTAAACTGAACCACCAAAAAATACCTGTATCCACGATCTAGTACTTAAATCCGTATAAAACTGTCTTTACTAGGATCCCAGCCTTAGAAGTGTCGACTTTAAAATCGGCTGATTAACAATGACGAGTTCACCACTAGATCAACCCGGTCAATTAAGTAGAACTTAACCTGGAAAACTTGACTTTAAAATATAACTTCAGTACTACAAACGGTTCAGAAAATTTTTGGTTTTAGTACGTTTGTATTGTTTTGGTATTATTATTCAAAAAAGCTTTTCTACGAAAATCAACGTCTCATATGTAATTTATCGAAGGAACGCGGCTTTTCTTCGACTCATTTTCTTCCTCTCACTCTCCAAATATATATAACTGCTAAATATTATCAGGAAATTTTCGAAATTTTAAAGAAATTGATCGGCGAGAATTCTGTGGCGGTACATTAAACACCGCTAATTCAACTATCTTGATATGTGAATTTTTTATTCAAAGAGTGATACTTTCTTGCAGTTTATGGACTCCACATTCCCTAGATCACTGACCATCAGTAACTAATTTACAGAATTATTTTTAAAAAAAATTAATGTTCCACTGTAATATTACAAGATTTGTATCATTTATATTTAATATAATTTGACTGCACTTTATTGGTATGTTGACACCACCTCACAGCCCACATTTTTTGGGAGCTAAATGATTATAACTCAATATGATTTATTTAAACAAGAAAGAAAAACATAATTTATCTACCGTCAACGGTAGGGTAATTTGGAAAAAAAGATTCTCTTTTCCACAATTATGCATTTTTAAAACATCGTTTTGATTTCGTTTACAGGATATAATTTTTTTTATATTTCTAAAGCGAGAAGGGACAGATAAGAAAAACGACGTCTTATTTTCTTAGAAAAAGAATAGTACTGCTACTTTTAACTGCAGTAAACAGAACGAACAAAAAAATAGAGAAAAACATTATTTTAAATTCGTTTTTCCTAGTATCAATACGATAACGTATTTTTAACAGCAGAAAGATAACTAAAATTCGACGAATATATGAACAAAATTATGCTAATTAAAAATAAAATGCGGATAAAATTAATCGGCTAAAACAGTTATTTTATTAAGAAATTATGTACCGTAAAGTTTTGCAGATTAGATAAAATCAGACAACCGATCGCAACGAAATGGCTTTATACTTGTAAATATATTAACTGCTTAAAACTAAATGCGGTCGGTGAAGAGAAAAGATAGGTGGGTATAAATAGAAGGTAAGAGTAATGAATAGTGTTGAGAGCTGGTTAAAGCCATTCTTAATATCATAACACGGTATTATCATGCCGGTAGCATTATATGCGAGAAGTTTATATGCTGAGCATACACGCAATTTACAAGGCACCCTTGGGAACTAACATTACCGCTTTCAGTAAACGGTGCTGATGTAGAAGAGGTGCCGGAATGCGCTCTAGAGATTATACAACAGAAAGATGACAGAGACAGAACAGGCCATTTGCAAATTCTGTCACAATTCCCCCAGGAAAAATCTGTACTTTTTATATTATAGCTCATAAAAACTGATAAAAAAAAATCTTGATATCCAACCGACAAACCTTGTAGCCGTAAAAACCATTTAAATTTAAATCATTTAAATTTACTATCCGAATAGTAACAAAATTATCAAAAGTTTGATGAACTGTTTGTTCAAAAGGTCTACACGCAATGAAATATATATTCTTTAAGAACGAAGATGCTTCTCTTTGAAGAATTATATCCAACAGACGATTAGAAAAAATTGAATTTTATATAATTTTCAAACTTGTTCGTTTCTGCGTTGCTGTAGGGCGTTTCAATTCATCTGAAGAAAACCAACAGGAAGAAACTACAGAAAATTACGTATAAAACGTATTCTATTTCTTCACTGAATAAAACAATTTCAACCTTCAATAAATTTTTCTTGATAAAGTTATGTTAATTGCTAAGTATGTTTAAGATTACAATTTAAATGTTAAAAAAATTAAATTTAGACGATCGACTTCAAAATGGCAGCCGTTTAAAATAAAATTACTCTATTTGCTCTAAGTCAAAATAAGAATTTTTTAACAAAACGTAGATTCAAAATTTTACTTAAAAGGACGCGGAAAAAATGGTGTAGTAAAAGAAAAATCCTCTTTACAAATAAAAACATATTTAAAAATAGTGCGGAAACCAAACTGTACAGGATCGGTTTTCCCTATCCGTTATGAACACAAAGAGGTTTTAAAATTTTTTAATATTTCATACAGATATAACGAAATTAATTGAACGGTAAATGGGAAAAATATGTTGATAAATCACATATCATATCGCATATGATATGCTGATAAATCACATAGACTTGACAATGAAATTAAATTGGTCACAGAACTTTAAACAAGGAAGGTTATATAATGATAAAATAAATAAAGCAGTTATATGTATAATTATTATTGAAGGCAAAATATTAAGGAGTAGGAGTGTAAGCAGAAAACATACCTCGTGACTTCGGAACACGAGGAAGTGGTTTAACTGCTCATTAAGATAGCTTTTAGAACCGTGTTTAACAGGTTGTAGATTCATGTTGATCGCAGAACATCGAAAGAAGATGACACCTTAGGAAGAAGAAACGAAAAAGGGGCGGTTCTGAATTTGTCATAGCACACGAAGTACCTACGTTCATTCCCTTCTCTCTCTCATTCGACACACGAATGATAAAGTAGCCGCTGAGTTATTATTTGGCGATGTTGCGCATATCAGTACTGTGATGGAAATCTGTTGCTATGACTGCAACCAATAAGAAAGAGGAACTGTTGCAAGTTAGTACATCTCCCAGGAAATCGTAGAATTCAATTACAATAATAAAGGTATAATCCAGATTATATTACATCACAGTACTACATTTTTACACGAAACAAGCCGGCAGAAACAAGCGAGTAGTTTAGAGTAATAACTTGCATAATAAATATTATCACTTTACTCTTAGACGAAACAGGAGTTAAAGTTAAAAGTACAAACATGAATTCATTACCATTTTATAACACCACTTTTGTCTTCAAAAGATGTATTGCAAGCAATCTAAATTTTATGGCTAATCTTATGTAAAAAAAAGAAAAGGATATATATATTCCAATTAGAAAATGGTGTTATAGAGGAAGAAGTTGAACAGGATGAAATGGGAGAAACAGTACTGAGATCTGACGAGAGCATTAAAAGATTTGAATGGCAGAAAGGCTCCTGCAATAGACGGAATACCTGTAGAATTACTGCGCAGTGCAGGTGAGGAAGCGATTGATAGATTATACTGGTGTGTAATATTTATGAAAAAGGGGAAGTTCCATCAGACTTCAAAAAAAGTGTTTTAGTCATGATATCAAAGAAAGCAGGAGCAGATAAATGTGAAGAATACAGAAGAATTAGTTTAACCAGTCATGCATCAAAATCAGAAGATCAATTAATTTGATTTCAGGAAAAGTATAGGGACAAGGGAAGCAATTTTAGGCCTCACAGATTAATAGTAGAAGGAAGATTAAAGAAAAACAAAACCAACATACTTGGCATTTATAGACCTGGAAAAGGCATTCGATAACGTAGACTGGAATAAAATGTTCCGCATTTTTAAAAAATTAGGGTTCAAATACAGAGATAGAAGAACAATTGCTAACATTTACAGGAACCAAACAGCAACATTATTAATTGAAGAACATAAGAAAGAAGCCGTAATAAGAAAGTGAGTCCGACAAGGATGTTCCCTATCCCCGTTACTTTTTAATTTTTACATGGAACTAGCAGTTAATGATGTTAAAGAACAATTTAGATTCGGAGTAACAGTACAAGGTGAAAAGATAAAGATGCTACGATTTGCTGATGATATAGTAATTCTAGCCGAGAGTAAAAAGGATTTAGAAGAATCAATGAACGGCAAGTCCTACGCAAGAATTATAGCATGAAAATAAACAAGAACAAAACGAAAGTAATGAAATGTAAGAGAAATAACAAAGATGGACCACTGAATGTGAAAAAAGAAAGAGAAAAGATTAGGGAGGTAGAAGAATTTTGTTATTTGGGAAGGAGAATTACTAAACATGGACGAAGCAGAAGCGATATAAAATTCCGAATAGCACAAGCGAAACGAACCTTCAGTCAGAAATATAATTTGTTTACATCAAAAATTAATTTAAATGTCAGGAAAAGATTTTTGAAAGTGCATGTTTGGAGTGTCGCTTTATATGGAAGTGAAACTTGGACGATCGGAGTATCTGAGAAGAAAAGATTAAAACCTTTTGAAATGCGGTGCTATAGGAGAATGTTAAAAATCAGATGGGTGGATAAAGTGACAAATGAAGAGGTATTGCGGCAAATAGATGAAGTAAGAAGCATTTGGAAAAATATAGTTAAAAGAAGAGACAGACTTATAGGCCACATACTAAGGCATCCTGGAATAGTCGCTTTAATATTGGAAGGACAGGTAGAAGGAAGAAATTGTGTAGGCAGGCAACGTTTGGAATATGTAAAACAAATTGTTAGGGATATAGGATGTAGAGGGTATACTGAAATGAAACGACTAGCAGTAGATAGGGAATCTTGGAGAACTGCATCAACCCAGTGAAATGACTGAAGACAAAAAATATATATATATATATATATATATATATATATATATATATATATATATAGTAACAATACATAAATTAATGCGTAATAACTAAATTAATTTCATTTAAAAAGTTCAGATTTTAATAGATGTACGTTTCTAGTCTATTTTTTAAGATCAAATAAAATAAAAAAATATTTTTTTTAAATATCGGAAAACATTAATTGTAAAAAATGTATGATAAAAATTTTTATAAAAAAAAAAATCATTAAAATATTAAAATACGTATTAACAAAGAAAATTAAGAATACAGAGATCTATTCAATACGAATAATACTGTAGAAAAAACATAAAGGTGTTTTTTTCTACTTAGATAACTTCCACATTTCTAGTTCACCACTTTTCCAACTCAAATCCCCGAAGGGGACTCTATATGGGTTAGCTATTGAAGTTGTCAAAGAAACCGGTGAAAAAACATAAAAAGAAAAAAACAAGAAACGAAAAGGACCATCCTAAACAAACAAAAAAGGATAAAAATAAAAACGGTCGAGGATGATGCAGAATGAAAAAATAAAGAAAAGGTAACATTCACAAGAGAAAAGAGAAAGAAAAAAACATACACCAAGACACAACAAATAACATATTGAACCATATTGATTTTTCTAAGAATAAATAATAAAGAAACCGAATTATTTGGTATTACCGAAGGATACAATTTTAAAAAAGGCACAAACCTCGGTTTGAGATAAGAGATAGATAGGGTCTCATTATTTTAATAAGTTGACCGTTAAATGATATTATAATAATCTTTATTTTTGAGTTATTAATTCGGAAAAAGTAATGATAAAACTGAAAAAAATAATTAATTATTTTTACAAGTTATCTTTCTACAGGATAAAAAAACTGTTGATATATAATATTACCGTGAGAATCATAAGATTTTTTTAAGAAACTTTGAAAATGTTAGCGCGCTTACTATCTCTTTGCGGAAAATTTCTAATACGATGTATATTAGCAAAAAGATATCAAAAGGAAAAAATTTAAGAGAAAAAATCGGAAATATATTCCAGAGATAAAAGAGCGTACCTCTACTTTGCAACAGGTCCGAATTACCGACCGGAGGGACACCAGATAATTCAGAAAAATGAAAACTTGGAGAATCGGAAGTAATAATAACGTATCCTTAAATTGACATTTCGGGTTCTCAGTTGTTTTAACTTTAAATACACGAGTGCATTTTTATTCTAAAACTACATAAAATAAAACAAGGACGCCAAATAAAACGGTCGGTAAACAGGTTACCGAGATTATGAAACAACTCGAATTTTGTAGAAAACAAAGAAAGGTGACAACAAAAAAAAAAGGACCGAATGAAACAAAATTACTTTTCCGAATTTTTATTAGAAAAAATGTTTTTTTAATTCTGACAAAATCTATTTGATTCTAAAAGGGCAGACGATTATCAAGGATATACTTTTTTATTATATCAAATTTTCAAGGTTATCTATTCGACAATTGTTTTATTCTACAGAAACGATCTGTCAGAAAAATTATTTTATTTACTGTTTATAAAGATTTTTAAATATTCAAAAATTAAATCAGAAGGAAAAACAACCTTTTTTTATTATATAAGGGCAGGGCATTAGAAACTACGACTAATCTAAATACGTAATAATACATTACGAATGAACTCTTACAACACTGAAAGTGTTAAATTAAATACGAACCGAGACGCTTTTATTACTTAAATCTGTCTTTTGTAATCGATAAGATAGATACTTTTGAATTACCTCGTTATTCTTCAACGCGGCGTACGTTGAAAGCTAATCTTTTCGAACGGCAAATGCGAGTCTGACTATATAGAGGTAAAGTTTTTCGTTCTTCCAACACTTCCTACCCTCATCTGTTTTCCGCGGTCTGTGTATCATTTTTAGTATTTTCCTTTCGGCCAATTCCAATCTATCAAACCGTTACACGTTATGTAGCAAAAACCGCAGACCTAACAAAGAAACTTATTATTTCATCATTCCTCAGTATACAAAGAAGCAGTTCCTTTCCTCCCTCCAACAGTAAAGCCTTAAAGTGACGTAAGATTAACCGCTCTACTTCTGAAATTCATATGGGAATGTTATAACGTTTTCAAAAAAAAAACTTACAAATTAACAAAGAATATAAAAAGTATCGCTAATTTAAGATGAAATTTAGACATCAAAATTTTACTTTTTACAGGTACCTCTAATAAGTCTTTGTTAAATTCTTTTATCTGGCAAAAATAAACGACAAGAAAAGAATTATATTAAAGCTGGCGATTGTACTTTTTTAAGAAATTTAAATTTAAAAAAAAAGTGAAGGAAATTATTTCTTAATAATACGTAAATTTTACTTTTAATATAATTATACAAGTTATATTAGCGTAACTATAGGAAAAGTTAATTCGTTTTAAACTGCAGGTAGCAATAATTTTAGAAGCAATTATATCGAAAGTAATAAAAAGGATATAGAGAATTTAATTTGTTATAATATCTCTTGGATGAGATGTATAGGGTTGATTTAAGGCTATTATCAGAGAGCAAAAAGGACAGTTTTAGTTGCACGCATGGCCGTAGATTGATTCCCTATATTTCCGCTTTACAACAGCGCTAACAAGATGGCAACTGCTGAACAAAAAGCCTTCTGTTTTGCAATTTACTAAATGCGGATCAGTATTTTAAGTTCCGAATGAAAATAACATTCTTCGATGTAATAATCGGTTTGAAACGACCGGACAAGGCTACGAGTGCCAAATTCGAAATCGAAATGTTGCCGAATGAAGATAGTACGGTACTTTCTTGATCGTAACGTGTTTAGTGACGAGTCAACATTTCATTTTAAACGCGTATAACGACCACCGTATCTGGAAATCAGAAAATCCCTCTAAACTGTTACAACCGAAAAGGGATTACCCAAAATTAAATGATTTCTGTGCAACTTGACCGGCCGTTCTTTTTCGCTGAAGCAAGCGTAACAACATTTGTTTATCGGGATATAATGCAAGACGGACCACAGAATTTTATTTTTTGATGCGTCTCATCAGCGGCATTATTCTGTACGCGATCGGTCGAATCGCATTTTACTTACCGTCGGATCGGTTGGCAAGGATCGGATGACAGAACTTGTTTGCGGCGGCAAACAACCTCTGACCTTGAAGGTCACCCGATCTGACCGTGTGATTTTTTTTTCTTTGGAGCTTTATAAAGAATTTTGTGAATGAGCCTTTGCTATCTACTGATCTACTCGAGTTTAAGGGACAGGATTGAAGAAGCTGTTGCTTCCATTACTCCAGACGTGCCGGTTAAAGTACGGGATGAACTCTCCTCCTATCGGTTGGATGCGTCACATACTCCTCATATTGAAAAATTATAGAGAAAACCTCGAGTTATTCTCATTATAAGAAAAAGTTAAGAGCTTTATAATATAATCTTCATATTTTTTGTACATCCTGTATTGTAAAAAAATAAATATAAAACTATAAAAAATTACGCACCGTTATAGAACGACGATTATATATAATGTACAACAACAATTAACAAGGAACTCAGACGCGGGTGGAGTTAGTAAAGATAAAATTATAGTTTGATAATAAAGGAAAAAGATCGAATGGATAATTACGCTTTCATGAAATTATGAGAATTTTATATACGCATACGTGTGTCAAGTCAAGCGACTTTAAAGCAATAATGTTATATTTTTACGGGTTTATTTAAACGAAATGCGTAGCGAATAAATAAAAATTATACGTACATTTTAACAAAATAATACCGTGTAAATTTAGGTGGCCCTTCTTCATTGACGTGCAACTACTGTAAGCCATTTTTCAGCTTTGCACATAACAGCATATAGATAGATAATGATATTTTATACAATCATTTAAAAATCTTCAGATTAATGAAGCCACATCATCGTAGAGAATACACCGTTATACCGTTCTTCGATCTTCAACTCGATGGAAACAATTCATCAAAAAAATGACATCATACCGAGAACCATCCTCATTCAAGGACCCTACATCGAGAAACCCTTTCATCTCAGGCGAGAGTCACCTTCACCGCTCCCACAGAAAAACGCCGATATCCATATACGTTATTGTCATTACCTTATAGAGTTTTCTTTAAATAGTTATTAAAATATGTCTACTATAAATTAAATGCTTTCAGATTCATTTGCCTAACCCACCGGGTCGGTGTAATTTAGGAAGGCATCTTCCTAAATTCAGCTGATTTGGAAGTCGAGAGTTCCAGCGTTTAAGTCCTAGTGAAGTCAGTTATTTTTACACGGATTTGAATACTAGATCATGGATACCAGTGTTCTTCGGTGGTTGGGTTTTAATTAACCACACATCTCAGGAACGGTCGAACTGAGAATGTACAAGACTACACTTCATGAACGGTAGTTACCGGAGGCTAAAACAAGAAAAAGAAAGAAGGTTCATATTTACCAACCTTTCCGAAACAAATAACTCACGAATACTAGGAACCCGATACCATTACATTAATAAATATTGAGAAAAAAACATTAAAAAAAAATATGACCGATAATTTCTTTTCAATTACATAATTAAAAACTCCATGAACATTATAATGTATTAGGAATAAACATTATTATACATATGGAAAATAAAATTGATTTTAATGCGCGTTAATATTTTGTAAGCCATTTCCAAATACAGAATAGCTTGAGAAGGCCGAAATTTTAAATTAATGTTATAAATTATAAATAATAGCGCATTATTTGTAAAAAAAAAAATTACAATGCATTTATCCAGACTATATTTACAACTATACAGATAAGAGAAACAGTATAATAATTATAATAAACAATATTCAGCGAGGACTACCGACGCAACGTCCGTGAGGGTATGGGTGTCATGCGCAAAGAGAAAGTTTAGAAACTGCGTTAAATGCAATGGTAAAAGGAAATTAGACAGACGAAGTGTAAGTTGAAACATTCGTACCGTACTGATATGGAACAGAATAGCTATATGTGTGTATATCCTCCAATAAGTTTCACGTAGCATTTTGAAATTCCACCGTACAGAAGGCTTTGTGTGTTGTATGAATGCAATGTAAAGTAATAGTTTTGGGCTTCGATATCAGACACAACATTTATACACACATAGCCTTTCCGTATATATATATATATATTATTACCATCTGCACAAAATCAATTACCGTCCCTATATTAATAGGTAATGACTTAATTAATGAACCAAAGTTAAACGAGATGAGACGATAATTTAATTTCCGTAGCATAATAATTTTCAATTACGTAAAATATAGAATTAATGAAAATAACTTTTAAAACCAAATAATAAAATTCACTAATAGCTTAGAAATTTTAAAATTGAAGAGTTCATAAATTTAAAAATGAAAAAGCTACTACGAAGAAAATCTGATGTGGACACCACACGACTTCCTTTTACGACTATTAAATTACACGCACACATTTTTAAAAGTACATAAAAATTTTATTTCATTAATAACTTCTGATTTTTTTATTGTTATTATTGAATTATTATTTATTGTAAAAATTCTTTTACGATCGGAGGTTAATAATTATTAATAAATCAATTTATTTAAATTAAAAACACAAGTTAAAAAAAAGGAGAAGAAATCGGATTTGAACCGACGTGCCTTCTCCTTGTTAAGATTCAAATATTTCATTAATTAAAATTTTATTTGGCTACAACTCTGGAACCGATGAAAATAAGTACCGTTTACGATATATCGTTGAATCGGTCTCGATGAGATCTTAACAGCAGTAATAAGTCCTCTCGATGAGGACTTATTACTCCTTTTAACAAAAGTCCAAAATTCAAATCGTTTTCGATTTTGGGCTTTTTGGACAATTTTAGTCCGATCGATCGCAATCAAAAGGGGACGTGCACAACTAAATGTTACAATAGTCCTAAATCCAAAATTTCAACATCCTAAGACTAATCGTTTTTAAGCGATGCGAGATATGCGCGTACGTACTTAAGTACGTACCATTCTAACCGGCTATTTCATATTTTCCTTAAAATCTAGCGATTATGCATATTTTCGCTATATTTAAAATATTTTTTGGTAGAGTACCTTGTTAATAAATGAAATCTTACAGCCAAACTTATTAGCTGCACGGTTCTTAGAGCGCACTTAGCAGCCGCGGAACAGTACCTCTGATAGTTTACGTTAACAAAATGTTAAATAATTGTTAATTATCGAGTTTACTGATATGTTATTCAACTACTTACCGATTGTATAGTGATTTTCAAATTAAAATAATAAAAATGACTATTTTTTGATTATTTAAAGTTGCATATTTTGACATTTTTCATGCATATTTTAAGCATTTTTCAAGCTTTTTATGTTGCACATAATCCCCGGTCTTTAGTGATAAAACATGTATCTAAGCATTTACAAAATATTCTTATATCGTATTTTTGTATGTCGCATTTAATTCTTTTATTATATTTTTGTAGATCTCATTTTATTGTAGTAAAACTTTATTACCGATTGTAGATCACAGGTTTTTTTTTTCTCACCTTGTGTTGGCTATCACCGACTTAAATAGTTATTTGTTCTAAATCCTTTTACTTAAGTTAATAAATAAAAATATAATTATTTGTAACTGTGTAGTACTATTATTTCTTGAAGTCAATTTTATTTTTACATTTTATAAATTATTTTATTTCACAATTTTTAATGGTAAATGGTATCTAGTACCTCTATATATATATATAAGACAAATATATTATATTTAATATATTTATATTATGATATAATTAAAATATGGGTAGGCCTATTAAAAAGCGCTGCTCAAATGAGACCGCGACGTTTAAAGAAAAGTTGACAAGAAAGGGAAAAAAAGGAATGATTATTTAAGGAAGAAAATAGAGAAAGGGATGCCGTGAATTTGTACGGGGATAAACAACGATAATATAGACCGTTATTAATGTCCTAGTCGTACAGTGAACAGAACAACACGTTACCGGTGCAAGAGCTCAGCGGCTAAGGTAACAAGCCGTTCGGCTTTTTTGGTATTTTTCCTGACATTATCGTCGGAATCGGTTAAAATTTAACACTCCGACTACCCGCCTAATTACAGTTACCGCTGAAAGATAATTTACTCTAATTACAAGAAAACAGAAAAGTTTAATGATGAATCCCTTTTATTCCATCGTCAAGAATATTAAGTACGAGGGAGTTGTCCAAGTCGATCGAAGTAACCTTTCATAGTACCTGTAGAAATTAGACAGCTAATCGTTACAATTTTTTCGAAACTATGAAGTACATCGCGCATAATTTACTAAAACGTAATGCGCAGTCACTCAAAACTCAAAAACGAAGAGAGATTGTCAAACGAAACAAATACTACATAAAGTACATTTTATTTTCTATAAAATTTACGACTATTTTTTTATGTAATACCATTTATGCGACACATTTATTCAAACGACGAACTAATTTTTTCAATCCGTCAATGAAGAATGTCGGCGATCTTTATGAGATCCACAATCTCGCTTCACGCTGCAGTTCATCATCCGTGAAATCAAAAACGTTAATCGGCCAAATCAGGGGAGTATAGAGTACGTTCCAATTTCAACTTCATAAGGGCTTTGGCGGTTGCACGCGATAATGCGGCCAAACATTATCGCGTTGCAGAATTATCGGCACCGTAGATCGTCGGACACGACATATACTTCTTTTAACGTCTATGTAACAAACAGAATTTAAAGCCGAACCGGCTTCAAGGTATTCAGTCGCGTACACTAGTTAAAAACGCTGTCAGGAGAATTTTTTTTGTAGAGGGTTGTTTTGAATTTTTTAATCGTCGTGAATTACGGTGCTGATATTCCGTGCTCTGACATTTTTCTTCCGGGTCATAACGATGTACCCGAGTTTCGTCTTCGTCAAATATTTAAAAAAAAGTAATCTTCCTCGCGAAGATAACATTTCAGAAGCGATTTACAGCATTATTTTGGATGTAGTTTTAGTTTTAGAAATATGTTAAACAGCCACCCCGAATCGATTTTACGGTAGCTCAGTTTTGCAGTAATATATTCTATTTGTTCTTTTGATACGCCTATGCGGGTTGCCATTTTAATCTATTCGTCTACTTCCTTTTGGTACTTGTTATCGGTCACAGAAGAAACCGGTCGACCCTGCGAGGTTCATCCTTAATTTTCGCTTTACCGGCTTCTGAAAATTTGACCGCCCACCGACTCGCGCTATTTCGAACAGCTTCATTTCCATAAACGGCTTTCAGATGACGACGGAAGTCGCTAGCGCTCACGTTTTCCGCCGTTAAAAATTCACCCGCATTACGGTTTATAGAAACTATCTTCTGTCCAGAAGCCTAATTATTATTTTGGTGTCGATGACGTTTAGGAAGTCTACCGACTTCCGATCACGTACGTCAGTTATCTGCGGTTCAGTATGACACAACAGTTGTCTTTTAGTTAATTCCGATCGAACGCGTAAATTTAGCTTAGAAACATTTAAAATATAGACTTCCAAACTCAAGATTTCCTTTAACGGGCTGTTTTTCCATTTTTTCCACACCATCACCTACTGATGGTCATGTAAAAATCAAAATTCTCACCTAAATTTAAATTTTAAACCGTTTCTTTTTAAACGGTTTTTAGGTGTTTTATTTTTCAGTTTATTTAATAACCAAGAGAAGATTTGTAATATTTATTTTTTTTACGTTGAAAATCTAATTAATTAACGGAATAATTATTCTAATTAATAAGTAAACCTTCTAATTAGTAAATTAATTATACTTTCTTTTTTTATGTCTTCAGTCATTTGACTGGTTTGATGCAGCTCTCAAAGATTCCCTATGTAGTGCTAGTATGAATTATACAATGTGTAAATACAATAAAAACGATAAACTGAAACTATAAACTCAGAATAAATGACCCGGTTATACGAAAAAAATAGTATAAAAATCCATTAGAAAACAAGGTTATAGTATCAAAAATAAGACAGGCCTGTCACGTTGGGGATTTTTTCGCGTGCGTATAATCAAAGTGACGCTTTTTACAGTGCGACTTTTCAACAACTTTTTACGTAAGACAGACAACATAAGTAGATGGTGTTCCGACTTTACTGAAGTACAGACAGCCGCTACAAGTAGTAACGAAAGGTTTTAAGTAGAAAGATAACAAAAGAAAAAGGCTTAAAACAACTTTAATAGGAATTTTTTTTTAATTGTACAAGCAAGCCGAGTCTAACAGTAATAAAAATTCTAATTATTTAAAAATAAATAAAATTTCATTTAAATAAATATAACCCAAAATGAAAAAAAAAAAAAAACATTTACGAGAAAAAAATAATAAATCTGAATTTTCTGTAAAAAGGTTTTACTTTTTTCGCTTTAAGGTTAAGAAAAAGAAAATTGATTTATTGTAAAAAAATTAAAAAAAGAAGAAATTTGGAAAAACATGTGAACAATTTATTTTCAGGTTAATAAAACAATTTATTGTTACAGAAAAAAAATCTAATCGATAAGTTTTTTTTTTCAATTATTTTACTAATTACCCCCCGTCCCACCACCTGCAAAATGACATCTTCGTATAGCTTGCAAAGATTTTCATAATAATTATAGTACTGATAATAATGCCAATAACAAACACGCTGATATAAGTTCATATTTTTTAATTATCGAAAAGTAAATTATAATGAAAAATAAATATTTAAACTTTTAAGAGAATTCTGTTCTTTCAGATGAATTATGAGGGAAAAAATTGATAACACCCGTACGTAATGACTAGTAATTGAGAACGTAGAATAAAAATTTGAAGATCTACTGCTGTCAATCTTTATATCGACCGAGTAGAGAAATATGTTTTAAAAATATCAAGGTTATTATAATAATGTTTTCCGATTCCAGAATTATAAAGTCTAATGACAAAATCGCAATTTGTCGGCTTTTATAAATTGTCACACTATAATCGTGATTTTCCTAATTTTTACTTTCCCGTCTAGACAGCGCTACAACTCAAGAAGGGAAAGTACGGTAATCTGTCCGATTTTGGTATACGCGGTTTTCACCGGATCTTGACGTTTGAAACAAAAAAATCGGATGGAAATTTTCCGGATGTTTATATTTATATTTTTAAAAACGGACTAATTTTCTCAATTTTAAAATTTTCATTAGCCGCTGCGTGCGTGTGTGAATGTATACATATGTATGTATGTGTATGTGTGTGTACTCACAAACACGTGAGTACTTGTTCGCGTTTGTGATACACACAAACGCGATAGTACTTGTACGCGCTGTTTTGTTTAGTAAAGCGTTTACAAGATTTTGTATGTTTTTAAGTAAAGTGATTTTTAATTTATTATTTATATATGAATTAAAACTACACCGAAATTACAACCTTTTCAGACCTAACCCAACGTCAAGAGATGCCGCTCGGCCTAAATTCCTTCGCCTAACGTCTTATTTAGTTTTTTGTTTTTAGGAACTACCGCGTTAAAATTCGATTACGAAACATCCATGTAAAGTAAAATATAGTGGATTCCGGTTAATAGGACCACCGGTTATTCGGGGCGGGGCATTTTCTTTAAATCAAAAACATCGGTATATTGAAAAATTATGCCGGTGTAACGGTCCAAAATGCCGCTTATAAGACCCGCTAGCTCGTCGGTTTCTTTAGTTTACTTCTAAAATATCACTGTTTTATTAGCGATTTAAATAGCTTGACTGTTGTTGAATGCAGTGTTGCCGGTTTTACTCATTTATTTTGCCCGTTATAAAACTCTCTGAAAGTATAATGAATTATTCCTATTATGTAAATTATTGTCGAGGGAAGTAACTTCCTTCTAAAAATTGGTCTGCACAGTACATAGTGCGTGGCGACGCAGATGACATCATGCAATTATGACGAAGCAAATGTTTTTATTTTCTTCACACTGCGAGTCCGTTGTTCATCGTGTATGCTGCTGTTGTTATCGTTTTTCTATAATTATTTTTAATCGTGGATCTCTCTGTTACAAACACATCGCGTTCTGCCTCAAAAAAAAACCAATGGATCGAATTACTGTGCTTTGTTTCACGAATATGTGAAAAATTAAAACTTCTCGTTATCGGTAAAACAGGTAAACCACGATGTTTTAAGCGGGTTAGAGTGGAGAGTTTACCTATGCGCTACTATTTTAATACAAAAGCTTGGATGTCGAGTCTAATTTTTCGTGATCGGCTGAGCGCTTGGGACAACGAGTTACGGAAAAAAATTAAAAAAAATGTTCTTTTTTATAGATAACTGTGCTGCCCGTGCTAATGTAAATTTACGAAACATTCAAATTGACTTTCTGCCACCAAATACGAGTTTAATTCGACCGCTTGACATAGGAATAATAAAAAATTTTAAATTTAAATTTTACAAGAAACGACAAAAAACAAAAGAAAGAAGGACATACGTTGACTTCCCTCGGCTACGGCTGAAGATGTTAGTGCACGTATAAATTTGTTGCAGTTCGTAGCCGATAGTTGGAACGAAGTAAAAAATAGCAATATCAGAAATCGCTTTGCCAAAAGCGGTTTAAAAGTCAATACCGATGATGATACTGAAACGATCGATGCTGATGACGATGATTACATTTTTTTTTTACAGCGCCAGGTCCAAAATTTTGAAGAGTTTTCAAATATAGACGAAAAAATACAACGCTATGATGACAATGAAACCGGTGATGAAGAAATAATTAAAAACATTACTGATACTCAACAACAGGACGAAGACGAACCCGATGTCAAACGCGTATCTACACAAGATGCCAAAAAATTCATTCACGGACTTCAGCAGTATTTTATACAAGAAGGCAATGAAGGAAGCCTTCTAGAACTACGAGTCTGTGCAAAATTTGTTGAACGCCAAGCGCATTAAAAGAGAGACGACAAAGCAAAATAAAATATTTTTTTCAAAAAGTTTAAACAAGTAAGACATTAAAGTATTTTTTTATTTTACCGTTCATAAATAGCAATCATTACTGTATCTTTTACCTCTCTTTTGCTTATCGATCATTTTTTTTTGTTCTTTTTTTTAATTACATAAGAATACAAAAACTATTAAGTATGCACCGTACCAGAACAGTAGTTCTTTTTAAATGTAAAAGGCCTATTTTATACGTTGCTATGTAATGTAAAAGGATAATAAATAATGTATCGCATTTTATTAGACGCCTATTGTACGGCAGAGAATTATATTTTTATGTCGTAACTTATAATATCGTTCGTGTAATCTTAATATCAGAAATAAAATTCAGAATAGCAAATCGCTAATTCCAATTTAAAAATTAGAATACACCCGTATACCGTATTTGTGCATAGCTTTAAATTTTTCCTTAATATCTCTTAATAGGGTTATTTAGCCCCGGTCCGGAAGCGGTCCAATTATCTGGAATCTACTGTGTTTTGTTCTCCAAATTGTACATTTTATAAAAAAATATGTATTTCAACGCTTAAGCAGTTTCTATTAAATAATTTCGGAAAATCTGTGTTAGATAATACATGTATCATTCAATAATAGAAAAAATATATAGAAAATTATAATAATTTTTAAAACTTGTGTAGCTTTAATTAAATTTTTACAATTTTTGATAAACGTATAATTTTTTTATAACAAAAAATAAATTACGGTCACGTATAGTTAGTAATATTAACTCTTAAATATGCTCGAAAGATTCTAAAGATTCAGATAATCACTGTATAAAAGAGTTATTTTTATTTTAAATTTACGAATTTGTTTTTTCCTTATAAATATGATTAAAAATAAAAATAACATTAATTCAAACCTTTATTTTGAAAAATTAGTAGTGATAATCTTATTAAGATTTAAATTCTACTAATATTTTCAACAATATTGTTTTTAATTTATAAAAAATTTTACTATAAAAATCATATAATAAAATTACGGTGAATCTGTTAAACGGTAAATAAAATTAACGTTTTCGTAAGTTTCCAATATTTTTTTCTTTAAAAATGTTTGTTTTGCGATATTTGCAAAACAAAAAAAATATATACATGTATGGAAGAAATTACATTAAATGTATATATAAATATTTTTTAACCGTTTAACAACTTTCGTTAACGTCCTAAACTTTTTTTATTTTTAATAAAACGTTTTGTACTAAAATGTTCAAAGTATATTTTAGCGAAAAATTACAAGGAATAACAACTAAATTTTTAAGTAAAATACGATAGATTAATATACTTATGCGAAAACATTTTTTCTACCGAGACTCTTCCCTTCTTTTAATAGAATAAGCGATCGGAGGAATAAGAAGTAAATCTCATAAGGAATGTAATTTATAAAAAAATAAATAAATAAATAAAATAATAAAAACCGTTTACACATATGTAACATTTTATATTAAAAGAGAAAACTACGTATAGTTTCAGCTAAATTATGATGTAATATATATATACGTATATCATTAAGTTGTAGCTGGAAACTGTGCCAACAGCAAAACGTTGTAAGTATGTTATCGTCAGTACATTGATGAAAAGGCCATTTGAAAACGCTTAAAATCTACTTATGTCATTTCACATCAGACTCCTGCACTTTAGTTTAACTACTTTAATATACGTCGATAAAATAATATTTAAAACCGTTTCGTGTAATTCAAACCGTCGCATATTATACATATAACGTTATTAAAAGATATCTCGTTAAGCAAAGAAATCGTATGAAAAATACTGAACTCTCGTTACAAATTAATACTATATCCGATTTACAATATTATATATAATCGATTAAACGTATAACATAATAGTACCGTGTCGTATTGTTTCAGCACAAGCATTACACGAGAGTTTTGGGCTTTATAACTGAAATTTTTATAAAGGAACAAAAAATATGCATTAAAACGGTCGAAATAATCGTGAAATTTATCGACTGAGAATACACAAAGGTAATACTAACTTACTAAACGATTCTTGCGGGTTACAATATTGAAACGAACTCCTTATTAAATGACAATAGGCACGATAGATATATCTAACTAAGCTATATACAAATTGAATGCGGCTCATTTATTTGCAATTGTCCAGTTATATAACTACAGTTACCGTTTTGGCTCGGCGCTAACGTCAAGGATCTGTAATGTTTGGTAGTTATAGTACGTATCTTCTAATCCACCGGGTCGGTCTAGCGGCGAACGCGTCTTCCTAAATCAGCTGATTTGGAAGTCAAGAGTTCCAGCGTTCCAGTCCTAGTAAAAGCAGTTACTTTTATACGGATTTGAACACTAAATCGTGGATAACGGTGTTCTTTCGCGGTTTGGTTTTAATTAACCGCACATCTCAGGAACGGTCGAACCGAAACTGTACAACACCTACACTCGTACATATCATCCTCATTAATCCTCTGAAGTAATACCTGAACAGTAATTCCCGGAAACTAAACAGGAAAAAAGGAAAGAAGTACGTATCTTCTATTTTATATTGTACGGAATGGTTTTTTTTTTTTTAATTTTATTGCAATGAATTTACTTTTTTATTTTTTTATATTTTTAAATATCGTACGGTACAAATTAAAAAAAAAAAAAAAAAAAAAACACTTGCTCAAAAAGACCGATTTTGCTTTTCCGACGCCCTCACTATTTGCAGTGAGAAAAGAACTGGTTTACAGAAAACAACGCACTTCAAACCGATTAACGAATAGACTCTACACATAAGCATCAAAGTTTTACTCGCTCGTTACTGTGACTCGCTACATAAGCGCGTAAAAATACACCACTACACAGTCAACATAACCTTAAATTGAGGTAATGTTGTCGATCTTAAAAAAACCAATCTTCAGCAAATTCTCACACGTACAACTTTCGATAGACTACTACAGCAAAGCAAAAATTTCAATGAAGTTGATCTAGTACTTTTGAAGATTTTTGAGCCAAAAAATCTGTTATAAGCATGGTATTTTCGTAATACTTATACCTGAAACCTAAAGAAAATCCATTTTCAACCCCCGATCACACTACGCGACCGAAAACAATATCGTACTTTTCTCCGAAAAGTCGGTAAAAAATAACGATATCAAATAGGTTAGAAATAAAGTACTAACATTCTCCATCTATACACAACTCTTTTTGTATATAATTTATTCAATCGGTAAATATAATTATATACGGTAAAAATCTGATAAGGAAGTCAACACATGACTTCCTTATACTGCTATTAAATTACATTACATACACTTTTTTTACAATCAGAGGTTAATAATTATTATTAATAGATCAATATATTTAAACTACAAAAAAAGGAAATAAAAACGGATTCGAACCGATGTGTCTTTCCCTTGTACGAACCAAATATTTTATTAATTAAAATTTTATTTAGCTATTAACTCTGAAACCGATGAAAATAAGTTCCGCTTATAATATATCGTTGAAAAGGTCTTAATGAGGGCCGATTACTACAGTTAAGAAAAGTTAAAAATCCAACTTGTATTGGATTTTGGGCTTTTTGGACACTTTAGGTCCAGTCGATTGCAATCAAAAGGGGAGATACATAACTAGTTATTACAAAAGTCCTAAATCCAAAATTTTAACATTCTACGGCCGATCGTTTTTAAGTTATGAAAGATATACGTGCGTACGTACAGACGTCACGCCGAAACTAGTCAAAATGGATTCAGGGATGGTCAAAATGGATTTTTCCGTTGAAATCTGAAAACCGAAATTTTTCGCTATCACAATACTTCCTTTACTTCGTACAAGGAAATAAAAAACCGGAACGGACGATAACACGAGCGGATGAAATTCGGAAGTATTTTCGTTAGAAATAATTTTCTTTGAACCGATTTGTCTCTACTTAAAAGGGATTATTATGAGTTAGAGCACACAATACCGATACGACACAAAAAGTTTCAGCTTATAAAGATATGAAGTTTAAGCATATTCTATCCGTTAATTGTGAAGAGTAGAATTTCAAATTAAAATAATATTATGTAGAAGTAAACTATTTAAAAGGAAATTTACAAAAACTTAGCTAGATACGAATAAATACTGTGTAAACTGGCGAAACCTAAGCAGAAAATTACATAATGTTATTTCTAACAAATTTAGCTTTGCGCCGAGAACTAATATGTTAATAAAACTTAGTAAGCAAACTAAAAATTTCGTACGATAACGTGGAATATCGTTATTCGCATACCGTTAACCTTGCAGAGATCGCAAAAGTCAATTAGACAATGTCCGCAACAGTAAATTCTACCCCGGAAATTAACCGGACGTATAAAGCGGATGGAATGGAGGCTATACAGTGTACGAGGTTAATAGGCTTTTACAGTGACGTCACGATTAACCGTATTTTTCGGTTTCGCGATTAATATAACCGCGAAATTTACATGTATATATGAACGAAGAGATCCGTAGAATTATTTCTATCCGAAGAACGACTAAGTATCGATATTCCTTAAAATTAAAAATAATCATTTTATTTACTCGTCGATTGATATCGATACAAGTTTTGCTGTAATTTAAATATCATATTTTGAATTAAGTTACGCGACATTAAAATATAATTTTTTCAACAAATTTTAAAACATTTCAGTCAGAAACGCACCGATTTCCAGAGCAGACTCTAACCACAACCATCAAAATTAAACTCGCTGACCGCTATGACTCGCTGCATAAGCGGGTATGAAAAATACGTTAACACGACCTCGGCTTGAGGTTATACTGTATGCCATCAAGCTTAAATCGAGCGTAACTGATGACAACAAATCAACCGACTTTATCAAATTTTCACATGCGCAATTTCAAATACATTACTACAGCGTATCAGAATTTCAATGAAACTGATTTAGTAGCTTTGTACATTTTCGAGCCGCAAAATTTTATACGTAGGCCTATAAATTTTTAAGGAAACCCAATTTAAGTAATAGTATTTTCGTACTTCTCATACCTCAAAACGTAAAGAAACTTCATTTTCACCTCCCCCCACTCGCTCCATGCGAGCGAAGTAATACTGTACTTTCCTTCGAAAAGTCGGTAAAGAGATTAATAAGTTCATTTTTCCATAATTTTGGTGGTTTCATTAAATTTTTCCTTTTCTTTTCCGGCCTCGGATTCAGTTTCTTTAACCATTTCGTTTTTTAATCGGTTCATCCTTAATTCTTTTTCTAATTTTCCTGTATTCCTAGCTGTTTTTTTTTATGTACTTATTTCAACCTTCCTTGTCTTTTATTTCTTTCTATTTCTGCCTCATTAAAATCTTATGGAGTGTAACTCAGTAAGGACTCGACCAATTTTCATGTGCACAACTTCAGATACACAAATTTCAATGAAATTAATCAAGTACAGTAGTTTTACAGATTTTCGAGCCAAAAGATTTTACACATAGGCCTATATATATAGTATGTGTGTAGAGTGTGTGTGTGTGTGTGTTCTTCGGAAAAAAAACATATGCAATTTTAATTATCGTCTTACCAAACATTTGTCATAGGAATTTTCTTCATGTTTCGCCGCATCAATGTATGTAATGTAAGGAAAAGCCGTGTTAACATGGCAAATTGCTTGCGTACTTGTTGAAAATGTATAATGTAATGTGTAATATTTTGTTGCGATGTTACGTGTTTTTTGTACGCAACACTGACGAAACATAATTGTGGATATTTTAATTCTCTGATGATGCGATACGTAAATGCAGCGAAACACGAAGAAAATTCCTGTAACAAATGAACGGTAAGATGATTTAATATATACATAAGCAATCCCCAGTTTAAGTGAATGGCATGTTCTTACTCCTCGTACCTCAAAACGTAAAGAAACTTCAATTTAATTCCCCCAAATTCCACCGTGCGATAGAAAGTAATACCGTACTTTTCTTCGAAGTCGGTAAAAAAGAAAAATCGGTTCTTTTTGTCTTATATTCATTATTTGAAAGTAATGAAGTGCAGGCGTAAAACGATATAATAGATTGACCTCTAATCAGACCTTTATATTCCAGTTTATTTGTAAAATAATGAAATAATATGTAATAGCATTTTTCCTGGAAGGAAAGACCGGGATATCATGCAGGATGACAAGTAAATGTTTAATGAAATAGTACCGATTGTATTTACAAAATAAAATATACAATTACTGCCAATTGCAAACATAAAAATGCTATATTATTGTATTGTATATTACAAATACTGATAAAAACAGAATCGAGATCATTTATATATACGGATAGTGTCATGAAGGAACGAAATTAATTTTAGGCTATTGCCTAGAAATAATAGAAAAAAAGCTCATATGTAAATTTAGGTATGGAAAGATTTTTTTTTGTTAGTTATGTCTAGAAAACGTTTTTGCCTAAATTTCCGTTACGGTAAAATGAGATTGTACTGAAACTCTTAAAGCAATCGTTGTAGGAGATATTGCTGTTGTAAGTAATGTTATATAACCTAACAAAAATTAATCAATAAAAACTCTGTCGCGGTAAGTGCGTCTTTTTACTTAAGAAAGCAAGGATGTTGCACAGCTGTAATGATTTTTTTTTTTTTAAATAATATCTTTTCGGTGATTTTTTTTCTATTTCATATTATGTGTTCTTTTATAGTGCTGCGAAGTACTGTGTACTGTTCCAATAAATACATTATATTTGTTTTCTTCTTCATATTTTTCACATGGTTGTTGAGTTGTGAAAACATCAATTGCTTAACACTGTTACTTCCCAACAACTCACTTTCATACTGTTACCCATAATTGTGTGATTTTGTGTAATTTCTTTTCTTTGGTGTCATAAAAAAGAAAAGCAGTAGATAGGAAATCTTGGAGAGCTGCATCAAACCAGTCAAATGACAAGACAAAAAAAGGAAAGGTTAATATTGGCCTAAAACGATTGAAACCTTAAAATTGATTTTTTGGACACCAGCCTTTCCTTCATACCAGATCACACTTTCGATTACTCCGAAACTAAAGTACTATAGGGAAACTAGCTCGCACCAGGCGGTGTTCGCCAAAATCTATTTTTTTATTTAAACGTAGTATTTTGCGTTTAAATCATTGGCAGCACGTGGTGCTGCTCGCAAAAACCTAATTTTGGCTTTATAACATGTCACTTTTCAAGTTGACATGTCACAACAAGAAAGTCTTGAAAATGTACCCAAAAACCCAGTTTTTTGCCCCTAAATCCGGTTCCTGTGAACCGATATTCCTGAAAATCAACAAGATTCTTTTTCTTTAAGTTTTACATCATCTTAACAGGTTTCATCAAAATCGGTTAAAAATTGAGCCCAGTAGAATGGGCTAAAAAAAAAAATGTATAAATGTACTCAAAACCCCATTTTTTGACTCCTGTTCCTATAAATCGATTCACTTGACGGGCTCGATTCCCATTACAACGCTACCGGTTCTATTACCTTCACCCCCACCAAGTTTCGTTAAAATCAGTTAAGATTTGCGCCCGTTAGAGTAGGAAAAAATCTTCTGCATGCACACATATGAATATAAATATCGGAGAATCGTGTTCAGGAGAGTCCAAAACGTACAGAAAAGTTGGTCCCTTTCCCCCCAACATCCCCTTGGAAAATTCTGTCCAGACGCAATAAAGATTTTTACAAATTCTTAGGAAATCGCTAAAAAAAAGTTCCAGTACTTTATCTTCAGTAGTTTTCGACGACATTAAAGCAAAGCACGAAGGACACGAAAAACATTCTTTTAGGTTTAAGTAAATTTAAGAATTTTTTTCTGTTTACGGTCGATTTAAGAAAATAAATTAACAGAAAACTTAAAATATCTGTTTTTCGACTCGATTTTTCTAGGCTTTACATTAATTTTTTTCAGAAGTTGCTGTAAATATAGAACATTGCGAACGTTTAAAAAAAAATTGTTCACGGAACTAAAACCAAAGAACCCCAATTTTTCACGGTATCTCAAAAATTTCAAAATTTTTCATTTTACAGTTAAGAGCAAAAATCAGCGCAAAATTGTTTGCTAACTTTACTTCGAAATCAAAGCGTTTCCGAACCTAGTTAATCCGGACTTACTTTCACCTGCAGAACAAAACTTGAAAAAATTTCGGTTTTTCTTAAGACCCGTAAATGTTGTAATTTTTGTCTAACATTTCGAAATTAATCCTCAACGATAAACGAAAACGTCATCGAACAAATAACAAAAGACTATATATCTCGGTTTACGGATGACATTGTGCGACAGGTATTCGATAAATCGTACAAATAACACGAGATCATCATCACAATGGTAGTCAGAAAACCTCCTTAGGGCAAGACGCTTATCGACAATCATGTTTCCCTAGTAAAGATGCTAAATAGAATATATTTAAGGGGTAGATAGTTCTTAAATTTTAAATAACGTTAATTTTTTTTTAACTTAAGTTATATGCAGAGCACAAAAGAGAGCATTTTATAATTATACCGTCCTTTAAGCGTACTAATTTTTCCAACTTTCATTATATCGCAAGGATATAAAACCGTATTTAATATATGCGGCGACAATTTAAATGTTATTTAAATGAACCGATTAAATTCAACGAACAGAAATAAAAAGTCTAAGTCGGTATAATAAGAGGTAGAATACCACAAAGGACGATCCAAGTATAATCGGTTGATCGGTCAGCGGGACAAGTCGTGATGCGAACAGAATATACAATACTATAAAAGCTACTCGATATTATTATTGCGCAAAATAAGTACGGTTTGAATATTAATAAGTTATTTTATAAAAGAGACGAGAAATAATTAACTTATCGATATACGTAAATATAACAGGAACTAAGATTAAAGGGACTACTCACCTGAAACAAATTCAATGAAAATTAAAAATAACGTTTACATATTACAAAAGCTCTGAATTTACCTACGATAATAAGTATATTTCAAAGATCGTGAATTAAATTAAATTAGATATTAAAATAAAATTTTCTAATCGTAATAAATATTAAATAAACGAAACGTACGCCGGTCTAGAGCTACGACCAGAGATCCTGAAAAAAAAGCACAGCCAGATTAATTCCGATCGAGAACTTTGATACAACACCTGGCTAGCGTAACGCGACGGGTGATGTCAACTGCCGTAATCGATATCCGTCGTAATATTTCTCAATGCTTCTCTACGAATGGATGTCAAGCAGTTAATACATTATTTTATTAAAGGAAATATTCCTGTTATCGAAGAAACGCATCGTGCAGTAGGAGGAAATAAGGTAGTATATACGAATGAAAGAGAGAGAGAGAACCGATTATTTACTACGGCACGAGCGATCTCTAAGATTCGATTCCATTCTAATCTCACCTTTACATTTAATTAACCCGAAATCACGGAAACTATCTGGATTAACAAATACCTCTTGAAGACGGGTCCCTTAAAGCGGCACACATCTTTTCAAAAACGAAAAAAAGGAGCAAACAAATAATCATCGTAAACCGCAAAACAAATTCTAGACGAATAGACTCATCTTTAAACTCAACGTAGAAACCGATAATAAAAGATTGCACAACGATAAAACCAATTATTATCCGAATATACAATAAATTTTGTGAATAGTGGACCTAATTCGCTTAGTAATAATTTAACAAGAAGAGTTTTACAACGAAATTGAATTAATAAAGTATATATTTATTTATCTTTTTTTAATTGTGAGATCGTTGTTTGAAAATATGTCAAGAAATATAATAATAAGTTAAATATAATAATTCTTTTACCGAAATTACAATTATAAAAAGAATTCGGTAATATATACGTATAGAATATAAAGTGCAAATGTAAAACAAAGTTACCCCAAAGCTATCTCTCTCTCACTAAACTATAAATATATATATATATATATTTTATACAAATATTTTTCTTTTACTAAGAACATGTGTTACAAGTTGAATTATATTTTAGTTGTTTTTACTTTTTATCTAATCCTGTTTTATCGAGAACAATCCATCTTCTGCTTTAATAAAATCGAGCAGTTGTTATAATAATAATATTTTTTATTGTGCTTTTTCAGCTAGTTACGCAATTTTTCTTTCGCTAAAGATTTCACTAGGACACTCCCTAAACACTTCAGCGTCGGTAAAGTTACATATACAATATGTAGCCGGGAGTATATATATTCATACAGTAAATAGTTCGTCTAAGTATAACAAGGTAAAGAATTATTTTTCACCTATTTTATGAAACGAAAAAAATAAATTAAAACTTTTTCCTTAATAATTAATAATAAGCTAACGCGATATTAATATTAGTATTATCAGATGATACCGGTATAAACCTAATATTAATTTGTTACGTCAGTAGAAGCAAAAGCAGTGCGCTTCCTGGAGACAGCAGCGCGTAATAACTAAGCTTTGATTAAATCTCTGTATTACCCCTAGTGTTCTTCATAAAGTCGCGGCGAGGTAAGCCGACTTTGTCAAGCCTTTATTAAATCCAGCTTCTATATAACGCTTTGTTATTTCCACCTCTTCTATTCCCGATCGATGAATAAACCTCTCGATAATATCTCGTCTACGGGATGGACCGAACACATAGTCGGTCTTACCTTGTCTTATAAAATTCAAACGCGACGATAAGTTTTCTAACTTCTTTGTATTTATACGGGCGCGATAAAAAAACAGGAAATAAAAATGTAAACCCGTTTTCATTCTTTTCAAACGTTTCACGATAAAAAGTTTTCAGAAAATACGGGATGGTTATTGCTTTAAGAAAAATAAACAGAATTCTATCCGCGTAAAATAAGATATATTTCTAAGAAAACTTAAATAAATCTTTGTCTCTGCAAATCGTATACGATCCGTTTTTATTATATTTTTTGTACGCGAGTTATTTGTCTAGTTGTTTTCATTCGCACTTTTTGTTGTTATAAACCGTTTTTGTTTGTTCCCACTTCTCTTTATCTATATATAAAAAGAAAATACATAACCCGTGAAAGTAGACTATTTATAATAATTATCTATATATGCCGTAATAAATTCTAAATCACGAATAGAAATCTACGAAATGAAATTCATTTAGTAAAATCACTTTAAATTTCGATATTTAGATGCGTCAGATTAAAAACAGACGCTAATAAGACAGTAATAACACAATACTTCATATTAATTAACCGCTTATCGATAAATATAACATTCGTTCGGTCAAAATAGCTTTCAAATTTTTAAAATCTAACGCGATATTACCCTCTTCAAAATTGAATTCAACCGAAAGAAAGGAAAAAATGTTTCATATATTGATTCTTTTTACTTCGCATGCCGATAAATATGGAAAAAAGGATACCGCCATTCCACTCCGTTGCTTCTCTATAAAACCATCACGTAAAATTCAATAAAGCCTTTTTAGAGTCCCTTCCGCATCGGAATCTCACATAAGAGATATTTTAAAGAAACACATAAGTACACTTATAATTTTACTAACACATAAAGCCAGTATAATTATATTATAAATTTTAATCGTGGAATGTTACTGTAAGTAAATATTCAGGACATTAACAATTTTTTTTAACGGGTAAGACGGAGAGCCAGGACATGATTAGTACAGTAAATTCAATGTTTTTTTTTTGTAATACAAACGTACATTTAAATTTAATA
Source organism: Lycorma delicatula (assembly GCF_047948215.1). NCBI lineage: Eukaryota > Metazoa > Arthropoda > Insecta > Hemiptera > Fulgoridae > Lycorma > Lycorma delicatula. Next base: position 6,551,547 of record NC_134462.1, read on the forward strand.
AGTACAATAAGATCAACCCACCGGGTTGGTCTAGTGGTGAACGCGTCTTCGCAAAACAGCCGATATCAAAGTCGAGAGTTCCAACGTACATCTAATTCTAGTAAAGGTGTTCTTTGTAACGGTGTTATTCTAACGGTGTTCTTTGTACTTTGGTGGTTGGGTTCCAATTAACCGTAAATCTCAAAAACGGTCGGCCTGAAACTACAAGACTACACTTCACTTGCACTCATACATATCATCCTCTGAAGTAATACCCGACGGTTATTACAATGAGTACAATAAGATCGGTTACGAAAATAACATCTCAATCGACCATCGTGAATCATTTGCCGACCTTTTAAAAGCGATACTTTCTAGTAATTTTCTAACGATTTATTTAATAAAATCTATGGAGGGAAAAATTTGTATACGATCTATAAAGTTTTTTATTTTAATTTAACAACCGACCATCACAGGTTCCCTTTTAACAGTTAAAATCAGAAGCCGGAAAGCCAGCTACATTTGTCACATTAATTAAAAGACGTTAATAAAGTCCCTTTTTAAATGAAAAACATTTGTATTAAATCTCTTTTTATTTTAAATTTATGTTTTAATTCTTTCTTTCAGCCAGAGATAAAATATTAATTTAAGCGTTCACAAACACCGATGAACATCAAAATATCTGACTACGTATACGCAAAATAAATTTCGTCGGTATATCAGTCTGTCGAGGCGATAATTACGTTAAGTTATATATTAATATAACCGGAAAACATTTCGTACGAAAGAATAATAAACAAGCAACATTAATTTTAAATCGTGAAAAAACTTACGATACGATTTATTTCAAAGTAATCGGTTACAATGTAGTAGTAGCATGCAAATAAGTAACTAAAATCTAAATCACGCAGAGGCTATTAAGATATTTGATATAAAACATTAAATAACAAGTTAACAATATAAGCTGCTTCAGAATAATAGAAGGCTGTTTGTATAAAAATGTGCACGATGTAACAAATGAAACCTTAAAAAAAATGTGTTATTGATGTAATAAGTATAGAACCGCAAAATAACAAAAATTACAAGTTAAACGCGATGTAAAATAAACAAATAACCTTTAAATAATAAATAATTGCAATAATTACTGAATTTATTTAATAAACACTCAAAAAATTACGGTGTTAATTAGTCAATGTTAGCGAGCGAAGCGAGCGTAGGTTAAGTTATATTTATAAAATAAATAAATATAAATAACCATTTATTAAAATTAATGAAGAGACTGTTCATTTTCCACCGAAATCCGATTGACTACTTTGTTTTTAAATAAAGCTGTAGCTGCGGTGGCGTTAATATGTGTAAGTACCTTTTTTTCTTTTCTTTTACCCGTTTAGCCTCGGGTAATTACCTTTAAGGTAATACGTCAGAGGATGATATGTATCAGGGTAAATGAAGTAATTTTCAGTTCGATCATTCCTGGAATGTGTGGTTAATTGAAACCCGACCGCCAAAGAACAACGATATCCACGAACTAGTATTCAAATCCGCGTAAAAATAACAGACTACTAGAACGCTGGAACTCTCAACTACCAAATCAGCTGATTTGGGAGACGGGTTCACCACCAAACAAACCCGGTGGGTTAACTATTTATTTTGAGAATAATGTAATAATACTGTATGAAAAGAAACGAATGGACGAAGTACAAGAAATTATTAAAAACCCAAAGAAGATTTCATATAAAAAACAAAGGTTGCTAAATTTTTTGATTATTTAAATATTTTTTTAAAATAAGAATATTTGTTGGAAGTACAGCCCGTTTCAACAGCAAATTAAAGACTAGCAAAGAAAAAAAAGTGGAAGTTTAAAAAATATCAATTTAAAAGATTATTTTGAAAATTAAATAAATTTGTTTATTTAGGGGTAAAAGGTCTTAAAATGATTAGAAGAAATATACAAAGAGATGAACTAACAATTAATCGGTGGTGCGTAATCGAGAAAAAAACAATTATCTACGTTTTACAAATCAATTAATTTAGTAGTATAAACAACAAAATTATGGAAGAATAGAGTTTAACGTAGATAAATATCGAATCAATCGAATGACTGAGGACGTAAAATAAAATAAAAATCTTTTAGTTAATACAAACTTTACCCCAACTGAATTCGCACGAGTATTAATTTAACATTTTTAAAATATTACCAAATACTTTAGAAAAAATAAATAATATTAACAAAAATATATTTACAAAAAGGCTACGCCGGTCAAGACATGATTACCAAAATAAGATTTATGCTTCAAATTCCAAAATTCCGAATAGAATTTTTTTTTATTTTAGGGGTTTCCTTATTCCGTGGGGAATATTTAGAAAAAACATTATTTATAAATAAGTGAATAAAAAAATAAAACAAATTTAAAAAGGAGAACTGTTGAAAAATGAAGTATAACTTTTATGAACGTAATGAAAAAAAACTGATGTGAACACTACACAACTTCCTTGTACGCAGTTCATATTTTTATTATTATTATTATTGAATTATTATTTACTGTAAAATTTGAACGCAATCACAGGCTAATAATTATTAATAAATCAATATATTTAAATTAAAAAAAAAAGAAAATGAAGTCAAATTCGAACCGATGTGCCTTCACCTTGTAAAAAAAAGAAGATTTCATTAGGCTATAACTCTGGAACCGATGATAATAAGTACCGCTTATGATAAATCGTTGAAAAGCTCTCGGTGAGGGCATATCACAGCACAATTTTTTGGACTCGGGGCTTTTTTGATCTTTTTTTGGCGAGTCGATTGAAATCAAAAGGAGAGATGCACAATTAGATGCTAATTGTAACGGCTAATCTTTTTTGAGTTATGCGAGACGCATAACTAAAAGAAGACGTATATATGTACGTACAGACGTCACGTCGAAACTAGTCAAAATGGATTCGGGGAAGATCAATATGCATATTTCCGTTAAAATCTAAAAACCGATATTTTTCCCCATTACAATACTTCCTTGTACGAAGTAAAAAATGCTTCTCATTTTGAGTCTAGAATATAGGTTCCAAAGCTACTTTAATTTTTAAAGCCGTCTAAGTGATGAATAAATACACAAAACAATTTTTTTTTCCTTTAATAACAGAAATTAAAAGAGCCAAAAACAGTATGCATGTATATATATATATATATATATATATATATATATATATTTATTTATTTAGGGAAGGGAAATATAAAATTTTAAGAAAAGTTTCTTAAAAATATTCACTTTTAGATTAAGCTTAACAAATTTGCGTAAGTAAAGTGTTCTCTAATGGTAGCACCGCCTTTAATAGAGACTAAAATAAGAAAAATAAAATTTTTAAATAAACCTTTATGCGTTCTACGTCCATAATTTAAAAAAAAAACAAATCTGTAGAGATTTCTTTATAGCTCTACATCAAAGTATAAAGTTTAAAAAAATGTTTGAAAAATATTTAAACCGAAGGTAGTTAGAGGAAAGCAACAAAAAACTTTTTTCAGTTTTATGAGGTGGTTGACGTTAACATTTTTTTGGGGATTATTTATAAATGCATTGTAGGAGAAAAAGTTTACCAAGTTTTCTCTAAAACCCTCTGAAGAAAATCGAAATTGGGTTTTTCGCGATATCACCAACCCCCTTTAAAAAATTTGAATAAATGAGTACGATCAATGACCTAGCTATAGAAATATTTGAGGTAAATTTGAGGAAAATCGATTCGACCGATCCTGTGATATAAGGTTAAAAGCAGTGCGACACGCATCATAGGTAAAACCCGATACCCCATTTTTGACTCATCGCCGTACTTTCCCCTTTAATATAGATATTCTAGCTTTATCGCCGGGAAAGTAAAAATAAATGTATATATTTATTTGTATTTTTAATTATAGCTGAAAAAAAAACGAATTTATGTTAAACGTGATTTAAAAAAAAATAGTAATTGAATTTAATTAGATTAAAAAGTCTGCTAACAACTAAATGGTCCCGAGCGATTTATACACGGTTAAAGTTTGTAATGTTTTAAATTACAACAAATAATTGTTTGAGTTTATGTAAATTCGACAGATTATTTATTTAGTTTGTCTGAAAACTCTTCCACTGAAGTTAATATTTTTGTTAATTAAAGTTTCTTCTAATTATCTTTCAAGAAATCGTAATGAACTCCTTTATTTATATATATATATAAATATATATTTTTTAAATGCAGGAAGTTTTCAAATCGATCTTTTTTTAAAATTTACTCGATTTTTTTTTACAGTGGCATTGGAATCCATTCAAAAATACGAGTCATTTTTTTCAAAATCCGAACGATCACGAAATTAAAACCAAAGTGAAAATAAAAATTTTTTTACTTATAACAAGTACTTACATAGGTTACGCTATTTCACTACACAGTCGCCACTCCGATTTAGACATTTGTCGTAGCGCGGTACAAACTTTCCAATACCCTCGTCATAGAACGGAGCCGCCTGTGTTTTCAAAATCAGAGCCTCTTTGCTCACATGAAAACGCTGGCTAGGAGGACAAAATTTTGGCACAGACATCGAACTGCAGACCAGCGTAAAAAACATGGCTGAAAACACACGCGGCTCCGTTCCATGACAAGGGTATTGGAAAGTTGGTACCACGTTACGACAAATGTTTAAATCGGAGTGGCGACTATGTAAGTACTTGTTACAAATAATTTTTTTTTTATTTTCAGTGCGGTTTTAATTTTGTGACCGATGGGACCTTGAAAAATAAATAACCCTCGTATATTCTATCCTACTAAACGGTATTTGTATGTGTCTGTGACCCTCGTAGCTTAGCAACCGAGTGCACCGATAACTAGCGGAAAATCCCGATTCGTTAGTCATATCTCGTGGTGGTCAGGTGTATACTTGTTATATTATTATATAACGATAGACCGTATATATATCGATATATATGCGGGAAAAAAAATGTATTTTTTTTTCATACATATATCGAAGTTTTGGGAAAATTTAGTACTTTTTAACCGAATTCGAATTTTCGGAAGAAAATTGTAAATATTTCAAAAACGATCGGCCCTAGCACTCTGAAAAAATGTTTTCTACCCCCCCCCCCTCCAAGACGAAAACCCCATCCGCTACCAAAGGTACCTGACGGATAATATTTTCAAGGGCAGCGTTCGGAAATTGGGAAGGGTGGTGTGATGTGGTGCCACCTTAATATCTCGGCAACCGCTCGTCCGATTTTCACGATTCAAATGGCGTATGTATTAACATATCGAGCGCTAACTGTTTAACGTATCGGGTACGCTTTTCATTGACCGGATCTTGGTTATCCGGAAATTAAATCATTCAGCCCTATGTTTTGATTGCACTCATCCACTGTAAAACGTAACGATCCGATCTTTCGCTAAATACGCTCAAACCTGTGCGCTAGCGATGTAAAATATAAACTTATGTATAAATGTATGATGTATAAATATAAACTTAATATAATATATACTTTTTAGTATATATTAAAAAGTATAAAAAAAAAAATATGTAAAAAACTTAGTTAAAACACCACTCTTAAATTAAACACCCTAAAATGTAAAAAATAATTTTAGTATGGTACCTCAGAATGAATTTGACAACAAGTTTTGATGGTGATACGTAAGAGTATATGAACGTGATAGCTTCAAATTAAAAACTCTAATGCGCGTTTGCACCCCACTGTTTAGGTCATTCCATACGCATAAAAAAATTGGCAAAAACATCACATTTTTAATGAAGCTATCACTTTCACATAATCTTAAATATAACCACCAACGCTTATTGTCAAATCCATTCTAAGACACCGTCCTAAAATTATTTTTTACCTTTTTTAGTGAGTTTAATTTAAGAGTGGTGTTTTAAACTTTTTTTACAAATTTTTTATTTACTTATGTTATTTATAGTTTTTCTTCATAAAATAATGAACTGTAACGAAAAAGTAGGCACCGGAATCTACCGATCACTAGCGGAAAATCCCGATTCGTTAATATCAATTTCTAGAGTTAAATTTCTAATTTTACTTTCGTATTAATTTTCATCATTAAAAAAAAAAATATTTTTACCAAGGTGTAATCAATTATGGACACCTAATAATCCCATTCCGAGATGCCGCTCGCCAGAGCAACCGGCTCGGAGGCATTCCACAGACACGGGCTGCGGGTAGTAGAGTAATAAATAAATAAGATCGACAAGTGTCGTCTCTCTTAACCGATGACAACCGGAAAAATTCAGCCTTTAAAGCCCGTTACTTATATTTAAAAAAAGGAACAAAAAGTACAACAAGAAGAACGACAACACGAAAACAGGAAAAAGAAAACGAAGAAACGTTTTGGCTTGAGATCCCGTATTCCACCATTATGATGAAAATTGATAGCTAAACAATTTGGACGATTGTAAATTCGTTCTCAAACTTTCAGGTATTCATATTTTGATTTAACGCACGGAACTTTAATTCTTGTTACAAAAATGTTTTGCTGACATCAGCGAATGCGCGACACAGTTTCCTTACAATCACACGACCAAAATGAAACAATTTTTGATGATATTTGTTCATTTTATAACGAAATTTTTTTTGTATTAGAAGTAACGTAGACAATTTTGCGATATTTTTTATTATATTGTAGTCACCATTAATTGGCGTCGGCAGTTAAAATATTAACGATGTATTAATTGTGAGATCATACTAAATACCCTCGTGTTCTAGATAATTGCATTCAAGTAAAGCAGGACATAAGGATTCCAAAAATGACAAGAAATCATGGTTTTTCTGGTGGAAAAAGTAACAGGCTTTATATTTAGCCAAAAATACCCGTGTTTTTAAACTTGCTATTTTTGACACAAACATATATATATATATCGGGTGAACCTTTAATCTGAGACACATCTATATCTCAAAAACTACAAATTTTAGGAAAAAATGTTTCCTATTCAAGTTTTTCTATTTCAAGGGGAAAATACGTTCATCATTTTTTTTTTTTTTAACTTATCATCATCTGGATCAACTGCTTTGTCAGACCTAATGAAATTAAAAGCATCAGCTTACAGGCCTACAGAATATTTGAAGATGAGTAACTAAAAAACTATCAGTTTTAGAAAAAATACTGAAATTAAATTTTAATTATTTTGCAAAGTATTCGATTCTGATAAAAAATATAAGTTCTTATTTAAAAAATTAAATTGACCTTGAAATGACCTTTAATTGATTTTTTTCAAGGAGAAAATAGGTTGGGAACGTAATTCCCCCTTGAAATGGAAAAACTTTAATAGGAAACATTATTTCCTAAAACGTGTAGTTTTTGAGATATAGATGTGTCTCAACTTAAAGGAACACCCGGTAAATACGCTAATACACATATTAATACCGGTACTTTTAACATAACCGTAAAAATATTTCGAATTCTTATAAAGTAGTACGATACTAAGGTAGGCACATCTTAATTTTTTTTTTTTTTTATATTTTCATTAACATTTTCAGAATTTTCACGATAATATTAGAATTTGCAAAAAAAATTAATTCCTAGCTAAAAATAAGCTAGAAAATAAAAAATTTAGTTTAATGGGTTAAACGGAATAACAATGAAATCTATTATTTTTTTTAAATTTCTGGTAACAAACGAATAACAACTTGATCTTTGGAGTGAGTATTCTTCATGTAAATATCTAAAAACCGGTTTCTAGATTTTCGAAATTCGACCTTGAAAGGCGTGAAGAAAGGTAAAAGAAAATATGTACAATGACTAAAAATTTTCCCCGTTTCCGACCGACGAGATATTCACAAGATTAGGGCTTGCAGATACTCTTCTGATAAATATCTAAAAACCGTTTTCGGATTTTTCTGAATTTCGATTTTTTAAGGGGTGCGCAGTGTACGGCTGCCGCTGCCTGTAAGTGTGACGCGACTGGTTGCACCTGCCTACGGTTACTTCAATAAAAAAAATAAATAAAAGTTATCAAAAAATTTTTAAAAGAAGTCGAGAAACGAAGTACGGTCACCTCCTAGCGGTGTTTGTCGGGTAACGCTAAGAACCGGGAAAAATACATTTTTATACGTATTAAGTACGGGTAACCGGTTATATTCAAGATGCAGACCGACTGTTTTGAAACCCACAATCTTAAGATCATTCAAAGCACTTAACAAACTGCACTTCCTGCACTTAACAAACTGTTGCTCTAAAGAAATTACAATCCATTGATATTTTTTATAAATTGAAAAGGCTTTTAATTTTTATTTAACATTATTCTCACAAGCACGAGTTAAATGAACATAGGGGGTCAAAACCGTCAAGTATAAATAAGATAGGACAAAACTATACAAACTTAGCGTACTTAATAAAAGCAAATATTTGATTTTTACTTTTTCCATATTTATTTTTTTATATTTTCAATATAATATTACAATTTGTAGAAAATTCAATTTCTAGCGAATAATAAGCTAAAAAATTAAAATTTTTCATATAAAATTTTATTTTCACGAAGTTATGAAAAAAATATCAGCAATCGAACTCAAATAAAAATGCGATCGTCCTGCTACGAATAAGTGTCAGATGACCGGACCGTTCGAATGATTTAGATGATTGTACTGAGGGGCTGATAAAAGTATAAAAAGAAAATGTAGAAATTTTAAAAAAAGAAATTTTTTCCCTACCGTACAAAACCCATCATAAAAAAATCTTGAGCATACAAAAAATGATACAAAAAATGAAACAAAAAACTAAAAATAGTTTATTGTTGCATAACTTAGTTTGAAATTTCCTTTTTAAAGCGGTATATAAATTTCATCTTTACGACAACTGGAAATAAAGAAATTATATGGTGAGCGGTATACCGAATACTTAGGTGATGGCGACTCTTAAGGCGTTCATAGCAGCCTCACAATCCACGCCACGGGCGTAATGTATAACTTACGACCTCTATAAAATTACGTAAAATCTGATGCATATCTTTTAAAATGATGCGACAACAAAACAGATCATAATAAAGGGGAATAGAAATGTAAGAAAAATACCGATAGAAACATTTTGCGGCTAATTCATTGATAAAATAGCAATATTTATACGTAAAAACGAAAAAATTAACATGAAAACCATTTCGCTGTAGTAATAATAATAATAATGTTGAACTCGTCGAATGTAGATAATTTTTTTTTAATGTATCCAAATAACTGATCGTTTTACGCAGGATAAAAACAATAAAATACTTTTAACGAACAAACTTCACAGGAAACACATTTTATAACCGTTACGCCGTGGTAGGGGGGGGGGGCGAATTAAAAAAACAATGTTTTTGCTTTTTATGTTCCTTTACGCATAATCAACATCAAAAAACGAATGAATGGTTTTATATATATAGTACCATTATAAAACTCGACTATCAAATATTTTTAATTAAATACTCACTAATTCAAAATGTTATAGCAATAACACTAATAAAAATCAGGGTGGTCTTAATTTATTCTCGGCCGCTTTTCAATTAAAAGTAAGAAATTTCCTTTCGACCTACCATAAATTTAGGTCGATGTAAAATACGGAAAAGATTTTAAAATACGCCCTGTTAACAGCATAAGAAGTAATTTAATCATTTTCTTACTAAATTTCAGCATACTTGGACCGGCAGTTTTCCAATTATAAACCATTTTTTAAATAATATTAATCTCGATCAGGAACGGTTAGTTTTAAAATTAAAAATTATTACGACGGGGTTAATATATTTTATTGAAAAAATAAATAACTATCATTAACTACTGCGGAGAGGAAAACGTACAACGATCGTTAATACGGACTAAATACTGGAATTTCTATTAATAAATATAATTTCACCCGTGACTTACAATGTTTATTTTTTTCTCATTAGTAAATACCTATTACAGTGTTTATATACAGAACGATTCACTATGAACGCGACAAACTTTCAGGTCACGTTCTATTGGTGAAACAAAGAAGCAGGTTCGTATAAATCATCTGAGTAAAATACAAAACTTAGACGTCCACAGTCATGAGAGAAAAAGAAACAATAATTAACAAGTTAAATACATTAATTTTTTTTTTTAAAACTTTAAACAAAAATACACAAACTAATAGATAGCAATAAAATCACGCGTAAATATTGTACACTTACACATTTAGTGCTACAACCTTTAATTAATATTCTAAAAATTTAAAACGTTTTAAATATTTTAAAATTAAGATACTTTTTAAAATATATCGCTAAAGAATTCTTTATTTTATAATAAATTCTATTCTATCGACGAATTATTTTAAATATTTAGATATATTTATTTAATAGTATTTAACAGTTGCACGACTGCATTTTTTTTTAATCTACCTTTCCTTCTTTAAAATCTAGAACTTTCTTTTCATAATTCCTGTAAAAATGCTTAGGTATTTATTAATTATATTATAATCATCAGAAAAGCACCTTTATAGAAAAAAAAATTTATACCGACTATTAATAAAATTATTTTAAAGGATATTTACTTATATATTTTCTTTCTTAATGTCGGTTGATTTTATATTTTCTACATGGAAAAAATAAAAGTAGGATTACAGCCGATTAAACGCGTGTATTAAACGTAATTTTTTTTGTTAAGTTTTTAAAATACAAACGTAAAAGGATCGGTGTTCGTACAACCTAACCGGATGTTAATGCGATTGTAAATCGTCTGAGAAAGTTAAAAAAAGTAATTAACGAGTTCAAGGATCCGCATGCGATATCATTATATAAAATCAAATTTTACAACATAACAAACAACAGAAAAAAATAAGCAGTTCAATTTCTGTTGGATTTTTCCTTGTTTTTACGAACAAAACAATTATTATTTTTTTAAAGCGTCATTAGCTATTAGAATTAACAATAGCTATTAGGTTTTAATAAGGTAAACGCAAATAGCGTTAGGGAATGGAGAGAAACAATAAACAACACGGACTATCCTCATTTTTAAATGAAAGAAAAGAAAACATTTTTTTTTAAAGCGTGGATTGCGCTGTTGATTTCAATTAACTCTCGAAAATTGATCAACAACGATTTCATAGCATGAAGGTTACACAAAAAAATTTGTTCCTAATTTCATGAATATGAACCGACAATCAAAATCAACAATAAAAAAAAAACGTAAAAATTAAAATAACATTTTACAACTAATATATCACTTTCACAAATTAATAACTAATTTATAACGGGACAACGGAACATCCACAGCGACATACTTAAAAATTTTATCGACAAAATTAAATATCTACAAATCTGTATCCTCGGAACAAATGAATAGATGTGTTGAATATCTACAACCGACTTGAAGGAAGAAACCCTCAACGGTATAAATTAACTCTTCTACATTACGTTTTATTCTGGCTTGCATTCTAAAAGACCTGTCGATGGATGACAATGAAACGAAATTGTTTACAGAATGTGAAAAAAAGGCTACAGCTGGCCGACAGTCAAATCCAGAATCTCTCGATAAAGACGGCCATTTAGCCACGGAGATCGGAAAGAAAAAATAATCGCACAAATAATATTTTAATTACGCTTAAATATTAATGTTTAATTACAGTTAAAATAAATTATAATCGAATAGGAATCAAACAACTCCTTCATTCGCTGCCCATCGCTGTTGATTTCTTCTTTTAAACAAATTTTTCGCTTCAAGAATTGTAACATTTTGTTAAGATTTTAACGGCGAAAAGCCAGAAGGAAAGAAAAGACAAGGAACACCAAGGGTAGAATGGAAAAGATATAAATTAGAAAAAACAGTAGGAGTACAGGAAAATTAGAAAAAGAATTAAAAAGACGAAGTGATTAAAGAACGGAACCCGAAATTGTAGTAGCGAAAGAAAGAAAAAGAAAAATTTAATTAAACAGCACGAAAGATATGGAAAAATGAAGTTATTAAATTTAAATAATTTATTTCGTTTTACCGACTTTTCGAAGACAAGTACGGTATTATTACCTGTAGCATGGTGGGAACGGGTGGGTTGTGAAAGTGAATTTTCTTTACATTTTGAGGTTATCAGGAGTACGAAAATACCATCGACTTAAATTGCGATTCGCAAATATATTTATTTATAGGACTATGTATAAAACTTTGTGGCTCGAAACTCTCCAAAACCGCAAGATTAATTTCATTGAAATTTATATATACTGCAGTAGTATACCTGAAGTTGTGCATGTGAGAATTTGATGAAGATTGGTCAATTCTTTCTCGAGTTACGTTCAATTTAAGTTCGAAAATATTTGAGCGGGACAATAGAAGAGTGGGTCATTGTGACCTTGCAAGTTGGAATATTGATGACGTTTCTTTATCTATTGTTAGCCCTTTGGTTTTCTTTTTTTGTGGGGGGGGGGGGTAAAAACGCTTTTGCGTTATCATCGCCCGGGTCACTGGTAACTGATTTTTTATCGTAAGGGTTATGTCGACTGTGTAGTGGTGTATTTTTTATACGCGCTTATGCAGCGAGTCACACTGGTGAGCGAGTTAAACCTGATGCTTGTATGTAGGGTATGCTGGTTAATCGAACTATTATACAGTCCGTTGTAATCTGGAAATCAGTGCGTTTCTGACTGTAAAATAGTGAAGGCGTCAGGATTTATTAACTTATTTTTAATTGATATTATTATTATTTATATTTATGAATAGTTTTATTTTAATTTGCTTCTTGATCGTTTATTTATTCTTGTCTGTTATTTATCTCGTTTTCTTTGTAAAATTTTAGATTAGAATGAGTTGATATATTTTCAAACAGAAACAAAATAAATAACAAAAAATCTGTCTTCTCGTATAGAACTGAGCAAAAAAGTTTTTTTTTTCTTCTGCGGTAGTGTTTAAATTTTATTGTTTCAAAAAAAAATTCTAAAAATTGTAACTTTATTCTTTACGTGGTAATAATAATTTAATTGAGAATATTAAAAAAAAAATACTTCACGTGATTTAAACTGAACTAATTTAAACATCCGATGATGTATTAATTTTTATTAGGTAAATAAAGTAGTTCAAACAGAACCATATATTTACTGGCGCACAGTATAATGGGTTTACGTAGGTTACAAAGTTAAACAAAATAAACGTATTAAGTAGTACAATGATTTGGGGTTTTCCCAAAAGGATGTATATATTTACGATAAAATACACATCAAACTTTATTATAAATCATATTGTAAAAGTGCGCACAGATGTTATAACGGTACGTGGGCATAATAATGAAACTTTCACCGTATTAAATTACAATAGTAAGGAATCGGACCGGGCCGGTTAATACTGGATTATTACTGTTACTAGTTACACTATTATATATACGTACGCACACATTAATCGGATTATTGCGATTGAATAATTGATTATCTCAATAAAATGAAGTATTGTGATCATATTTCGCATGCAATCAGGTAAATTATAATCCTCGGATCTAATTTTAATTGATTTAATTACCAACAATTACAATAGTAAATTTATCCTAAAATTATATACGGTAATTAATGAATAATTAATATATTTAATTACGATATTATGATTTATACATCGTTTTCACATGAACAGCAAAATTAAGTAAGGTCGAGATAATTAATATACTGTTGAGATCCGTTTATATTTATTATATACTTCTTGATATCCTCAGGTATGTAAACTTAATCGTCTAGGATGACGTCAGAAAAGTATTCGGCTTAAAAATTCCGTCAAATCCCTATCGCCCAGCTATGGAAAAACTATCGGAAATGAAAAAAATACAAAAAATGAAAATACATTTATATGAAAGCTATTCTACTAATATATAATAAACTATTAATTTTATGATTTTAATTTGTGTCTTCCCTTCAGTATTTAGCCTCTTAAACCTCTTAATATATAGCTAAGCTTTTATTATTTTATATATATATATATATATTTTTTTTTTTACGAGAGGTAGTTCCTGAATTCAACAATACTGTTGATATCAAAAACCGTCGTTGTTTAGAATTCAATGAATCGTTAGATTTTCAACGATTCCTTAAACACCATTGTTTCGATACAATTAAGAACTCGTAAAAAACATTTTTTTTAAATTTATTATTAAATATGAAAGAAGTAAACTTCCTTCATCCATTCAAGTGCGATTTACTTGCCCTGTAAGAAGATAGTTATAAAAAATTCTGATGTGGGCTTCACACGACTTCCTTGTACGCCTATTAAATTACATATGCACATTTTTAAAAGAACATAAAATTTTATTTCATTAATAACTTATGTAATTTTTAAAAAACATTTATTGTAATTAATGAATTATTATTTACCGTAGCTTTTTTTTACAATTAGAGGTTAACAATTATTAATAAATCAATATATTTAAGTTAAAAAAAAATTAAAAAAGGAGATAAAGTCTGATTCGAACCGATGTTCCTTCTTCCCCTTGTAAGATCCAAATATTTCATTAATAATTTATTTGGATAATTAAAAATTTATTTGGCTATAACTCTGGAACCGATGAAAATAAGTACCACTTATGATTTATTTTCATCTAAAATTTAATAGTATTTCGATATAATTAATATTTCAATTATAAATAAGAAATTTTTCATACACTGAAATTTATGCGTTCCATTCAACATACATATATATATATATATATAAAAATACATGCTCAGCTGATTTTTATTTATGCCTTTTGTAGTGATTATTAAGATTTAACTCTGTATTATTTCATGTTTATAATGTTAAAAAAATAATAATAATAATAAATAAAAATACGTAAACATGTTGCGTGAACTCGGCTCCTGATGATTCACTCGGCTCCATCTACACTGTATAAGCCGGCTCCCCACTAGATTCAGTCAGTCTGTCTCTGACCATCAGTCTCTCTCTGATCAGAGTCAGTCTGTCTCTGACCATCAGTCTCTCTCTGATCAGAGTCACTCTCGTCTCGTCTAGTCTATTCTCAATCTATCATTTGAAGACTTATATTTTTCAGTCAAGATTTACACATCGTACAGAGTATACAAGTACATACATTAAATTATATATATTTTTCAACAATTTGTTAAGCTGTCTTTGTGAACATTTCGTTTGTAAGGTACACTTCATTTTTTGTTTCGTACGTTTAAAGATTTTATTTGTTTTCTTGTTAAAAAGTGTATGTTTCAATTAACTCTGAAAGTATCTTTTGTTATGTTATAATACCTATGAATCTTTGTCGTGTGAACTCGGCGAACATTCTTTATGTTTAATACTTATGAATCTATGTTGTATGTCAAAAATCCTTTAAACATTATGTTTGTGATTCTTCTTCTCTATAATTGTATGATAAAATATTAAACTCAAAGGAATTTATGTAGAAATATATAAAATCCACGATTGTAAGATTATATTTTGTGCAAGTGAATATCAAGATTCAATGTTTTTCATCCTACAGTAATCGTCTGTTAAACTTTCTATAATGATAGTCCAGATTACATTCTGTGCCAGTGAGTATCAAGATATTGTTTTTCATTAACAAAAAACAGTAATCGTCTACTAAATAATAAGGTAATCCTCTGTTAAATAATAAGATACTCTGTATTGTTATTATATACTGTGTGTATGTAAAAGAAATATTTAAGTTAATAGGTTTACCTATACTTTACTTAACGATTGTATATAAATATCGTACAAAAGGAGATTTTGTGCTAAACATTTGTTTTTAACAAAACAATTATGTAATAATGTATTTATGCATTTTTTGTTTGTTTTTATAAATACGGTTATATAATTCTGTTTTTCATTCTGTTAAAAATAAAGTCCAATTTTCTTTTGGCAAAAACGAGCTATGTGTAATTTTATTTTTGTAACTTTCTCCAACATTTGGGCTTTTTGGACACTTTTGGTTCAGTCAATTGCAATCAAAAAGGGAGGTGCATAACTAGATGTTACAAAAGTCCTAATTCCAAAATTTCAACATCCTACGGCTAATCGTTTTTGAGTTATGCGAGATACATAACTCAATTTCGGCGTGGTTTCTGTACGTAAACTAGTCAAAATGAATTCAGGGATATTCAAAATGGATATTTCCGTTGAAATCTGAAAACCGAAATTTTTCGCTAACACAATACTTCCTTTAGTTCTACAAGGAAGGAATTATATATTAATACGCACGGTGGCGCAAAAGAAGCCGAGCGATTACAGAAATTCTTAAATTTTTAATTTTAATTGATTTTGTTCAATTTCTTTTCAGACCTTATAAAAGTAATCCGGGAAATTAATGATGGAAAGATACAAAGTTGCTCGGTGAACGAAAATGACAGAACGTTTTTTTCGAAAATCAAGATTCAATAATACAGATCGAACTTACTGCCACTGTTTCAATATAAGGAATCCAATTTCCGCTTACATAATTAGTCGCTTGGTGAAGGGTTCAGTAAGGTATATGTCAAAATCCGGAAGACTACGTACAGCCCGAAGTGAAGAGAATATTCAAAAAGTACGAGAGAGCGATGAAGAGAATCCAGAAACATTAACTGGAAGTCGTTCTCTTCGGTTAAACATTAGTCGAAGATCATTGCAGAGAATACTAGTACAGGATTTAAGATTGTTCCGATACGCAAAATTCAACTCGGGCAAGAATTGAACCCGAGAGATCTTGAACAACGACTAAATTATGTACGATTTCAAGAATTGGCACGAGAAGATAAATACTTCACGCGTAAATCTATAATCAGCGATGAAGCCCACTTTCATCTGAATGGCTTTGTTAAACAAAATTTCCGAATATGGGAAAATGCAAATCCAAGGGTTATTCACCAAGAGAACTACATCCGTTCAAATGCGCCGTCTCGTGTTGCAGTTTTACATCCCAAAGGATTATCGGGCCATAATTTTTTGTAGATGTTGACTAGAGTGCTATAGACGTAACTGCTGAGTGACATCGGCATACGATCCAAACTTTTCTGCGACTTGCTATCGCTGACGATCAAGCGATGTGGTTTCAACAAGATGAAATCACCGTACACACGGCCAGACTCAGTACGCAGCTCCTAAGAGAGATTTTTGGCGAAAGAATAATTCAAGGAACTCTGCGATCAACTGGCCTCCTCGTTTGCCAAATTTAATAGCCCTCACATTATTTTCTCTGGTGATATCTGAAGAAGAAGGTTTGCGTTAATAAACCAATGTCCAACCAACAATTAAAAAACAATATTTGAGCTGAAATTGAAGCCCTCCGAATATCCAGAAATAGCACAACTTTGTGAGGAAAAAAATGGGAATCAAGGCGCAAGCGGTAACAAAAAAAAAGATTTGCGCGACGTCGTATTCCACCCAGTAGCTTAAAAATATCTCCATAAATTACAGTTTATAATTTCTAATCGAATTAAATTTACAATTTAAAAAATTACTTTGTGCAAATGTTTAAAAACAGTTCCTTCTTTTGCGCCAACAGGTGTATATATATAAAAAAAAAATTAATTAAATTTGAAGTAAATCGAGCGGAAGATCTTAAGGTAGCCAAATAATTTATTAAGATTGCCGATCTGAATGTAACCAGGTCCTTCCTTTCTTTTAGGCTGAAGCCTAAAAAACTATTTAACACGAAAATTAACTTCTTCAACACCACATTATTATTATTTTTACATTTTAAGAATGATTCTTTTTTTGGTTAAGATAAATATTTGTAAATATAAACGTATGTTGAGAAGTTCAACTTTATTAAATATCGATCTACAAGTATATCATTTACCGGTACCAAAGAAGTGGCAACCCGTTTTTGTATCCGGAAAACTAATACTATAATTTTGTGAAATGCAGCCAGCTAAAAAGTAATATAAAATTTCAATCTTATTATATATAATAATAAGTATATAATAAATATTTAATAACGGCGATAAGCTTACCGATTTATTAAGACGAATGTAATCGAAACAATACGGGTTTAACTCGTAAACTAAATCAATCTGATATCCCATGAAAACGTGTCTAATATACCACATAATTTTTACGTAATAAGACATAAAAAAGTAGAATACTGCGCACATGATTATCAATAGTACGTTTACCGAAGAAGCAGATATCAACATTTTAACTACGGTTAAAGTTTGATACTTAAGCCGGTGAAAGAGTTCTTTTAACCGCTAAAACAATTTGTAATCCCATCGAGTAATTGTTTTTGGATGTATAAATCGGTATCAT
Organism: Lycorma delicatula; assembly: GCF_047948215.1. Classification (NCBI taxonomy): domain Eukaryota; kingdom Metazoa; phylum Arthropoda; class Insecta; order Hemiptera; family Fulgoridae; genus Lycorma; species Lycorma delicatula. Next base: position 6,569,660 of record NC_134462.1, read on the forward strand.
TTGTAAAGGAGAGAATCTATTTTGAGGAAAAAATTTGAAGAAAATCTTTATAATTATACGCATAACTTGTAAAACACTTAATACGAATCAGGAGCAGTGAAAGTCGAAATAATCTGATATAGGTACAAAACTAACAACTAATCGTCTAGGTCATCCCAACCTCGTAGGGGAAGACACCGCCTTGTGGCGCTTCCGGTCGCAACACCATCAACCCCCCGTTCATAGCCCTGATGGGCTTTAAAGGGAGATCGGCTAGATCAATGTTATTAAAAAAAATCCTGGACTGAACCGTAATGAAAGTCCCTTGGACTACCCTTAATTAAATATTCCATCGTTGGCTGTAAAGGCCGCAATCAAGAGTCGGGAGAAGTAGTTATCCGTCTACGCAGCACAACTTTTTCTGCTTAAAAGTCATTATCTACTCAAAGTCATCGGGAACGAAAAACTAAGAGTATTTTTAAGATCGCTTGATTTAAAGTCTAGTCGATAAGAGCTTCTTCCCGATGTTCTATCTATGCGTTCTGGAAACAAAAGCTAGATCGCTACACTGTAGCTAACGGGACTTATTAGAGGACAATCATCCCGCGACGTAGTTTTCCATATCCTGCTCGTAGAACTCGGTCTTTTCAGGCGTGGGGAATCGATATTGGATTTTACCGGGAGCCGATCAGTAAGAATAGATCCCAGTGTCTGTCACGTATGTACCGTCTTCCTTACTATGACGTTTAAATAAACAAATAACATCTATTTACTTATTTATTAATTACAATAGAGTAAGATACACGCGGGCGCGCGGTCACACACGCACAGGAAATTAATTTTAGTTGAGGAAAATCCAGTGCGAATTATATTTTGAGCAACGATGAAGCAAGGACGATTATAGATATCTTAAAAACATTATCATAACGTATTAAATACAGGCGGCAGAAAATAAAATTAAAAATACAGTATCAGTACGGTCGAAATAAACAAAGTATCATTTTAACAAATAAGATGATATCGTACATATTATTACAGACAGCGTACCGTATAACTAAGTTGTATTAAAATAGATTGTCACTACCAAAGACTACATACATTTTTTAATCGAAAAGGAAATTAAAAACGTCAGTAGATATTACCCATCCGTTCATAAGTTTAGAGAACTTGTTGGTGAGATTTTCATATATAAAATAATGCGGAACATAATCGATTAATTTTTCCCAGGTATACCCGGAAAATTTAATTTATCTTTGTTTCACGATATCGAATTAAATACGTCTTCAAAAATCAGTTCAAATCGTTCCAAAAGTTTTCGTTATCGGAAAAAAATAAATTATTAAAACTAAAAAAGAATATTTTAAAGAGAATCCTGGATTAAAGAAGGCGTTTATAATAACCGCAAAAAATTATATATACACGTAAATATATTCCCCTGAAATTATAATTTAATTACACCAAGATTTCTTTAGATAATAATTACGCATCGGTAAAATATCGCGAAATGTTAACGACCGAATTACAATCGAATGCGCTTACGGTAGAAGGCTATCTGAACGATAGTTAAGTTATTTACACGACTTAAACAAGGAAAACGACGAGAAACGCAAAGGCGAGGAGGTAAGTCTTACTTAGAATTGCTATTGTTACGGGTCAAACAATGAGTTTTACTTTCACCTGCCCGAACCGCAGCTCAGTACAACGTTTTGTTACGGAGCACATGCCCACCGCTTTTATTAAGAGCACAACCACTTCTCGCGCGCTCCATTGTAAATAATATTATTGTGAAAGGTTCCAACTACCACACTCACGCACGAACACAATAAAAACGACTAAACAGTGTATGCAAACTAACAATTCAGTCGTACCTACACCTTCTTAAATAATTCTCGACTCGATTGTAAAATGATAAATAAATTAACTCTTTCGATTTATTATACTAAAACTGTATTTATTATATACAGGCTGAGCGACACAAAACCCGTAACGTAACCGCTGCAGAATCTGTAGGTTATGTTGGAATGAAATTTTACGAATAAAACGGATAAATTAAATAAAAAAAAACATAAAACGTAATTTAAATATTGCGTTTATTTACCTTATTGTCACAAAAGATGTTCGAAATGACCACCCTGGGCGTCGATGCACTTTTGTGCTCGACCGATCATATTGAAAGTCATCTGACGCAAAACGTTGTCGTTCGCGTTGATTTCTCGTTGAATGTTCACCTTCAGTTCATCAATACTGCGGGGATTACATGCGTTCTTTAAGTACCCCCAAAGGAAAAAATCGCAAGTAGGCACTCTGGAGAAAGTGGAGACCACCGTCCTCTGCTGATAGCTCGTTGTCTGTCTCTTTCAGCTGTAATGCGATATCGGTTTCGATTTTAATTCGTGAAGCATTTTACGACAAGATGTATATTTAACACCAGATTGTCGGGATAACTTGCGTAATGATGTTTTCGCACCGGCAGTAATTTTTCAATATCGGTAATGGCCTGCGGAGTCCTAACGGAAGGTTGCTCGTTTCGTTTTGCATTTGAAACCGAACTGTTGTACGCCATTTTTTAACTCCATCGTATATGCTAGGATGCAGACATTCGAAAATTTTTCTACGAATGCTTGTGATCTTCAAACGATCCAGAACAAATATAGGTCTCGATTACAGCTATCGTCCACCGGATTGAATAAGGCATCTATCTTCTTTCTTTTTTCACGTTTAGCCTCCGGGAATTACCGTTCAGAGATTACTTCAGAAGATGAAATGCGCGAGTTTAAATGAAGTGTAATCGTGTACGGTCTAGTTCGACCGTTCCTGAGATGTGCGGTTAATTGAAACCCGACCGACAAAGAACACCGGCATCCACTATCTAGAATTCAAATCCGTTTAAAAGTAACTGCCTTTACTAGGACTTGAACGCTGGAACTTTCGACTTCAAAATCAGATGACTTGGGAAGACGCGTTTTCACCGCTACATCAACTCGGTGCGATAAAATAAGGCATTTTACACAAACACAACTGCACTCGCAATGCTGGACTATAACAATGCGCATACGGCACTGACGCGTAACCATCTGACAAACGGCAGCAACAATCGGTAGTAACACATACATATACTAGTCGCGCTAGTCGTGTAAGAGTCTTTCATAGTGTTGGTTAGCGGTTACATTATGGGTTCGGTTTTACGTTGTTCTCCTATATATAAACATATATTAATTTTTTCAACAAAATCAACGCGTACTATTTTGCTCTGAATAATCTTATCGGTTCGGTATATATTTATCGTCGTTATTCCGGGTTCAAGTCCTAATCGGCAATTTCATTTTTCACACGTTACAAAATTCATTATCGTTTACGAACAGCTGTTGTAGGACGTCAACGTTTCGTTATAAATATATATAATATATATATATATAAAAAATATATATATATATATTACTACGCTTACGTATATTTCTATTGGAGATATATCTTCTCTTGGGGCTCTTTCGAAAAGTCAGAACGAAAAAAAGGTAGTCGCATCAATGATTAGCGCCTAAATATATATCGTATAAATAACCGAAGTTAGTAATAAAAATTTTTAACCTTATATTTACGGACGTTCAAAAATAAAACAATAATTACTAATCCTTAAAAAAGTACCCGCTTCAATCAAACTAGATAACAGAAATGTTCTTTTATTATTCATTTCAGTACAATACTTTGACTATTGAGGAAAGACCTCATATTATTCTTACGTTGACAATATATATATATATATATATATATATATATATATATATATATATATATTTCTTTTAATAAATTACTGAACTAATTAAAAGATCAGCACTCTTTTGGAATTTCCACCCCAATTTTTTTTTTAACGTTATATATTTGTAAAATTTATTAAAAATTCTCGTATAAAATGATTAGATAAAATTATTTTGTAGAAACGACAGTATAATTAAAAATTCGTATAATATATTATAAATGTAACATTTATATATAATCGTAATTACAATTAGTTTTATAAACGCAATACAATGTTTATTTTACTAAACGATAATACTGCAGGATGAAATCTAATTAATATTATGTTGAAGAATCAAATTGAACAAATCTTCCTCATTCTTATGTCAGTTACGGCATACGAGTTACACATAAATAAGAATAAGACAAACTCTATTAGCCATCATCGTTCTATATAATTTGTATATTTAACGTTAATTAGACGAGGTTAGCGAGCGTACCTTCGGTTAGGTTATGTTGATGTACGTGTAATTCGACGTAGATCGTTAAAAGGAAACTAGAAAAAATTACGGGGGTGAAATTCTGAAAAAGTACCAAAAGATCTTTGAATCGACCTACTTAAAAGAGTTGTTTTAAAACAAAATAACAGAATTTTCTGCATCCAAGTTTAACGTATACTAATAATGAATAACGGTTTGAATATTCATTATCGTTCTTTGAATTGTTTTTATTTTGTAATTTATTTAATATTTCCATATATTTATCCAATTTACTATCGTTTAACGTATTTAAAAGTACGTTAAATATAGATTATATTTTAAATGTCTAGTGAAGTTTATTTAGCGACACTGATCTGATTAAGATTTTACTAAGGTTTCCGTTAATCCTTTCAAGAAAATTCTAGGGTACTTCCTTTTCTTTCATCGAGCGGTACAATTACACATTCTCGACTCGATATAATGTATTATAATCTAACGATCAGAAAAAATAAGGTTGTCTTATTGTTTAAAATTAAATATCTCAAATGTTATACTAATAATAACATCATTGACTAGGCTGAAATTAAAAATGATTAAGAGATTGATATGGCCGTTATTTTTAAATTTGGTAAAATAAAAAATGAAATTATTTCGAAGAGAGAGTAGGATTAAACCAAATTTCTGATGAAGGAATGACTAACGAATTTCGGTAGCATTCGTCGAAAAGTAAATATTCACGCTTAAACAATATTCGTTCGTTTTTTTCTTCTTACTTTAATGTCCCAAATAACCTAGAGAATTACAGATTCTTCACCTTACCGATGTACGGTAACGGAAACAATATCAAACTGCAATCGATCAGACATATAAAAAATCTGATGTGGACACCATATGACTTCCTTGTACGCCTATTAAATTACTTATACACACTTTTTTTTTAAATGAAAAGTACGGGTACATAAAATTTTATTTCATTAATAACTTTTGATATTTTATCACATTTTGTTTTCTTTTTATTACTGAATTATTATTTATCGTAATTTTTTTTACAATCACAGGTTAATAATTATTAATAAATCAATATAGTTAAATAAAAATAAAAAAAATTAAAAAAAGGAGATGAAGTCCGATTCGAAACGATGTGCGTTCCCCGGGTAAAACGCAAATATTTCATTAATTAAAATTTTTTTGGGTAAAATTCCGGAACCGATGAAAATAAATACTAACGATAAATCATTGAAAAGCTATCGATGAGGGCTTATTATGCGGTTACGAAAAAGTCCAAAATCCAATTCTTTTTGGATTTTGGGTTTTTTTTGGACACTTTTGATTCACTCGATTGCAATCGAAAGGGGAGGTGCACAACTTGATGTTATAATAGCCCTAAATCCGAAACTTCAACACCCTACGGCTAATCGTTTTTGTGTTACGCGAGAAATATACGTACGTACGTACAGACGTCACGCCGAAACAAATCAAAATGAATAACAGGGATGGTCAAAATGGATACTTCCGTTGAAATCTGAAAACCGAAAGTTTTACGAGATCACAATACTTCCTTTACTTCGTACAAGGAAGTAAAGGCTAAATAAACATAGAATCAATTTCATTACGATCTATTTTTCAAGTTCCAGTATAATTTTTAACTATGTAGTTCATCGATTTTAAGAGAATTTCGTGTAAGTTAATTTTAGAAATGTCGCGTTTAAAAATAATTCTCGGTTGTTTATCGTCGATATAATTTCAGGTCAAGGTTTTAATTCTAATGAATTTAAATTTTGTAGGATATCTACCACAACCATCTTTAGTGTGAACAGACATAACGGGTTTTTTTTATTATATTTACGATATAAAAACATAAAAGAAAACCAGACAAAAAAAAAATTGTAAACCCGTCTGAATAAATTAAACCAAACCGACCGGTGTAATTAAATGAAGAAATAACGCCACGCACAACAAATAAATTGTATGGTTTTGTAAAAAAAAACCAGCTTAAAATTTTTTTCCCATTAAGAGTACAAAAACAACCAAACACTTATCTTAAATCTTAACCTTCCGACATGTAACCCACTCTACGATCATCCTAACGTTATGTGTCCCCATTCTTTACGACTATGCGCCATGCAATTCTTTAACAGGAAAAACTAATTTCATTACTTTACAGGAGTAAGGTAAATTAACTTTTTTTTTCACGAATAAATCCATTACATTTGTTTTAACGAGTTTACAAAGTTCTCTTTTGAATCGTTAGAAAAAAGAATAAAAATTCTACCTGTCATAACGCAAAGAACAAAACAATAAAATTTCCACATTAATAACAAAACAAACCGGATTAGAATGAAAATTAAAGTATAAAGTTAAAAAAAAAAAAAATAGGTTACAAGAAATAACTGTAATCACTACTAAAAAAAAACTGATATACCCGAAAAAATAAAGGAGTTTAGTGTTAATCAAACATAACCTTGAAATTTATTAATGAAATGAGTATAAATGATGAGTTAAGTATTCCGAGGATAACAATATTCTAACAACCAAAAAGATCATTTTGTTGTTTAGGGGAGGAATTATTTTGTAAGGTAGTGTTTCCGCCGCTTTTGACTGTATTATGTCTAAAACCGGTAGAAGTATGCAGAAGAGCATCATAACCAAGAGTATATCCAGGGGAGAAAGGCGGGATCTAAAATTTTTTTTTTAAAATCCCATTCTCCCACACTTATGAAAATTAACTCTAGACATAACCATATCGACGTCATGTCTAGCGTACCGACGTCATCTCACACCGGTGCATTCCCTTATAAAAAAAATTATAAAATCGCTTCAAAATGATATATGACAAACAGCGATTAATAAAAACGTATTCTAAAATTACGCGATGAAGTGATATATTTATAAAAAAGATGTTCGAGAATTCTCAGTTTCAATGAAAATTTCTACTTCCTTCTTCTTTTCCTGTTGAACCATTAACTGGTGTGTGAAGTTTTTTTAACCGCCTAAACAGTTTTAAACGCTTAAAAAAGTCCTGGTCATTTTTTTTTCTGTCGACCAGAAAAAAGATTCTGTTCAGAAATTCATTTTCTGTTGACCACGGACTTTTCCGTGGTAATTGTTTTCTATCGGTATTAGGCTTCATAGTTTTTTTTCTTTTACGGTTGCTTGTTAACCCAGGAACCCCAAAAAACAAAAAAAAAGTAGGGAGGAGGTAATGTTCATACGTATGTACGTAGTGTGCAGGCGTGTTTGAAGTTTAATACCTTTTGACTGGATATACCGATTTTGATGAAATGTTTTTTTTTTTAAACTCTTGTATTTAGGGCATTTTGTCGGTAAAATATTGGGATCAATATCTCTAAGGGGTAGGGGTGGATTATTGAGGGGCAATTTTCTAAAAATTTTGCAAACATAACCCCGCTATTAAACTCAGAACATCCGTGCGTGCTTTTCTTACAATTTGCCCCCAAATTCCCTCTTCCTAAAAAATCGAAAAATCTATCTTTATTTCTCGCAAATATTTTTTAACCGAATTTTTTTGTGTTTCTCCTAGGCAGAGTAATAGTGCAAGCGACCAAAAATAAAAAATAATTTAAGGGAAATATTGGTGATCGGGAAGCCGATCAAAGTTTAAAAATATAGATTTTTTGAATTTTTATAACTTTTTTTGTTTTATTTAAACTTTTAATAACGTTACAATAAAATTATCGTAATTCAACTTCCACCACAAACACGAAGTCTTAGGTAACTTTGTATTGGTTGTACATTTTTACGTGAAATTTTTTTAGTTTTTTTCATTCAACATAGTGAACAGAATAAAACATTCGTAGAAAGTGATTTTGGAGGTGGGGACCAAAAAAATACCGATTTTTTAAAACTTTTTTTTGTTTATTTAATCATATAATGATAATTTTACAATAAAACTTCATCAAAAACTACCCCCGCCGCAAAAAATAAATGTTAAGATAACTTTATTCATGTACAGTTATTTTTTCACTACGAAAGAATATACTAATGCCAGGAAAGTATTACAACGTTGCGGTCCGCTTTCTGAACGTATATTTAATATGATTAAGCGATCGATATTCAATTGAATCGCATAAATAATTTCAATGTAATTTGATCATCCGGTTACACATCTTACCGTTTATCCCCGCTTCAGTTCATTTTATTTAACCGGTAATGTACAGTTGAAGTCTTCGTTATAACAGAGTAGTTAACGTATATGTAGACGGTCTCTTTGTTTTATGTTCCTAACTAAATTATAACGTCAGCATTACGAGGGTGTATTCAAACCACAGTTTTACGGGCCACCTCTATTTTATAAAGCAAATTAATTTATACGGCATTAAATAAACCTGTTAATTAAGATAACTGTAGATCTTTTCAATAAAAAAAAAAAAAAAATCTCAACGACTGAACAATTAAGATCTTGATAAAAAAAAAAAATGTGTAAATAAACCAAAGCATTACAGATATACAAATGTCTAAATTACTAAACTTTCGGAAATAACCTTCGATCACAATAGTACGTAGGTTAGCAAAATGTTCGTATACTTTGGCAGCTAATTTAGCGCCTACTGATTATCACGTAGCGACCTACTTTTAACCGGTAATGAATCTATTTTAAATTTTAAAAAAACAAATGAAATATTTTCTAAAATTTTTTATTACGTAAAATAAATGTCGTTAAATGTAATTGAAATCGGATAATCGTTTAAAATAAAAAGTAAAACTGAAGATCAACAAACCATTTTTAAAGTTATTTCTAAATGACTGATGAAATTGATTTAAACAGTAAGACCGTTTTAACATAAATAAGATAATTTATTTAAATATAAATAAATTAAACGTTTTTAGCCTCTTGTTGTTTTAAACAAACTACTACGGTTTTTTGGGGGAACGGAATTACAAATATAAACGTTTTGTAAGCGCATTCTTAGACCAGAACTTGCAATACGGTTAACAAAATTTACAAATAGAGGTTTTCACGGATCGATCCACGTGTGAACTTCAAAAGCCGTTTAGTAATTCAAATTGGAACGATATTAATATGTTTTCAGTGTTTTTTAATTAAAATCAAATAAACATAACTACAAAGAAATATTTTAGTAATATTAACAATTTTTAAGATAATTATTGATCCCTGATTATTCGTCACAAAGTAAGCCGATTGTAATCTATCGAGTAACGTGCCACATCGTATTATTATTAAAATAGAGACCGATAACAAATATTATTTATTTCTAATAATATTTTTACTTTCCTGGCATCATAGCTCTAAAACTATGCTGCAAGAAGGAAAGTACGTTAATCGGCCAAACAATGGGGTGTGGGATTTTTTTTTAATTTCTCAATGACCCATGACCCAGTGACCCCCAAAAAACAAAAAAAAAGGTGGGTTATGTTCATACGTATGCAAGAAGTGTGTTGGCGTGTTTGTAGCTTAATAACTTTTGAGTAGATAAACCGATTTAGATTAAATTTAGCACAGAGAATCGTATACACGAGGCAATTTGTTGGTAAAAGTTTGCGATTAATATTTCCATTTGGAGGGGTAGAGTCAATTCAAAATTTCACTAAAATAAGCTCGCTTTATATTAAGCTCAGTACATGCATATAATGTATACTAGCATTTTAAAAAATATTCTTCCCATTTCCCAAAAGTTAATTTTTAAAAAAAATTCTTTAAGCCGAATATTTTGACTTTCTTTAACTCGTGTATCATAATTTTTCCACTATATAAGAAAAAATAACCAATGCCGGGAAAATATTACAACTTTACTGTCAACTTTTTATTATATGAAAATTACAAATTTAATATAAGTTGCTGGAAATCAGTTACCTACAACAAACTACGGTAGTAGGAATACCAAACATTTCCTATTATTTATTTATAGAAAAATAATTTAATATATATTTTTTTCTCTAATATATAAACAGTATTTTTAACTACAAAGCCGATTCACACAAATATGCAAAAACAAAATTTTAAACCGCTTATCAACATACCATACCTACTGGTATTTCACGACGGTGAAAAACGCCGGATAACAAAATATGTAAAGTAAGAATCGTTTATAGCGACATCGGATGTAATTACATATCGGATATAGCGATGAAAAACTTGTCTCTTGGATGGTTTGGTATGCTGTTAATTCATAAATATAGTACGTATATTGTTTATAATGATATCGGTTATTATGACTTATTTTTCCTACTGCAATGTAACATTTTTTATCGCATACAATGACGGACGGACGGACGTGATTCGTCAGTAACGTAGTATAACTAGATTGTAGCTAAAGAAATATTTTGACGGTTAAAATGAGTCACCTTTTCTCAAACATGGTACCGCTTTGTTAAATGAATAAATCAATAATTAATGTAATCCACCTTACCAGCACCGCTGATATATACTCTAGATCTTTCGGCTTACTTGGAAAGCTATCAAACGGAGTTAAAATTAATACGTTTAATGTCAAAAGTTTAAATCGTAGTTAAAATTTAAAAACAGTCATGACTGTCCCGGTATCTCACAGTATACTAGTAGGACGGGAACAGTCACGACTGTTTTTAAATTTTAACTGTGATTTTTTTAAACTTTTGTCTAAATTTACTAATTTCAACTCCTGATGATGGCTTCCAAGTAAGCCGAAAGATATAGTGCGCATATCAACATGCCGGTAAGGTGGATATTACATTAATTGTTAATTTATTCTTTTCCTTTTTACCTGCGTATGTACCATATTTCTTATTTTTCTTATCTTCTTCCTGAACCAGATTATTGTAATCTAAAGCAGCCGTATTCAGTTGTTATTAATCTTTTGCTGTGAACGTATCGTATCGTGCAGGTACAGTATTTTATTTTACGTATCCTGTGTAATTCATTTAATAGTGATTTGATTACGAGGAAAATACGCACATATCTGGCGGTTAGAGAATGGTGAAACCATTAAAAAAGATATTGCCCAAGAATTAGGCGTAGGTCGTTCGACAATATCGGTGATGTGAAACGATTAAGAAAAATGTTTAAAAAATTCTATGAAATCAAAAGAATGACGGCCTAGTCAACATTATGATGTAGACCAAGCCTGTTAAAACGGTTTAAATACCAGAGGGCTAGTGACATCCCTATTAGCGGCCCTATACTGCAAACTAAGCCGAACGATTTTTTGAAAAATTCGGTAAATCACGTGAAAACTTCAGCTTGGATAAAACGGTTCCGTCAGCGTCACGATATTATGCCGGGAAGAATAAGCGGCGAGGCCGCAGCAACTCCAACCGATGTGTCAGAAACACGGCTAGAAACCATTTGGCCAAAATTAAAAGAGGGCTATTCAGACGAAAAAATTTATAATGCTGATGAATCCGGTATTTTTTTTTAAATTGTGGCCAGAAAGAACCCTTCGGTTTAAAGCAAAACGTGTTCGGGGGGGGGGGGAATTATCAAAAGAAAGACTAACAGTAATAATTTCTACAAATGACTGAAACTGACAAAAAAAAACTTCTGCTTATAAGGAAAACAGCTAAAACCCATGTTTTAAAAATTTTAAATCGCTTCCTGTTATGTACAAAAGTAACAAGAAAGCTTGGATGACAAGTGGATGTCTTTACGTCTTGGTTACGAAAACGGGACCGTGAATTAAAGATTGAAAATAACAAAATTCTGCTGCTCATTGACAACTGTCCGGCTCATCCGCATGTTGAAAATCATTCGTGTATATTAGTGTTCTTACCACCGAAAACAACAGCAGTCTTACAGCCCTTAGATCAAGGCGTGATCACGTCGGTAAAAGCCACTACAAAACACATAATTTTACAAACGATACAGAATTTACTATTCTGGATGCTATAATTACGTTAGAAAGATCCTGGAATGAGATTTCTCCGCCGACTGTAAAACGTTGCTTTTTACATGCAAGAGTTTTACCACAGGCTGGCGAAGTTACTGACGTCGCATACGAAGAAGATTCTTTAGCGGAATGGAGCAACAATCTGCAAATGCATTGTTTGGAGATTATCAGGAGGTTGACAAAGATTTAGAAACGCGTGAAACCGTAACAGATGATGATGTAGTCGCTTAGTACAAGCAGAAATAGACGGGGACGTAGGTAATGACAACGAAGGTAACGATGAAGACATCAACCCGACAAATCTTCCAGAAGTTTTAGCGGTGATGAAAACCGTTGGCCGGTTCTCAGTTTTACAGAAATTGCTCATTAAGAAATAATTAGTGTTTATTTTGATTTAGAAAAGAACCTTCAAAAATTGTATTACAACACGAAATATTCGAAATAAAGCAAAATAACAGACTTTTTTTGCAATTTTTCCCTATCTTATTTTACGCTATCCTATTTTTGTTTTATTATGTAATTTTATTACGGAAATAAATTATTATTACGTTTAATGACTATTATTTATTGAGTATTACTATTTGACTATCTTACAATGCCCGTGTTGGTGATGATTTAAGATCGTCAAGTGGAATAATAATAATAATAATAAAGTTATATATATATATATATATATAAATCATCACCAACAAAAGCATCAATTGATTTGCGTCACCAAAGGAAGAGGCTGATCATGTCCATCGCCAATATACAGAACTTCTAAGGATTCTGTATTTTATATTGAAAATATTTCGTTTTTCTTGTATCTAAATTTAACACCGATTACAATACATAAACAAAATATAATAAACCACGACTAAATAATATTTAATACCTACCTATTTATACCACGAATTAATAATAACAGCGTTCAATCAATTAAGCAAATAATCCATGTATGGAAGTCTTTATATGATGAAAATCCATTGTAATAAAAAGAAATTAAAATTTCTTGTATCTTAATATCTAAATGTATGTAACATCTTCATTATTCTTGTATATAATTCTGGGTAATCTGTAACAGGGTGGAAAAAAATGGGGTTTCCAAGATAAAAAAATCATACCTCCCTTAATAGGCACAGTATCGAATCGGTTTAAAGTGGTCGTTGGTACTCTAAACATTGCCTAAAACGTTTGTCCGTAAAACTTTTTTATATGACCAACCCTTACGGCAAGGAATGACCAAAATGTCTGAAATCTACCTCCGCCTTCCGGCGTGCCGAAAGGGATTTTTTTTATTTAATAAGTAGTTCGTGTGTAAATATAAATATAGCAATAAAATAAAAGAACTAAGAACTACCAGAAGTCACAGAATTTTGATATTTAAGTTGTAAAGTTACTGAACACGGACAAAGTAAAGAAGGATAAAGCGTACTTGGATAAGCCGAAAGAGTTTTTATACATAGAAAAGAAAACTACTGGCATCAATAATGGATTTGGAGATTAGAAATAGATTCTTACAAATATCTGTACGAAGTTACAAAGCTTTATAAGAATAAACACGGATAATAGGGGAGTCGTTACTAAAATACACATAGAAACTTTAGAAAACCGGTGTTACAAAATATAGTTGAAAATCATATGGCTTTATAATGCAGAAATACGAAGAGGTGTTGGAGAAAAGATAATTTTGCGATAGAATCTTGTAAAAAAGATAACAATGTAAGTGGCGTGTAGGAAGACAAATTAGTTCACATGTGTACGGTTATATCGTTCCTTATTTCTTCATTCCATTAAATCCTTTTGTTAGGATTTAAATCGCTTGGTAAAAGGCTTTTCTTTTTAATTTACAAAGATAACACCTTTCTTCGAAAACAATTCAAAGAACATTTGAATTTTTTTAACATTTCAGTTAAAAAAAGTATAACAGTAAAATAGTCGTAGCGTAAATGAAATAGTAATCGAGTAAAAAAGGGAATGAAAAATGCAATATTTAAAAAATACAATTGAATTTTGATTACGTATGTAGTTAGTGTACAGCAGAATATAATTAATGAAAATCGCTTCGTTGAAGAAAGGATTTATAGGGGGATCAAAGAAAGGACTGACTGAAGTAAAGTAGAGTAGAAGGCGGTAATTTGCAATTTTCCGATTTGTTATGAGAAGGAAACGAGCGAGTGCGGGACAAACGTGGCGCCACATGGACTGTCACCGTTGTCAAGGCAACCTACATACTGCGACGTCACCATATAACATCCCCATTCCGTTTCCCTCGACGCACCCTCGAATGTTTTCCGTCGGTACAAACACATTTTCAACATATCTACCGCCTACACCGTAAGTAAAATACCGACACGCAGCTAGCGTTACGTAAAACCGCACGATTTAACACGGAATAAATTACAAGTATACTACTTACAACTTTGGCAAACGTAACGCACATCTTAACGGCTTTACTGTGTCTGAAGGGTAAATACGACGATGGGCATTAAACCAAGAAGAATAAAAACGTGAACAGAGTAACCGATTACCATCAATCATCTCTCTTTTGTTAATGCTTTTCATGTAATTCAATCAAATATCTATTAGCGAAAATGTACATAACGCAAAATAAATAATTACATTCTTCACTCGAAATTAGTACATTAAAATGGCGAACTGTTAAAATAATTTTTTTTTTTTTTAATACAAGTATTTTTACCGCTACAAATTCGATAAAATAGAATTTTCCTTTACAATAAGGAAATTAATAATAAAAAAAGGGTGTCCATTTAAACTAATTTCTAAATAGTTTTCAGAAACAGGAGTTTTATTTTGAAAGAAAATCCAAATATAATATTTTAAGTTATGCTCTTCATGATCTGTCCAACTGTTAATGCAAAGATATTTCAACCTTTAAATGAAATATTTAACGCCAATTAGAGATGAAATATTCCTGGAATAAAACCGTATGCATGTTAAATATTAAAAAAATATATATATAATAATAATGAACACGAAGAGGCGTTTTTACCAGACTACACGCACATAGGAGTGGTAATGTTTCACTGTTATGTATTTTTTCCCCGTCTGTAGCTTCATAGATCCAACCAATTACAACTAACTTTTGGGTAGCAGTAACAAGCCTTGGTTTGGAAATAACATAGACGATCTTAAATTGTCTTAACCAAAAAGAAAATGCTTCAGTAGGGGGAAAAATTAAAAAAATTACAATAATTTCAAATTTTAATGATTGTATTCCAAAAAAAAGAAACACGTTTTGCCTTTTGTGATTTTTTCGAAAAATTCATCGTTCTCTAGGTATAAGCGAAAAATACGCTCGGCAAAAGGAAGCAAGAATGCATCGCGTGTGTTACACGAATGTACAATACTCATTTACATTCAAATTTCTGCTTAAGTAGTACCACGTTTCTACAAAATAAAAAAAAATATAGATAAAATAATTATTAAAAAACAAAAACCCGACGTTACTGATTATACACATCTACCTAGAATAATTATGAAAGACGAACGATAAACATGTTTTTTATTTCTTTTATTACAAGCACTTTTTTTCAGGATACAGTAAGTCAGTTAGCGATGTGAAATTTAATATTACTTCTACATTTTTTGTTGTAGTCGGGGGAGCCTGTGAGGGTTGTGCGAGATGGTAAATTTAATGGCCTCCACTTTGTTAAGATTAACAGGCACCCGAATACACCGTAAAATAAATGTACAAGTAACATTAAATTTCACGTCGCTGACTAACTTACTATATCCTGAAAAATGCACGTAACCAAATAAAGAAAAACTTGTTTAACTGTTTTTCGTTCGTTTTCTTCATAATTATTCTTAGTACACATCTTTACGAACGTTATATGATTTTAAAGAAGAGCGAACATAAAAACGTTTAAAAGTAAAATCCATACGCCTAATTTTGATCTATCCAAACCCGTAGGCCTCGGCCTTTCATCCGGAGGTCCCGGGTTCGAATCCCGGTAAGACTTGATATATAATTCCATTTCCAATTCCCACGCGCAAGCCTCAAGCGTAAGTGGCGCGATGAAGAAAAAAAAATAGGACAATCCGAATTAGAACAACTTAATTTAAAATCAAAAGACACCTTATAAGAGTTAAAATTTACAAAAAAAAAAAAAATACGAGAAGCATACAACATATAGGTTCAAAAGAAATTAAATACACCCGTAAATTCGATTGAATTCATAAATACCGTACCTAACTTGATGTAGGCATCAAATTCGATACAGATATACTTTTCTAAGAATAGATACATAAACCCTCCGTACACAACACGGGTAATACTATTTTAAGAAAAAAACAAGGCTGAACACAAATGAGAGGCTGAATAATCTAGTAATACTATTCAGCTAAATTTTATTCATATTGTCGTGTTCGCGGTTCGACCAGGAATTGAGAGACTAACTGACTGAAGATTTCTTATAAATACAATTTATTGCTGTAAAAACATAGAAAATAAAATAAATAGTTAAATATTAAATAATAAATGATACGACAAAAAATCGTAATTTAAATAAGGACAAGATTTGTTATAAAAACCAGAATACAGTCCGATTTACTAGAAATGTTATAACGACAGCTAGAACCTAATATTACATTAACAAGACGACACTAGAAAAGTTTGAAGTTCATACGATTCAATTTTCGCAAATAATTTTACTTTTCCTGATGACAATAAAACTACTCTACACTTTATGAACGAATAGAATACTGTCGGTTTCACATTTACCAATACTGTGTAACTCGCCGAACAACTTCTTGCATTCACCCACTGTCCACAAAGAAATGCTCTTGACGTACTCTTCACCGGTTACCAAACGCTTGCTGTTGTCATCGCAACCGCATCGAACTCGACTTGCAAAACTACTAACTGTTATCGCTTGTTATCACGACCGCATCGAACACAGCCTCCCTTAAGTACTGACTTTTTCCGCCGGTCCCTGGCAGTACTTATATCCCCTGGCTTATCACGACCGCATCGAACACAGCCTCCCTTAACTACTGACTTTTTCCGCCGGTCCCTGGCAGTACTTATATCCCCTGGCCTGCAGAACCGGAACCCGACTCGTTTCTTTAAAAATTTTTGAATAATTCCCATCGTCCGCGCCCTTACGTTTTTCTATAAATTCTTATTCCGGTCCGGTAACCCTTCTGGTTAAACAAGAGCTTGTTAAACGGAGCTGTTACTTTGAGAAAAGGATCCATTTTTTTTTTTTTTATTCTTATTTTCATTATTATTTTCCCTTTCTTTCTTCTTAATTAAAAGAAATCCGTTACTCTTGCCCTGTTACAATGTAATATAAAAAAACAAGATAAATGGTGTATCGTCTAATTTAAAATAAACCAAATAGGGCAAAAGAGTCTGATTTAACGGCTACCGATGTTAATTTTTATTAATCACGAATTAAACGTTCAGCATGAATGCACAACTAATTGAAATGTTAACATATCATTCCCGTTCCTAAATACACGGAATACATAAAATGTAGAATTGATATCGCCAAGCATTAATATACGTAGTATCGCGGTTGATTACATCAGTACAATAATAAAAGAACCAGCGCAACAGGTTTTTGTAACAATCTCTTCAGGGGAGTCCACGATACATACTGTATTTATCTACATAAGCCTCGCCATCGCTTAAGACCCGCAAGTTACTTTTAAGATTAATGAGAAAGAGAGGAGAAAAAGAAAAAAAAGCTTTAAAATGTATACTCATTTACAACAAGACGCTTCAATAAACGGGAGATACGGTATCGGTAAAAATAAACAACACTACAGACAACAGTATTAATCCTGTTAAGACAACAGACATAACAATATTAATCCTTAGTGTACAAGATGGTGGGGTGGTGTATCTAACATGAGCTTCACCGTTTTCGCTCTACCAAAGTGCCATCTACTGTCACATCACAATAAGCTCAGTACCTTTCCTTGTACTCTTCCTCTAGAGGCAGAGGCGGGAATAGATTCAAAGATGAATAAAATTCATCTTTGTATAAGGGCGGTACCTATTTTTGCTTAACCTATCATAATCACAGTCGTATACGACTACGGCTTGTAAGTAATAATATTTTGCGAATACCATTTCTGTTTTGTTTTTTATTTGTCAGCTTTTACTATTTGTGAATCAGCGTTTTTTAAAATGGAAAATTTGCGTTCAAGTAAGACATTTTAAGAGAATTTCAACTACAAGAAAGGGAAGAATTTGACTTTGTGAGGATAAAGATTTTTCGTGTAGCGAATGTGAGGACGACTTGATGTCGAATGGCGATAATGCGGATAATGTTTTCGATGACGATGACGATTTTCCGGTGAAAAAACACGATAATTATTCTTAATTAACAAAAAAATAAATCCACGCTAGATTTAAGATTGTTGATTTCCAAGTTCGTGAGTGTACATTTCAAATATAAGATGTAATAATATTGTATTTAATTAAATAACGAATCGTTCATGCGGTTATCATCGTTCAATCGTTACGAGGATTCGAATAATGCCCGCACCCAGAAATTTTAAATAGATCGTGAAAAATGCTAAGGGGCTAATGGGAATAAATACGATATATTATCCGCGCGTAAACTGTATCATCACCTAGCTATAGGAAAACGATACGGTTACGCGATACAGATACAAATGTGAATCTATGTATCGTTGTTTTACGCATCCGATTTCATAAAACACATTCATTCGCATTTTAGTAGTAGATATGGCTCTTCTTATAATGTAATCTTATTTCCGGTGTTAAAGGAAATGTTACGATTACCAACATACTTCTTTAAGTCGGCCGATATCAATTCTACATAATCCCAATTAAAAACCGGATGGTGCGAATGTTTGCCTATAGCGGCACCGGTTCGGTCACGTGCTTTAAAGAAAAGAATTACGAATGTTTTCTTTTGTCGCTTCTAATATCTAATATCTAAATACCACTACAATATTTCAATTACACAATTACATCGATGTAGTACAGTAAAATAAAATAAAAAAATAGAAAACCGAAATAATATTTAAAACTAGTGAAGCGATGTAGAATTAAATATAGTAATTGAAACTTAAAGAATTAATTTAAACGATAAAATAAACACTTAACACCCGTACAACTAATCAAACGATAGGTTTATTACCTGTATGTATATATACGGATTATATTTCCCCCGTCGTCCAACGGAATGTTGTCGCCCGGTTTATAAGGTCATCGGACTAAATTGTTATTTTTATGCACAACGATAATTTTACACCGCTGTTCATAAAAGCGAAAACCGAGCTCAATGCCCTTTTAAATCGTCAGATAAAATTATATTAAACGATACGGAAAAAATCGCTTGTGTAAAATGAGTTTTTTACTGACCTAAATAGCCTGAATTGCGATTACGTAAAAAAAGAAAAAAAAGGCCGATTATATCTACGAGTTCGTAATTTATTTATTGCATATCAATTAACTATAACATTTATCAGTAAAAAAAATATTAACTGTTTTTTAATCTTAATTTTTTCGTGTCTAATGGGTTTAAAAGAATACTAATTGCGATGTTTACTTCTCTCGACCTTGAATTAATTTATCAGTAATATCTTTCGAATTTTTCACGTAATATTTTTACGTATTTGATTCTACACAGGCGTCTAGAATTCTACAGGCTACTAGTTTCTAACCTTTCGTTCTTTTAAACTGCAGCCAATTTTTTAAATAACTAAAGTAAGTAACTCTGAAGGATAGTTAGGAATTAAACCGCGCCCTAACTTGGTAATATAAGCCGAAGGAAAATTTAAGGAAAAAAATACTTAATTCCTGACAATTTTGTTCCGATTTTAGCATAATAAATACTCAAGCACTTAATTTAAATAACTTCATTAAATAAAAGGAGTCGCAGAAGCTATCGAAGCTAAAAATTATATCTTAGATAAAAATACAGAAAAAATGCACGCACCGATTTTTTCTGAATTTATTAATGCCGATCTGTTCAATAAGAAAACAATAAGCAACCCGCTTATTTCCCAATGTGATGAGGGTGATGTGTACAACATGTAAATGAGGTGTAGTCTTTTACAGATTCAGGCCGACCGTTTCTGAGATGTGACGTTAATTGAACTCCGACCACCAAAGTACACCGGTATCCACTGTCTAGTATTTAAATTCGTATAAAAGTAACCGACTTTTATTACGATCTAAACCTTCGACTTCGAATATGTTGTTACACTTTGAATATGCTGTTACACAACTAATTTGCGATTACGAGTTATCCGCTAGACCAGCCCGGCGGACTGAATTATTAGTTTATTAATACGCTTCTAAAAAACAAAATTGCTGAGTATTCTTCTTACATTCTTTAATGAAACTTAAATAATTCGAAATGTAGTAATATTATGGACGCGCTGTTAATTAAGTTTACATATTTTTCCGTTAAGTAATGTAACTGTATAGACTGCGGACAACCTGATCCGAGGCACAAGTCGATCCAAAGATCCATAAGAATATCAAGCGGCCAAGCCAAACTTGGGAGGTAAAGTGAGCAGCGAAGTAGTTTCCTGTTGCCTTCTTCACGTAAACTATGAAAAAATTATTTATTTGACGTCACAGTTACTCTACACCCTAACAGTTCAATATCGGTTTAAGTTTTAATCGAGCTTCATCAGTTTTAACCAAATCGATCAGGGTTAAAATTATTCCCTAAGGTATTCTCAATAAAATCAATAATTCATTCTGTTCTAGATTTTGTGATTTAATTTCGTTATTTGTACGTTAAGGGAACCGCGACCTCTTAATTTTATATGTTCATCTTTAACAAATTTTCTCAAGAACGTAAAAGACAGATCTTTCCTAATATAAAATGTATAGATATACTTTTTTAAATTAAATATCGATTTTTTACAGTCAACGTCAATATTTCTTTATAACGTTAATAATTATTTTAATAAAATATAAAATGAAAATCGTCGCAAATAAAAACAGGATTTAAACAAGAAGATGGTCTTTCACCGATGATTTTTAACACGGTTTTAGATAAAGTCAAGAAAACTTTCTAGGCAAATAACGACGCGAATGCAAAAATAGAAACGACGAATCATAACGTCAAGATTTAATGTTTAGTTTTTGCCGACGTCTTAATACTCTTTGCAGAATCAGAACAAGTAGCTAACAACCAAATCGAATTAAGCGACCGAAAGTAATAGCTGAAAAAACAGGCAGGTAGATCTCCTTTTCATAGACAGAAATGACGACAAATGTCAATAAATATCCCAAAAAGACGATAGAAAAAAGTACGGAAAATTAAGATCACATCACGGACCATTTTAAATCCCTTAGAGATATAATTAGTAGAAACGGAACAAATAAACTACTGACTGAACCCAAAACACACTAATTGCGGTAGAACAATTAAACTTTTACACAAAAAAATATTTACAATAAAAAAAAAAAACCTTTCCAAAAAATCCAAAATTAAGGCATTACAGCACTGTTGTAAGACCAGTGTTCTTGTACGGGGTGGAAACCACAAACAAAATCGGAATAGAAAAACTACTCAAGATACAAAGAAGAATTCTAAGAAGGATCTACGATCCAAGAAGAACACAATAAGGCCAAACACTGAGATCAAAAAAAGACATACGATTAATCTGAAGTCCTGGAAGTAACACAAAACCTGGAAGAAAAGGACGATTAAAATTCTAAAAGGTAAAAAAGAACCGATCAAGGTTTAACAAACAGATTTTCAATAAGCTCAGGAATTATAAAGGTCAGGTGACAATTTTAAACAGATGAATGAAGAACCCGTAAAGTTTAACGTTACAGAAAATTACTGTCTAGATCGAAAAGAATACAGAAAGAAAATGTTTGAATGAAAAGTTCCTATAGATGAAAAGAAAAAACTGAGTAGAGAATAACGGACGAAAAAAGAAGAGCTAAACGGTCCCAAAGAATAAAGAATTTCTAGAAGAAAAAGAAAGAAACTAATGATATTGGCGTGATCTTTAAAGGCCTCTCCGCGGAGAAAAAAAATAAAAAAAATTTTATCAAATTTAAAAAACTCTACTGTATCAGTATTTAACCCGATATCGAATGAAAATACCTTCCAAATTTAGTTAGAGCAGCTTTTACAATTTCTGATAAATTCTTAACCGATAAATTTACTTAACTATTAAAATCCTCCGCTATAGACCGATCTGATGTTTCTCATGTAGATATATATTTTCTAATTTTCTTTTGGCAAAGTTTTTCTATTAACTCGAACCCTCTTTTTACGAATCGCTTTTCTTTCTGCATCCCCAATTAGTGTGGTTTATTGAGATCTGTAATCGGTCTACGTAAGTTTTTCATTACTAATTTATCGTTAACATTATTTTAAGTAACGAAAGTGCATCGTATAATTATATAATACGGCAGAATTCTGCAAAACTCATCGTTTTTGAAAGCACGTACAAATGACATTACTTAGAGATTCATTTGGATTTAATATTCTTCCCGATACGAATTTTTCAATAAAAACTTCTCTTTTCTTGGCATATTGGAAACTTTTATAGTATTATACGATGCAGTTTTATTAGATAAAATATAACAAAAGGATTATAGGAAACGAGTGAA
This sequence comes from Lycorma delicatula, assembly GCF_047948215.1. NCBI lineage: Eukaryota > Metazoa > Arthropoda > Insecta > Hemiptera > Fulgoridae > Lycorma > Lycorma delicatula. Next base: position 6,592,270 of record NC_134462.1, read on the forward strand.
TGTAAGACCGATGAAAGATCACGATCGAAGAAAATTAATTTTATCTTTATCTTTCAAATTTTTTATAAATAAAAATCCCTTAAAAGATTATCATAGTTTTCTCCAAATAATTTATTTTTATGAATTCGCATAAAATATATTAAAAAAGGTAGATTTATACGCTATAAAAAAGATAAATCGCATAACAAAACCAAAATAACATCTTGAACAATTTTATTAAATCTTTATGAATGGATTCAGAAAATTATGAACTTCCACAATCTGCGTAAAAAAAAAAATTTGTCGGTTACAGTACTATAGACAGAAACTATAAATTACATTCTTTTTTATACATATAAATATTCATTTTTCCCGTACTTCATACAGCGATGAAATAATTAATAAGAAAGTCGCAAACGTTTTCAACTTTGTGTGACGTTAATACAAAAATGATGTAGTTCGATAAAACTTACAGTATAGAGAAATAACATTGGCAAAATAAATTGCCGTAAATTAAACGCTTGTTTTTAACAGTCATTATTTTTGTAGCGTCAGAACTTTATTAATATCGTAAATTAAGAACGATATATCGATTAAAATAAAATTCTATCTTCTCTCTGTCGGGGGTGGCGCCCCGCAGCTTGAAATAACACTTAACAGTACCTCCTCTAATCGTCCTTGTAATAGCAAATTAAGTAACAGCGGATGGCCTAGAGCGCATGAAAACAGAACTCTGAAACCCTGACAGTTGAAGTACGGTATTCTAGTATTCTTCCAGCTTTATAGAAGAATTCCATCGGTAGAATTAAAGATATTTCTACTGATAATTCAAATAAAGAAAACATCCGGTCGACTCAAATTTGGTTATAAAATGCACTGAGAATAGTATATTAACGTACGTTTGTAGGTAAATAACCGATAAAGTAATACTATCCTTTGTAATTACAGAAATATTAGTATAATAGAGTAAGATTGTTTATGAAGCGGATGTTTTTAGTTACGATAGTAAAATGTTTTACGGTATACCTAACAAACCACCCAGAGGTTATATGTACATGGAGCTTAGTATCGCGTAATAACTACGGCTCATTAATGTAAATCTACTGAGATTCTGCAAACAAATATCTCTATGATCGCAACTTGAACTATCAAGTCTAACGTAAGTCGTAATTTTTTCTGAATTATTTATAACCGTATGTATTTTAAATAAATCTATATAATAAAAATGTAAATGTTCGTTTAGTCAAAATCTTAATCTTCGAAAGTTCTTTACCGATTGCTTTGACATTTTGACACAACGTTGCATTCGAATACGCGCGTGCTGGGTTGCCACATCTTGCAAAGAAAAATCGGTCTCATTACTTTATTGTCGCACCTCGTATATATATATATATATATATATATATATATATATACTCAAATCTAGTAATAGTGAGGCATTGCCGGGTCTGCTACTCTTGTATATAAATGAAAACGTTTGTTTATGTTTGCTTGTATGTCTACAATAGCATCATGCGAGAACCAACCGATCGATTGATTTCAAATTTTCAGGATACCGTCGTGTTATCCCAGACAAGATTTTAAACCTTAGATCAAGAGGTCCTAGCTCTCTCGGGGATGAAGTTGACAACAGAAATATAATGAAGTATCTGTTTAATATTTAACGAATATCTGTTATTTTACATTCTCACGACCACGAGGAAAACGAACGCGTCAGGGGTCCAGGCTAGTCAGTCGGGCGAGCGAAGTGAGCCCTGACCGGCTAATAAATAAATTTAATTCTAATGTATAAATCGATTTAACGAACTCGTATAAAAAATTAATAAAGAAAATTTGCGAATCAAAAAAGTGTTTTTAAACAGGATAAAATTAATATTATTATTTATAAGTAATGTTATCGTAAAGAAAAACGTAATAAAAATTACGATTGAAAAAATGGAAAGTAGTTACTAATTTTTTTTTTTTTTTCACTTATTAAAACGGTAGCGCGCTGTATTAATCTCGACAGTTGAACGATCGATTTATTCTGATTCTTTTATTTTCTTTACATCTCTCAACTATTGTTGTACTAGTCCGAACGATCTACGTACAACTATAAGCGAGAAAAAAAAAGAAATAGTGCGAGCGAGAAAGACAAAACGAAAAATTTTGCGTTATTAATGCAGACATTTACAATAGACGCGATGCTGAAATAAATACAAAAGAATACAATACACTATCTTTAGCAAATAATAATTATAAAGAAAAAAAAAACAAACCAAAAACAATAGTACAATAAATAGAGAGGCCAATACTATAGCTGTCGTTTGATAACTGTGAAATAAACTTTCTTTTTTTTTAATGAACAACTAAAGCTACTACCCAAATAATAACAAAAATAATAAATAAATAGAAATCCGATGAAGATAAAATACACCGGCAGGGTAAAGATTTCAATATTTAACGATGACTTAACATAAAAGTGTTATTTTATTTTTAACGGTTAATACAGTTTATCGCATAATAAGAGTAAAAAAAAAAAAGTTTAAAAGACAAAAACAGTTAAAATATAAAAATACATGTCTTAATAATAATAATATCAGAAATATAAGGAGAAAGAAATGTTATATCAATGTTATTTTGAAAGAAATGTTTAAATGGAAGCATAGCAATTAAAGAGTAACTGGTATCGTCTTTAAATATAAGCTTTATATAGGAATTTAAGAAAAAAATTGAAAACGAAGAGTATCAATAATTTAGTTAAAATAAAAGAAAAAACAACGAACGGTTAAGAAATACATACAAGTAATAAAATTATATGTATATTTAACCATAACCGATCAGAATGACGCAAATTTACTTGCAAACATTACACGACTGTTTCCAAAAATAACAAGAATCCCACATCAGACAGTCTTACTAGGAAAACCGATACGTTAAGTGATTTCCCGTTATTTTCGTTTACCGAATCAAATTTACGGTTGCGTATCGGTATACCACCCCAGAATACAGATCATATTCAACCCGAGTGGCAATTTCATTCAAATCACCATACAGATTCGCCGTAAATCAAACATCATTATTCTCAAAGAAAACGTCTTTGATCGGTGCCAATTTCAGAGCTTCAGTTATCACAGCCAAAAAAAAAGACCGGGTCAGAAAATGTAAAGCGAAAATCTATTATACCTTTTTAAAGAACAACGCATTACATACGGAAGATTAAATGTGAAAAAAGAAAACGATAAAATCGTGTTAAGTAATAGAAAAAAAGAAATATTTTTCAAATTTTTTACCCGTATTTTTTTTGGACAAGGGAAGTAGAGAAAACCGTATCTAGTCTACGACAAGAAATCACAAAATGCGAGCAGGAAATTAAAAGTATACCGTATTTGGCTCGGCAACGGGATGGCACTCAAAATTAGATGCCCTAACTAGTAGAATCGTAGGATACTCCCGTAATAAATAAATAACATCTACACATTTTCATTACAAGAGTTACACGCCTCGCTTTTTGAGCAAAGCTTTAAAGTAAAATGATTTTTAACATAATTTTCACTTCGCTGAATATACCGGTGTACAAAATCGGCATGCCAAATCTACACAAATTCAATTGACATTCAAATCTACGAGTAAACCTTTCAATTTTGTAATCAAAACGATCCGCTAAATAATTAAAAATCGCTACTTTCAGGAAAACCTGACTGAAATTGGTTATATATCGGCTTTTATATATAATAAAGTAAGAATTCGTGACTTATCAAAAAGTTCGTTAGAACTTCGCCGGTAAGAGTTCGCAGAACTGGACGGCCGCGCCAAGTCAACGAACTATGTTTACAGTTCTAAATATGACCTGACCTAAAAGCGAAATGAAAACGGGGACAAATTTAAAAATAAGCGTGAAAACTGTGTTTCAGTTAAATTAGATTCGCAATAAAGAACATTTTCAAAAAATACCTCGAATTTTGTTAGACGACGTTTTTTTCTTCCGTTTGATGAACCGATTATATTTTTTTTCCTCAAAAAGGTGGGTTTACAAATTGCGCCTCTAGGTAGCAGTACTTAACGTCGCCTTTGAATTTACAAATGATCTCGTACAAAAACTTGATAATGTACTAGAAATAATAAAATTTAAAAGGAACGAACTACAGTTTATATTAATAGTAAATGCTCTTATGTAAATGAAAGTACTGAAAATGAAAAAAAAAATTAATTCCCACCGCTTCAATAAAAAAAAATTAAAAGTATTAGTTTACAAGAGATTACAGCCGCTAATAAAACACAAAAAACCACGAATAGCAGGAAAGTGTAGCAAATGTGGCAACAAAGATTTGTTGCATAAAACAGAAATAAATTCAATAGTCCTAATTCTACAATTAGGACTATTCGAACTAATCGATGGAAAAATAAAAAAAAGTTCATTTAATAATAATATAAAAAGTGTGTCCACGGATAAGATAAAAATCGAGGGTTGCACTCACATCACGTATCTACGATTCATCGAGGTCATTATACTAGTTTTATTAAAAAAGGTAAAATATGATATGAAGTGACTATCTAAAAAAAAAAAATGTATATTGTTTATTCTAGATGGGAATCAATTTTAATAATAAATCCATAAGGTAACAATCAGTAATTCATAAAATAAAATAAAAGAATAATCTAACAAAACGCACTGATATCCAAAAAAATTACAATGAAATTCTAAACCGTACGGTAAGAGTGTCGCAGATATCATTTCTTCCGCTCAAAAAACAAAAATTTCTGTAATATAAAAAAAACTGTTTTTAACAAAATGATACATAAAAAAAAAAAGTAAGACATTTACACATTGCTATATCAAAATCTGTTATAGAATTTTATTTAAAAAAAAAATACATGTTAAATATATGCAATAGACAACACAGAGATAACAAACAATGTAAGCGTTCGATATAATAAACAAAAAAAAAAAAAAAATAGAAAAAATAGTTACAAAACTCTTACCGGCCCGATTTCATTTATATGTAATACATCACATTTACAGAAATAGTACAATTCTTATGATTAATCGTTGTTTAATAAATGAAATCGGGCCGGTAAGAGTTTTGTAACTATTTTTTCTATTTTTTTTTTTTGTTTATTATATCGAACGCTTAAACATTGTTTATTATCTATTATTGTATATCTATTGTCTATTATATATATTTAACAAGTATATTTTTTAAACAAAATTTTAAATTAATAACAGATTTTGACAACAGAAATGTAGTGCCTTACCTTTTTTGATATCGGTATCATTTAAAAAAAAATAGTTTTATTTATATTACAGAAATTGTTTTTGATCGGAAGAAATTATATCTGCGAGACGCTTACCGTACGGTTTACAATTTCATTGTAAATTTTTTGGATGTATTTTAAAGTATTTGAGAAAGGCGTAAACATTTTGGTAAAAAATAAACAAACATAAAAAAGGGAATAAAAATTTTATTAAAAATTAAAAGAACAGCGAACCTTTTTTAAAAGTTTTATCCCGAATTTAATGACAGTAAGAACGGTAAATGATAAAACGATAGCAGTGTTATAGACCTACATAGACTACCGTGGTGTAAAAAAAAAATCTTCATTTTAAAAAAATAATACATACTCAACTAATAAACTGTAAGTAAATAAGCTAAAGATTAATTAAAACTGTTGTATATACTGACTTTTTCATGAAAGAAGAGTCAACCGCAAAAGGAGATTTCATTTTTTCCTTCCTTTTCCGCTGGCAAGCTGTAAAAAAAAAAATTAAGTATGACACTTGTATTTATCAACAGAAACTACTTTTACTTAATATATATATATATATATATATATATATAATGTAATTACATAATTAATTTGTTGGTACGAGTAGTTTGTAAATACTCGTACCAACAAATATACACGTGGACGTATTATGCGTTAGGAATTTGTTAAATCTACATACATCATACAATCTGGTGTCAAGTTAATTAAAATGACTGATAAAAATAAATCTTTCAAAAAATCACATAATGGATCGAACAGATATTTAGCAGGCGTTACATCTCGAACCGGATTGAAAATTTACTTTGTTTTTTCAAGCAGCGAGAAAATGATTGGAAACAGCTTTTAACATTATTTTAGATTACAGCCCAATTTTCTTTAAAATGCGAGATATTTAGTACCGTTCTACACCATCAAATTCTTTCTACAGATCTGAAAATTCTTCATTCTTTTTCTACTATTCCTGAGGCTCAAAAAGAGCTCCTAATATCCGACCCGCGCTCTTCCCGAAATCCATCTGGTTTTTGTCTAGTTCACCGTCCACCACGCATTATAGTCATCTGTAAACTACCATAGTACTTTCGATGCGGTGAGACGTTAGACGAACAGTGCGATCGATCTTAAAACGTCTTCGTTTCCACGGTAGGGTATGAATTACACAATACGGTATTTGCGATAAGATATTTCTCTTTTAAAATTTTACTTTATTTATAAAGATTACCGACTTTAATCGATTAAATCATTCGATCGTCTTTATCGTACTATTTTATAAATGAGAAGTCATTAGAGCGAACAATTTTCAATCCTTCTTACGGTAAGGGGATAATACACCGACACAGATCATTAACCCGGTATATACTACCGACCTTAGCTTAATGATTTCAAAAAACATCGTTTGTGCACATACGTTCGAGTGTTTTCTGCGCGCGCACACATACAAGTGTCTACTTAGAAACCTAAAACACTATATATGTCGTGAAGTAAACATTATATAAATGTGTCGGACGTCTTTCAGATTATCAATAATACGACTATCTATTTGACAACAAATATTTTTTTTTTAACCGATCAAAATTACTATTTCTCCCTGTCGATTTGAAACTCGGATCGGTAATATTTTGAACTTTTATATCAGATTAATCCTCGTCAAAATATTAATAATTAATATACCGACGACGTCAAAATTATATATTGAATTTAAAATTATATAGATAAAATCGAATTAACTCTAGGGTTGTAAGATCAACCGCGGGTAGTTTTAAATATAAGTTTTAGGGAGTAGCAGAAAACGTATCTAATCCCATCGGTTACTTGAGAGAATTCGCAGTTGGAAAACGAGAAGGTAAGTCGATAAAGCTTTCATCCAAATATCTCCCATTAACATATATATATTATTATAGTACGTATAAAACAGAACCTGTATTTTAACGACTGTTTTTTTATTTATTAAAAATTTAACGTTAGAAATAAATTCTTTGAAATTCATCCTTAATAGCACTTTTTTTTTGTAACTTTGTCAAACATATTATTAATATAAAAAAAACCTCAAATCCTTACAAAACGATTTAACCTCAAATTAACCGTAACGATCTGCATAAAGTACTTTGTTTACGGCGGGTACGGAGGAAGGAAATTCTATGTAGATACGACGAGATTCCTTAGGGAATAGGTCGATCAGAATTCTTTTCTTTTAATACTAGAAAAGATGGCCGATACATAATTTACCACAAAAATCATCGACATATTTTACACTAAAATTTCATTAAATGATCGATAAATAGAAATCGATAGAAATAAACAAGGATCTTTTACGTTATCCGACTGCATTTATAAAAATAGAATATAATTTCTATACGATTTAATAAACGTGTAAGTTTTATAAAAATATGTCGACAAACGAATTTCATTGTACAATCGCCAACATCACCCGTACTGTAACTCGCCCGTTATAAATTCATTTTTGCTCCCGCTGCTTTAAAACTAAAATCGGACGAAGCGTGTAGTGCAACAAAGCGCATAACGACAAAAGATTTATTTATAAACGATACAATAAATCTGATATTTTTTAGAAAATAAAATATCTTAAGAGAGAATTCAATTAAATGCAATTTATTTAATCAAATTAATCTTCTAGATAATGAAACGTTAAAATAAACGACTAATATATCGATGATAATTCTAAAAAGTTAATATTCGTAAAAAACGAAGATATAAATAAAATGTTAGTGTTGAATTAAACCGGGACGTATTAGCCGAACTTCAGCAACCGAAACGAACAAAAACGTTCATTATCGACATAAGTCCTATTTTGCTTTGCTTTCCTTGCGGACGCTATTCTCAGAAACGGGTATATCTACTTTAATTACTATTATCTTCTAAAAAATAAAAAAATGTTGAAAACGTCACCTTCAAAAATTGCAAAACGGCGACTATTTCGATTTGTTAATATTTGATCGATCAAATTTTTACTTTTACAAAATTTATTAAGCGTTTTATTTTGAACAAAATGACACCTCATTTGTAAAAATCGTTGACAAACAAACGAGTTATTGCAAACAATCAACCCGGCCGTACGCTACGCACCGTAATGGAAGCCGATAATTCTTTGCCTGCTTCTATTTAATATTAATAGTAAATTAATAAAAATTATCACCCGATTCAGGTAAATATACGAGAATAATATTTTTGAAAAAAGTAATACTACAATGTACCAATAATATACGAGTTTTGAAACCTGAGAATAGTTTTCCTTCTGATTGTAAACACAATATATCGGTAAAACCGGTTTAATAAGGAAGGGAATAAGAAAATTCGTAACGATTTTAGATGAACCTCAACTTTTTTTTATAACAGGGAAACAAACCTAAGATCCTAAGGATTTATATTTACCGTAAGAAAATATTTCTAATTCTCTTTTACAAGTAAATAAAAAAAAAGGGTAAAAAAACAGAAATAGCTGAGAGCAAGTTAAATAAAACTGAAAATTATGAAAGTTAACCGTGAGGTATTATTAATATCGTTCTAACGGCATTGATTTCACGAAGCGATTGATTTTTCAAGGAGTAAAAGTTAATAATAAAAATTATAATTAAAAAAAAAGTAATTAAAATTTTGTTATTATGTATGAAGAAAATAAAAAGAAAAAAGACTCATCGTATCTACCGCAAGTAGCAGCAGTCTACTTTTGTTAAGATATGCATGGCTTAATAAACGTGAAAGGATGGATACCAACTGCCGTGGAGCTATTTAACAACAACAAAGGTAAACGGTTGTTAACCTTTGACATTTTAATTTCTTACTATTTTATACTATAAATAAAAAACTATTTCGTAGGTTTACGCGCTACGACAATCGCTATTTCCATATATTTTTCCGACCGAAGTAATAATTTTTATTTTTTCCTATTCGCGCAATCCTTGTTATTTATTTTACGACTGCCTAAAAAGGAGTGTAATGTGTTTAGAGTGTATACATGTTTGTTCTACTGTAGCGGATCAACGGCTGAACCGATTTATATATAATGACCCCGCGTTGAAATCCTTGGGTTACCAGGGATGTCGTAGGATATATATATATGTTTAAATAAACATACAAAATTTGAAAAAAAATTATGCTATACGCAAAATTGTCATCCGCATGCTCTTTAATTAAACTATATTAGAATTAACAATCCTATATTAAAAAGTAATGTTTGTCAATGTTTTTTTTGGTAGCCGTTATTCGGCTATAACTGTGGAACCGATGAAAATAAGTACCGCGTATGATATATCGTTGAAAAGCTCTCGTGAGGGCTTATTGGTGCGGTTAAGGAAAAGTCCAAAATTCAATTTGTTTTGTATTTTGAGCTTTCTTGGACACTTTTGGTTCGATCGATTGCGATCAAAAGGGGAGGTGCATAACTAGGTGTTACGACAGTTCTAAATCCAAAATTTCAACATCTTACAGCTAATCGTTTTTGAGTGCGAGATAGATACGTCCATACATACATACGTACGTACAGACGTCACGCCGAAACTAGTCAAAATGGATTCAGGGATGGTCAAAATAGATATTTCCGTTGAAATCTGGAAACCGACATTTTTCGCGATCATAATACTCTCTTTACTTCGTACAAGGAAGTAAAAACAAAATAATACGCCTTAAATTTTTTACGGACACTATGAAGCAATTTATTAAAATTTAAACGTATCGATAACGATATAAAACGAGTATTATAGCAAAAAATTTAATTAATTTAAAATAACCATTTTGTTGTCATACGGTCAAGCAATACTTCCTATTTTTTTTCTGCGGTTAAACAGATTTGGTGGTATTTTTTACGCGCGATAACCTTTTCGATGCCAATCTATTATTAGGTGTTCCAATACCTAAAGATAAATAAAATAAATAAAAATTGATATTGCAGTTAGCGGTTAGCTTTGTGGGTTAAATACCAAACCGACAAATATTAGATACAATAACATAAATAAAAATACCTTTTGCTTTTATTTTTATTTCGTTTCTTTTAATATATATATATATATACACAGTGCAATAGAGTACACGAGAACAACAAGAATCAATAACGAACAACATACAACAAAAATATTATAAAACAATTAAATGTGAGTATAAAAATATAAAACGCGTTCAATATTTAGAATAATTATTAAAAAAAATAATTTTGACATATCGTATAAAGAAATATACTTGAGAAAAATTCTAATCAGACAACCGATGATAAACCATTTAGCTGCTAGAACAATGTATCGCACTAAAAAATCTTAAAACGCGAGAACTAGAAATGAATTATATAATTCTGCAAATAAAAAATAATATTAAATAATGGTTTCCATATAAATACAAGATAGCAGGAGGTCTAGTGATAAACTCGTCGTCATAAATCAGCTGATTTTGAGGTCGAGAATTCTCAGGTTCAAATCCTAATAAAGCTAATTGCTTTTATTCGGATTTGAATACTAGATCGTGGATACCGGTGTTCGTTGGAGCTCGGGTTTCAATTAATCACACCTATCAGGAACGGTCAGCCTGAATTTGTATAACAGAACTCGTTTACCCTGACACGTCGCTAATGACTTTAATTATTGATGCGAATATAAATAAAATATTTAAAAAAAGAAGAATTTAAAAAATTAAACTTTTTTTTTGTTCGACTCGATGATACCGCATAAGCTTAAAGCTCGTTCGCGGGATATGGAAATGGAACTTTTGTAGGGTATGAAAAGTGCCATGCCTGACCGGAATTCGAACCCAGGAACCCCCCGGATGAATGACCACTACGCCACGGAGTAGAAACAAATAAAAAGCTATAGAATAACAAAATAAAATCTTATTTAATTTTACTGGTAAAAATAAATTTTAAATAAAAAACTTAAAAAATTGTACATTTTTCGAAACAAAACAAAAAAAAATCATAATTCAACATCATATCATCATTAAGCACATATATAAATATATATATAAATGAGACACACGGATAATTTTACAATGAGAAGTAAAATTGAAATACACATATAATGGAATTTTAATGCTAAAATGTAGATACCGGTGTTCTTTGGTTGTTGGGTTTCGGTTACCCACCATGTCTCATGCGTGGTCGATCTGAATCTGTTCCAGACTACATGTTTACCGGTAGATTTACGGTTACACACCGGCTACGTCAGGCCTGGAAAACCGATAGAAAGTTGCTTGGCAAGGTATATACAGGAAGGAGATATAATTAATTAACGTAAAACGATTAGGGAAGACGTACGGAAGATAATAAAGGATAGGAAATTTGAATAACACAATGTACGTCATAAGGTTTGAGGCAGAGAAAATCGAGATAACTCATCCATCTCAACATCTAAGGTTATGAGATGAGGAGGAGAAGTAGGAGGAACTTCGTATGCAAGTTAATGATTTACGGTCTGACTCCCTTTTTTGACGGGAAATGAATTTTTTTCATTTCCAAAGCTATTGCAAAGCTTGACCAGGATTCGATCTCAGACTTTCCGGAACAGAGGCAGAGATGCTACCGTTACACTATACCCTAATTTCATATATATATACGCAAACACACATACATACCGAACGGGAAAAATTACGTAACAAAAATGAAAAAGTATTTAAACGTTAACTTTAAAGTAAAATTATTACTTTATTTTACTATTATAAAAGGATTATCTATAAGTAAACAGGTTAATATGAACTTTATTATTCCATAAAGTACATTATTTCTACCGGTTAGTATTATAGAAAGTAGTTGCCGATGGTATTTTATATCTATACAATAATTAATAGACTACAATGTATATAAAAAAAAGGACAAGGTACTAATTTTCTCTTTCAAGACTTTTACGGTCATACAATATTTTTTAAAGTGAATTAGCGAATAAGTGTTTCTACGTTATACGTACAACAGACGTCGATAAAACACAGCTTAAGTCATTATAATCATCATTATTCACTACGATCTAATTACAACTTAATCGCTGAATAAGGGCAAAAGAAAAATTAACTTTCCCTTTAAAATATAATTTGAGAGCCGTAAAATATACGACAAAAATATCTCCATTTAAATATCACACGCTATTTTAACGAGGTAATTGTTTGAGCGCGAAGGCGTATGTAAACCTACGCCGCTTTGTATGTAACGGAATAAAAGTTGAAAAAATCCAAAAATTTCCTTTAAATAGTTGAAAAACGTATTCCGGAAGCGTTTCGAGGTATAAAAAATTATCATTACAAATTTGATATGATGAACGGCTTACACGCAAAACTTAATTTAAAATAATTATCGTTTTATTTAAATACAATACTTTTTGTTTATTTAATGATTCTAACTAAAGCGCGCGCACATACCGCATTTCCTTCCCGCGGGTATAGCGGTATTAGCGCCGCTTTAAATATCAATCGTTTGTTTAATTCTACCGCTCACTGCGACGTCAAAATATAGCAGACGACTGAAACAGCTGTACATCAGTGCTACACTAGGGCTCCTTATGGTGAAAAGGGATACTATTGACGCACTATGCCCACTTGGCGACTAGCATACAGCATTTTTCGGGGTAGGGTTCGATTTTGCAAATATAGTTAGTTACTTTTTAATCGTTAGCAAACGTGTCGAAGAAAAATATGACCTTAATCAAGCGAAATCTCGAGATACTGCGAGTGACCTCGCTCGACACGCTCGTTCCCTTGACTTTTGAATTGAAAATTTAACATCGACAATGCCCCGTACGCAGAAGTAATCCGACCAAGTTAGGTCAAAATCGGTCCGGTAATTCCGGAGATTTAAAGCGATTTACAGGGCGACACCGAACATACACGCGTACATACGAACATCAGGAAAATTTCTATCTGGTTTTTCGGGTACCTCAGGTGTCAAAACGTCAAGATCAGGTGAAAACCGGATGTGCCCGCATCGGACCGACTACAATACTTCCCGTTCTAGACCTACAGCTATCTAGACGGGTAAGTAAAACGCAAACTAAATTAACCGTTGACATGTTAAATTGGCCTAAGTCTACCGCAGCCGAAAGCGAGTGAAATCAATATATACTTGGGTTTTCTTGACCGACTTTTAACGGTTTCAGATATTAAAATTAAATTAATTATAATATTTCATAAATCACCTTGCCGGGTTAGTCTTCATCGCAAAATCAGCTGATTTTCGAAAAGTTTTTAAATTCGAGTCCTTTTAACGGCAGTTGATTTTATATGGATTTGAATGCTATACCGGTATTCTTTGGCGGTCGGGTTTTCAACTAACCACACGTCTCAGGGCGGTCGAACTGAATCTGTTCCACACTACTTGTTTAAAAGTACATTTACATTTACATTTACGTTGCAGCTACGACAGGCCTGACAAGCCTGTAACGGTAATTGCATTTACCTGTACGTACATATCCAGACCCGGAAATAGCTAGAAAACAGGTTGAAAAATATATATATATTTAAAAAAATTACATACAGTATTTTCTTGGACTAGTAACTGGCGCAAACCTCATTCTAATTATAAAAAAATTAAGAAAAAGACCAATTTTAAGTGAAAGAAGAAAAATTCTCTTAACTTACATTATTAAGTAGATTCTGCCACAATCATTCTATTGCGCAGGAATCATAAGTGCAATCTAAGGAACGTTATATTTTTAATAAATATATATATATATACTAAATAAATTAGGACCGACGTCAAATTATGCCTAAATTAAAACCGAACGTTCAGATTCAAAATCTCACTTTCAAAACAAAAACGTTCGTATCTCACTATCTCTTGAATCCAGTGAGATATGCGCAGAAGCAATGGCCCGATGACAAAATATTTTTTTAAATACTAAACAAATGTATAACGCGTGCAAAATTTGTTAAATTGTTTCCATTTTTCTACCCGGATGGAAGATATAATTCCCATATGAATGTAGGAAACCTGATCTATAGGAAGATGGGAGGAGTACAGCATGACTGATTCGGCTAAATAATCGAAATAATTCGATTACAGGATAAGCGCTTTTAACAGTCCCCTAAAGATCAGATATAGAAACAAAATATAATCTCAAAATTTCCGTACGGTTAAACCTTTCATTACGTAAAATTATGAATATTCAATTAAACAACAGGATCTAAAAATAACCGGCACAAAATGATCGATTAAAAATTTGAACCGAGATAATATTATTTTACAAATACAACGACAACCCGACAAATTTTATAACTTTTCCTTTTTTTACGATTTTCTTGAAAACGTTTTCAATTGTTATGAAGATCACCTTTAATGACTTTTACTGTTATGCTCACCAAGACGTCAGCCGTTGAACTGCAGGCGGTTGTTACATCCTTGTACGAAGTAAAGGAAGTATTGTGATCGCGAAAAATTTCGGTTTGCAGATTTCAACGGAAATAAATATCCATTTTGACCGTCCCTGAATCCATTTAAGACTAGTTTCGGCGTTTCGGCGTGACGTCTATACGTACGTACGTATCCCGCGTAACTTAAAAACGATTAGCCGTAGGATGTTGAAATTTTGAATTTAAGACTGTTGTAACATCTAGTTGTGCACCTTCCCTTTTAATTGAAATCGATTGAAGCAAAAGTGTTCAAAAAAAGCCCAAAATTGAAAAAAAATTAATTTTGGACTTTTTCTTAACTGCAGTAATAAGCCTTCATCGCAAGGTTTTCAACGATATATCATAAGCGCTACTTATTTTCATCGGTTCCAGAGTTAGAGCCAAATAAAATTTTAGTTAATGAAATATTTGGATCTTACAAAAGGAAGGCACATCGGTTCAATCAGACTTCATCTTCTTTTTTCTTCTTTAACTTTTTCTTTAATTTAAAAATATTGATTTATTAATAATTATTAACCTCAGATTTTAAAAACTTTACGATAAATAATAATTCAATAATAACAATAAAAAATAAATTAACAAAAATGAAAAAAATCAGAAGTTAATTAATGAAATGAAATTTTATGTACTTCTCATTTTAAAAAAAAAATGTGTAGTACATGTAATTTAATAGGGGTACAAGGAAGTCATGTGTCCATATCATACACGTTTTTCTTTTTAACAAACACGTATTTAGAATGCGGTCGAAAACGGTTTGAATGTGAATCGTGTTTGTTCATTCAGTATATCGTTATCGTGTATTTTTCCTTATTTATTTCATAATATTAAATATTTGCTTTTTTTACAATACACACTCTTATCGTATTTTAAGTGCCCGTCCGTGAAAAATGAAAATATCGTCAGTATGTACATTAGCTAGCTTGAATGTCACTGAAAATTATCGTTAAGACAAGCGAAAAAAAGTTTGAAAAATACAATTTGAAAGGAAATAATCCTTTTTTTTGAATTCGAACGAGGAGTAAGCCTCTAAAATAAAGATAAACGATTCGCTCAAAAAGCATTATAGAAAACATTTCAACGAAAGAAAATAAAATTTACTTGAAACGACTTACCTCTTATCTATTTCTTGTCGACTCAATTCGTCTACGTAAATAAATTTTACAGAGAACTAAAGGATGATAGAGGAATATATCTTTCAAAAACAAACGCGAACAAGATCAAACAACACAACAAAACCTGCGTATTTTACAATATACATTTTTTCTATAACAAAAAAACCGTGAGAAAACTTTATTTACTTAATTTATTATCGGTACAATTTTATTATACGGTAAAACTTTCTATTTAAACAACGAAAACCTTGAACTTTTATTTCAAAGTTCCGTTTGTTGTCGATTCAACATAAAAACAAATAACACAGATTTATTGTTCTTTTAATTTTCTAACGTAAAAGAAATTTATTCAAACAAAAATATAAAAAAACATAATTAAACGTTTACGGCATTAACATCATTAACCGAACAGCAAACAACAAATATATATAAATATGGATTTTTTTTCACTGCAACATTAAGTATAAATAAAATGGAATATTACAGAATAACTTATAAAACAGGTCTATATGTTACAATATTAACACGCTGTCTTAAAAGGATACCGTGATACGAAAAAAAAATCCAGCGCGATTCTAAGTAGCTCATTCACCAAACCATCTGCTAGTAAAACAAAAAGGTTACCATAACAGTCGGGTTCAAATCCGATAAAAAATATAAATAAAATGTTAAAATATAAAAAAATAAATTTATAAATAAAATGTCAAACGTTAATAAAACAGATACTTTAAAAAAACCACCACAGCTGTTTCGGTATCTTCATCATCAAGTGTTCCAAACAGAATACATTTTTGTAAAAATCAAATAACACATTTGTTTATTTTCTTTACTTATTATGGGTTTTCATCCATCGATTATATCAGGTATAATTTGATCGTACGAGTTTAAGTAATAAACAACAGCGTTTTAAGAAGAAACCACAACCGGTACGAATTTTTAAAACCTAATTCACGACGATTCTCCTGCATTCAGATCATTAAATTTGGATTGTTGAATTCGTACGGCAGAACTGTCCTTTTACAGAAAATAATATACAATCATTTTTACTGTAATTAATGTATAACATGTAAATAACAATTTTATTTTCGGCTGAAAAATTCTTGCGGTATAACCTTTTGATGTCGAGTCGAATGTTAATCCGAATATCGTGTACGAAAATTATAACTTGAAACGCGTAAAAGTAATAAATACATTGAATAATTCGGTACTTTTATGGAATACCGGCGCCACTAATTATTTGTATAAACCCGACTTATTTCTTTTTAACAATATAGGAATGTTATTTGATTAAATACTTCAACGAAAAGGATGTTTCCTTATCAAAAGACGAAAATTTAACTCCGTATCTATATCTAATATATTGCGTGCAGCCGTTTACCTAGAGTCGGTCCTGTATGTTTATCGTGAAAGCAGTTTATTTTCGCTGCCTACAACTAACGTGAATGTTTGGAATTTGCCGACTAACGAACACGAGTTCCTCAACCGGGAGGTATTCTACGGGAATCAGGACGGGTTGCAACGGACACGCGATGCGCCTTTACTAAACCGACGGTGTTGTATGGCGTTGCAACAAACATACTTTCCTATCGAAAGTGAATAAACGTGTCGGTACGCTACTGAAAATTTGAACCTCAGTCACGCGACCGTCATACGTTTTCTATATAGTTGGGCGTTCGAATTATCAAGTGTCACCGTGAATCGGGCGTGGCCCGAATACAGTAGTCGACTGGAATAATTCCATTAAAGAACTGAACAACACAGACGCCGTAAAATCGGGGGAAACCGATGATGTTCTGTTCTCAGGGCGCAAAAATCATACTTATCGCGTCTACCAAAAACGACGGGTTTCCGGCGACATTTGTCGTGAAAACGGCGAGTGTTTCGTCGTGAAAGTTGTTCGCGCGTAGATTTTAACCCTGTTAAACGCTAAGTTAAATTTAATGACGGAACATTCTGTTCTCGCATTTCTCGCGCGCATACAAAACCGGTGAACTGCAAACGGAAGATTTCCGCCGTTATACTGCGAATTAACGATACGAATTCGTCGATCCTCACAGCGTAGCTGAACGCTTGTGAGGGGAGGCGCTAAAATGGCGTAATAAAAATCACAGGGAACGACCAGACATCAAAGTTGAATCGCACGATAAGGAGACGGAAATACTGGCTGCGATAAGGGACACATGGCCGCCGGAAGTCACCATGTAGCAGTCGGTAAGCAAATTTTCCGTGAACCTTAAGTTGAAATAACGCAATAGCCGTAAATGAATAATGTAAAAAGAAATTCGCTCAAAAAACCATCGATTTGAAAGAAACAAGTGGTGGCACCGGTATTCGAAGAAAGCATCAATAATTCTATCAGCTTTCAAGTAGAATGAACGTAAGATTAAAAAATCTGATTCGGGCACTACATGACTTTCTTGTACGTCTACTAAATTACATATATACATTTCTAAAGTACATAAAATTTTTTTCATTAATACCTTCTGATATTTTTTCATATTTTTTTTATTATTATTAACGAATTATTTTTTATCGTTTACCTATAATTATAAAAAAAAAAGCTAACGATTATTAATAAATCAATATTTTTAAATTAAAAAAAAGGAGATGAAGTCTGATTCGAACCGATGCGCCTTCCGCTTCTAAGATTCAAATATTTCATCAACTAAAATTTTATTTGGCTCTAACTCTGGAATCGATGAAAATAAGTACCGCTTACGATATATCGTTGAAAAGCTCTCAAAGACGGCTTATTACTTGTCGCCGAATGGCTTCGACGGCACGTAATTCAAAAGGCGCTGAAAAGGACCGTTTTTTAGCGTTAGCTCTGAGAAGAGCTGTCGGGTCCGGAAGATGGACTACGGCGAAGTCGAGGAGTTGCGGCTCTTCCGTTGGTCTGACCGGGCTTTCCTATAGCGGCAGTTGGGTCCCCCAGACCCCCGCAATGTCGGGTCGGCGTCGGTCGTCCCTCGCTGGCGCGGCCGAGGAGGTTCTCCCCGAGCGATCCCATGCCGGGCCGGCTCTTGCTGCTGAGCCCGGCGAGCTGAAGCTGGAGCGGGAATGTAGCTTCCGCGTCCAGCCGCTCCCTCGGCGGACCCGCCGGGCATGCTGCTCCGGCGGGGATGTTGGCATCCGCCGGGAGGTCCGACATTGAGCCGGCCAGGGAACTTCTTCTTCTTCCGACTTCTTCTTCAGGCGGTGGTCGACGATGAATTGCAAATTCGCTCTCGTACACGCTTTTTTATTGGAGCCTCAGAGTGGCGGGGCAGCAGCGCCGCCACGGCGGGAGAAGTGCGAGGTGGAAGTGATGCTTGTATGAGCGCGTCCGTATACTGTGCGCTTGCTCACATCGTTGCTATCGTTATCGCCCGCCGATATTAAATTAGGCATATATGCGGTAAGATTTTTGCAATCTAGGTTCATTCGCCTTTCATTCGGAGGTCCCGGGTTCGAATCCCGGTCGGGCATGGCATTTTCATAAACACTAAAAATCATTCATCTCATCCTCTAAAGCGATATCTAAAGGCGGACCTGGAGGTTAAACAAAAAAAATTAAGTTCACAAAAAAAAAATTTAAACAAGAATTCTAATTAATTTCTATCATCTGAAGTCTTTAAAAACTAAGGTTTAATGATATTACTTTAATCATCGGACAGCAGTGCTAATATTTCTACGAGACAAGTATTAGAACTACCTGTTTTCTATTAAAATTATTTGTCGATCTCCACTAGATCGATTAAATCAGAAAATCACTAAGTAAACTACGAAAAATTGATTGAACACGTTAAATTTAACTTACAACAAATAAACACGATCTCCCTCTACTACTATAAAAGGACTAAAACATAATTTACTGTTTCCATTTAAACTTTCAGCTAATTTAATAAAAATTATTCGCTTTATTAAATTTTTTAAACGTATACAAGCAATATTGAATGTAAAAAACAAATTATTATTACAGTAATATATTATCACATTTTAGAGCAGATAAAAAAAACCATAAGCCTATAAATAAAAATGCAATACGACTAATTAAACATAAAAATACGTAGTTAAAAAAAAATAACAATAATAAAAGCATTTTATAAGAGAAATTTATTTTTTCATCTTCTTTTCAGGGGAAGAAAAATGTTTATTTTATTCGTAATTCTTTCTTTACATTTATTTTGCTGTCGAGTGGAAACGTTACTACTCATTACTCTTCTTGTACAAAATGCTAAAACCGAAGGTAAATTTCTTTTAAAGGGAAAAAACCGTAAAAATTATAAACGATAACCTTAAGAACGGTACAAGAATTATAAAAAAGAAGAAGCCAAGCATACTACGTGAAAAAATAAAGAAAAATAACTGAAGATGTGGAGATGTAGCAAATATACGATGTGAAGATCGAAAGATAAATTCAAAATTAAAAGAAACGGAGAAGTGCACCGAAGCAGTTGAGGAAATGAATAACAATAGATTCAAAAAATAAAAAATAAACGATAAACATTAAAGGTGAACTTTAATAAACGGTTGCTGAAATAAAATCCCACACAGAAAATCGTAATAATTGTTTGCAAAAAATAATCTCGAACGACAAGATGCGCATTTCAATCGTTAAACAAACATCAACCGAATAGAAACATAACTCGTAACAAATATTCCTATATCTATTTATAAATAGATATATAGTAGCCGTTAATTAAACGGTATTAAAATAACGCTTTGGAGAGTCCAAGAGGAAAGTGAAAGGTCAGCTTACAGCACAATCTACACCGCTTAAATTTCCACACGATTTAGTTTATATGTTGTTAATATTCCTTATACATTTTGTTATATAGATATTTTTCTTAATTCATTTTTATCTACTGAAGACTGTTTTAACCGAAATGCACATCTACTTAAATAATCATTTTTTAACAGTTCTGCAGAGGTTTTCTTAAGGAAATTAAATTAAAAAAAAAAAAAAAATTGAAATCTTTTTTACTAACAATCCATTTTAATTTCATTTATTTTTAAAAATAATTCACGATTTAAAAGAAGTTTGTGCGAGGGAATATAGCACGTGAAATTTATAGCTGTATGAAAAATTTTCTAGCCGAAATCTTATTCATTGCATGTAACTTAACTATTATTAATATTCATCCCCCAATAAACTGTATATATTGTCCGATAAATAAAAGACCGAGCAGTTTTATAGTTGTTGTAAAACTGTAACTTCTAATCTTACATACAAAAGAAAAACTTATCGTTTTTATATGGAATAAAAGAAAACGTGCGCTAAAAAATTCTAAAATAAAAAAAGAAAGTTTAATTAAAATAACTAAATTCGTAACTAGATAAAATTAATTGAACTGCCGCACTTATAAGTGCAATAACAGTCAACAAGCTTAACTCAACCGCCCCTCCTCCGTATAGTTTACCTTGGAACATGTTAGATCATTTATTTATTTGCGGTTGTTTCTTTTTTCTGGTTTTCTATCTGCCCGGTACATTGTTCCTAATATTTATTTATTTCGTTCTTCAGAAAATTCACTTCTGTTGTTCTTGCGTATGATGTTAAAGAACAATTTAGATTCGGAGTAACAGTACAAGGTGAAAAGATAAAGATGCTACGATTTGCCGATGATATAGTAATTCTAGCCGAGAATAAAAAGGATTTAGAAGAAACAATGAACGGCATAGATGAAGTCCTACGCAAGAACTATCGCGTGAAAATAAACAAGAACAAAACAAAAGTAATGAAATGTAGTAGAAATAACAAAGAATGGACCGCTGAATGTGAAAATAGGAGGAGAAAAGATTACGGAGGTAGAAGAATTTTGTTATTTGGGAAGTAGAATTACTAAAGATGGACGAAGCAGGAGCGATATAAAATGCCGAACAGCACAAGCGAAACGAGCCTTCAGTAAGAAATATAATTTGTTTACATCAAAAATTAATTTAAACGTCAGGAAAAGATTTTTGAAAGTATATGTTTGGAATGTCGCTTTATATGGAAGTGAAATTTGGACGATCGGAGTATCTGAGAAGAAAAGATTAGAAGCTTTTGAAATGCGCGCTATAGGAGAATGTTAAAAATCAGACGGGTGGATAAAGTGACAAATGAAAAGGTATTGCGGCAAATAGATGAAGAAAGAAGCGTTTGGAAAAATATAGTTAAAAGAAGAGACAGACTTATAGGCCACATACTAAGGCATCCTGGAATAGTCGCTTTAATATTGGAAGGACAGGTAGAAGGAAAAAATTGTGTAGGCAGGCCACGTTTGGAATATGCAAAACAAATTGTTAGGGATGTAGGATGTAGAGGGTATACTGAAATGAAACGACTAGCACTAGAAAGGGAATCTTGGAGAGCTGCATCAAACCAGTCAAATGACTGAAGACAAAAAAATGTTCTTGCGTTTTGGCGCTTCTTTAAACTTTTATTTTTATCTTTTAATATTTTCTTTAAAATTAATCCTTCTCTTATAATTTGTTCGGTTATCTTCATTTCCTTTAGGTCTTCTTGTGTGAACCGATTTTCTTAGGTTTTTTTTTGGAAGAAATCAAAAATTGTTTAGCCCATTTACTAAATAAACGGCAGTGAAATGGAATTTGTCTTTCCTTATCGTATACGAAACTTTTTCAATTTTAATATAAAGTTTATTTGGAATTAATTTTACCTCATCATTTTGAAATTTAGGACCTAAAATTTTTCTTATCATTTTCCTTTCTTTTTTCTAGATTTTCTAGTAGATCTTTCTTGCTTTTAAATTAAAGAAAAAACCCATCGTATTGTTAATATCAGAGAAACGACTGAAAGTTATATTACGTTTAAGAAATAAGATTGAAGGATTAAAATTCAACACGAAATAAAAATTTTAAATAATTACCGAATTACAAGAGCCGTAATGACGTGAAGTAGTAATAAAAATAAAAATACAAAGAAGTAAAGAAACCAAACGTAAAATAAATCTTTTTAAATACCTTACAAAGACATCCGGAAAGAAAGAAACTTTTGCAACTTGCTACACATAACAGACCGCTGACGAGGGTACTGTAAAAACATCAATAGAATATAACAACGTTTTCAATGGCATTTAAAAGCCTCTTAAGAACTTCCTAAAATTTATCAATTCTTAACCGCGTTAGACATATTTTATGTATTGAAGTAAATATATCTACGAGTATAAGCAAACATTCACTTTTATACGCACCAATGAAGTGAAATATTAAAAAAAATTTTCAATTAACAACCTTGATCAAGGAAAATAATAATACTCTAATGTTTTATGTCGTTTATTTATATTATTTTATTTTTTAATTCGACTATTTCTGATTACAATTCTCATTATTCCTTTAAATATACTGCCTGCTGATAAGTAATAGTTATAGTGTGGATAATATAATAATATATAAGATAAAAATTATTACAAATATACTTTTTATAAATAAAGGTTTATTAAAACATCTAATATTCCAACACGACAACCGACAAAACAAACGAACATAGCCCGGAAACGCATATTTACTATACTAGAACCGCCGTATCATGGTAGAGACGCACAAGTTAATTAAATATTGGAAGTAATCGGAATTGAAGAACACAAATATTTGATTTTTTTAAAAATCTTATTGTAATCACAAATGCGACTTTATCTATTTCTATTTGATAAGTTACATTTTCATGCTGTGTTTATTTTTAATTACATTTTTCTTGATTATTATTACATAATACTTGTACATGAATACATAAAATAATGATTTGATGTTAAGTTAAACTAATTTATTAGTAAATCTTTAAAATTTAATAAAAAATATTTTACTACTGTAATTCCACAACGGTTATACGTAAAGAAATGTAGGTACTTTTTTTATTATTACGCCTTCAAATTGGACGCTAAGTGAAAGATGTAGTCAGATTTCTGGGTAGCAGAGGCTTGCCCAGATTTACATACAATTTAGGAACCAAAAGAAACGTCTGGAATAAAACACAATACCATTTTTCAGCTGTTTATTTACATAGTATATAATATTTTGCGTTGTATTACTAAAAAAATTCAGTTTTACCGGAGGATTTAAAAAGGACTTCACAGCTTTAAAAGCATGTAGGAATTTATTTACATACATTACGGATTAGGTTGAGGTCTCATTTCATATATAAGCCGACATTCACTTTGGTTCTATATGGCTTCCGTTTGTAATGCGACGTACATTCCACCTGAAGTCGATATCATTCCAGACTGCATCCGGCAAATCTGGCGTTACCTCCGCAGCTGCGGCATTAATTAGAAGTCTTAGCTCAAAAAGATCGGCAGATAAAAGTGGAACGTAGACCCGATTTTTAATGAAACCCCACCGGAAAAAATCTAGCGGGATCAAATCTAGGGAGCGAGGTGTCTACGCGATTAGACCTTCACAATCGATCTACCGACCTACCGGATCAATGATCTACCGGATGATGACGTCCATCTTGGTCATCATCGTCTAACTGAGGAATTAGAAAATTTTGAAGCGTCTAGATAAACGATACCGCCGTTTACGGTTACCTTCTCGAAGAACGGACGGTATAGTTTGTTTGGGGTATATAAAACATTGATCTTAGGGCTATAATCGATGTGCTGAAACGTTTTACGAGAGTTTTTGCTAACCCGTGTTCGGCAGTTACGGATGTTCACCTTGCCACGGATGTGAAAATCTGACTCGACACTAAAAATTACATCGCCTAAAAATGTATTGTTGGCCGCAAATCTAGCCATCGTTTCCGCACAAAACTGCAGCCGAGTAACTTAGTCTTCATCTGTAATGCGTTGAACCAAGGGTAATTTATACGACTTCAAGCGCAATCGTTTACGTAATACGCGCAAATAGTCGCTTATGAAATGCCAGTCTCACGTGACGCACGTCGAGTCGATTTCTCCGGACTACGTACAAATCTTTGTCAGAGTTGTTCTGCAGCGGCTTCAAGGCGCGTGGGTCCTCTGGTTATTTTGAATGTTTAACAGAATAACCTGTTTCAAACGAACGTTTGGTGCCAAGAGTAAATTCTATGTCTACTAGGAAACTCCCTATCGTATTCCACGAAAATTGCGCCGACTGCAAATCGTGAAACTAAAACACACAGCGAGAACGTTCCGCACCAGTAAATACATCCATTTTTAACAATTCCGATGAGATAACTCGGTACTAATGAACCGCGCGAGTCAAAACTTGATGTGTTTTGCTATGAAATGAGACCTCAACCGAATCTGTAAGTTATCTAAATAAATTTTATACGCTTTAATAATGCGAAGTCCTTTATGAATCGCACGATAATTTTTTTTTACAGGAGCAAAATCGTTTTAGCCGCAATTAAAATGCGTACTTTAGAATTAATGTGCGCTTAGCTTCATCTACACATTCAAAACTATAAGTTTCTAACCCGACTGCGTTTAAAAAGGATCTGAATTCGGGCTGAATTTAAAAAAAGAAATCACAATTAAATAATATTAAAATAAAAATAAAACAAGATAAATTTATAAAACTATATATGAAACAAACGCTACGTTTATAATAAGAACAGAAACCGTAAGTTTTTACACGAAGACCCATCAGAGTAAAGAAAAACCCGCAAAATGATAACACGATTTACAAATGAAAACTGTTTAATGTAAAAGCATAAAGACTTATCAGGCAAACCAAAATTAGACGCGATATATAAAATTTAACTAACGTAACCTACATCGAGGAAGTTTATGACATCTGTTACAGACACTAAAGGCGATTTAACGGTTCCAAGTTTTCAACGTGAACAGGCATACAGACAACTTATAGCCTAACGTCGTTTGTCCAATTTACAGTTAAATTGAATCTTTAGAGCCAAACGCCTAGCAAGATGATAAAATAGTAATAATAATAACGAAGTTAATAAACAGACGACAAGATGAAATTAAATTGTATATTAATCAAAGTTTAATCGATTTATAATAAAATTACAGCTAGTTGCCGAAATTAACTTAACAGCAGCTACTGGACTGAACAAAATTTTTATTATACATAAAAAACTAATAAATTAATAAAATCCTGTAAAATGTACAATTTATAATACGATTATTAAAATTCAAGAAACTACAGCGTAACAAAAAATTTAAAAAAAATTATTTTTACTGTTTATTTTGTTACCCGTATAAATGAACTTGGGAAAGCGTACTTGTTAGAAATTGACTAGGGTGCCTCAGATACACCCTTAGATTTGACTAAGATACCTCGCCTTGATTCAGCAAAGGCGCCAAAAAATGAAAAAAATTTCGGAACCGCTTAGCTCACTCGACCTTTTGAATAAAATCAAAGATTTTTCAAGTCTTACACGATTAAAAAAAATTCATTTTTATTAGTTTGCATAATTTTACATCGCATTTTATACGGTCGATAATTTAAACAAAAATTAAATAAAATACTAAAAACTTAATTTGCATTTTTATGAATAATTATATCCGACCAAAAATATATTATTAGCTGTTATTATCATGCGCATAAAAAAATTCTATTATTCAACAGTTATGTAAAGTAAAATGCACGATAAATTAAATTGATATTTAAACGCATAATTAAAATCAAAAAAGTAATTTGGGAAATGTAGTTAAAAATAAAGTGAAATAAATTATTTAATTATTAATAAAACTGAATTTACAAACCTTTGGACTAGTATAAAAACCTGTAGGACAAATTAAAAACCAACTAAGTTGCAAAATAATCTCGATTTATAATAATTTAAGATCGCGCTTGTCGTATCCAGATAATTATGCGTAAAACTAATTCACAACGAGCCAGTACGACACAAGACGGCGAAGCTACTTACGTAACAACGGGTTTCATCTCCTGATAAAATACCAGTCGGCAAATTCGTATACAACAACAATAACCTATTGCCTATCTACGCGCCGCACCACGCTACGCATATACATAACAAAGAACTATTCCGCTATTTTAACTGCTTATATTATTACCATCAGATAATATTTAATTACCATAAACATAATATATTACACAAAGAGAAATAATAAAAAAATTACGGGGGCTAACGGGTAATCAGCTGAAACACAACAAATATTAGGAAATTCCCAAGGATGAAGTCAACAAATTTCAATTAAAATAAGTTAAGGAAAATGTATGAAACGATAAGAAATCGCAGATTACTCATAAAACAACGAATATTAATAAATATCTTCTTTTTTTTAGTTTAATTAATATTTTTTTTAATATAAAAATTTTTGCAGCCTATACTCATACGTTCAATTTGTTTCTTTTTAATACTTTTAGCGTAAGATTTAATTAATAACCGACTGAATATTTAATATAATCATTGGATTGCACTATCAGGAAAATATGCAAAAACGGTATAATTCTTATTAATATGGTGGCGGTAAAAACATAAAATTAAATGTTTTATGTTTTTACCGATTTTGTCTAATGCGTGTTCGCACTCCAATCTTTAGGTCATTAATCACGCGTAAGAAAAATTGGCAAAAACATCAAATTTTGAAGCCATCACTTTCACATAATCTCACATACGAGGGTAAGTCAACTATTATCCGCAATTTAGTTATATTTTTGTTTATGTTGGTAGTACTGTCGTGTTCCGTAGATGACGCGTGCGTGGTTTAATAGTTGTCTGTGCAGGTTTGACGCTGCTAGGATAGTTTCATTATCGCTGCCCTGCCGTTAACCATGGCTAGTGGTCTTCTCGAAATATTTTTTTATCCGAGGAAAATATTTAGTTTTAGTTTTAATATCTCGCTTAAAAATTTTAAGTTTACTTTCAAAAGATTTGAAGTATCCAAACATAACGTCTACTTTTGCCAAAACCTTATAATTTTAAGTTCAGATCGTTCGTATAAACAGAAAGATCTGTAAAAAAAACATCAAATTGCCGATCCACTTCGATCGGCAATAAAGTTTGCCAAATCCTTTATTCTCAATAAATACCATAATTTCTTTAAATTGATATTTCTTTAAATAAATCCACAAATCGTTCAAATACTTTACCTCGACTCAGCCACCTCACATTATTTAACATCAGTCCACTGTAGGTTGAATCTACATCCTATAAAAGCGCAGAAAATACTCGCTTGTGAAGGGGTTGAATAGCTATAAAATTCACAATTTTTGTTACAACTGACATTAAATCATTCGATTTTAAGAATCCCGATTTGACACAACCGATGGATAATGCGATGAAAAAGGTACAAGTGGAGTCTAATAGCTTCCATAGACGCATTCACGAATCCCACATTTTTTCCATCGTATTTGGTGCCCCATCTGTCGCGACTGACACAATTTTAGACATATCAATGTTTAGGTCGGTGAATGTTTTTATAACACCCTTACATATTTCGTTTCCTGATGTTCTTATCGGCACCGATTCTAACTTTACAACGCTTCTCATTATGAGACCGTCAGAATATCTAGCAATAATGACCAACCGAGGAGCATTTGATGCGTCGGTTGTTTCATCAAGAGAAATCGAAAAATATTTCGAACTATTTAAGTATTTTTTTAACCGATGTACGTTTTTGTTAAAATCTATTATTTTGTCTTTGATAGTATTTCTACTGAGCGGTAATTCGGTGCACAACTTAGAAATGTTTCTTTAATAAATTCTTCGCCACCGAGGGCTTTTCCGTGTTGAGCTATGGAGTGCGCAATACGGTAACTTGCTCGTGTTAAATTTGTAAAGCATCTTACAAATTTAACGATGGAATTTTATCGACTGTTATAGAAATGTAGCTGCCTAGAAACGTATTCCTTGCTTTCATCGATACTTTTTTCAAGACCGACAATGATTAGTTTCAAAATATCTCTCTCTTTACATTCCACGTTCTTCTTACTACAGTTTCGTTACACAGTATGCACAATGATCTGTTGTTTCTGTCGACAATCCCGTACATCTAGGTCCATATCCCCTGAAAGGTTCAGCTACTGCTACTTCCACTTCCATTATCATTCGATTTTGCTTTTTTATATTTTTGATTCTCCATCACAAGGCTACAAGAATAAATAAATATCAAAATAAATAAATCACGGCGAAAAGTCGATAGGTTTCTTACCGGTTAACGTTTTGCAGTGTTGTTGCACCGATTCCTGGTTCAAAACGATTCAAAGATAGTATGTATAACCGACAAATATACGGTGCAGTAAGTAATTATCCGAAACGCAGAATGTCTCGTCGAGCACTATTGCGCCGTATATCTTTTTCTTCTACCTTTCCTCTACCGTCTCCTAACGAACATGGCGAGCAAGCGCGTCCGTTTGCCGGAAGCACCCGAACGCACGCGAAGCTTACCCGAGGCACATGTTGACAATAACAAGGCCGTTTCCGGAATCGGGAATTTTTTTACTCGAGTATAAATAAAATGTCACGAGTAAAGATTAATCTCTTTATAGTGCAATTCTTAACGTATTTATATTAACGTCGATATCGGATGTATCTTTAATGTTTTCACTACGTATCTTCGCTATGCGACACATATTACTCGAGTGACGCCCAACTCTGGTCGTTGCGAGAGACGTATATTTGAATTACGCAAGTTTTTTCTCTATCACCCAAAATGAGTTCACGTCCCACAGGTTCGCCATCAGGGGGCTAGGTTATGTTTCATTAAGGAAATTTCTTTCGATAAAAAAATACGCATATAAACGAGATCGCATAAATTCAACGGGCATTTTTTTTACTTAGCGACTTAGGGGAACCTTGGCGTCTTATAAACGTTAATAAAATAGTAGCAAACCTGCACGCGTAATTTTAGAGCGAATGGATAAGCGGAAGCGTTTCAAAATTGGACCGAAAGGTTCCGTACCGTGAATTTCACATACATAGTCCAAAAGCGAGTTAATATAAGAGCGGTAATGAACATCTTTTTTTTTATACCGTCCACGGTGTAATCGGAAAAGATATAAAACATAAATCATACAAAAACCATCATTAAAATTTACCATTAAAAAGGTAAAAAAAAAAAAAAAAATTGGACCGATAACTACGATATTATCAATACAAATACGCTAGAATTTTCATTATTAAAACTAGTTATCAATGAAAAGTTTATTAAGACTTTCCCGAATGAACATTATCATAATTATTATTACTGTTCTCTCAATCGTTAATTCGTTTCTAATAAAGTTATTATTTCCAATTTCTAATTAACTCCGATTATTACATATTACATGCTTGTATAATAAATTTGAATATTATTGTTTGATTTAATGCAATCGCTATTTATAGATTTTATATGTATCGATAGTATAACCGAGTATATAAAATATATATACATATATATGTATAAATATAATATTTAATATACGGCATTATAATATAACTATTTGGATAATGATATTGTCATATATTAGGTTACATAACGTTTAAGGGATTAATTTTATGTTTTAAAGTCCTTTACATCACGAGACCATTATTGGAGGGGGGGGGGGGCGTTGATCAAATCAGTACTCAAAGATTATGTTATGACGTTGGTTTCTTTATAGAATATGTTACATTTGGAAATTTAGACATTTTTCTATTTTTAAATTATTATTTTGTTTTTTAATCTGCAGGTGCGTAAATGAGTTTGTTAAGATTTTAATAAATCCTACAAACGCTAAGTTAATATTTATTTATTTCGTGTTTAGCCATTTTATGACATTTTTTTATTCGATGATGAAAAATTTAGTTCTTCCGCCATTACGGGGTCCTACATCGATTTAAAAAATTAATATTTACATATTTTATGTATTTTAGTAAACCTTACATTAGTGCGTTTGATCCGACTCCGATAACTTACTATTTATTGCGTAATTAATACAAAATTTTTATTTTGGCGGCCATTTTTAGGCAAACTCAACGACCGATTGCGGTCATTCGTGTATTTAAGTAATACAAATCGAATGAAATATACGACGTTTGTCCCAAAAGTAAGCGTACTGATTTTTTATTTAATTATCTATCGGACTTACCTGAAATTACAAGTTATCTCCTTCGAAGTATGACCCTCAGAAAGTTACACGGCTGTTCCAACGATCTTCCACTGTTGATAGCAGCACCGGAAGTCATGCTCCTTTAAGTGTGTATAGTTCATCGGTTAAATTTTTTTTGTTTTCCATCTTCTCGAAACGATAACCCTTCGACTTAGGGAAGAGGTAGAAATCGCACGGAACTAGATATGGGCTGCAGGAAGGCTGTGGAAGTAGGGGAATGTTTTTCTTCGCCAGAAATTCTCGAATCGAAAGCGAAGTGTAAGCCGGCGCGTTATCGCGGTGCAGATCCCGATCATGTATAATGTCCGTTCGGACTCGCCGGAACCGTTTTCGATGCCTTTCCAAGACACCTTCCAAAGGCGCTATTAACTGTCTGTTCTGGAGCAAAAAATTCTTTGAGCACGACGCACAGCTGGCACCGCGTCCACATTTTGATCGTTTTATTGACGAGGTTGGTTTTCCAGAACGAGGGTCGTTTTCAACATTTTCTCCGCCCTCTTGGAAAGCTTTGTGCCACTTAAAACCCGTAGTTCTCGACAGAGTGTCACCTCCGTAAACTTTGGTTAAAGAATCAAATGTTTCTGCGGCAGACTTATTGAGCTTCACTCAAAATTTGATAGCGTAACGTTTTTCAATATTTACCTCCATCGCAAACGTAATCGAGGTTTATAAAAGACGACCGTAACACACTGCGAACAGCAGTAGCGCGCGACTGACTCAACCGATCCGGTCGAGAAAAGTATGCACGTGCAGCCGAGATCGCTATGCGCTGTTATACATCAAGGACGTTTTACGTTATCTGTTCATCCGTAGTAAAATCAGTACACTTACTTTTGGGACAAACCTCAATTCAATAATGAACTGTTCGTTCGTCGATGACCTATAACGCAGTTTGAATATCAACATTTAAACATGTTTTTCTATTTTCAAAATGTAATCATTTCGTAGTAGGTACGATCATTATATAATTTTTTTTTGGTTTTCCACTCGTTAAAATATTCAAACGACGCTCAAGAGCTATTCTTCAATGACAACATATTTTACAATAATTTTGAAAACCAGCTAAAAAAAAAAAAACAAAAAAAAAAGCAGTATGAGCACGACCAAATAAATAATTTGGTTTATTTTAAATCTTAAACACACAAAACGTAATTCAATTTAAACCTCATCTATCATACGCGGCAAATATATTCAAAACCTAGAATAGTATAATAGACGAAAAACGAATGGAAATGACATTTTCAATCGGTAGCATAACAATATTAAAAAAAAAAATCCTTTCATAATTTAATCTACGCATATGATAGCGGGGTTAAGCACTAAGTGAAAATTAATCATAAAAATACGATAAATATATTACTAACACACACGCGCGCGCGCGAGTCAAACAATAAAGCAGTGAATTATTGATATGAATTATATTACCGAGGTACGCAGTAAATTTTATTAAGCATAATATAACGAATGTAATTCCTGAGAGCAACAAGTATTAATGATCTCAATAATTTTTAATTAAAAATGAAAAAAAAAAACTAGGAAAACTTAACATAAAAACTTTTTTTTAGTTAGTCCACTCTTGATCGTTTGTTATCTAACTTTACCTGAAAACAACTTGTAGCTAAATAGAGAAACAAAAATTTCCCAAGTAAATGTACAACATAAAAAAGTCGGCAGAAAAAACTTTTAAAAAAATAATACAACAGGTTTAACTTTTTACAGTAAACAGACTTTACAATGATTTATAATATTATAAAGTAGGAAAAAAAAGAAAAATAAACGGCGAACTTTTATCCCTCTGTTTAAAATTAAATACGAAAAAATCTAAAAGTATTTCAATAGTCCTTTACAGCGGTATATAATGAATAAAAACACACGGGCAAAAATATACACCTATCTACAGGATATTAAGCCTACTAAACTATTAATCACGGCAACCCCCTTAGTTCCACTCAAAAATTAATAATATATATTGCAACTGAAACAAAATAATTTTGTAAACTGATTTAATAGGAAACAAACATTTTTCTAAATCGATTTATCGCAGGCAGAAGACATCAGACGACACTACTGATCTGACGAATTTATGCATTACTTCATTGGATCCATCTCTCTCCCTGGGATATAATATACAAAATGGGAGGCTATTAATTATATGTTAACAAAAGCAATGAAAAACCATCAATGATTAGGAAAGATGAGCATCGGTGTTCATTAAAATAAAAAAATTGCACCGCTTTTTTAGAATATAAAGAGTACGGAAATAAACTTTTCAGTAATAATTGGGAAAACTTCATCCGATTTCCGTAATGCAAAATCTCGAATTAGATTTGAAATGTCGATTAAATTTTA
This sequence comes from Lycorma delicatula, assembly GCF_047948215.1. Lineage (NCBI taxonomy): Eukaryota > Metazoa > Arthropoda > Insecta > Hemiptera > Fulgoridae > Lycorma > Lycorma delicatula. The sequence continues at coordinate 6,625,248 of NC_134462.1, forward strand.
TTATTACAAAGCACTGAGGTACATTTTACAGAATTCTATAAGGTAAAAAACTAAAAAAATCAGCTAGCTACCGTAAAAAAAATTTTTTCATCTAAATCAAAATTTTTAGGAAAAAAAAACAAAAGTAAAATGTACAAGTACGTCTATGTTAATGAGCTAATATAAAATTAAAAAGAGTTTAATCAATAACGAAATGAGCAAGATACGATTTCCATAACAAAAGAGAACAGATCTTTTGTCTTCAAAATCGTAAGCGTAACAAGATTATTCAAAATTTGTTCCATAAAAAAAAAAATTAGACTAAAAAAAGGGTATTTAAACTTAAAAATACTTAAGTTTGACTACAATTTTCTTGAAAATACTAAACAATTTAAGAAGTTGTAAAAATAAAAAAAAACAACGGAATGAATATTTTACTATGAATTTGTCTGCATCTTTTTAAGGGAAGCTATAGAAAAGATATGGTAGAATTGTAGAGCGCTCCAAGCGGCAAGTTAATGAACCCTGAATACTATATCGTATATTATTGAAAAATATTAAAGATAAAAGTACGTTTATTAAAAATCCAGATCGAATCGTTTTAAAACATTTTATCCTTCGTTTCAATTAATTAGTTTTTTCAATCGACTGTAGGTTGGACCTAACATTAATCTAGTAAACGTCATTAAAAATGAATTTAATTCTAACATCGGCGAATACTGATTACGTTACGTAAATAATAATAGTAAAAAAATATTCAAATTAAATTTTTAATCGCTTCTGCAACTAAACTAAATTGTCACTGGAGTTAATGACAGTTTTATTATTAAAATAATTTACACATAACATGTTTTATCAGCTCCCTAAAATCGATAAACTTTAAATAAACAGAAATGCGTGCTCAAAAAAAAAAACCTAGCAATTAAGGGTTACATAGTAAATAAATGGTAAATCCGCCAAAAAATAAATAAAAAAAATAAAAACAGTATCATAAACAGTTAGGCGCGTGCAAATATACACACACATCGATAACATAAACCAGTTTTTTAACCGATCATTGTTTTGTGATTCGTTACGATCTTGAGTAGTACAAACACAAACCAAACGGGTTGGTCTAATAATGAACTTGTCATCGCAAATCGGCTGATTTCGAAGTCAAAAGTTCTTCTAAGGTTCAAATTCTACTAAAGCAATTACTTTTATACGAATTTGAATGCTAGATCGTGGATACCGGTGTACTTTGGTGGTTGGGTTTCAATTAACCACATATCTCACAGGATCGGTCGACCTGAGAGACTGTACAAGACTACACTTGATTTACATTCACACATGTCATCCGTTGAAGTAAAATCTCACGGTGGTTCCCGAGGTTAAACGGAAAAAGAGAGTAAACAACACAAACGGGAAATTATATTTCAAACGTATTGGAAAATCAAGGTATTATTTACAAAAACGAGCTAAAAAAACTAGATCCCGAGGTAATAACTAGAATAATATATAATTAAATATCGAGTAAATTTTTTTTAAATTCAATCGTATTTTCTTTTGAATATAAATCTATTTAATTCAGTATTTTGAAATTCATTACAAAATTGTCCTTTTGAATTTTGTTAAATAAATTTACTAATTAACTTTTAAGAAAAAATTAATATTTAAAAATAAAAACAAAGACAGATATTAAACGTTAAATACCAAACGTAGTTCAGAAGCTGTGTGAATACATTACGACAGTTTTCAGTACAAATAGATTTGAACAGTTTTTCAAACCTGTCATTACTTATTAATCGACTTAATTATAAGAAATTCAAAAAAAAGCTCAAGCGTAACTGAAATCTATTACAAAAAAATGCCGACCTCCGTGGCTGAGTTCGTAGCGTCTCGTCATTTCGTGCGGAGGTCCCGGTTCAAATCCCGGTCAGGCAAGGCATCTATTTACAAGCTACCAATTTCCATCGGGTTAGTGGTCATATAGCAGTTCATGCGTGCTCTTTGATTGGAAAAAATTACAAAATGTATTTCGATTGTTAAACAGTCATGAATGGTATATATAAACGAAATTATAATTTATATATATATATATATATATATATATATATATATATATTAATAAAAAAAAGTAAAGGCCTAAAATTACGTAACCACTAAAAAAAATTGTTTTACACAAAATAAAGATTAAGGAATAATAAAATCTCGCAGTGAACTTACAAGACAATTCAAAGCATGCTGGGCGATTATCGTATTTTTTATTTCATTTATTTATTTTTTTTTATACTTTCCAGTTACTGAATACAGCTGGAGAATTTTTTTGTAGCTTTCATAATATTTTATTATTATTATCATATATGATACTTCTATCCATTACATTCTAAAGTTAAGCGGCTGACCAGACATACAGTTAGTTTGTTTACATTACTTGGAATGGTTTAATTGAATTTATCGTTCGCATATGATTCGAATTAATCGTTCAGACTTTTTTAATCCTCAAATTAATAATATTTCAGTATAATTTTAGAATAAATAGTATACTGGTATTATTTAACCACAATCTTATCATGTAAATTTATTCCGTTTTTCATCAACGAAACTGCGCTCACATCTAGTATAAATCAATATATATGCATAAATATATATTATCTGTATTTATGAAAATAAATTACAAATGTTTTTTTCTTTTAAACTTTTTCCATTTTTTGTCTTAAAACATGTTTTACAGTTTATTTGTATTATTTTTTAAACACATAAAAAATAATTTGTTTTTTTTAAAATAACACTTTTTGTTTGGTATTAAGCCGTTCATATTATTTATAACATTCGGTTTCCAAAGAATTTTTTTTTGTATGAATACATATAAATATATATATATATATATATATATATATATATATATATAAGATTCAAATAGGCTTAGAAAATCCTTTATTCATTATATGTTTGTGATTCATAAAGAAAACGTGAAGAGAATTAGGATAAATTACTTCTTTTTCATTTCCAATCCACTTTGGAAAAGATTTTAGTAAAAAATAAAGTAATTAAAAGTTAAAGAATATAAAGTATGAAAAAATTTACGGAAAATACCGATCAAAATTTCCTTCCTGGCAAACGGGATGAACTTATAAGTGGGGGAAGCGCATGATATAACAGCCGGCTCAGCGCCCACGATGAATAGAAAATGTTTGTTATTTGCGATATATTAGCTCTGAAAACTGTTTACTCAAAGTACATCGACTATTAAAGACCTTACTCGCTCGATAGAATTTCCTTCATTTTAAACAAATTTTTCTCACATCGAGGAAAATAAAGATGGAATATATCTGTTAAATTTTATTAATTTTACAAACCGATAAAAAAAAAAATAAGCCGCTGAACAACATTGTATCACCGAAAAATAAATTAACAAGCGACAAATATCGGCGTAATATATGTACAAAGTATTCCATAAAAGAAGAAAACTATAAAAAATGAAATAATTCATACCTAAATAACAGTATTTTACACACAAAACAAACTTGATCACAAAGTGCCAGAAAACCGAGATAGTTAGACGAACCGGAAGAAATATTGTATTGCAGTACACTAAACGTAGTAAAGGATAAATAAATAGAGAAATTCAGTAAGTAAGAATTAAAATAAAAATAAATTAATAATCCGGTTCGAAAAAATTAAAAACCAGGCGATGGAAAATGAATGTAGCACTGAATATATATTTATTAAAAATACACAGTGCAGCGTTTTTATAATTATACATAATATTACATACGATTCAAAAAACCATTACTGCGATCTGTAAATACAAAAAGGAAGAAAATAACGAGATGAAAAACGAGTAAAGAGAGGAAGAGAGAAACGCAACAAGTATTTTAAAGAGCGAATCGATCGTATCGAATCGAGTTTGATGTGTTTTTAGGGCGGCAAAGGCAGAGCCGAACAAAGAGAGAACTAACGAAAGACAAAGAGGGAACGGTAGAGAGTTTCAACAGAAGAGAGAAAGATAGACAGAGAAGGAGTAACAGGAGAGAGAAATGAACAGAGCGTATCGATCAGCAGGCGTGGTGGGAGTAAACGAGAAGAGGACGAAAGGGGGCGACACACTGTAAAGTACTGTACTGAGGACCGGTTGAGTTGAAACCAAGGGGTGAATGCAACGATGTGTGTGCTGTATCGTATACGTATACACACGTACACATACGTACAAGTATCTATGTATATAGTACATATATACACCTTCCAGCCGAGCACAGCTATTCAACTATAATGATACACACACCTCAACCGTCCGTTCACACAATCTACTACATACACCACCGGCCGCCCCTTCTTTCATCTCTTCTCACCGCTCACAGGACACAAACATGAAACTCGCTCGACTCAGCACAAATTGTTATATACTGTAAAAAAAAATATACATCTAGTCTGTTAGCGGTTAAGATCAACGCATTCAGACATCTATTTCATATTAAATATGCTGATACACGAAAACAAAAGTAAAATCCTAAAAATGAATCTATATTGTTGAATTACTTTTGTTTTGTTCATTCATTTTAAAAAACTCATCGCTGTAGAAAAAAAATCTACCCGATCTAACAATACGTAACATACATTTTTAAATAGTAAATAAATAATTACATTCGTTTCATAAAACCATAAAATTCTTCTTTTTCCTGAAGGAATTTATTTACAATTTTGACTGGTTTCAAGCTCTTCTTCATTCCTTTCTGTTCTGTGCTAATCTTTTAATATCAAGATGATTAATGCTAAGTAATCTATTTTATATACTCTAATGTTTATAATTTATAATATACATATATATATACTAATTTTATATATTTTTTGTCGTTTACTATAACTTTACCCTCTACTAGCAAATTCAGGATTTTTTTAATACAGCATATGATCCCCCCAAACCTAGTTCGTCTCTTTACAGGACATAAATATTTATTTTCTTTTACTCTTCTTTAAAACTTATTTATTTCAAATTTTATCAATCCACCCTGATTTCAATATCCTTTCGTAACACTACAATTCATATACAATGGTTTTTTTCTGATTTTTCATGTATTTCTAGAATAAAGCGTTCCACTCCACATAAATATATTAAAAAAATTCTTTGAAATGTTGATTTCCGTGGCGTAGTGGTAGCGTCTCGGCCTTTCATCGATACAAGTAATTAAACGTTTATTTATAAATAAAAGTTCTCTTTAATTTATAAATTAGAGAACTTATAATTATATTTTTAATTAAAGTATATTTTTTTAATTTAAATAATTTTTTTTATTAATATTAATTAAAATATATTTTTAATTAAAGCGTAAATTACAGATAATCTTTAATTTATAAATAAGAGATAGTATATAAACGTATATTTATAAATAAAAGTTCTGTCTAATAAAAAAAAATGTAACTAAAACCTAGATTCTGAAATTTCTGATATATTCAGTTTCTGATTATAATTTTTTCTGTCGCGTTTCATTATTGTTGTATCATCTTTACTTCCTTGTACGAAGTAAAGGAAGTTTACTGTGATCGCGGAGAATCTCGGTTTTCAGATTTCAACGGAAATATCAATTTTGACATGTTTCGGCATGACATCTGTACATACGTATTTCGGATAACCCAAAAACGAGTAGCCGTAGAATTTTGAAATTATGGATTTAGGAGTATTGTAACATCTAATTGTGCATCTCCCCGTTTCATTGCAAACGACTAGACCAAAAGCGTCCAAAAAAAGCTCAAATTCCAAAAATTTGATTTTGGACTTTTTCTTAATCGCAGTAATAAGCAGTTATTTAGGGCTTTTCGACGATATTTCGTAAGCGGTACTTATTTTCATCGGTTCCACAGTTATAGGCAAATAAAATTTTAGTTAATGAAATATTTGGATCTTACAAGGAAAAGCACATCGGTTCGAATCAGACTTCATCTCCATTTTTTTAACTTCTTTTTTTAAATTTAAATATATTGATTTGTTTATAATTATTAACCTCCGATTGTAAAAAAAGTTTACGATAAATAATAATAAAAAAACAAAAAAAAATTATAAAATATCAGAAGTTATTAGCGAAATAAAATTTTATGTACTTTTCATTTAAAAAAAATGTGTATACGTAATTTAATAGGCGTACAAGGAAGTCATGTTGTCCAAATCGGATTTTTATTCTTGAGAAAAAACATCATTAACGTACACCTATCATCAAAAATAATTACTTAATAGTAAACTTCACCTTTTATTGCTTTTTTCTATATAAATGTTGAAAAACAACGAGCGTAAACCTTCTTTTAATTGTTAATTACAAATTACTCGTCTTTATCTTCTACTCTTCCAATACCTTCTCGCAAAGGTTTTAAATAAATCTTTATTCTATATTTAAATCCGGTTTTCCTTCAAATAGAAACCTACAATACTAAATCTTCTCCAAATTTAAAAATACTTTTCATCTGGAAGAATCTGAATACCGATTCCAATCACAAGCTTGACTTTTCACACTTTACAAAATTTAATTAAAAATAAAAAATAAGAGAGTTTAATCGGACGTAGGCCCAATAGTTAGTAATAACTTTTATTTTACGTCGGTATCTTATTTTTTTTAAATTATTTATGTCAATCATTCGTCTTATTTCAGATTAAAAATTGCTGTAATCGTATAAGAAAAGAATTTTGTTCAGCTTGGTACGACTAAGATCAATATTAGTGATCTCTAACTATATTTTAACGATACGAATAAATTAACGCACAGAATTGGAGAAGTACAACTTACAGCGCGAAAGCTAACTCGCTGTTTTAATCGTGCGTCAAGACTCGATAAAAGTTTTATCCTTTCACCTGAAAGCGTATTAAATCGAGCTTTAAAATTTATTTTATTAAAAACGCCCGTTCTTATTGAATTACGTAAAATTTGTAGCGATGGATTATATGAAACAAAAGTAGGATATAGAATAACGGTTGTAGATTTATTTTCAAACTTTTGTAAAAGAAAAAAAATCAACGGTTATATATATATATATATATATATATATATATATATAAAAAAAATAGAAGGGAAAAAAGTAAACGTTTTTGATCTGTAATAGAATAAAAACAAGTAACGATGTGCGGTGGATATTTACCAGGAGTAAATGCCTGTGCGTATGGATATACTAGTGCGTATATACGTTTGACCTTTCGGACAAAAGGTAGGTGAGAATAAAAGGTTCGAAAGGGTATGAGTCGAGTCGAACGAGTGGGAACGAGAGTAGCGGCTGAGCGGGGTAAAAGCAGCAGATACCCTTAACGAGTGTGCACGCACACACCTTAAACAAAACCCAAGCAAGCTTGCTAGCAATCTTTCACTAGCACCCGACAACAATTCACCCTTAAAACACCGCTCTGTCTAGTGCCGTACCACGCCCACAACAAAAACAAGTACCGCTACAAAATTATATATATAAACACACACCATAGCAAAACGAAAAGACGTAAAGGAATTCGAAGAATGGATAAACGTATATGGAAAACGCTGTTTTTACATAAATAAACACACACCCTTGCTTCTTACTAAATTAGAGGACTATTTGTTGTCGTCACAGCGTAGCCGTTTGTATTTCCGAATAGAAGATCAACAGATCAACCTTAGCCGTATTAATTAAATTTCAAACGTAATAGTTTTTCAGATCTTGTTTCCTGCTAACGTTATTGTACGATTCAATTTAGCAGTACATCCTCTCCTAGCGGTGTGGGTGGCGTACCAACGCCGTATTTATTTATAAGTTGGTGAAAAGAGACAGACTTAACGGGTCCGGATTCGATTCATTTGTGCCGAACATCCCACGACTTTCATATTACAATACGAATCGTTAACGTTAGATTAAAAAAATTTATTTATAAATTTAATTTTGTATCGCTTTATTTCTATTTATTATTTTATTAACTTGCTTTAGTTTACATATTATAGTTTAATAAATAAATATATATATATATATAGTTAACATATTATTTAAATGCGAAGGTAAATATAACAGACGATAACGAGAAAATAAAGACAACATCGCTTTATTTAGAGCAGGGAGATTAAAATGAATAAAGCCTCGATCTGTTGATCTTCTAGTCGAAAAGGCAAACGTTCGACGTCTAGGCTGAATCTAGTTAAAAGCATAGAGTATGTTTATTTGTGCAAAAAGTGATAATATAAATATATTCATCCATCCTTGGAATTCCAAACGGCCTTCCTTCTCTAATCTAATTTTAATTAAAACTCAGTAGAAGTAGTAGTAGTAATTCTTGTTCGTTTCAATATAGGCAGCTAATAATACAAACATGTTAGGAAGAACGTGTAAGCGCATTTAATATTTCTTGATACTCTAATTAAACAAAGACTACTACTATTTCCTTACAACCTTATTTAAAAGCGGTTCAAGAAGATTATCGATTAAATTGTAAAACATTAACTACGTTATGGAAATAAAAACTTTCTAGTCGCTTTTCCAACTCAAAGCTAATTAAGGTTATTAATAAAACAAATTTAAACTTATTTTAAAATGAGTCGCCTTCATTTTCAAAATGGTTCAATCGGTTTTAATTAAAGCAGGATAGATTGAAACGTTCGGCCGTGATACAGCATGAATGTATTAAATGTTTTCCTTTACGTTTCTTTGTGACGGTGTGAAGGCCGAAATTACTTAATATTTTTATTTATAAGAGTTAAATTTTACGGTAATTAATAGTTTTTACAATAATTATAAGATCGATTACGGTGTTGTTTGATAAAACGTACATTTATAATTATTTCGCAATTTAACGTCTACCAAAGAAAATATTTTTATAAACCTGGCAACGTATTGTACGACCTGACCGGCATACGCTTATCAAAATAAAATTAAAGCATCAAGATGCCTAAATTTCAAAAAGGTTTTTTAATTTTAGGAACTTTATTACGCTGTGGAGAAAATTTAGGAAAAATTTATTAAAAAAATTAATAAATAAAAGAGAATTGTTTAAAAATATTGAAAAAACTTTCTTCTCATTTTGAGTCTGGAATACAATATAGACACCAAATCTAATTTAATTTTAATAACCTTTAATTAATGAAGAAAAATACAAATTTTTTTGGTATTTTTCTTCATTACTTCTTTAATAGTAAATTTTGAAACAGTTAGGGCCAAAAACCAAGAATTTTTTTTATTAGAGGATGGGAAAAACTTTTAAGAGTATTTTTCTAAAAGTATTCATATATAGGTGAAGCTTAACAAATTTATTAAATTAAATTTTTCTCTAAATCTAACTCCCTCTTCAACAGAGGCTAAAATAATTTTTTAAAAATTTAAAAAACTTTACTGTACTTGTCTGTGGACTATAATTTTTAAATAATTGTAGATATATCTTAATAGCTCTATGTATGAAGTATAAGCTTTCAAAGAAATGTTGAAAAATATTTAAACCGAATGAAGGTAGAACATAAGAACAAAAAACAATTCTAATTTTAAGAGATGGGGTTTGATTTTTTTTAAGGACTTATTTTGTTTTATTTGTATAGGCGTTGTGGGTAACAACATTTCTTTAATAATTTTTTTTCTAAAATTCCTCTGAAGAAAATCTAACTTATTTTTTTCGCGATATCCCCCACCAACTAACGAATTTAAAAAAAATATTATTAATGCTTTACATGTAGAAATATTTGAGCCAAATTTGAAGATAATCGGCGGTATGGTCAATCCTGAGATATAAGGCCAAAAGCAGTGACGTGTGTAGCAGTGCTTTTTGTACTTATATATTTCTTTTTTGTCCATATAAACTAGTTTTGTCCACTACCTAAAACATAAAAACTTACAAAAAAAAAACTGATATCCCATTTTTGAAGTCATCACCATACTTTCCCCTTTAATAAAGCTATATTCACCAGGAAGTAAATGCAATTTAAATCAAAAATATGTTTTTCAATGACAACTATCGACTCTCGTAAGTTATACGTGAAAACAATTTTCCTACGTGTTTTATAAAATTATTTATAAACGTTTTATTTATTATTTATAAATTATTTCCTACGTGTTTTTAAATTATTATCCTAATAATTTAATATCGTTTCTTGTTCATTTATAAATAAAAAGCTGCAATTTTGAATAATTAATCCAAAAGAGGTTAAGCAGAAGTAACTAAAATTTATTCTAATAATAATTCCTAACGTTAAAAAAAAGGAATCGTTGTTTAAAAACTCAATATTTATCTGTAGTAAGAGAGATAATGTCTGCTTGTATGAGAAAATTCGGTCTCAAAATTCGGAAATTTTTCATGCCGTTAGGAGAGATATTTGCCTAACCGTTTTACAGGTGATGAAGGTTTACAGGAATCTGTAAACGTCTGTTCTGGAATCTTGAAGAAATTTTCGGATTTCGTTCGTGCTTTCTCCGATTACTATTCTTTATAGTGTTCGTAACGCTTGAAAAAATCATCGCTCGTTAGAAAACAGTATTACCACACGTATACTGTTCATTTAAGAATGCATTCGTGCAAACGAATGCGTTTATTTGAACGCATTCATTTAAGAATGCCCACTTAAAGTATTTACGAAACCCGTTTCGTTACTTCTTAACCGCCTGAATCGCCAAAAGAATCGAGGAAAAGAAACCGGGATGCTATGGAATCAAAAAAGAAAGCGAGTTAACTCTGGCGACAGCGTTCATAAAATATAGCACTGTCAAATAAGGTAGTGCTGTTTAATACGTTTAAACGAAAATTACGTCCAAAACGAAAATTACTCGCTTCTAAAATAAGCTTTGGCAGCGTAGGCTATCTTGAAAGACAGAATAGATCACGGACATTTAGATAAACGTGTGCTTCTGAAAAAATTAAATTTCTGACGGAAAATCGAATTAAATGCAAGGAGCGAGAATTAGTAAATTAGAAGTACCTGGATTAGAAGTATCTGGACGTTCCGCTTAGCAATAGATTGTCTAAGTATCGTGTCAAACACATAAACCGAGACGAATAACTTTAACAGGCGCGAGTGATTGTCTCCAGTCAGTCTAAAATGGGCGATCCATAAAGGAAACTTTAAAAAAATGTTATCCTACGCTGTTTTACATTTGACAGAACTAATACGCGTACAATATTAACGTAAAATATTATCGCACAAAATCTTTAGCTCGTACAGGTGGAATATGTATGAAAAAAAATATTTCCCGTAACATTGGATCTTCACATTAAGTAACGAAAGTTTTACGACCGTTTAAACAATAAAATTAATTAATTAAAAGTAATAATCGCCAACATTTAACAGGTTTATAACATCGTTAGAAATAATTAATCATCAGTCGATAATTTTTTCGTGACCTCCTTTAATTGGAAATAAAGCAATAAATAAGAAGCACAACGTTCTAACACAAAAAGGTTACGCGATAAGTAGAGACCGATAGCCCATAGCCAGTGGCAAAAATCAATAAACTCATATCGTAGTCACGTAGGCCATCGAAGAAGAGTAAGAAGAAACAAAGTTTCTACACGTATTATACATAAATCAAAGCCGAATGTAATGGATACTTACTGCCTATCCTAAATGATCTAAATAAGAAAAGGAAATAATAAGAGACGGTGAATACATTTATCAAAATTTGTTCTGATATTAAATTTCCAAATTTTCAGACGATAATAACGTTCTGAAACATCAAAAATAACAATTTTTTATTTTTTTACAACAGATATTAAAAGGAGAATGGAAATGATTTATCACATTAGCATGAAATCCTAAAACATAATCTTACTAAAACGTAATAATAAGTGAAATAAAATGCGATAAAAAAATTATAAAAATATTGATGTAAACCTTATTCCGGTTGAATTCAAAGAAATATATTCTTTTCCTTGTAACTGTATACGTAATAATTTTAAAATGTCGTTAATATAGTATAATCTATAAATAGTATTGTTATAATCTACACGACATCGAATAAATCCATTGTTTTTAAACCAAAACTACTTTTGGTTGTCGGTTATCAAACGTAATGTAGTACATCGTAAAACAGAACCGAACGGACGGACGTATCTTTCGGATATCGAATCCACACAATCGAAAGGAAACTGCTGGTGAAAGGGAAATTTGCGGCTGCAGTTTTAATAATTTTCTACCATCGGTGGACAACGCCGATTCTCTACATAATATTTTATCTCGGCTGTTAAAAATACTCGCCCTATGAGTATTCCGTAAAATTTAAACTCCACCCGTTTGTGACCGTAACTTTATTATTTCGATCAGGAAATACCGAACGATAAAGCATGTCACTCGTTCATCTACGTATTCATTTCTGAATATTAAATGTATTCTTGACAACAAAAAAAAAAATGTAATTAATAATAATAAGAGAAATAAAAATTATTGGAATAAATATAGTACACTACTATTTTTAACCGAAAGATTGTTTGTTCGAATCCCGATTACATCGGTTTTATAATGGAATGTACGATAAAACTTTGACTACGTTATTAATTTTTAAATTTAAATCGTTATTACGTGAATTAAAGTATTTTCCGATTTCCCGATAAAAAGACATAACGGAAGAAGACTACAGAATCTACCCTGAAGTTCCGTAGAATGTAGTATAGCAGGAGAAAATGTTGATTTGTCCTACAATAAAACTACGGAATGATGTTATACGAGTCTACTTTTCATACGTATTTTCATTATTCAAGTTACACGGACCGTAATAGTAATTAATTGTTGTTAGCTATTATCACCGGTAAAACTTCAAAACATGAAACTTTTAAATCGGCGCTTTTTATTCGAAGGCCAGAATTAAATTTATACAGACTACAGTCAGCGTTGGAAGTTGAGATCCCTTTTATTTAAGAATCATTTAATAATTAAAGAGGCGAAAGGCAGTACCGGAAAATTATTCAAAAGAGATTATCGAAATAGTCCGACGTTCAAGTAGGCACTTCTGACATAGAAAATGCATTATTATAACCTCTTTTGCTTATTTGAAAATATAGACTCCGCTTGAAACGTGAAAGAACGGCGCAATGTAGTAACATTTTTTTTTCTAAATGTATAGAACTAGTTGAAGTTCACTTGCAGATATTAAAATAGTACGGTAAAAAGTATATTAACCAATTAACCGTGCAAATTTTTTAAAGCGGATTAAAGAGTTTAAATCTGGCAGAAAAAGTGTCATCGATTTCATCGTAACGGAGCACAGGTTTGAAATGACCTTCTGAAAAATCGCAAAATGACTCGTAAAATTTGGGAAATTTCTAATATTTGTAATCCTAGTATCGGCATTGTCCGTTCCATTATCTATGATAAGCTAAATTACCGCAAAATATTATCACGTGTTCCCAGACGGTCGGATCAATAATCCCAAAGACAGTCCAATTTCACGCGTGTACTGAACTTAAAGATCTATTTTTTAACGAAAGAATGCTGTTAGATCGCATTACCTTAGATGAAACACGGATTCATCAATTTGAACCGGAATCCAAACGTCTTAGTGTCGTACGGAAGCATCCAAATTTTCCGCAAAGAAAAAATTCATTAACCTACGCCTCAGCCGAAAAAGTGATGCTTAAGGTGTTTTGGGACTATAAAGGCACAATTAAATTAGAAGAACAACTTAGTATCGTATAAGTACGATTGCAAGAAGTTAAAAAATAAAACAAAACTCTCAATAAGGAGGAAACAAAAAACCGTAATTCTTCTGCATTATAAGCTCCACACCCGTACTGTTCTAAAATGTCGAGTCGGGAGGTGTTGCGTATCAACAATTTTTACTGGCACCAAGTTTCACAATGAGCGGATCAAGAAGGCGGTACAAGAATAGTTCAAACGCCGAAGGCAAACTTAATCTTTACTACCGGAATAAAAAAACGCAAAGAAAGATAGAACATGTGCCTAACGGTCAAGGATTATGTTTTACGAAAATTAATTTCATTATCGCCGAATAAATAATAATGCTTCTACAGTCACTTGTCCGAGTATACAAGTCAAAAAAAAATGGAACCGAGATAAAAGTAGGTTAATTAGAACGACCCACCGGCTTGGTCTAGTGGTGGACGCGTCTTCCCGAAAGAGTTGATTTGGAAGTCGAGAGTTCCAGCGTTCGAGTCCTAGCAAAAGCAGTCATTTTGAATACTAGATCGCAGATACCGGTGTTATTTGGCGGTCGGGTATCAATCGACCACACATCTCAGAAACGGTCTAACTGATACTGTACAAGACTACACTTCACTTACACTCATACATATCATCCTCGAAGTAATACCTGAACGGTAATTCCCGGAAGCTAAGCAGGTAAAAGAGAGAGAAGTTAATTAGAATGTATTTTTATGCCGGATCTTACAATAAAATCAATTTTTCTTCATCGTCTTCAGATTTTTAGTTATGACCGTTTAAAATGTTGAGAAACTTCTTAAATAATAGAATACAAAAATAATAATAATCACCAACAAGAATGATGGAACAAATGAATTTAAAGGGTTATAACTTAAGAACGTTACGTGATGGGTCGTTTCAGAATAAATATTCAGATTCAGCATATAAAATATTAAATAGAACACCTACTCCTTTTTCAATTCCAAATTTTATGTCGACCAATGTTATTAATTAAACAAGCCTTGTAAACACTACGTCTATATTAAATATAATTATTTTATTTAATTACAATTAAACAACCAATATTTTTGTGAATTTTATTTACTTTGTATTTTGTTAAGCATCATGATTAGGAATACTACAGAGTATCGTGTGAAACGTTGGTCTGTTTCTGTTTCATAGGAAATGAAAAGGGAATTTTATTTTACGGTGTAGCATTATTTCACGATATAATTTTTTTCGGAGAAACTAAAATATTAATTTAAAATAATACATTTTTATGAAATAAAATAATAAATAAAAATATTTAAGCCTTAATTTCAAACGCGTAAAAAAAATTAAACGCTATTATTTTAGTCGACAGGTCAAGGATTTGGGCCGATACATATCAGGATGACGAAGCGATCGTAAATATTGGGCAAGGTAAACCGGTCCGCATAACGTAAAATATATAAATCTATTTATTTTTAATTTATACCTGCTGAACCCTAATTTAAATTATTCAAATTTAAGAATAATTTAAACGGACTATAACTACAAAAATAATCTTTCAAGGTCAATAATCAGTCCTGATTTCCTTTTTGGCCCAAAAATTGTTTGTGCCATCTATCCTCGGCCTTTCATCTCGCGCTTTGGTACTGCGTAAAACATTACAAAAAAACTGACACTTTAAGTTAACAAACTGGATGCAATCTTTATAAGTAAATTTTATACGTAAGCATCCTAGCGAAATTTCTCATCCATCAACTATGACATCATATGTGTGGTAAGTAAGATAGGAAGAGTAAAAAATGCCGATTGGAAGACGTTACACGTAAAATTCAAGGAACCGATATGATGCAAATTCTAAGCGTAAAGTTATAAGCGACTTCAACTCGAGGTATTTCCAACCTTTAACGCGTCAGAATTTATTCAAAAACTAATATTAAAAATAATCGTTATATCTATAAAGTTGGTTATTTAATTTTTAACCGAAGAATAACTAAATAATAAAACCTAAAAATAAAAAGTAAACGAAAAACAAATGTAGCTAAGTACGGTTAAAAATAATTCATTTGGAAATTCAATTAAAACGTGAGAATAAATTTCACAATTTCAACGGTAAAAATTGAGGGAGGTAGCGCTAGAGAACACCCACACGTGTTGAAATTTCTATTATCCCCTTTAAGTCGAAGAATGATTTATTCCGTTTACAAATTCAATTTTCTATTCCCACACCGCTCGTCGATACGGGGATTTACCTCGCAGAGAAATATACGTTCAGAAACATTCAAATCTAGCGAAAATAATATGCAAGTCGATTCAATTCTTCATACGTTTAATTATTTTTTAACGGAAAGAACATTTATAGATAAATATATTTTTATAAATAACAGTTACAAAATGCGGTAAAAAACAAAAATTAAAAACGTTAAAGAAAAAATAAGTATCTAGCTTTCTCTTTACTAAGGTTTATATCAGAGAGCTATTAAATATTAGTAAATAGAATATATATGACACGTCAGTTGAATTACTTTTACCGTTCTGCGCCAAGTCTTTGCGCGTGTTTATTTTATATATAAAATGCACCGCTTCGTACAAAAACTGTAAATTGTTACTTTTTTTATATACTGCGACAGACAAAAAAAATACATGCGGCGTTAGTGAAGAGTTGCTTTCTTCGACAGTAATAATGTTCATTATACAAACGACCCGCGAAGTATACGTTGAAAAATGAAAAGGTTATTACGGTTTAATACTAACATTTCAAATATATTTTCCACCAAAATTCAAAGAATGGAATGCTTGTTATTCTTAGATACAAATAAGCTATTGTCGGGGATAAATGGTGGTTTCGTGACAAAACTGCACGTCGTATAAAGTAATGGCATGAAATATAAAATAATCTGAAAGTTAAAGGTCGGTTAAGGTTCATAAAATCTTCTACGAACAAAAAAAGGGGTAATTTCAAACGATTGTAAATCACCATATAAAGCAAGAATTTCTGCTTCTTTTAAACCAAGAAATACCAAGATATTTTATCCGGCAAGTTACTTGAAAAAGTAATTCCAGAAAATAAGACGTTAACAATTTAGTATGATTAATTTACCGCGTGAATTTTTACGAATATGAAACTAATTTCTACTTTTCCTTTTTCTTTATTTCTTTTAGTTTCACTGCGTTTCGTTAAAAAGTGTCAAAATCCAACTGTCCTCCTACCACAGTTTTTCTTTATTTTTTGCAGATTCTTGTCGGAAAGTAACTACCGGTAAGGAATAAAATAACATTAAAAACTTGATTTTGAATTTTTAATCTCTTCTGGATCAACTACTTCCTAATTTTTCATTAAATATTTTCTTTTTTACGGATCATACATAAAGATTTTTCGTGTGTAGGCAACAATAAGCCGTTGATAATTTTTAAAAATTTCAGTAAATTACTGGGTTTTTGTTTAAGCTTTAATGCTCATCGAATAATATAATATCGAATAATTCCATTATTCGATAAATTTAAATCGGATCGGTTCGT
The DNA here is from genome assembly GCF_047948215.1 of Lycorma delicatula. Classification (NCBI taxonomy): domain Eukaryota; kingdom Metazoa; phylum Arthropoda; class Insecta; order Hemiptera; family Fulgoridae; genus Lycorma; species Lycorma delicatula. The sequence continues at coordinate 6,642,281 of NC_134462.1, forward strand.
CGTTTCGAGTTTTAAGCAAACATCGATGAAAAAAACACCACCATTCTAATTTACGTAGTGACATTATGAACGAATTTGAAAGACGGAATTTATCGATCGATTCGTACGTTATTTCGTAACTCTTCAGTTATCTAATGCAGCTTTCTAGTACGTTTTAGCCTGGATGTTACCTCACATATCCGATCGCTCGGCCAGTACGTGTTAGGAATTTCACCAAATAATGGCGGTCTAAGAAGTATTACGAAGCCGTTAGGGTTATACAGAGTACACACTACATAAGTACAAAGAAAACCGAGTACTGTATACGTACGCGTAATGCTGAATGAAAGATTTAGAGCTCTAATACTCTTAACGAGTAGACGTTTGGGAAATGAAAAAAAAGCGATATGAAATTTCTAGCACCGTAATCCGTACTTTTCATTTGAAAAATTATCAGCTTTTATCGACGGTATAAAATCTTGATTCAAATACAAGTAAGGTATTGTTCATTTGAATACGATTTAAATTTCCACGTAACCTTCATAATTCAGTCGTTAGGATTCAATCGACGACAATATTTCAGAAAACGTTAGGAGACTGGAAAAAATGCAATTACTGATCTGTGAAATTGAAACGGTACGGAACGAGCAGAAATATATGAAAATAAATCTGATCCGTATCAGTACGTCTTCGTAATCTCTATAAGATGGAGCTTTTATTAAGTTAATTTGATTATTAATTTACCCTTAATATTTAATTCGCATAATAAAATAATTTTCACATAATTTCTCGCTGAATAAGAGCAACACATTGTCAAAATTTCGAACAATAGCGTAATAGCGAACAATGGAACATCTGTTGCTTTACATTTTTATTATAAAGAGTTTCGCATGTATGCCTGGGGTGGTTTTATCCTCTTAATAGAGAGAATGCAACTAACGCTAACAGACTATCCATCGTTACAGCAGACGTCACTTCATCTTCCTTCATGCCGTATTTTCTCGAGTATATTATTACATTTTTATTAAAATATATGCAACCGCGCGCGCGCACACACACACAAACACTTAGTTTTTTTTGAAACAAAAATTTAAATAAACTCGTTGGTTTTAATACACAAACAAGCTTCTACACCGTATATCAATTACTAGAAGATAGACAAATTTCTAAGACGTAAGCGGAGAATAGAAAATAATACGCGTACACAAATACGTAATTACGGGATTCTGTAATTAAGAATTTAATATTTTTTCGACCGAAGGCCACTCAAAACTTAAAACAAAAAAAAAATAACATTTTTGTAACGTACATTTTTTGTTAATCATTAAAAATAAAATGAGATATCTTGAACTTAATCTCAACAAAGTAAAAATGAACGTTAAATGCGGAAGCGTTTCTCACTGTACGAACTCCAGATGGTATGAAACGGTTTATTAATCGATCTGAAAGCAGTCTCAAAAGTTGAACCTATTGGTGTTTTGATTTTTGAAGGGCAATTTTAAAAATGTTTTTCATATTATAATTTCTTTTCTCTAAGATGAAAAATAGACAATTAAACATTTTTTTTTAAATTCGAAACGTACTGGGTTAGTTGCTCACGAAAAAAGGCAGGTTACACATTACCTTCCTTTAATATTCCTATACTTTCTTCTTTTGTTTAAATAACATTTTTGAAACGAGTACAACTAAAAATTAATAACAAACAAATTTTTAATTTTTTTTTATAAATCTGAATAACAACTCGATAGAGAATCTGATTATAATGTAGAGTAAATGCTTGTCGGTACATCATCGGGATAGAATTACCAAGAATGAACAAAATTAATTTTTGGAATGACCAAAAATATCGAATAATTTGCCGCCTTGGTTTAATACCTAGGTTGGGTTAAATTATCTAAGTATTATTTTATTCGTTGGTTCACTGAAATAAATAAAACTCTTTGTTTTGATTATATTCCAAATTATTTTTATAATAATATTCAAACTTATGCTTCATATTGTTATAAATTATATATATATATATATATATATATATGACTGTTAAATAAACGCTGAGTCTCTGATGGCTGATACCAAGACTTAGTATTTTAGTAGGAGCCGGCGTAAAATAAAGCTTTGCTTTTAGCGTGAAGAAAGCCGAGTGCAGCCGCCCGGTATTAAGTACATCTCGTTAAGGATTTTTCTGGCTGGCTGGCTGCGAGGTACTACTAGTACTTCGTACTTTTTAAATTATAGTATATACGAGAGTATAATTAAAAATAAACAACAAAGTTATTATTACAACGAAGTATGCGTGGAGAATATTTGTCGAATGATGAGTCGGTGAATGACAGCAAACACGGAGCTCTTACTATCAATTGTACCGGTCGCCATTCTGAAACTGAAAAAATTTATGAAAAATCGTTGCACATTTTTTATTTTTGCCAACAGTAAGGCACCATACTGCAAAATTTCATAAAATTCGCAAAACGTATTTGGGACTGTGAATGAGTTAAAAGAATACTTTCTTTCGCTCGATGAATTATCATTAAAAATAATGAAAAAAAAAAATGGGCAACAAGCAACTTCCCGAAATCTCATGATAGTTGTCCTTTTTTTTTTGAGGTCACATTAGACCAAAATTCCCAGTTTTCTTTGAAGAGCGCACTGCTTTAACTTTCTGGTTCTGCCAGTAATTTTTTTAGACGGTCTAATCTTTGTTTCCGCATTTCGTCTGTAACCTCCACTGTGCATCTTCGGGTCTTTGTGTAGAGAATCTGTGCTTTGTGAGTGTTGTAATTATTATTTTGTCGAAAGCTTTCTCGATCCTCGATCCAATTTCTTCGAAATCTTTCTTAATTTCTCCGACGGATTTTCTACTAGTTTTCTTTTTCAAATACCTAAGAACCGGCTGTTTAAGAATTCGCCCTTCATGCTTTCTTAAGATGCGCAAAAAATGAGATATCCTTCTCTTTTTCATCGCGCTGATAATCGGATCGATTTCTCCGTATACGGTTTCGTTAGTGCTAATTCGCCAGACGCCATTCTTCTGGTAATTTTTGTTTATACAGGTTGTGATGATCCTGCGTTCAGTTTTAGTTAGTCGGTCGGTTTTAGCGTTATTTTTAACCTGAAAAATAGTTTCAAAGGCGTACAGTACTTCTGGGAGAACGATTGTTTTGTAGCGGCGAATTTTAGAATGTATTGAATGCACCGCTCTTTAAATAAATAAGATAACATAAACCGTTTTTATTTTGAGCTAACACAAAAGACTCCTGAAATATTATTTATAGAAAAAATTTAAAAATTATTATAGACAAATAAATATTCATAAATATTAAAATAAATAGAAAATTTTTCTATTCTCTTTAAAAGGCTTATAATTGTATCTTAACTAGATTACGTAAAAATAATTAAAAAATGAAAATAAATCTGTTAAATAAAACCGCAAACAGAATTTATTATTAGACGAGCGCGACCGATTTACAGTAATAAAATAGAACAAATCGATCGGGTGTGGTTCGTAGGGAGTCGAGTCATCACCGTCGTAATTTTCCTGATAGAACAGAAGGAGGTCCGTAAACTGGCGTCGGCGAGAACAATTATTAGTTAGCGAGCCGCCACCTCGCTCGCTCGTTCTGTTTCGACAAACGACTTCGATACTTCACTTGACGTCACCCTTTTTCATAAAACCGCCCGTCAAAAGGGGAAACAAGTTCATTATTTTAGTTCAATACTATTAATAATAAAGACGACAACAACCGACTGACAAGTGAAATATATCCCCCTTTTTTAATCTAACACCAGAGTGTTAACACTCTGGTGTTAACGCTTACTGAAAAACGACGTTAACGTCGTTTTTCAGTAAGCGTTTCACGTAATACTCCTACCGCATAATTTTGCTAACGACAACGACGATATTTAAACTTTTAATTAAAGAAATATCAAATAAAATTATAATTACAAAATTTAAGGATTAAAGAAGGCTTATAAAAAGAGAGGATCGAAAAAAATACGAAATCATAAACGGTTCTACGAGAAAACTCGAACGTGAGATTAATTAATACCAATCGCATAGAAAAAATCGGTCGCTTAATAACGGAAAACGACTCCATAGAAAGGTTAAAGAAAAGAACGTTACCTCAAACCGCCTACTATTCACAACTTCCTACACGTAGTTCGAACTTTTGGATCGATCGAACAAATTTTTTCACCCGTAGAACTTAAATTAAATACCTTTCTGAAGTATATCGGTCGGGAATTTAAAAGAAATCAATCGTAATACAACTAACTACCGGTTTTGTAATAAATATAAACATAAAGTTTTACGATAAAACTTAAAATTCGGAAGTTAAGATTACACGATCGATACAAGAGTAATAATATAATCGTTAATTAATGAATTTTCATTACGTATAACACTAAAAAAAAAGCGAGCCGATAATTACAATCTGTCTGCTTGATTAGTTTCTCCTTCCTCACGGGTAAAAAAGAAATAAAATAAAAAGGTAAAAGCTGCGACGCCAATTAAAGAAAAATGTTTTTGCAAGAATGAATTTCAGCTCCTCCGTCTACAATAAAAAAGAAAAAAGAATTCTTGTGCGCATGCATCGGTCGGCGCTTACCCCACTCTACTTATTCGAGAACTGGTATTCTCACAGTGCTTCACAAATTTTTTATTAATAAAAATCCAACCGTGTAATAAAACAATACACAACTTTCACTTATTTCTACAAGCCCGCTTACCATATTTTTAAGACTTAATTTAATAATTCGCTGTAATTACTAATATATAACTAAAGCTATTATTCTAATTAAAATATTGATTAATGAAATAATATATTTATTAACGTTTCGTACATTTCATGTTGCTGTTAGTTTATTTATTTCTTATATCAGGTCATAATCTGACATAACACTTGTACGCTTCTTTAAATACCGCATAGTTCACCGAGCTAGTGTAGCGGTTAACTTGTCGTCGTAAATCGGTTGTTTAAGCTGATTTTCGAAGTCGAAAGTTCTGAGGTTCGAGTCCTAGTAAAAGCTAGTCGCTTTTATACAGATTTGAATATTAGACAATGGATACCGGTGTACTTTGATATGTCGGAACTAACCGAGCCGTAGGGGTAGTTGCTAATCGTTCGCTAGTTGAACATATTGTAATGTACACTAGGCTAAACTAAATACTGTCATCGCAATGCCAAACGTATACCAAACGTAAAACCTGCGTTACATCCAAATAATAAAATAATGAATTGGAGGAAGGCAGTACAGTGATCTACCGATTAAGAATTTTTTAAAGGCGTATTTTTTAAAACTTCGACATTCTCTGGAGGTTCCCCCCCAATGTTTCAATTAAAATTTCCCGAAAGATGTCCCCCTAATTTTTCACGAAGAAACCGAATCGGGTCTCAAAATCCGGAGGACGAATAATCTGGATTCACCTTAACCGAATCGGTACATTACACGGCATTAACCGAGATATATTCAACGGATAATATATATGTAAGCCTATAAAACAAAATGATGCGGGAGTTGCAGGTCAGGACACCAAAATAAACAGTAATGTTACTCCCGCTTCGTTTCCCTCTATCGACCGTTCTACATTTTTTCAATAAAAATGTATCGCTAAATAACATATTGAGATGCGCAACTAAATTTGGAATAAAATTACAAAGTAATATCTTCTACAAAACAGATACATTTTTCAATTGCAAATTCCATAACGGCGTCCATTAACATTTTTTTAATCGTTAATAGTTTCGTAAATAATAGTTTTATCGAATTGCGTTTAACGAGATAAAATCTTAATTCTTTAATCTTTAACAAAACGGTACCTAATGTGTTCAAATCGATTGATAAACGGTTTTCAAATGGCTAAAAGTAGATCGCAAAAATTATGCGATCTGAAATTAAGTACCTTTTTCTACTTACAAATAACAAATTACTATTAATTATTTTTAATTCGATTATTGGAAGAGATGAAAACAGACACCTATTAAAAAAAAAAGACAACGCAGTTGTCAGATTGTGAGTTGTTCTGAAGCACCGCTTACGCGCGCAACTTAATTAAAAATATTTATCGTTTTCTTTAAATATATTTTTAGTGTATTTAATTCAATGATTCTAACTAAACAGCGCAAGCATACCGTATTTAATTCTTGCGGATATGTCGGCGCTAACTAAACTAATGTAATTTTACAACTTACACAACAGTGCAAATTTCGCTTGTTCGGTCGGCCGACTGGTGTAGTAGTGAGGCTCAACGCACCAGGAAGCGAGTCGACCGGGACGATCGAGTTCAAAACCCGGCTAGACCGAGTTACTTTTTCACACTTTAAATATTATTCATTTACTTAATTCTACCGCTTACCTGTGACATCACAACATATCAGTAGTTAGAGGATTTTGGGGGGTTGAGGTGCGATTAATCAAAAACTTTTTTCCAAATATTGTTGTTTTTTAATCGTTAACAAATGCGCCTAAGAAAAATACGACCTTAATTAGGAGAAATCTCGAGGTACTGAAGATAAACTTCAGTACCTCATCCCCTTTACCGTTTAAGTTGAAAATTTAACGGCATCAATGCCCCATATATAGAAGGAATCAGACCGTGTATGATCAAAATCGGTCCGGTAGTTCTGGAGATATAAGGTGATTTAGAGGCCGGCACCGAACACGTACGCTACATAACAATATTAACATCCCGAAAATTTTCATCCGGTTGTTTTGTTTCTTGGTATCGATTTAAATACTTTCCCTTCCAGAGCTGTAGCGCTATATAGACAGGAAAGTAAAAAATTAGATATAATATTTTAATTCAGAACAGTTTATCCGTGCGAATTTAGAATAAAACTCGTTAAAAACATTTCTTTCCTTGACAATTTTTTATTTATGAACATCAATACCTCGCTTAGGAACTATTTTAAAGGACAGATTGTTTTTCCATCTTCATGTTACAGATTACGTATTTCTGCTTTTCAACATCGACTCTTCTTACCCATCTTTCCACGCCTATTCTACCTCTTTCTTGATTTACAGCTTCACTCGATCTAAAACCATTTTCGGTCGTTATGTTTATACGGCCAAATCATTTACCACGATTTTGGTGCATTATACTAACTGATAATACAATCAAATATTTTAATTTTTTATTCGGTGAAAAAAGCTACGTACTTTCACGATATAAAATTTTAGTTTCTACAGTTTGGATTAAACTTGTTTTGCTTTAGCTGTGCTTCTCTCACATAAATTTAACAATTACTGCTTAAAACGGCAAGTTTTTATTTCACAATTTTCTAATAAACCGTTCCAAATATTCGATAGAATTTAGATAATTTACCTGTTAATATAATGATCGCTTTTATACGAAGCATCGTTTCAAAGAATGTTGAATTTTAATAATAAGCAATCGATAACTTTGAATCTAATCGAATGTTTTACTTCTAAAATCATAGAAGTATGATTCACCTTGTTTTTAAGTCGGTTGAGTTCTATCCAACATTTTTTAACGAACAAGAATAAAAGCCCGTTAATTTTCAAAAACTATTGAAGTTTTTTAAACAAAAATTACTATTATTTAAAAAAAAAATAGAATTAACTATAGATATTTTAAATTATAAAACCCAACATCGCAAATAATTTCGATAACTTGATAATAACCTACTAAATAGAATTACCTAACATATTAGGTATAAAATATTTATATAAAATTTGTATTTGTATAAAATATAGTAATAAACGTAGCTAATAATCCTACTGACCCGTGTAAATCTCCAACTATGACGACGACACGGATCGAGTAAATAAACAAACCAAAACCAATATTCTGTTATAAATAGTTAAAACAGTTCTGAATAAGATAATACTAAATATAATAAGCAACATTTACAAGATCTAATCGCATTATTTAAAAATATTTAATGGCTTTTAATTTTTAAACGATCTCTGTTATTAAAATGTGACGACATCCCAAAGACAAATAAAAGCGAACTTTATAAGGTTTTGTAAAATTTCATGAATGCATCATAGGTAATTTTAGTGCTTTTTGATGATCGATGCAATAAAAAAAAAAATACACTTAAAATGAGAAACAAACAATTTTTTAAGAAAAGTTTGAATCGTTTTATATATATATTTTTAAACCCTTTTAACGGTTACCATTTACATTTTTAAATTTTCAGGAAAAAAAACACCATACGAGATATTCTACAAAACTAACAAATTTTGAGAAGATTCTTAGTAAAACTTTAAAAATAAAACAAGTTAGTTATGTTAGCACAAGAATGATCTAGTAAATCCCCTTTTCCCCGGTAGAACTTAATATTCGATTAAACTGCAAAAATTAAGTATTTCAAAAATAAGCTTTCGGTTTTTCTTTAAGAATATATCAAATTACGTCTTTATATTAATTTACATTATATTAATTACCTCCATCGATTGCCTTTACGTATTTTTCAGAACCTTTAAATGACAGATTTTACAATCAAATTGCATCAAATTATGAATCATTATGAATTTTAAATGTACTTGGAATTATTAACTTTTTTCATGTTTTTTATGAAGTTTAAATAATAGTAAAATAAGAATTAATGAATCGGGACAGAAAAGAGGTTAATGACGGATTAAATATTATGTTAAGGAACATATACCAGAAATAAAAGATTAATAATATGTAGCTAATAAAACTACGAAAGGAAAAACGAAAAAATGTATAATCAAAAACCGATTAGAAAAAACAAGGAAAGCTTTCATGTACGAAACGAAAACTACTAGCGTCAAATAAAAATTTAAAAATCTGATGTGGACCCCACGTAAATTCCTTGTACGCCTATTTATATTACATATACACATTTTTTTGCTGCACTTAATGCGTTTGAAAGCGAGATACGATCCTCCGATTCTTTAATCGAGCGGACGGTTACACGATTACTGAAATATTAAGTTTTTATTAACGTCAAATATTTATACGATTATTAATTCAACAATCTTACATGAAATACTAGGGTAAAGTAAAAGTTCCTTTATTACTAGATCAGAAAATGTTAAAACCAAAGAAAGGATGAAAATGTTGTAAAACAAAAAAAAAAATAAAACAGGAAGAAAATGTTGCAAACAAAGAAAGAATAAAAAGATTAAGAGAAGATGATAGATATAAAGAGGAAGAAAACGTTAAGAACAAGGAGAGAATATTCAAAAAAAATTAAGAGAATATAAAGACAGAGTAAATTTGAAAACTAGAGAATGTGTAGACATTTTAAGATCAGAACAATTACATCAAACCAAAGAGCGATTAAATGATTGGCAACAAAAAACAAATAAATTCCAATCAACTCCATCCAACTTAGGGAGAATATTGTCCGGTAATATTAGAGGAGTAATGAAATAAATATAAAACATTTTTTTACAATTTTTTAAAAATCGGGCATGATGCCTCGTGAAGTTCTATTTTTCAGTCGCACTGTAGTTAACTTTAATGTAGATAAAATTAAAGAGAAATTAAACTAGAAAATCCAAAAATAATAAGATTCTAAATTATAATTTTCAATTAATATTAAATAATCAGATGTTTCACCAAATATATTACATATACACATATGTAATAACGTCTATTAAATTACTTATACAGATTTTTAAAACTACATAAAATTTTATTTCACTAATAACTTCTGATTTTTTAATACTTTTTTTTGTTATTATTGAATTATTAATTACTGTAAAAATGTTTTTATAAACCAATATACAACATTTAAATTAAAAAAAAATTAATTAAAAAAAGAAAAGGGAGATGAAGTCTAATTTGAACCGATGTGCCTTCCCTTGTAAGATCCAAATATTTCATTAATTAAAATTTTATTTGGCTATAACTGCGGAATCAATTAAAATAATTACCACTTATGATACATCGTTGAAAAGCTCTCAATGAGGGCTTATTACTGCAATTAATAAAAAATCCAAAATCCAAATTATTTGGGACTTTGGGTTTTTTTGGACAGTTTTGGTTCGATCGATTGAAATCAAAAGGGAAGGTGCACAACCAGATGTTACAATAGTCCTAAATCCAATATTTCAACATCCAACGGCTAATCGTTTTTGCGAGATACATACATACATACCTACAGACGTCGCGCCGAAACTAGTCAAAATTGATTCAGGGACGGTCAAAGTGGATATTTCCGTTGGAATTTGAAAACCGAATTTTTCCGCGATCGCAATACTTCCTTTACTTTGTACAAGGAAGTAAAAATAAGAAAGACATTTTGAAAATATCTGTAAGAGTTTACGGTAAAGAAATACTTAAAAAAAGAGAAAGAATACAGAGAGATCTTCGGTGTAGGTGTTAAAAGAGGAAGATGAAAATAAGGTGAGTCGATAAAATTCGAAACGGAGAAGTTTTAAGACAAATAGGGAAAAAAGAAATTTGTAGCAAAATCTTGAAAAGTGCCACGAGAAAGAGGACAGTTACGTATTAAGACATCCAGGCTTAGTTATTCAAGCGAAGATAGGATGCGCAGAAGATTAATAATGCGAGGGAAGACAACCGAATTTACGAAACACAGGATGTAGAATATAGTGGAAATATTAAGGTTAGAAGATTACCGCAGAATAATAAGGGAAAAAAATGTAAAATAGTATCAAACCAGACAAGTGACAGACGACTTAAAAAAAATATAAATAAAAAAAAGAAACAAAATAAAGTAGTGATGTCTCTGAAAACACTGATTTAGATAAACGGAGACAATATGATATTCTTACGAATTCGGTGTTATAAATCGAATAATAAAGTAACCTTAACGTGAAAAAAAATATTTTTTATTACTAATCTTCTTAAATGTAACTTTTACCGCCATCGTGGACTCGTTAGCCCAGCAGCTCCGCAGCTAATCGTGTTCAAGTTGTATTTTTATACCTGTACGTTCTGTTTAACCTATTCACGGTAACTGTATTTAATTTGACGTTGCACAATTTTTTTTTATATACGTCGATAGTTTGTTAAATATATTGATTACACTTAACAATAAAAAATTAATTAACAGGTTAATGAAAAAGTTACTTAAGAATTATTTTTGGGCTGGGGGATATATTCAAATCAAACAAAAAAACCTTAAAAATCGGAATTTGTTTTTACTTTTTTTCCACTTTCCTTCTCCAAAATCACCTTCCAAGAATTTTTTTAAAAAATGTTCTACTTTTAATATGTGAAATGGAAGAAACTAAAAATCATTTTTTTTTTTTTAGTTTCTGAAAAATATAAAACCATAAAAACATACTTTAAGACTTCTTTTTTGGTGGTAAGGGGTGAATTAATAAATCAAAAAAGATTTGCAAAATTAAAAAAAAACTATATTTATATTTTGAAAATAATAAAAAATGTATATTCAAAAATATATATATAAAGATTCAAAAATTTATATTTTAAACTTTTGCCCCGAAGTATTTTTGCACTACGTGCCTAGGAAGATATAAAAAAATTTGATTAAAAAATATACGATAAATAAGAAGACAGTTTTTTCGATTGTTGTGGAAGGGGGAACAATTTTGGGGCAAAACGTTTTTAAAACTGGTAAGACAAACACGTATTGAAATTAATATAAAGCGGGTTTATGTTGGTAAAATTTTGGAAAAATTAATCCCTTAATCCCCGCCTAGAGATATCGACGTCCAAATTTTGCAAACAAACTACCCTATATACACGAGTCTCTGTACCGAATTTTATCAAAATCAGTTTATCTAGTCAAAAGTTATTAAGCGTCAAACGTGCCATTCGCGCATACTACGTACACACATACGCCGAATATTCAGGGGTACATACGTACCCCCAAATTTTTGTTTTTTAGGACCCTGGATCATGAAGCGTCGAGATATGAAAAAAAAGCGTTTCTAATTTTTGACTGATTACCATACTTCCGTTTTTGCAGCACAGCTCTATCACGCCAGGAAAGTAAAATAAAGACGTAAACAAATTTGTAAAGACACAAACCGGTACCTCAGAAAAAGATAAATTCAGCGAATGAGACAAACGTGAAGGTCTTCATTACGATACACGATTTTGTTTACAGGGAAGAAACACGGAAAAAATTACTAATTGTCTATAATAATGACATCCGAGAATGTAGTTTTGTGTAATTCACAACGCACAAGGAAAAATATTACATCCAATTTGTTTTATATAACCTTTTACTGTATCGATTTGTTATAACATAAATAAAAAGGAACTTTGACGTGGAAAAAGTAAAATATTTCTAACGAACGAAATTTAAAAAGAAATTAAACAATTTAAATTCAATACTTAGAAGCTATTTATCTACAATTATTATATTTGCACAGCACATCCTCGACACTGGGTCTTAACTTTATTTCCCACCTAAATAATAAAATTATTCTAAAAATTAAATTTATTTTGTAAAAATCAGCTGTTATATTATAAAGATCAATGTAAAATTAACAATTTTTGAGAAACAGCTTAGTAAGTTCTAATTGAGGCGATGCACAAAAAAGAGCTAAGTATCCTGTTTGAATCGCGGTAATTTTTTCTATTATAGAATGACGATTTACCTCGAAAAATGAGACGAAATAAAGATCCTTAGTAATTGGAAATCATTATTATACTGAGACATAAAAAAAGGTTTCATAAGCCAACCGCACGTATAATTTAAGACCTTGAATCGGGTCTCACAGCACTCAACCTGTTAAATAAAACTTTTCATTTGAAAAACATTTGTTCTGTATTTCTTCAAGACGATAAAAATAATATAGTTTTTATCAGCGTAAATCATAAAAAGTGTTATCAAAATTTGTAAATAACGACAATAAAGTAATCGAAAGATATTACAATAGAAAAACAATTTTTGTTTACAAAAATCCCGATTCTGGTGTTAAAAACATTAATCGATATCATTTAAAAGTTGTTTCTTAATTTACGCATAACTTTTCAAAACTTACTTTTTTTGCAAGTACAGTTTTATCAGCCGACATACTTTTATCTCATTCTCCACTTACAAAGAAAAGTTATATCAATTTCCTTCATTGTATTTCAACTTAAACTAGAGTTTTAAGACGTAAATACACATCTGTGAAAAAATGAACGATTTGAAAAAAAAAAACAAAACGTTATTTAATTACAAAGAAATTGAAAATTATTTTTCCAATTTTTTTCCTCTTGAAGCTTAACTTGATGAATTCATACGATTTTTATTTTTTAATAATTTCTTTCCTTTAGGTTTTAATATACCAAGCATAAGTGAAAGAATTAAAAGACGGTTTGTTAAGTCAACCGATTTTACTTTTATTAGACAGATAAGAAAGAATCAAGAATTACTAAAGTTGCAGTACGATAAGGAATAAGGTTGATATACCATGTTTATGCGCATAATAATTATTATATATTTCTGAGGTTAGACAGAGCGATTCTAAAAGATGGAGTCAATTTAATACATGGTATCTGACTGAACTACTTGAGAGAGTAGGTCAGAAAAATTCGAATAACATCTTTAGAGCGCATATAGTTACTAAAGCCTCATCAAGAGTGCTTGCGCCACCATTACGTGTCAGTTTTGAGTAAGGCGGTTGCAGTATAATACACGGTCTCCTAATCCACCGGCTCGGTGTAGCGGTGACGCATCACAAATCAGCTGATTTCGAAGTCGAGACGTTCAAATCCTAGTAAAGGCAGTTACTTTTATACAGATTTGAATACAAGATTGTAGATACCGGCGTTATTTGGTGGTTGGGTTTCAATTAACCACACATCTCGGAAACGGTCGACCTGAGACCGTACAAGACTACATTTCACTTACAGTCATATACATCATTCTCTGAAGTAATACCTGACGGTGATTCCCGGAGGCTAAACGGGAAAAAAATACAAGGTCTTTTGTGTTCTTGAGGAAAAAAAGAAGACAGATCTGCCCGCTACCACGGACTGGAGTCCGACCCGATCGAATCCAGCCGAGATGCATTAAAGACAGCCTGAGCGAAGAAAGTTTCCTAACTTTATCTCACAAACCGTCCATCATCTTTTCCAATACTTACAATTATCTCACCGCCAGCACATGCGACTTCCTCTGGAAAGGAAAGCGTATTGCATCCTCCAAATACTAGGGCCCCAGAAGGCGCATTCCTGCTAGGACGGAAGGCTCTAGCACGGAATTCTCATCGGACTAAAGGATGGGAACGCAGCAAATAATTGCGTCTACAAATAAAATAAAACAATTATAACCGCCGATAAATAAATAATTTATTACCAGCCCGACACAAAAGTAAGGGACTTTTGTCTAGGATCTGCGATCGGTAGGAAGATACAAATTCTCCCGCTATCCCTGCGTTTCGTACCGTTCCGTGTTCTAGAGTACGGCAAATCTGTCGGCAACTGCAATGCAGAGTGCGTTTCCTCTCTGGTTAACATTGACCCTCCGACAAGGAAGGGCATACATGTCGTTCGTTTAACCTGTTTGAACAAAGCGGATGTCTCCGTAAAGGCAAGAGCACGGGCCGACCGCTTGTGACAGAGGGGAGCGTGAGACGAATCGAAGAAAGTTTTGTACGAAGCCCAAGAAAGTCAACCCACAGAGCGAGCAGAGAACTTGGAATATCTCAACCGACTGTTTGGCGTGTTTTGAGGCGTCGTTTACTTTTCAAGCCGTAACCCTATAGCTTTTACAGACTCTTCACGGAGGTGAGAAACCATACGTGTTGAATTTTGCGATCAAAAGCTTGAAAACACGGAAAAATTTACCCAACGTAGGTGGAAAATTCTCCTGATATATATATATATCATATAACACACACACACACACACACACACACATATATATATATATATAAATGCATAATAAATTAATGAAATGCTATAATACAAGCTAAAAAAAAAAAATAAAACTTTTTCAATACTTTTAAAAAGTTCAATATTTTTCAGTTGTGGTTAAAATTCAAAATAAATTACTACTAATCCTTTACGATTGACTTATTTAGATTGACTTATTGGCAACAGACAGAAATTTTTGTCTAATACTTAAACTGTTATTAATTATGTTTTTAATTCTTTTGTAGTCGAGATTTTATTTTTTAAATCAGTATTTTACTTTTTACTTCATTCTATATTTATTCAATAAAATAAAAGATTCATTGTAAATAGATCATTTGGTAAAAAAAATAGGCCTTTTTTACTACGGATAGGGCTAAAAAAACAGTTGTCGAGTGTCAGTCGAGTAGTCCTTGAAATCGGTGTTTAAGTATTATTTTTTTTTACTTTAAGTTTATACACGTACATTCATGTAAATACGTCATAATAGTCTTTACAAATCGTTTTTAAATGTACTTTTTACACTTAGGGCGCATTAATGTAAATTTCTAAGCGATTTTCTTGAAGTACTGCATGAGAATACTACGAATATCAGAGCAGAACCTTCATCATTACTCTTTAATAGTCCTATAAAACTTAATGATGAAAAACGGTTATAAAAAAGCAGATTGAAATTATATTCAAATCGTCTATGTAGAACATGCAATTTTACGTTTCAAAAACTGTCGGTTTATATTGTCAGGGAAAATCTTACTGCGGGACGATTAAAGAAATTTCTTTCATAATAAACAATAATTATAATTACAGCGTTAATGTTTTATTTAAAGTAAATAAATTAAAGATTAATTAAACCATCTTAAAAAAAAATTAATTTTCTTTTAATTCTTTAAATTTCAACTAACAGAAGTCTTCACTACAAGACTGTAATTTGAATATGTTCTGAAATCGATTTTAATTTTGTGTGCGCTAAGTCGAAATCTATACCTATAAAACAAGACGACCTGACTCAAAATCAACGCCCGGCAAAAACTACTGAAGATAAATTGATGAAAATTTGTATACGTATTCTGCTTACGGTGTAAGTAAACGTAAGAAAAATTTTTTGAAATTCCGAGTTTAAACGGTTAAAATGAGTAACGATAAAGTATTTTTATAATTTCTTGGTAAAAAACGAAGAAAGATATCAACTTGGGGCGTGTAATTTTCATGTGAATATCTAAAAACAGCGAAATTCATGTGAATTTCGCAACAGGCGTTTCGAAATTCGAACTTGAAAAGGGTAAAGAAAGAGATAAAAATGTTGAAGAACGATTGAAAATTTTTCCCCGTTTCCGACTTAACTAAACGAGATATTGTGGATTGCAAATGCTTTTCAGATAGTATCTAAAAACCGTTTGTTGGCTTTTTGAATTTTGATTTTTTAAGTGGTACGTCGGGGTGCGGCAAGACAGCTCAACCGACACAGCCACTTTAACTGTACGTGCAACGCGACTGGCTGCACCTGACTCCTGTTACTTGACTAAAAAACATAAAATAAAAAAGAGAGAAACGAAATACGGTCGCCTTCTAGTGGTGTCGGGTAACGCTAGGAACCGGGAGAAGTACATCTTTATCCGTACGAAGATCGACTAACCGGTACGAATAGCTACTCTTTTTAAGATGGAAGCAGAGCAGACTGCTTTGAAACCTACATTCTTCAGATCGCTCGTAATTTCGAGTCCATAACTGACCGAATTGTTGCTCTGAAGAAATTACAACACGCTGATAGTTTTAATAAATTGAACAGATTTAATTTTTATTTATCATTATTATTCTCACGCGCATGAAATTAATGAAGATCGGTAGGTCCATGAGCCCTTAGATGGCTTGACGGGAACGAGGAAGCGAGTTCTGACCGGCTAGTTAAAAATATTTCCTACACTTTTTTATTCTACTTTTTCTTTATTTACAAGGAGATTACGCTGACTAAGACGGCTCAATCCGACCGCAAAAAAGAAATGATCTTCTAAAGACGTAAAGGAGAGAGGTTTGCACTTTCATAAAATAAAAAAAAGATTGCTACGAAACAATTTTCAAAGACTTCCACTCAGAGTGAGCTAAAGTTTTTCGAATTACAAAAAAAAAAAAATATATATATATATATATATATATATATATTTTTAATATTAATTTTTTCAATAATTTCCTTAAACTTTCGTACGAAAATACTTACGTGAAATACAGCTGAATGTGCTGACAATAAAATTAATAAACAATCTTCAAGGCTACCATGTAATTTTTCATCTAAAAAATTTTGCGCTACATAATCTTAAAGAAAAAACTTGAATGAAACTAACAGAGGAAAAAACCCCAACCGGTCGCAGTAAGTGCGTCAGGACGGATTTCCAGTTTTAATAAAGAAAGAAAAGATACTGTACTGCTTTAATTTTTTTTTTTTTAATTTTTGAAAATAATATTGCTTTCGGTGTTTTAGTTAGCTTTTTTGGCTGTACCTTCGGTTCCTGCGAACCGATTCGTTTGAAAATCAATAGGCCTCCCCATTCGCAATACGGTTACATCACCCCACCAAGTTTCTTTGCAATAGATTAAGATTTGCGTCCGGTAGAGCGGACTAGAAAATCTTACACGCGGATAAGAATCGTATTTAGGAGAATCCAAAACGTAAAGAAAAAAATGGTCTCTTCTCCCATCGATATCCCCTTAGAAAATATAATCGGGCGCAATAGCGATTTCATTAAACATTAAAATCAATTTTGAATGAAATCTAATTTTGGCTTTCTAACACTTGAAGCTTGAAAGGCTTGAGGCTTGAAGCTTCCTTCAAGTTACAGCTTGAAAACTCTGAAAACGTAACCCAAAAACCCAGTTTTTTGCCGCTAACTCCGGTTCCTCTGAACCGATTCTCTTGAAGCTCAATAGGGCTTAATTCCCGATAGGTTTACATAAACTCATCAAGTTTCGTTAGAATAGGTTAAGATTTGCGTCCGGTATAGCGGACGAAAATATCTTATACATACATAAGTATATATAAGCACGACCAGCCGCAGTAACGATTCCAATTTTTTTTTTAATTCCGTAAAAACGCGGTCATTTGATAATGAGTAAGGACTCGAGTACATTCGGGTCGATATAAAATCTCCTCTGTTTATTTTTATTTTTTTCTGTTTAGCCTCCGGAATCACCGTAAGGTATTACTTCAGAGAATGATATTTATTAATGTAAATAAAGTGTAGTCTTGTATAGACTCGGGTCGACCGTTCCTGAGGCGTGTGATTGATTGAAACCCAACCACCAAAGAACAATGGTATCCACAATCTAATATTCAAGTTCATATAAAAGTTACCTTTATTAGGAGATTTGAACCTTAGAACACTCGACTTCGAAATCAGCTGATTTCGAAGTCTAAATCTCCTCATTTGAAGTCGGTTAAAAATAATGAATAAATAGAGGTTGCGCAATGAAAAAGCACCTAAAGATTATATAAAAATGTGTTCTATTTATGAAATAAATAGATATATGTTATTAAATTATCTTGTATTCAGATTATAAAAAAAAATTTTTTTTTTACTATTAAATGGCCTTTTAATACAGCTCTTTATAGCAATTAAAATTATAATAATAGTAGCAGAAGGAGTAAAATAAAAAGAGTACAGGATAAAAATGCGGGAAAAAAATTCAAAATGAATCAAATGTCAACCAGAAGTACAGGGAAATTTAATTATTTATTAATCCCCTAATCAAAATATATTTGACTGTTGTGAAATGAGGTACACTTATTCCGGTAACACAGAGTATAATCTAAAGCGGGTTTTATGAAAACAAAGAGAACATATGAAAAAAGGGCGGGGAAGAGAAGAGGTAGATGGACTAGAAGCAGGTACGTAGAGAGTAATGAATTTTTAATTAATCATATTGAATGCGAGCATGAATAATTATAAATGGCTAAACGTAGTTAAATTACTTCTTTAAAAATAGATTATATTTAAATTCTAATTACGAATTAAAAATATAATTACTTTTTTAAATATAAAAAATATACAATTTATAATACAACGATAAATAAACTTATTTCATGTACAATATAAAAATTAAAGGGCTAAACATCTTTTTCGGAGTTCATATTAATAGTAATTTAAATTAACTTCTTTCATTATTAATAAGCTAACATGGATTATTTTAATCGTTATTTACGTCTATTCGATTTAAATATATTACACCACCGATTAAAAATCGAATAAATTTAAACGGTTAGTAATGTAAAAATTCAATATCGCAACTTCATAAATATATGTTAAGTAGTCGATTCAACGTGTAAAATTCAATTCAAAGATCGTACACCACCATCAATCGATTTCTCAGCCGTGTTTTTAATGGTAAAACATTCGCCTAGAGGGCTTTCAATTTACAATAAATCATGTCCTTCGAAACATAACTAAATTTATTTCAATCTGTAAAAGAAAATTAAAAATATAAACCGATTTTTGTGTGTCAATATGTTATTAAGGATTATTTTTTCTTCGACAGTCTAATAAAAAACATCTAAACGAATTCGGACATTATTTTTTGAACGATGAACCGAATTGAAATCAGAAATAAAAATATGTAAAACAAATAATATTAACGAATTAAAGCGCAGCTGGTAATTTTTAGAAGGAAAAAAAATTGGTTCTAAGGAAGCTGTATTAACAGAATACTACCGTTAAATAAATCCAATATCGGTAACAAATATTTGAATTCGATTAATTTACAAAGGTTAATTTTTAATTTTGTCAAAAAAAATTAATTTTTTTTCGTAGTACATAATCAAAAATTTAAGTAAGAGAATTCCAAGCAAAAGAAAATAAAAAATGAGGTATCGGGTTTTTGCAAATCATTACGTCTTAGCGTCCAGCTATTTCATCTAGACCAAAAAACATATTTATGTACGAACGTATGTGCGTCGCACTGCTTTTGGCCTTATATCTCAGCACTGACCGAACAGGGTTTCTTAAAATTTGGCTTAAATATACCTACCAATATCGATTTTCTTCAGAGGCATTTTAGGGAAAATTTTATTACAGCAAATTTGTTACTTGCAATGCGTATATAAAGAAACCAAAAAAAAAATTTTTTAAATCAACCCCTCCTCGTAAAATTGAAATATGTTTTGTACTTTTGCTCATCTCCCTTCGATTTAAATTTTTTTTATTTTTTTATTTTTGGAAGTTTGTTCATAATATATATAGAGCTATCGAAAAATGTCTACGATTTTTTAAAATTATACACTCAGGACCTAAAACACAGAAAAGTTTTTTCACTGTTTTCTTTTTCTTATTGAAAGGAAGGTGTGTCAGATTTAGAGAAAACTTTACTTAAGAATATTTGTTAAGCTTAAAATTTATATGATATTTTTAGAAAGTTTTTTCTTAAAATTTATTCCTCCACCTCTAAAAAATATATATTCTTTTATTTTAAGTCTTTTTTTCCTGTTTAGCCTCCCGGAATTACCGTTCAGGTATTACTTCAAAGAATTAATGAGGATGATATGTACGAGTGTAAATGAAGTGTAATCTTGTACAGACTCATTCCTGAGTTCGACCGTTCCTGAGACGGGTGGTTAATTGAAACCCGACCGCCAAAGAACACCGGTATCCACGATCAAGTATTCAAATTCGTATAAAAGTAACCGCCTTTACTAGGACTTGAACGCTGGAACTCTTGACTTCCAAATCGGCCGATTTGGAAAGACGCGTTCACCGCAAGAGCGGGTTTTCCTCCGAGTCTTATATTTTTTCTTATTAACAGCCAGGAAAGTCACGCAACATTGGCAGCATTTTTCTAGTAAATATCTCGATTTTTTTTTCGAGCAATATACAACTTAATTTTTTTAATGTTTAAAAAATTACTTTTATTACCGAAAAATTAAAATTGATCTCAGATAGAATATGTGTGAGGGAGGTATTGGATAAAAAAGTATATATATATATATATATATATATATATATATAAATATATTCTTTTTTTAACGCAACCAATACAGTTAAAACTTTCAATTTATCCTTTCATTTTTATTTAAACAATATATCATATAATAAATTTATCGATATGTTAAAAGTTAATTTTGAAAAAAAAATTACTTTTAACCTTTTGCAGAGAACTTGGATAAGGTTTTTTTTACATGGCAACATGATATCGGAATAAGATTCGGCAATCGATAGCTGTTACTCTTTATATCGACGTGATAAGTAAATATACCTAATTTTTTAAAGCGTCATAGCAGTATAATAATTAAGTCTAAGAAAAGGGAGTTGAGTTATAGTCTTTGTGGAGTAAGGATGTGCTGCTGTGCGCTCGTTTATCAGCGTTGCTTGTTGATACACGAGTTGTTATGAATAGCTGTTTTTCTTAAGGTTAATAATAATATCTTCTGCGTATTTCATTATGTCTGACACACTCCACGTGTCAAATAATTTCTTTCATTTTACAAAACATTAAACCGTTAAATAAAATGTTATTTATAATATTTTAAATTAAGTTCCGAGTTGCCAGTGTTTTTTTGCAAATTTCGTTTAAAGTACGGATAAATTTGTAACGCCGCAGTCTCAAACAGGAAAACGAGATCGTCCTGTTAATTCACCCGACGAGGTGGGCCAAGCAGCAAAACGAATCCCTGTTTTTGAAAATGTAATCTGCTTCAAGACACGAAAGCGCTGATGAATAAATTCTTCGATTAAAACTCGTCAAGCCGGCAACAAAAGAAGATATTTTAGGTCGGTATATCGACTGCGATTCGAGATCTCGCGAAGGAAAACAGATCGTTGAAAGAAGTGTGGATTTTGAAGGAAGAAAACGCCAAAATTTTGAGCCGGCTTGATAATCACGAAAACCGGGCACTCCGTAATAATTTAATATTCAAAGAGCTGAAATTGAATTACGATGCGGATTTCCGTGTGATTGTGAGGGACTTCTGTAAAAATGCTTACAAATAGATCGGCAAATAGCGATTAATTGAGCCCATACACTTTGTAAAAAAAAGGATAATTCTCCCATTATTGCGGATTTGCCATTTGATAGCGATATTGAGTATATATTTAAAAAACACAGAGGTTAAAAGGAACTAGCACGATAGTGCACAAGGACTTTCGTTGAGCAACTAGGAAAAAAGGGGAAAGTTTGTGGCGATTCGAAGAGAAATTATTAAAGCGGTGCCAATAAGAACACGATTACTAATGTGGACCAGCCGATTGTCGAGGGTCAAAAATTTACATCGACGGCGACGGGAAGGTTGATATGCGGATCTCAAGACGGCGTGGCAATTGTGACTTTGGGGAAATTATTAAAAAAATCAATGGACATATCGGGGAGGTTCAACAGTGTGAAGTTGTTTATCAGGAAAGGGAGAAGATTAAACACTTAAGATTCTAGAATATAATGTATGTTTATAAAGAAATACGATAGCGTTTGAGTGAAATTTGGGTGGATGATGAGAAAACTGAACGATTTGAAAATTCGTTTCGTTTCGTATGAGGTTGTATGGGTTCAGCAGTTAGAAGTTCGGGTTATGGAAGGTCTAAAGGTGGAATTATGCTATCCTATAAATATAATTTTCGGAGTTTAAATTGTAGTTTTTACCAAGCTTTGGGGGACTAGCGATACCGGTAAAACGGGATGATTGCTGTGGTGTACGTAATTCCAGGATAATTAAACAGCGGTGGGACGTGGGAGATGATTTTAGAAGATTATGGAGCTTTACGGAAAACATTGGCGAAAATTGTTACTTTGTACAGTTAGGGGATTTTAATAGTAGAAAAGGAGATCGACAGGTACTGCCAGGTGAAATAACAGAGTGGAATGTAAATGCACTTAGCTGTTCTAAGGATGAGTTGCTTAATGATGGGAGGAGGAAAGCGATTGAATTGTGTGATGAATGGGAGAACAGGGAGTAAAGAGAAGGGTGAATGGACTTTTATTGCAGAGATAGGAAATTCGGTTGTAGATTTACGTTCCAAATCAATAAAGTTGTTAAGTATAAGTTAAAGATTTTCGAGTTATTTCCACGGATTTGTCGGATCGCATGCCCATTGAGGTGAGAATACAATGGCAGCGATGATTTAAAAATAATTGTTTCTTGTTTCTGTTATCGAAACCGAAGTGGTCTGCGGCGGAGACGGAGAGGAACAAACATGCATTGGGAAATTTAAAACGGGACGCGGCTTTGTCTGTGGAAAGTAATCAGGATGGGGAAAAAACTGCAGGTATGATTTATCAGGCAGCCGGAGGAAATCCGACAAATACATTAAAGAAAGAACCCGGTAGCCAGAAACGGTTTGACTTTGAATGTCTTAAGGCTAGGAAAAATGTTTTGTTTGTTTCTATTTACATCGACAGCTTAATACAAAACAAGTGCGCCTTATTTATTTGGAAGAAAGAAAGAATTATCATAAATTCGGTAATAAAAAGAAATGCGATTTATTTAAAGCGGTAAGAGAAAAATTTGTAAGAGTTCGGGATTCACAGGACTTTTGGGAACAAGTTAAAATATTTAAAAAGAGGGGACTTAAACGAAAGGGAAAAATTATAGCGATTGAACGGGTGCAGCATTTTCGTTGTCTATTATCAGCGGGAAGGACGGCTGTTCCAGTCGCATATGCGTTACCGTTTAGGACGGACGAAACTTTAGACTCTTCAATCGAAAAGGTAGAATTAAATGCAGTCTTGCAGAAAGCAACAGAAAATAAAACCCTGGGTACAGATAAGGTTCCCTTTGAATTTTATAAAGCTGTACCGAAGGATTTCAATAAAATATCGGTTAAATTTTTTAAGAGACCGGTCAAGCGCCCGGTAATTTTCGGAAGGAATTATATTCCCGACCTATGAAAAAGGAAATCGGTCGGATGTTAAGGATTTCAAAGATATTACGTTTGTATTATCAATAGCAAAACTGTTTTCGAGTATTTTATTAAACAGGTTACTAAAGTAGCTAGGAGATAATATTTTAAACGAGTCTCAAGCCGATATTAGAAAAGGCTATTCTACTCGAGACAATATATTTAATCTGCATACATTAATTACTTTGAAATTTAGAAATAGGGGTGGTAAATTATACCGTCTGTTTGTCGATTTTAGGGCCGCCTTTGATAGCATCGATAGATCAGCGCTTTTATATAAGTTATATGAAACGGTACTGCAGGGTTACTGGAGAATTACATAAAAATACGCGTGCATTTGTGCGGTGTTCTGAGGGTTTATCCGACGGGTTTAATGCATTTACGGCTTAAAACAGGGATGTTTATTATCACCTGCTTTGTTCTCATCGTTTATCAATGATCTTACGGATTGCATCGGGGAGGGCGTTTAGATCGACGATCTTAATATTAAACGATTGTTGTACGCCGATGATTTGACGCTACTGGCGTCTTCGCCAACAGCGCTTCAGATAACGATTAACGATCTAAAAAAATTCTGTGAACAATGAGGATTAATAATTAATATGGAGAAAACAAAGATTACGGTTTTCTGA
This sequence comes from Lycorma delicatula, assembly GCF_047948215.1. Classification (NCBI taxonomy): domain Eukaryota; kingdom Metazoa; phylum Arthropoda; class Insecta; order Hemiptera; family Fulgoridae; genus Lycorma; species Lycorma delicatula. The sequence continues at coordinate 6,666,538 of NC_134462.1, forward strand.
AGAGGGGGTCTGTTAGCGAGACACGAAAGATGGTTTTGGGAAAATGAGTGAATCGAACAAATACTTGGACGTTACTTTCACTTCTTTGCCGTCTTTTGGAGATCGCATACGGGAACGGTTATCAGTAGCCCAATTTGGTTTGAATAATATGCGGAGCAGTTTTCCGGCTAACAATGAAATACCGGTGAAAAGTAAACGGGACGTTTCTGAAGGGGTAACGAGGGCGGTAGTAATATACGGGTGACAGGTTTGAAGTTATACGTTCGATGAATTAGAGGTTTTATTAAGCTTTTTTAAAAAAGTTATTCTGTCTGCCGCAGCCGTTACTAATTATGCAATATACTAGGAAACGGATAAGATTAATTTACTTAATTTTATTTTTAGTATTAATTATAAATATATTACAAAGATATTAAACTTAACAGATCTTTAGCCTCGTAAACTTGTTATTAAAGTTATCGAACACAATATCGGATGGTATACGGGGTGAAAGTCAATTACGGAAAGATATGACTATGAATTTAGCGAGGGTGTGGATGGCGCGGTGTGACAGGAATGTACAGCCGAATGTTGTCAATGAATGCCCGAAGAAGGATTTAAAGGAGAAATGGATGGCGCACGCGTAAAAGTCGTTATTTCACAATAGTTACCATCGTCTAGATCGGAATTATTTTAGTTGTAAATTTAACAGGAGCGAAATGACGGTAATATTTAGAACGCGGGATGCACTATGGAGATTAAATATAAGTCCGTTAGTGGTTATGCACATTATGCGTTAGGCTGAGGAAGAAGACATAATAGATTTTTTCCCGGTATTAGCGCATATAAGAAATTCTAAACCGGCAACACTGTCTTAACAGGGGAAGAGGTAATTAATCAACTTAACGGAAGGGATTGGAAAAGGCTGATAGGATTTAGTCTTACAGATGTAATTTAGTTGCTGAATTTAATACTTAAGGAGTCAAATATGGAGGGAGGGATGTGTACGTGCGGGTGTGTTATCCGGTCGCTTCGAATTTAGGATGAAGTATATATCGCCGAGTCCCGCTGCACTGAAACATATAAGTTGAAGGTGAGGTCATAATCAAACTATATTAAAAAAATTTACGTTCGATAGACCGGGAGAGGATTGACGGTTATCTTGTACCTGTTGTATTGTACCGATTATTATAGTTTTGTTTTTTTATTATGTTTAGTCTTAGTTTATTTGCATTTAACCGTTAACGGTAGTAGTATTTGGTTTACTTCTGAAAATTAGATTATTTATTATTTTGCGTCCTTTTTATAAAAAATATATACGTAATCATTAGATTATTATAATCTTGTGTTTGTTTATAGTAAACTTTTTAAATATAAGAACTTATCCTGACAGACGACCGGTTCTGTATATGTTGCTTATGTAATTTTTTTGTAATCTTCATTCTCAAACGTTTTGTTATTATTACTATTATTATTATTAAGTCTCAGAATATAGAAGTTAACAAGATTGAAGTGCGAGGGTATAAAATTATAATGTCGACTTCGAACTTTCATCGTAATCTTTTTCTGATCTTTTTTTTATAACATTCCAGTAAGTACATTTCTGAACAAAAATGTTTTACGAATAAGAATTTTTTTTTATATAAGAATTAATAAAGAAAATACACCACGAACCTCTACGAAGGAGTACGATTTAACATCTTACAAAATGCATTTGAATTTTTCACATTTCCCAGAAGCCACAGGGATAGAATTTTTACGATTTGTCATTTTACAGAAAAATATGCTTTCTACATTATACAAGTCGTATTTAATCGAAAAATTTCGTTCGATATTTTAATCCTTTCAAACGATCGAGTTTTATTCTATAATTTCAAGATCGTTCTATTAAGTAGAAATAATACATTATTTTGAGTAAGTGAATGCGTTGTTCTCGTTAAAAAAGGAAGATTGACTTATACCTTTTCATTGACGGTCCCAATATTTCTTACTGTTACGACATATGTAAATCGTAGTTCTCTCTGAAGGTAATCGTATCGGTTACCCAGATATATTCCTAAGATGAACGGTGAAAAAGTGCCACTTCCTGAACGTTCTCTGGAATTCCGAAGGCAGTGTGAAACAATATGTTTGGCTCGGTGAAGAGATAACGAAAAACACTTCACGCCTTAATTACCTTACTCTGGCACGGTTATGTTAGTTATCATGAGAATTACTATCTCGCTAATAAATATAACATGTGTCGATGATTGTAAAAGCTGTCGGCGGAACGGCGACTGCACTGCCGATGAACACGGGACACCGTGCAGCCATGAGGTGTAGCAGCATCTCGACGATAGTTTATTGTGGTGAATGTCACCACAATACTCGAGCCGAGTGGGAGTAGGAGGTCTGTCCGCCTCTCCCTAGTGGACCAGACCGGAGTCCATAATTTAACCGAAGTCTGGGGTTTATTAAATTTAGTCGAGTTCATTAAGGGAACCAGGACTAAATTTCGTTGTTGCGATCAACATGTTTGGTGGTATGTTGTGTTTATTTTGCCTAGAATCACGAGACATTCACGAAATCGGCTCATAAGTAGAAGTAGGCGGAGGGTTCGCGCTTCCGCAAGCTCGGTTAGCCGGTTCAAAGGGATACGATGTAGGACATTCAAGATATCCGGACGAGGCCTACAGCGAAGGCCGAGTTATTAATTCAGCGATGCAAATGTCTACCGAGGCATTTGCATCGGTGGCATCCCAACGAGGCCAGGCTTATTACTATCTCACTATCAAGAGTGATTTATGATTTATGTCACCTCTCTACAAGGTTTTGGTTGCGGAATCAAAACATACAAATCATAATTTCACGAAATTCTGTAAATTCAGGATATTTTATCAGCTTTAATTTAATATCGTGATATTTATGCGATAAAATTAATTATTTTTTAAAGTTACTAACAAAATATAAATTACGTATAAAATTCTATAAATACAGTTTTACACAAAAACTATTCAATTAAAAAAAAAAAACCCCCTTTTAAATCTTCAATATTATAGAAACAAGTCCAGTCCATTTTAGGAAATGTAACTGGTATAAAATGTCTTTCTTTTTCTTAAAAGAAATCATTTCTTTTTCTCAAAAATTACGAATACGTTTTTCCAAATACAATTACACCATTCAATTACATATTTATTAAAAGCGTTAAAAATTATTGAAAATCTTTGCCTATACATTTCTATAAACGATTAATCTTTACAATAAATTTGGAAAAAAGTTACTTTTCTATAATTATATATTCTGATCGATTTTTTCTTTTAATACATAGGTAGACTACTAATAAATATAATTAAAAATAATAGAATAAATCCTTCAAAAAGAACACATAGGGTTTTTCATTAAAAGCAATTTTTCTTCGGTATAACGATATATTATTAACGAGTATACAAATCTCTAACAAATCTACAAACAAGGTGTAGATTTTTTGTATGTTTTTTGACGAAATAAATATCGTATGTTACCTCGAAATAACGAATAGATGTGCTGAATGCCTTTAATCGATTTTAAGGAGAGATAGCCGAACAGCAATTATTTCCTTCAGATTCCGTTTATTCTGGATGGCACTCTTTACTAACTGCTGATGGATAATAATGAAACAAAGCTTTGGTAACGACTCAAAAATTCCACGTCTGACCGAGATTTGATCTAGAATCTACAGATGAAAGGCAGAACAATACCGCTCGACCAGGGAGATTGGATTATTTTGTATTCTTCGATACGACGAGCGATGAAACAAAACGGCTGACTGGCGACAACGGTATACCGTTTTGATATTAATTTAATTTAAAAGGGTAGCATGTTACAGTAAAAGTATAATCTTTTCAAGAGGAATACTTACACGGAAATCGCGAGTGCAATATCTATAATTAAAAATAATAAAACGTTTTCGTTGTAGATAACTTGACTGATTTGGTACGTTTCTGCATTATTTTCTAGTCGACAGTAACGATGAACTTCTGTTTCAACTTATACCCTTAATTACTTCCTATAAGAAAAACATCTTGTTTTAGATTTTAGTACTTTACCAAATTTTCTACATTAAAACTATACAAAAATATCAGTACGTTTAATCTTTCCGGTCTTTATTATTAGTATATCATTTATTTATTTATTTATTTGCCGTCATAAATAGCAACGAAAATATCTCCGAGAGGTTTTTCTTATCGATTTTAAAAGCCCCACTCGCATGAATCTGTCTGATTTTTTAAAAATCTTAATTTCATTTATTCTTTTAACTTCATCCATCCTTGTTAATTTGTACAGCATACACATGTATATATATATATATATATATATATATATATATATATATTACTTTCTATCAAGTTTTACTTTATTTATTATTTACATCTTTTTTTCGGCTAAAATATCTTTACGAATAAATTATCGTACATTAGTTCACTAATAATAAATGCATTTGTGCAAAAAAAATATACAAAGATTTATTTTTTCCTGAAATACTAAAGGAGTAAACATACAAGAAAAATATAAAGGCCAGCCTGAACGAACAAATTAGCGAAATTAAAAAAATCTTAAAAAAAAAATAATAATAAAAAGACTGAACGGCTGTTTTTTTTATTGAAATGAAAAAGGCTACAAACAAACAGCGGTTGTATGTACTATTTACGGTTGAACAGTACATACAACGGCCAGACAAGATAAGATGAGATGAGGAGGGAATTGGAAAGGGAAAAGGCAATTCATTTTTAATGCGGATCCTGTAATGGTCGGTCTCATTTAGTTGAAAGAGGTAGGTAGGTAGGTACATAGAAAAAAAAAAGAATGTCCCTTAGAGAGAAGTAGAATACACAAACAAGCGGTTTAGTATACTGTACAGCTCTACCGCACAACGTTACTGAGGATAGCGGTAGATGTAGTACTCGAGTTTCGAGTAACTAAAACGTAAATTCCGTAACGTACAAAGGGAAAGGGAAAATTGGAGGACACAAGAAGAATAAATAAAACCTCAAAATAAGGAAAGGATAATGTGATAATAAAAAACCCGCATCATTGGTGGTAATAAAAGTAATACTGCGGGTCGATACCTTTATATAGCCTATTCAGAATCATTTCAACATCAAAACAGATCCTTACCGTTTAAACATGTGCTATAAACAAACGGCAGAATAAAGGTTTTTACAACAAAATTCATACAGTTAAAATATATATATATATATATATATATATATATATATATATATATTACAACACTAACAGCAAAAAAAAAACACTAATTAAATTGCATACAATTTCTATTTTATTTTTAACTTTTCAGACCGTTCAAAATATTTCCTTTTGAGTTGAAGGCGGTGATTTTAATTAAAGTAATGATACAACCCTGCCGATGTACCGCTTGCACGATTAAATATAAATTTTGTGGGCTCGGTATATTGATGAGCAAGAGTATATTAACCACAGCGAAAAAAGCACGGTAAACATCTTTATCAAATAAGTCTGACAATTGATGCACATTATTCTTGAAAATTGCTATTTCCGTTCTCGGAGTGATTTGTGTCAGATAACTTACAAACGTTAAAGGTAATAGTACCTCTATAATAATATACGAATGAAAGAAGTATCGATTAAAAAAAGGAACTCAAACCACACATTTTAACACTTTTTCAAAACCTGTAAATTCAAAAATAACTAATATGCGAGTATATATATATATATATAAGAACAGATTCATACTTAAGATATCTGATGTGGATACCACCTGACTTCCTTGTACGCCTATTAAATTACACATTATCATTTTTTTTAAATGAAAAGTACATAAAATTTTATTTCATTAATAACTTCTGATATTTTTTCATTTATTTTTTGTTATAGAATTATTATTTATCGTAATGTTTTTTGCAATTAGAGGTTAATAATTATTAATAAATCTGATTCCAACCGATGTGCCATCCCCTTATGAAATCCAAATATTTCATTAATTAAATTTTATTTGGGTATAACTCTGGAACCGATGAAAATAATTATCACTTATGATATATCGTTGAAAAGCTCTCGATGAGGGCTTATATTACTGCAATTAAGAAAAACTTCAAATTCCACATTCTTTGAACACTTTTGGTCTAGTCGATTGCCATCAAAAGGGAGGTGCTTAACCACCAGATGTTACAACAGTCCTAAAACCAAAATTTCAACACCCTACGGGTAATTGTTTTTGACTTAAACGAGATACGTACAATATGTACGTACAGACGGCACGCCGGAACTAGTCAAAATCGATTCAGGAATGGTCGAAATGGATATTTCCGTTGAAATCTGAAAACCAAAATTATTAGCGATCACAATATTTCGTTTACGTCGTACAAGTAACTAAAAAAGCGTTTTAACACTAACGTCATAACTAGGTTTAAAAACTTTTAAATAAACATAAAAATTCATTAAAATTTAACAATTATTTATTGTAAATTAAACAGTTAAAATGGTTTTTAATATTTTATTACATAAAAACAAGCTATTTCTGGATTTTACTGGTCGCATTTAATGCATTATCTAACTGATTTTAACTTTTGTCGTATTTTTTAATTTATAATTAAACAACGTTTCATTATTAAAATGCCTTATTTCAGTTATAAATGATTCATTTAATACAAAAAAAAAATTTACCAACTGTTCATATTTTTTACTTTTAATCATATATTTTAATATTCCTCCTATACTATTTTTTAACATTATTTACTTAAGATGTTAAAGGTGTACCTTTTTTTTATAATTAGATATTAATCGGTTTTGCAAAAATATTATTATGTCTCCAAGCGTTGTAATATTAACGAAACGTTTTTCGTTATCAAATTTTTATACATTTTGTTTTTAATGAACTTCAGAATCCTTAGGTTTGTATTTACTTTCTGTGGACACTATTGGCGCCGTTTTACTTACAATCAAACTCTTTACAAGTTTTATTTAAAATCTTTATACCTTTATTACCCGTTATTTTACGCAAAAAAAAGTGTTTTTCGATCCCGACCTTCCGTTTTTATCTCAGAGTTTTAGAATATTAAAAATACGATTCTAGAAACTATTTTTTTATAACTTTTAAGATCAGATTTTATGTAAAATTACTAAAATTTACCCCTTAATTTGGTTCCCAAGAATTACAGTCGGGCTTAATTTTACCGAAGATGCAGAAATCAGGGCGAAATCTTTCGCCAGTCGACACTCGCTAACGAAGCGTTTCCGAACCTACGTTTATATAAACTTTTTTCTTTATTTTCACCAGTGTAAAACAGGTCCCGAAAGTATATTATACTTTTCGTGAATGATCCCGCATAAACGCTTTTAGAAAATATTTGTTTCCTTATACATATATATTTTTTATTTCGCTGAAATAAAATTCGTAGTTTTATTGTTTTTCATAACCGTTTATATAAAAGTATACATATATACAGGGGTTAATTACACAAAGAAAAGACAACTGGAAATTTATTTGGTTTTATTTAGCAGAAAGATTTAACCCACAAACAATAACCGGTGTAATAACTGAAGTAGATCGGCAGCTTGTGACTCAAAATAATTAGAAATACAAAAATCAGAGGGAGATTCGGATGATTTTTTTTTCTTTTTCATAGATTTCGATCTATATTTGAAAAAAATTAAATATATAAATATAATATACTTTTATTTTTATACAATCCTTGTACACAAAAGCCGGGAATTTAAAAGATTAACATTCTATAAAATAAAATTAACCCAAAAATCAATTAATTTTTACTTTTATTTTCTAACGAATATAATTTATTATAAAAGTTATTATCTTTTAATTATAATGTAATTACTATTATTACTTATATATGAAATCACGAATACAAAATTGTTATTTGACGTAACAATAAAAATTAAAATCTTAGTCTTATATAAGTTTGCATACACAAGACTCTGAATTCATCGTTAATCCAATAAATTCCTGAAGATATGTATATGAAGAATAATTTAGAACGGCCGACGGATGGATGCAGTAGTCGAAAATAAAAATCCCTACTTTAGGAAGATTTTCGTACAGCGGTAAAAATTTAGCGCAGAAAACGTCGGATAAAATATTTGCGAGATATGAAAATCTATCTCACTCTGTCTCATGTTTATCGTTTTGATTTATATCTAGCCCCGACTTATACGAGTTATGACGGGATTTTAGTAGTCGTCATGAGCGGCCTGCCGTTACCGTTTCAGCTGTACGATTTTTTCTTTGCAATATAAGTCATTCTCACGCGTAACTTATAACAAACATTTTTAACAGTCATCTCAATTTATAGCGTAAAATTCAGTTATTATTTTAATTTTAAAAATTCAATTAGCTAAAGAATAAGTAAAAAAAAGTTTCACAACAAAAAAGCTAGAAAAAAGTGACTTTCCCGGCAACGCCACGAGTCACACAATACTTTGCACGCCTTTTTCATAGCAAAACCTTTACGGATTAACCGGAAAATCTTTGCAATTCAATCAATCATTAAAATTCTTATGACACGAGGAGTGTTATGTATTTAGGGTATATGTACATATGCTTGTGCCACCGTAGCAACTCAACGGCTGAACCGATTTAGATGTATGACTCCCCGCGTTGGAATTTCTATGTTACCGGAGTGTCATAGGCTATATAAATATGTGTATCTTTGTGTGTGAGTGTGTGTGCGCGTGTGTGTGCGGAGTAGTGGAGGTTTGCCGGTTGAAGCACAATCTTTAATGAACTGTAAGTTTCTAACACTGTGTGAGCCGGGTTTGAACTGTATAATTCGAATCAATCGAATGAATAATATTACGAAAAATAATAGAATGAAATTTATGTTAAATAAATAAAAAAATATTAAATTTAAAAATTTTCTTTTTAATAATAACGGGTTCCCGTGGGGACTGAGTGTAAGGAAGTGCGAGCAACTCGTGCTAGACTAGATCAATGATCACTATCAACTGGTAACAACCGGGTTGCTCCTGAGGCACTGTTTTGGGAAGTGTTAACGTGGTGCTCTTATATTTCTGCTAACAATCGACCGATTCTCAAAATTCAAACGGAGCACTTGTAGTTTGAAGGATAACGTTTGCGCTCATCAAGTACATTCTCGATCTAACAAATCACGGTTATTTGGAAATGTTATATCTTCGCGACCAATCTTTCGATTTTCAAAATTCAAACGCGGTATTTGCTAGTGTAATACGAAATCAGAATGAAACCAAATCAGAACAAAAAAAGCAATTCTTGTCAGCAATTTTTTTTTCGGCGGGTGTGTTTTTAATTTTTATTATTTATGTCTTGTTTTTATTTTCATAATAAACGTTTATATAAGTAACAAAAGGTTTTTGGAAAACCATTACCAAAGGGTTTTTTTATCGATGATAATGTTTATCAAATTAAGATTTAAACATCAGTTTCCAAATTTCTAATTAAAAAAAATTTGATTTGCTTCCTTACTCTTTGGGAAAAATTTAGTAAACATTTTTTAATAAAGAAGTGATCCTTAAAAAAACAAATAACTTTAAAAAAGCGTTGTTTAAAAATATTGAAAAAATAAAGTGTAAATTTTACGTAAGTAATGCTTATTTTTAGGTCAGGAGTATATTATATAGATCAAAATTACTTAAAAATTATTTGCCCTTAAAATGAAAAAAAAAAAATTTTTTTTAAATCTGGATCAAATCTAATTAAATTTTAATTTTCCTTAAAATGAAAAAGAAAAATTTTTTTTTAAATGTTTAATAATAAAAATTAAAGGATTAAGTCAATAACCAACGAAAAAAATTTTTTTTCGTAGGTGGAGAATAAATTTAAAAACGTTTTTTTAAAAAAAAATACTCATGTAAGGTTAAGATAACTAATTTGCTTACGTAAAATTCTGTAAATCTACCCTAACATCCCTTCAATAAAAGCTAAGATAAGAAAAATTATATTTTCAAAAAACATTTTGCTAAATTTTAGCATTCTAAGTCCGAGGTTTCTATTTTGTAAAAAAAAAAATGTAGAATTGCTTGATAGTTCTATATATTATATTAAGTATAAATTTTAAACAAATATTTGATAAATACCGAAACCGAAAAGAAAAAGAGCAAAATAACATATGTTTCAATTTTGTGTTGGGGGTTGATTTTTTGAGAAAATGTTTTTGGGTTATTTATATATATATATATATATATATATATAAATGTATATTTACAAATTTGTTACCTGCAGTGTATATATATATATATATATATATATATATATATATATATATATATATATATATATATATATATATAACAAATTTGCTTTAATAAAGTTTTCTCTAAAATTCCTCGGAAGAAAATCGAAATAGTTTCTTTTCCGCGATATCTTCCACCCTTTAACCGAATTTTGAGAATAAAATTAATATTATCAATGCCTCTAAAATGCCTCGGAAGAAAACCAAAATCGTTTCTATTTCGCGATATCCCCCCATCCCCTAAACAAATTTTAAAAATAAAACTATTATCAATACCTTTATGAGCCAAATTTGAAAAAAATCGGTTCGGTCAATCCTGAAATATAAGACCAAAAGCAGAGGGACAGACATACGCATAAACAAACGTTTTCGACGGTGCAGATGAACTAGTTGGACCCTAAACGTAAAAATTTCAAAAAACCCGATACCCCAATTTTTGACACGATCACCATACTTTTTCATCTTTAATATAACTATATTCGCCGGTAAAGTAAAATAAGTGTAAGAAAATTATTAAAAACCTTGTCGCTTTGACCGTGATTTTATATTACAAAACCCCTCTATTTTTAGCATAAACATTAAGTAAAAATAGAATCGCCTAACCTATTTATTTCAGTTAACGCTAAGTAGTACTTTGACATAGAAACAGATGGACAGATATAACAATACGCAATTTAAAATTCTATTTTCAAAGAAATTAGCGACTAGTTTACACTCCCATTACATTCGTATGTTTAAAACAATCGATCGCTGAAAAATAATTAAAGAAAAATCGGTAATAAATTAAGTAAATAAATTAATTAGATTATATTAAGAAAAGACTAGAAACGAATTCCTACTCCTTCATCAAAAGTATAAACAAGTAAACCGTTCGTTAATAGTCGACATTACAGTAATAAACATCTTTTCTACTTTTTACATAATATAACCGATCAAAAATAGTATTTTTATCTATTTAAAGCAATGCAGTTCTAGTCAGAAGCGAGTAAAATTACTCGATTTTTTAAAAAACGGTTACTCAATGTTTGGAAATAATCCCTTATCTCAATTAAATCGACGATTTAATAATCGTCTTGACAATTCTAATAATATTATATTTAATTATACTACAGATAAAAAAATAATTTAAATTTGGAGCTACGTGTATCAGGCAGTTCAGAACCCACCGGATCGGTCTAGTGATGAACGCGTCTTCCCAAATCAGCCGATTTGGAAGTCGAGAGTTCCAGAGTTCAAATCCTAATAAAGGCAGTTACTTTTATACGGATTTGAATACTAGATCGTGGATACCGATGTTCTTTGGCGGTTGGGTTTCAATTAACCACACCATCTCACAAATTACCGACTTTTTTTTAATTTTTTTTTTATTTACTTTTTTTTTGTTCAACCTCCGAGTCCACAGTTAAGCATTACTTCAGAGGATGAGATGAATGATTTGTAGCGTGTGTGAAAATGCCATGCTTGACCAGGATTCGAACCCGGGACCTCTAGGTGAAAGGGCTCTAGTTAAAATAACTAAATTACGTACGTAAAGTAACTGTATTATTAAAACACTGTTTTACTAAATACAATAACGGTCGGATACTCACAACAATAACGTTGAAAAATAAAGTCATACGGTATAAAAACTAATTTTTTCCATCGAGTAGTTCATAAGATATAATTCATCAAGGAAAATTCATTTTTTTGTTCGCTAAAGGCATAAAATTACCTTTGCGGCTGTTTATCCTCAGGAACCGGTCGCTAAAAAATAACACTGTGTAATCAAAGATCAGAAAATCTATTAAAACATTTTCATCCACAACTTAGACAGAGGTCGACATGGAAGGGCTTGGGAAAGAGACGGGTAGAACGGACATACGTGCCAGAATTGTAACAATCTTCATATGCCGCTACATCAATACAAATTAATAACGATTAATACAAACAATCTAAAAGAATATCCGAAAAAAAATTTCAATAAAAAAAAATACTACGAAAAAGTCAACGCGATACTCAATTAACAGCAAAAAAGGACAATAAAATTATTTAATAATAATAACAATATTTAATTACAAAAAAACATATTATGCTATGCACATAAACGTCAGGTGAAATATAAAATTATCTGTTTAATTACAAAAAAAAACAATACAATAAAATATGTCGCAAAATTACCGTATTTATTTGAGTACCCCCGCACTTTTTTTCTTGGAATTGGAGAGGAAAAATAAGGGTGTGGGGCTTACTTGAAACATAGCCTTTACCCAGGATAATTTATGTAAAGTAGACGTTTTCTTAGTACCTAAATTCAATCGCATAAATATAGTTACATTAAGCTTTAGTTTATCAATATCGGATGTCGCTTATACAGAATACATCTAATTATTAACAACCTGTTCATATTATCGATAGGAACGAAATTGCGATATTTTTATAAAACCGATTCATTCTGTATAGGCTGCATCCGGTTCTAATGACGCTACAGTTACAGTATCGGTTACCCATCGTCGTCTTGTCTATTCGCCATAGTATTGTGCTGTTTGTATACGTGGACGGTTATACACATTTTATATATTTACTTTATCTTGTAAAGTTTAATACGGTGATTTATTTTAATTACGGCCATAAAATGACTTCAAAAGGACAGCGTCTACGATCTTTTACGGTAAATGAAAAACTGTGCGTTATAGAAGAGGCTGAAAAAATTGGAAATCGGGCGGCAGGAAGAAAATTTGACGTAGATGAAAGCTGCATTCGCGACTGGCGTTAGAAGAAACAACTTCTGGTGAAAGGCAGCGGCAATAAAAGGGCTTTTCGTGGATTAAAACCAAAATACACAGATACAGAAAAAAAATTGTACGACTGTTATGGAAAAAAGGAAATGCGTTATGCTGTCACGACAGAAATCTGTCGATCATATGCTCGTGAAATCGCTAAATCATTGAATAAAGTTGATTTTAAAGCAAGCCGTGGATGGATAACACGATTTTTTGCACGAAATGATTTGCCAATAAGACGGAAGACGACCGTTTGTTAACGATTTCCAGACGCCTATGAACAAAAAATATTACATTTTTCACAAATAAAAAATAAATCTTAGAAAAGATAGCCTCCTCTATGAATCATGAGACCTTGCCGTTGGTGAGGGGGCTTGAGTGCTCAGGGATACAGAGTAGCTGGACCGAAGGTGCAACCATATCGGAGAGGTATCTGTTGAGAGCCAGACTAAGGAATGATTCCTGAAAGAGGGCAGCAGCTCTTTCAGTAGTTGTTAGGGGCGTGAGTCAGGACGACTTAAACGGCCGTAACAACATCACTCAGTCCTCTGAGTACTGCGCAGCTGAAAGCAATGGAAAACTACAGCTGCTTTTTTTCCAAGAAAATGTGGCTCTCTGCATTTTCACATTGCAATAATGGAGGCGCCTTCCTTGGTAAAATATTCCGGAGGTAAAATAGTCCCCCGTTCGGATCTCCGGGTGGGGACTACTAAGGAAGGGGTCACCAAAAAATTAAAAAATAACATTCTACGAGTCGGAGCGTGGAATGTTAGAAGCTTGAAAAAGGTTGGTAGGCTAGAAAATTTAAAAAGGGAAATGGGTAGGACAAATGTGGATATAGTAGGAATTAGTGAGGTTCGGTGGGAAGAGGAAGGCGACTTTTGGTCAGGTGATTTTAGAGTAATTAACTCAGCGTCAAATAATGGGCAGGCAGGAGTAGGTTTCGTGATGAACAAGAAGATAGGGAGGAAAGTGGAGTATTTCAAAACGCATAGCGATAGAATCATTGTAATAAGGATAAAATCAAAACCTAAACCGACAACGATTGTTAACGTCTATATGCCTACAAGCGCCCATGATGATGAGGTAGAGTGTGTATACGAAGAGATTGATGAAGCAATTAAACACGTAAAAGGAGATGAAAATTTAATAATAGTTGGAGATTGGAATGCAAGCATTGGAAAAGGCAAGGAAGGAAATATAGTGGGTGAATACGGGCTGGGCAAAAGGAATGAAAGAGGGGACCGACTTATAGAGTTTTGCACGAAGTATAATTTAGTAATTGCCAACACCCAATTTAAAAATCATAATAGAAGAATATACACTTGGAAAAAGCCAGGCGATACTGGAAGGTATCAGATAGATTATATCATGGTTAAGCAAAGATTTAGAAATCAACTCGTTGACTGCAAAACTTACCCTGGAGCAGACATTGATAGCGACCATAATTTGGTGATAATGAAATGTAGATTGGGGTTTAAAAACCTGAAGAAAAGGTGTCAGATGAATCGGTGGAATTTAGAGAAGCTTGAGGAAGAGGAGGTAAAGAAGATTTTTGAGGAGGACATCGCAAGAGGTCTGAGTAAAAAAGATAAGGTAGAAAATGTAGAAAAAGAATGGGAGAATGTTAAAAAGGAAATTCTTAAATCAGCAGAAGCAAACTTAGGCGGAATAAAGAGAACCGGTAGAGAACTTGGGTTTCAGACGATATATTGCAGCTGATGGATGAACGTAGAAAATATAAGAATGCTAGTGATGAAGAAAGTAAAAGGAACTATCGGAAATTAAGAAATGCTATAAACAGGAAGTGCAAACTGGTGAAAGAAGAGTGGATTAAAGAAAAGTGTTCAGAAGTGGAAAGAGAAATGAACATTGGTAAAATAGATGGAGCATACAGGAAAGTTAAGGAAAATTTTGGGGTACATAAATTAAAATCTAATAATGTGTTAAACAAAGATGGTACACCAATATATAATACGAAAGGTAAAGTCGATAGATGGGTGGAATATATTGAAGAGTTATACGGAGGAAATGAATTAGAAAATGGTGTTATAGAGGAAGAAGAGGAAGTTGAAGAGGATGAAATGGGAGAAACAATACTGAGATCCGAATTTAAGAGAGCATTAAAAGATTTAAATGGCAGAAAGGCTCCTGGAATAGACGGAATACCTGTAAAATTACTGCGCAGTGCAGGTGAGGAAGCGATTGATAGATTATACAAACTGGTGTGTAATATTTATGAAAATGGGGAATTTCCAACAGACTTCAAAAAAAGTGTTATAGTTATGATACCAAAGAAAGCAGGGGCAGATAAATGTGAAGAATACAGAACAATTAGTTTAACTAGTCATGCATCAAAAATCTTAACTAGAATTTTATACAGAAGAATTGAGAGGAGAGTGGAAGAAGTGTTAGGAGAAGACCAATTTGGTTTCAGGAAAAGTATAGGGACAAGAGAAGCAATTTTAGGCCTCAGATTAATAGTAGAAGGAAGATTAAAGAAAAACAAACCAACATACTTGGCGTTTATAGACCTAGAAAAGGCTTTTGATAACGTAGACTGGAATAAAATGTTCAGCATTTAAAAAAAATTAGGGTTCAAATACAGAGATAGAAGAACAATTGCTAACATGTACAGGAACCAAACAGCAACAATAACAATTGAAGAACATAAGAAAGAAGCCCTAATAAGAAAGGGAGTCCGACAAGGATGTTCCCTATCTCCGTTACTTTTTAATCTTTACATGGAACTAGCAGTTAATGATGTTAAAGAACAATTTAGATTCGGAGTAACAGTACAAGGTGAAAAGATAAAGATGCTACGATTTGCTGATATAGTAATTCTAGCCGAGAGTAAAAAGGATTTAGAAGAAACAATGAACGGCATAGATGAAGTCCTACGCAAGAACTATCGCATGAAAATAAACAAGAACAAAACAAAAGTAATGAAATGTAGTAGAAATAACAAAGATGGACCGCTGAATGTGAAAATAGGAGGAGAAAAGATTATGGAGGTAGAAGAATTTTGTTATTTGGGAAGTAAAATTACTAAAGATGGACGAAGCAGGAGTGATATAAAATGCCGAATAGCACAAGCTAAACGAGCCTTCAGTAAGAAATATAATTTGTTTACATCAAAAATTAATTTAAATGTCAGGAAAAGATTTTTGATAGTGTATGTTTGGAGTGTCGCTTTATATGGAAGTGAAACTTGGACGATCGGAGTATCTGAGAAGAAAAGATTAGAAGCTTTTGAAATGTGGTGCTATAGGAGAATGTTAAAAATCAGATGGGTGGATAGTGACAAATGAAGAGGTATTGCGGAAAATAGATGAAGAAAGAAGCGTTTGGAAAAATATAGTTAAAAGAAGAGACAGACTTATAGGCCACATACTAAGGCATCCTGGAATAGTCGCTTTAATATTGGAAGGACAGGTAGAAGGGAAAAATTGTGTAGGCAGGCCACGTTTGGAGTATGTAAAACAAATTGTTGGGGATGTAGGATGTAGAGGGTATACTGAAATGAAACGACTAGCACTAGATAGGGAATCTTGGAGAGCTGCATCAAACCAGTCAAATGACTGAAGACAAAAAAAAAAAAAGAAAAGATAGAGGCTATTTGCCTTCTCAAATAGGAAACGCTGTCAAACCCCCGTGTATTTTGAAATGCCATTTGACAAAACCGTAATCAAAAAAGGTGAAAAAAGTGTTACGATTTGCACTGGTGGTAATGAAAAACAAAGGTTTAGTGTTATGCTTTGCATTACTTCTGATGGATCAAAATTACCTCCGTACATTGTTTTAGTAGTTATTATATATGTATTTAGAGTTATTATCAGAGCACAGGAATCAGGTTGGATGGACGAAACTTTAATTTTAGATCGGATCAGGTGCGTATGGTAAAAGCGATCAGGAGATTTACTTAATAAATAAAATACCGGTATGGTAGTAATGGATAGTTATCGGGGGCATACGACTGATAAAGCGGAAGACATTTTAAAAAAGGGTACGACAGACCAAGTAATAATTCCAAACGGATTGACATCTCTATCGCAACCACTAGATGTCTGCATTAATAAACCGTTTAAATCTGCATTAAAACAACTGTACAGGAAATGGATGGCCGATGAAAATTTTTCTCACGCCTACAGGAAGAATCAAACGCCCAGATTTTAACCGGATTTGTGTTTGGATAAAAGATGGAAGGTATTTCCAAGGAATTATTAAGGAAAGTTTTAAAAAATGCGGAATATCTAATGAACTTGATGGTAGTGAAGACGATCACCTTTGGCAGAGCGACGTGGAGACTACCGGTAACTCTTCTACAGAAATTGACAGTAAAAATGATTAATTAAAAATAAAATCCCATATTAAAAAGTATATTGAAATGATCCTTTTCAACATGATATTTTCTTTTCGTTTTACTGGCCTACTGATTCTGAAGTAAACTAGTACTTACGGTAATTAATTATTAATGTAATATTAATATTGTAAT
The DNA here is from genome assembly GCF_047948215.1 of Lycorma delicatula. Classification (NCBI taxonomy): domain Eukaryota; kingdom Metazoa; phylum Arthropoda; class Insecta; order Hemiptera; family Fulgoridae; genus Lycorma; species Lycorma delicatula. The sequence goes on from NC_134462.1 coordinate 6,683,991, forward strand.
TTAAATGAACGAATTAAACGCTTTACTTTCTGAATATTTTCGTATTTACGTATATTTTTATCATATCTGTTGCACTTTAAAATACCGGTATACACTCGAATTTTTTTTTTTTAGATTTTCGTTCCGGAAAATCGAGGTGCTGGATTTATTCTAAATTTTTAAACTGTTTAAGGATTCATCCGATCGGCTTCCATGTTTTCTTGTTATTTTTCTAATAGAATATATAATGGTGCTAGCGATGGATAAATTCTCAAAAAGATAATAAAAAATCGGGACAATAAAATCCTTAACCCTAAAAATAGCAGAATATAATTTTAATTTTCAACGTAATTAACTTTATAATCTCGTTTATTATTAATTACCAAAAAGTATGCCGTTGAAACTTTAGTCACAGCGGTGTAAACATTATTTTAATAATTTTTTTGTGCAAAAAAAACAATAAAAAATCTTCATCGGTAATACGTTAATTAACATTTTGTAATTAAAACCTCGTATCATTAAATTTCAGCTAATTTTTATCATTGAAGAGAATTTTTTTATAACCAAAAATTAAATAAGGAGTAAGGATTAAAGAATTTTAACTTTATCATTAGGGATAGGTTTAAATTTTAAGCTGCATTTAAATCCCGGTAAAGTTCTTCAACATCCTTGCCAGTTTTTCAAAAGAGTTTCATTAAAACTGGGTTATAATAGTTAAATTACAATCTGATTAAAGATTTGGTACTAGTTTTGGAGATATAACAGAAACGGACAGTCAGATGATTTTCATTACAGATATTCAGTACGTAGAAATTTAGCACATTAACTTTTACATATATTGAAAATCTTTAAACATTTTAAGTAACTTTTCTTTAAGCGAAGTGCAAAAGTATGTCGGAGGTATTATAATAAAAATACAAGAAAAGCAATATTAAATTCTTTTTCCCACAAATGAAAGATTTGTAGCGTAATAAGTGCCCAGCTTGACCGAGATGAAAGGGTGAAAGGGAACCAGTTCGCCACGGAGTGGATTTAAAAGAAAATTTTTTTTTTTAAATTATTAATTTAGTTAATAAATTCGTAACGAAGACACATTGTGTACCGTATCTTAAAAGAATTATAGCCGAGACTTCTTTATAAAAAAAATGAAGAAGTGTAAAATACAGCGATTTATGATTCGGCAGGTCCACATAAAATATTATGACGAATAATAAATATATCAATATTTTTAAAACATCCGGTTATAGAATTCCGAGGTGTAATCAGAACAAATCAACAAGTTCTAAATACGGATCCACAAAAAAAATGCGTTTGAAAAAAAAATTTTAAATCAATCTCTAACGAAAAACTTAAATATGAATGATTTATGAAAATTTTTGAATAATCTGAGCTTTTATACTAAAATTCGACGTCATACGTACAATATTTAATCGGATAGTAGCCGATATGTCGATCAGATGTATAACTCGTAAAAGAGTTAACTCTCGTTAACTCTTTTACGACATTAATAATATTGACCTAGTAATGAACATAAACACCATTTTCATTATCTTTTTTTATTTATCGATTGGTATTTATAAATATCAGGTTTTATATAAATCAATAACCTGACAGAACGAGTATGAAAACTAATGTAGTATAAATGAAATTATTTATGCAAAAAAAAAATAAAAATCTAGTTTCTTCCGTAAAAATGTCACGCAACGATTATACAATGTAGATTAGAAATTACGGCTTACATTGTATTACATGCAACCGTTATAGTTTACCTGTAGCCTGTTCAGCTGTTTTTATAGAAATTAATTAAAATAAAATCTCAGTTTACAAGTTTAAAGCGAGTATTGTAAAATTTGAAACTTTTTCTTTTTTTTTTTTTTTATTACTTTTAAGATCATAATGGATCACTTTAGTTCATTTTTTTTCTTTTTTTTTGGCAAGTTCTTTCTTTTCTTGCTGATTTGTTGTTTTTCAGCTTTTCTTTTTTGCCAGTAATTTTTTAAGGGTTTCAGATCTTCTTGCCCTTTCTTGTTCAGAGTACACCCGGCTTATTGTTTTCTTGGATTTTGATAGGAATCTTGTTTCTTTATTTTTTAATTTCTCATAGTTTCCGGTTCTCGTTTTTAGGTTTTCACGGGTTATGTCTAATTTCTCCACGTCTTTCTACACTTCGTATAACCGGTTCGGTCTGCTTTTCTTGTTCAAGAAAAGTTCGATTATCCGTCTGATAAGTCTGGTCTCTTCCGTTCTGAAAATACGTCCTAGAAAGGAAATTATCTTCTTTCTAAATTTATTAGTTATCGGGATGATAGTTTTGTAAATATCTTTTTCTTTTTTATAATCAATAACTTTTGTTTAATATAATTTTAAAAGTGTTATCATTACAAACTCCCGCGCGCGCCACACACAGTCTCAAGAATAAACGGAAAGAATTTCAGGTCATGTTCTACAAATGAAAATAATTAAAATATTAAAATAAATATCGAACCTGAAACGCTCCGTTTTTTGAATTACAGCTTGCGAAAAATGTCGTCCTGATTTTTGTTCCACGGGTAAAATTAAGCCCCCTGGAATATTAAACTAAAATATTAACAATTATATATATAATCTTCTACTTCTTCTGTCAAGGGTTAGGTTATCGAACCTATTCCGGTATCTTCTTCTCAAAGGTTTTTCAACATCTCTCTTCCCTTTAGCAGTATATACATATGCCCATAAAGGCAATCTACCGGGATCCATTCTTTGCAAATGACCGACAACGATTCCTATAATCGGTAATTCTTTCTTTTACAGACAAAACTTCCAGCTGTTACCTTACACTAATGTTTGTATGTCGTATCAATTCAGATACGACCGAGGTACTTCTCAAAAACTTAATTTTAGCGGCCTGAATTTTGCGATCGTCTTGTTTCGAGTTCGTCCAGGTTTCACCTGCAAACAGAAGAATCGAAACCGCCAACGCTTTGTAAAACTTTATACGTGTTTCTACCTTTACTTGATTCCTTAACGTGCGGTGGCTTGTTTTCGAATTTTCGCAACCGTTTCCTTAATGTCATTACCCTCTTCATATGAAATGTCACATCTTGAATACTTACGACTTACCTGCAGTATACTCCGATTGTTTATGACAGCTTTCGTTATCGCATTTAAGCAATTTCCAACAAATCTCATAGACAGTTTTTGTTTCTGATATAGTAAGACTGTAACACGCAGAAACGTTCTGTAAATATTACTTTTTTTAATTCATCTTCACTTCCTTGAACTACGACCAAATCATCGGCAAACAACAGTAAACTGCACTTCTCATCGGCATCCGGCTTAGGTCCAGGATAAAATAAATTATTCCACGTTCGTAACACATTAAAAATCCCTTTCGGCACGCCAAAGTGCCTAAGTAGGGGATAAAAAAGATTTCCACCTTAAAGTTAAGAAAAACTTCAAATTTACTCGATACGACAACGGATACACGTGAAAAAAAAGTTTCACAGGTTTAGCATAGGACGAGCCCCGTCTTACAATTCCAGCAACATTTTGGTCATCCTTTGCCGTAAGGGTTGGTCATATGAAAAATTGTTTCAGACAAAACTTTTAGGTAATGTTTTAGAGGACTAACGACTACTTTAAACCGATTCGATACTGTGCCTATTAAGGTAGGTATGGTTTTTTGTCTTCGAAACCCCATTTTTCCACCCTCTGGACCAATGGTTGGTTATATCAAACGTTTCTAGTGAAACTCCTCTAAAGAGAATCCAAATAAGCAAAGATATACGTTATATATATAACATAAGTGAAAAACTGTAAAAAACAGATCACTGTAAATCGAACACAACAAAACATAATCAACAAATTTCAAATCGTAGAGATAAAACGACAGACAACAATACTTGAAAGAAGATATTCCTACATTACATATCATACACATTATCTCCTAGATACAAGAAATTGAGCCGTTTCAAGCATCTAATATCCTCAAAATTATCCAATAAGTTCACGCCAGATAATTTTCACGGTTGTTAAGCCGTAACTTATATCTAAAACTAAATCGTTGAATTTCCTCGTGATCGTACGGCAACTCCAGATATTCATAGACGTCGCTGTTCCTTACAAACCATGCCGGCTCTGTTACACTCGTAAATAATTTCATTTGAATCCGCTGGATAACTCCAACGTTGCTTTTAGTTTTCGTTCCCCAAAGCTGGATACCGTAGGTCCGTATCGGTTTCGGAATTATTTTATACAATACCTGTTTGTTTTAACAGTATATAATATTATATATATAACATGATAGTAACAATATATATATTTTAAAAACGTTTAACTAATAATAAAAAAAAAAATACGTCTGACTTAACCTATAGGTAACTCTAATTATCTATAACTAAAAATAAAAAATTATATAAAAACAATAACAGAGATGGAGTTTATAAAATTGAAACGGGTGAGCAAAATTGTAAACAAAATTCTACATAGGAAAAACATAGCATCGATTTAAAATAAAAGCTTTCAGGAACATTTACAGGTACGTAAATAAAATGTACGTACGTTTTCAATTACAGAAAACACGAGAATATTAGAAACAAATAACAACGAATTTAATTCGGTTACTGTCCACAAAAAATATACGATAAAAAGTAGCAATTAAAATACAATAAGTAACATTTGAACACGACTGAATTAAGGAAATATTAATTTAATGTACAGTTAGATTTAAAAATATATATTCAAATTATAACGGTAAAAACAATACTCCTGTTATCTAATACAGGCGATAATAAAAACAGAATAGTTTATTTTTCATCAGCGAACGAGATAGACAAAAACCATACTTTTGTACGTTATTTTAATATTGTAATTATTCTTTTTTCGTTAAATTTCTACGTAAAAACATTTTAATGAACTCCTGCGAAATTACTAAATTTGGAGGGGGAAAATAAAACATTAAGTGAAAAAATTAATTTTCACGAATAATTAAATGTAATGTAAAATTTCTGTTTTGTGTAAGTTAAATTAATATGTAACAGGATTTTATTATTCCTTTTTCCTCCCGGTTTTCTAACAAATCTTCCAAATTTTTTTTCTAACCTTAGAAGGGAGAATCTTGGCAAGAATTTTAAAATCGGATATTCTTTCCGGCGCCAACATTCTGCTACTTTAGATAGCGAACAACAAAACCCAGGGAACGTAACGAAACTGTTTTAGAATTCACTAAACAACTCTTTGCAATCAAAGTGTAAATCTATATAGTATTGTTATCGAAGAAATTGAGGGATAATTTAAATACGAAAAGCTATTAAAGGAACCTCGCATAATTAACAAAATAATAAACCGGTAATTCGGCGTAGATTGCTTTTAAATCGACTGGTACAAGGTTCGATTCTTGGGAAGGTACTGGCATTTTTTCATTTTTTTTTATCTATCGTTCTACGTTCCTCGTTAAAATATATTTATAGCATGTACGCGAGTGTAATAATAAAATAATAATAATAGTCAAATGAATTTATAATATTAATAGAATTAATTAAAATTTACTGTCGGACTACAACTAAAAACAAATTACGTACGTCTTTAATCATTTGACCAATTTAGCTCGTTAAATGACCTGAAGGATAAATAAAAAAAAAAATGAGTAAATTACAGCAGATTAGATGACGCGAGCCAAGTTCATTTATTTTTATTGTTACACCTAAAGAAATGTCACGCGTTCATATTTTAACGAACGATAACGGATGAAATTATAAAATTAAAAATGAAAAAACCGTTGCCAGAAATACTTTAATTTTTTTTTTTAAGTGTACGCCGTTGCTTTTACGATAAGATTATGTAGCGCGTAGCTTCGGTTTTACAAAAAAAAAAAAAGATTATTTTTAGGCGTTACAAAATGATTTACGCCGGAATAAGAAGGAAACGCTATTAAAGAAAGCTGAAAGCGAAAACGAAATCAATCGAACACGGAAACGAACACAGATTTCGACTTTTTACGCGTATTAAATAATAATTTATAAATAATTAAATATTCAACCCGGCTCCTCGCAGTTACGACCGAGCTCGATTATAAGCTACCGTTAAACCTATATGTAGGTCACGTCAAATGAACATGACCTCTAAGCGCTTTCACTCGATTAGTTAAACAAAACGTGACGTGACACTCGAAGGATAGCTGAGAGAGAGTGAGAAGGTACGACTACTTCTACTTGTCCTTCCGGCTCGGAAAGAACTTCTTAAGTGCGTCGGCTACGCTACCCTGCAATCCCTGCAAAACTCTTCAAAAATCTCATGTACCGAGCGTAGTACAGGCTAAGTGTATCGATAAAATACAAAGCATTAACGTACTTAAATCGGCAATTTTCTTCCATATACCTACGTTTTTGACGGTAAATAAAATAGCAACAGCGTACGAAGTACGTTAGTAGATTATTAAATGTAAAAAATAAAAATCACGCCGCACAAAAAAAACACGTTTAAATAAACAATCGAATGTATTTTAGATATCAAAACAAACTTTCTCGTATATAATAACCGTGTAAATAACAAAGATGGAAATAAATAAATCATCGCTATAAAAAATAACTCTTCGTGAAATAAACCGATAAAATTGCGAATCCGTAAAATTATAAAACGATTCTTCTTCAAACAAAAGTAATGATTTTATTTTAAATATATTTTTATTTAAAAAAATTTCCGTAGAAGAAAAATTTAAAACGTATATAGAAAACAAATTGTAGTTTAGAGGTCCCTTCAATTTTTTCATACGATCATGTACGAATAAGTATCATAAGGAATTTACTAGCGTAACAAATTAAATTCAATCTAATTAAAACAACGATATTCATTTAGAAGAAAAACGTTCTACTGTTAGAAAACAACGGTATTATAATTTTAAAAAGTTAATGTTTGAAAAATAGAATAGATAACGATAAGGAATCGATTAGGTAAAAAAGGTGACAACAAAGTTGAAATAGTTGCTTATTTATGCTTATATTGTGCAACGATAATATTACAAGAAAATATTTACCTAAGATTTCTTTGTTTGGGGTCGAGTGGGGGGGGGGGGGTTAATTTATAATGAATTTTTATTGTAATTATATTTTATGTTTTTAAATAATCCAAAAAAAAAAATTAAAACTGTATTTATTTATTTTTTCATCGCTACTTTCAAATTCACCTTTCAAGAAAATATGATTTTTCTACGTTCACTAAGTTTTTTTCTCGTATCCGATCGACTGACTTCAAAGTATACTCCTTCCTTGCTCCAGTATTCGAGGAATTTGATCCTCTTCGTCTACGGTACAATACAATTTGCAGGGATCACATATGCCGAAAAGTTCGCAATCTAGTAGACGCTTGTCATTCTGTATCACCGCATTCACACAGGTCGCTATCCTCTTGTGCTTGAGCCGGCCAAGCCGCTTCTTATCTGTTTTCTACTGGCCGTAGTCGAGGTGTAACCATAGGCTTACCTCCACATGTGTCCACGTAGTTATTCGACTGTTCTCTGTTATCAGCTCCAGTCTCTGAAGCCGTGCCTGGATTTCAGCCGAAACTCCCCTAGTTCTCTGTAATCGTAGAGCGGGTACAAAGCGTCGTTAATCGCTTTTTTTTTACGTTCGTTTGCCATGTTAAACAGATGAAACTATAAGACATTCCACTAAAAAATATACAATCAATAAAATGCTACCTAAGATTTTTTTTTGTCGGGAAGGGGAAGGTGAAATATGATGAAAATTTATTATATTATTATTAAAAATTTAAACAAACAAAAAAGTTATAAAATTAAAAAAAATCGATATTTTTAAACTTTGATCGGCTCCCCCAGTCACAAAGTATTTTTTTTGGGGGTCACTTATACTACTAATACGCCGAGGAAAACATAAGTTAAAAAATATAGGCTAAAACATAGGTTAAAAAATAGGCTATAAATAACAACATAGCATTTTTTTTCGTTTTTGGCTAAGGGGAAAAATTTTGGAGCTTTCTTTCTTGCAGTACGGGTCTAGAGTTACGGTGCCAAGAAACTAAAAGGGATGAATGGCCTTCATCCCTTTTAGTTTCTTGGCACCGTATATTTGGTGCGTATTCTGGCCGAATACGCACTCTTCCGGGAGACTCGAATTAAAACAAACAGGACGTGCCTTGCACCTATCCTACGGAGATTCTAATATGTTTCGTGCCGTTCGATTCATCCTGAATACAATATTGCGGTACTCTACCTGTCTACCGCTGTATTTGATCTTCCACCCTCGCCGACAGCACCGAACTTAATGAACGCTGTTTCGCCTTGGTAGACCCCTATCTTCCTGTTACCAACACTTCTGGTGAGCGGTGAAAAAGAATTAAGTTCATTACCGGCACCCTCAGTTGTCCAGCAAGCACACGAAGTGATCGACCGAGGGACGCGTGAATCGACTCTTTCCCACCGCTTCAAAGAGCGCCAACACAGTTAGCGCAACAGTATTTTGTCGGGGGAAGACTTGGTTTCGTGATTACCACCGGTTATGACAGAATTTATTTCGTCGCTTCAGGACGGTTTAATAAACTAGGTCAGGCTTGTGATATCAATCGCTATTACGGTAAGCGCTCGTCTATATCTACATTTACCGTATACTTACTACGTACCATATCGTAACGTATATAAATATTTACCACATAGCTGAAATTAAAGGTCGACTGCATTGTACGGAACATCGACGCCTTTCCGGGTTAGTTAAAATATATAAGAATGCATTTTGTAAGATAAAAATTACATTACAAGCGACGTAATTAACCGTGATCGTTATGGAATGTGTAAGGCTAAGAAATAATATTTTGACCAAAGATTCATTTTATCAAATTCCTTATAAACCTGAAAAAGGGAAAACGGATGACCGTGACATATATTTATCATTTTACGAGGAATATCTATCTAAGGTAAAGACCTCGGGGAAATTTTTTTCCTTAGCGAACCTGTGTCGTTCATGGCCGCGCTAGTAATGTACACACTACATTGTTGTCTTTAACTTGTCGTATTGTAGTATCTTTCATTACGTGTGAGTTACTACGTTATAAAATGAATAAGAAAATCGATGTTGCCGCCGACTGTGAAATACATGGTCGTACGTTTTTTAAACCGTTAAGACGTTAATCCGATTGAAATTCATAAGCGGTTGGTTGCTGTGTACGGTGATAATGTAACGATCGAAAGAAACGTCCGAAAATGGTGTGAAAGCTTTAGAAATAAAGAGAATTAATGCGCACGATGAAAAACGTTTGGAAAGGCCCTCGATAATCATAGAGGACTTGTTGAAACGCGTCGATAATGAAATTAGAAAAGGTCGTCGCTCAACGACCTGCCCTTCTTTTTTCTGATATTTCAAGAGTTGTTATCAGACGCATCGTTCATGACCGTTTAGGCTTTAGAAAGGTTTGTGCACGTTGGGTGGGGCACCTCTTAACGGAACGCCACAAAAAAATCCGAATGGGATCTGCTTTGGAATTTTTGAGTTTCTTCATTCAACTGTTAGCGGCGACGAAACATGGATTTCGTATTACACGCCAGAGAGAGAAAACGGTAGTCAAGCGAATGGCGTCATCCTCAATCACCAAGCAGACCGACAAAAGTCAAGCCATATGGGCGCAAACTGATGGCCTCAGTTTTTTTGGATCGGTTTGGCATACTGCTGATTGATTTCATCCGGCGTGGAACGATTATAAATGCAGAAGCCTACTGCGAAACTCTACGTAAGTTACAGCCGCCATTCAAAATCGGTCGGCTGACCAAATCATTCGGACGTGGTCGGCTGACCAACGGCGTCGTCCTGCCGCACGATAATGCACGTCCGCGTGTTGCGGGTCCGACACGTGATTACCTGAGAACATTTGGATGGAAAATTTACGATCGCTCGCCATATAGTCCGGAATTAGCTTTTTCGGATTACCATTTGTTTGGGAAATTGAAAAATTTTTTGAGCGATAAGCGATTCACGGGAGACGATTAACTTAAAAATGCTGTTAATCAGCGGCTAAATGGACTGGCGGCAGAAGAATACGAGTAGGGTATATTGAAGGTGGTGTATCGCTACGATAAATGTCTTAATTCATGTGCCGATAATACACAGAAGTAGTATATAGTATGTAGTTAAGCTAAATAAAAAATATTTATAAAGTTTTCAGTATAAATTTTTTTACAACGAAACGGTCTTTACATTACATATAACCTCTCGTATATAATTACATCTTTAATTATTTATAAAATAACATAAATATTGACAAAAGAAGTTACCAAACAAGATGAACAGTACTATAATAATCATTAATGTACCGTGAATTTTAAAAATTTAGTTTCTTTCTGATTTCTCCTCTCGCTTTTAAAAAAGGTAAATATTTAATTAATTATTTAACTAATATCTAGTACTTTTGAACATTTATCAAATACTGAAAATATTACACGCACGATTTTCGTTTTTTGAACGGTTGCATTATCCCTTTTTGTATAATCAGAAGAACGCAATCAAATCACCTTTTAGTTTTGATCAAATTAGGACTAGTATATACATAATCTAATTTTACAATTCGGTAATAAGCAAAAAATAAATTTATATATATTTACGTGAAATCGCTGCGGTTAAACATATTATTCGAATCTATCTTTTTTTTAGGCGACCGTAACAGAAAATCGATATCGAGTTAACTCCTCCCGCATTTATACGGTAACCCTTTAAGCAAGGTAGGTACAGTATTTTTTAGTTAAATTGCAAAATTCAACCGAACGATCGATAAATTTATACCTGGAACCTTACAAAAATACAAAGTAATAATAACGACCGATACTTTGTTAAAGCACTACTTCATTGAAGAAAATACACTCGTATGCGCACGAATAGATGTAGCAATCTTTTTTTGCGACACACATTGTGCATTAAAAGAGTAGCCTATCGGAATATAAAATTACAAAAATTATCAGAATATAAAAACTAATATTACGTTTTACGCATCACACTTACAAGAAAATTTTATAAAATCCAGAAATAAACTAGAGCCGATTGAAAAATAGAAACGCGGAATGAATATTACATTGAACTGCGCTCACATACACAAACACACACTCACCGCACGACTTTTATAACTTTTGTCATTCACGATACGATGTTGCGTTACTAGAATCGTTAAGCATACAGCTAGACTGCTCGACTAACATGAACCGTTACGTATGAAACGGCGACACGATATCTGAATTGAATACCATTTCGCTTCTGTTATTTATTCAATTTAATTTTACATCGCTAGTTAGATCGTTATTTGCATAGACGTTGTATAAAATTAACAATCAAGAGGCAATTCAAATGTTAATTTCTCCCCCAAAACTACGGTCATTTTAGGACCAAATACAATTTTTGTATAGGGCATACAAAAAAAAAAATAAATAAAAAATAAAATTGGGGTTTTAAAGCTATTTAATAGCTCTTAACTTTAACTTACAGTAATGAATCAGAAATACAGTAAAATGAGGGTATCTATTACATTTTTCACTACAAGTGTTCAATATGAGCGACTATCATCACGTGTCACACCTCCAACGAACAGGAGAGTTTCAGGAGACCAGAATGTTTCGAGAAATGGAAACGGAAGCGGCTTCAATCCTAAGCTTCATATCGGGTATATCAGTAGGAAGCGGAGGCGCGCTCGCGAGAACACGCGTACTTAGATCTTCTACAAAACCCCAAAAGAAAAATCACACGGGGTCAGATCGGATGACCTGAAAGCCGATGCAACAAGCCGACTGATCGAGCGGTTGAGTAATACATCATCCAACGATTCCGTACAAATTTATGCCGGTAAGGAGGCGAAACATCCTGTCGCCAAATAAAACTCTCTAGTCCATTTTGCAGTCGTGGAAAACGCGATGAACGCAGCGCATTTAAATACGCAACTCCTCTTACGCTAGTTTCAGCGAAAGCCAACGGCCCTTGGAACGGGAAATTGCACTGAAAAGATTTAATTTTGAGTAATCCCTTTCGCATTGTAAGAGTTCACGAAGATATTTTGAGTCTCAGATACGGACATTAAACGTGTTAATTTTCCAACTAATATGACTCATCGCTAAATACAATAGGCTCAGGAAAGTCGTCTTCACGCTACAACATTTCGATTGTGAAGTTGGCACGCGTAGAATAATATTTAAGCGCCTGTAAATTTCTCAATTCTGAATTCAAATTAAAATTCTTGCTTACGCGGATTAACCGAACGCCGATGAATAGTTAAGTGTAGCAAAGAATTTACTAAAATTATAATCGGGTTATATTAAAAAACAGAATTCACAGTACGTCTAAAATAACAAAGAGAATTACTCTGAAATGAGCACTATAGGTTAACCGGAGTATTCGCTTCTGCATACTTGCAGTTTACCGGGTTGTACATATTTCTTCCTTAGCTATTGTTTATTGCGGTATATCAGACAGGATAGAGTTGTAATGTTCCTTTACCCTTCTCGGCGTGTTAAAATTATAGCGATAAGATGTAACAACCAAATAATAATAGATACTAACGAATAAATTAAACGGTTTAAATAAATAATTAAAAAACTTACAAGCAGGCTGAATTATCGGCAAGTAAAGAATCTGAAAAAAAAAAAAAATAACAATAACATTTACAAAAATATTATAGATCTTTTACAGATATCAAATATTGTAATATTTTTAAATATAATAATAAAATAAACATAATAAACAAATTCTTAATACCTTACGAAATTATAAAAAGAGGTGCTGGACAACTCAACGTATTTTTATTTTATCCGATTCACAAAAATAGAATAAAATAATTTATTAACATCAACAGATAACAACTTTGTAAAAAACTATTACAAATACATTACTGTTAGGAATATTTTTTTATCGCAAGATTATACGTAAAAGATCAAAGCTCGTTTCTCATAGTCGCAATCGGTTATTATAATGAAGTAAGCAAATAAAAATACTGCTCTAATCACCGACATGAATTTGTCGAATATCGAGACAAAAACTATGTCGGCAGTAATCCGACCGTTTTATCGGAAAATGGAATCGAAAAAGAAATTTTCTCGTAACTCAAAAATGGAGAACGTTATAAAATATTTAATTAAAAAAAAAAGAAAAAAAGAAGGGTAAATGTAAATACAGTGGCGAACAAATTAATCCGAACACAGAATTTTTAAAAGAAAAGATGGGTGATGGTCAAACCTACTCAAATGTAATAGTTTATGTCTTCGTTTTTTATTATCTATCGATTCCACTAAGGTAGAACAATGATTTTTGATTTCTTCATCTCGAAACCGAGCCTGTTTAAGTCTTTTCTTTTTAGTATGGCTAATAAATTTTCAACGGGATTCAGGTCGGGGGAGTTGCTTGGCCACGAGAGCACTCAAATTTTCTGGTGTTTTAATAACTCTTTTGTTTTCTTTAAAGTGTGACGCGGTGCAAGGTCCTGTAGGAAATTGAGTTCTGGGTTCTTTCTGCATAAGCGGGACTATTTTTCTTTGGCAAATGTTAATGTATCGGTCCGATTTCATCATCCCATTCACAGGAATAAGCGCTCCTGGTCCTTCGTGTGTAAAACATTTCCAAAACATCTTTTTGGCCGGGTGTTTGGGAGCTTGTTGCAGGTGTGCTGGCGTAGTAATCTTCACGTCTGCTGACTTTCGAATGTAGGCTACTTGGACGAAGAAATGAGTCTCGTCTGAAAAAAATAACTTTTTTCCACATCTCAATAGTTCATTCTTTATGTTCCTTTGCCCGTCGGAAGTCTTTTTGATCGTAACCTGTGTGGTTGCTTCTTTTTAGGTTTCCGAATGATCCTTCGTGATACCAAAAATCTTCTACGAACTGTCATATCATAAACATTGGTCCCGCTGGCTCTCAAGTCCCTATTAAGGTCGACAGCTGATAATCGTGGATTAATTTTGCTTGTTTTTATTAGTAATCGATCCTGTGCAGGCGTGATTTATTTTTCCCTCCGTGTTTTCTTTTTTCTGGAGAGGTGGAACCCGTTTCCGAAACCTTTTCGCAATTTCATTTACACTACCTTTCTTTCTTTCTTTCATTTTCCTGTCTAGCCTCCGGGAATTACCGTTCAGGTATTACTTCATAGGACGAATAAGGATGATATGTGTGAGTGTAAATGAAGTGTAATCTTGTACAGTCTCAGTTCGACCGTTCCTGAGATGTGCGGTTACTTGAAACACAACCGACAAAGAACACACCGGTGTTCTTTGTCGATTGTGTTTCACGTTTGTCACACACCGTTTGAACACACCGGTGTTTGTCGGTGGTGTTAAACGGTGGATACCGATCCACCGTTTAGTATTCAAATCCGTATAAAAATAATGCCTTTACTAGAAGTTGAACGTGGAACTCTCGACTTCCAAATCTGTTGATTTGGGAAGACGCCACCGCTAGACCGCTAGACCAACTCGGTAGGTTTCATTTACAAAACGTAACCCTACACAAAAATCACCGGCAATCTTTCTTTGAGTAATGTGTGTGTGTTGGAACAGAGCGACAATTTTTGAACGCTTTCGTGGGGGTTAGATTCATTGTATAAACTAGAAACGAATAAACTCACAAGGTGGATAAACAGAAACTCTCAAGGTCATCAAAAACTAGTTGACGATGAATTATAAAGCGCAAAAACCACTAATTCCGTTTGTATATGAACTGACAACGAAACCTGAAACACCAAACAGCAAGCACTCTTACACAGAATGAAAATTCCCTACAACAGAACAAAAATTCCCTTTGTTCGGATTAATTTGTTTGCTACTGTATATGAAAAAATATTTTGTAAAATAAAAAACAAGTCGTTTTCATGTCTTCAAAAAAACTTGAAAACTGTTTTAACAACAAAATTTAACTACCAATAAACTTAGATCTACAAGTAAATAATTCAATACTGTACCTCGTAGTAAATAGTACACAGTCTCGTAAATAATACAGTATCAATAATTCTAACTACAACCGGTGGTAGAGGCACCCACCCGCAACCGTAAGCTAACTGCCTATATGGTATTTAACATACTAATGAGCAAATTTATACGGCTTGGGGAGGGTTGAATCTTTTCAAGATCGAATGCCAAAAATTTGCGCCTATCTGGAATTCTGTGATGTAGGGTTCAATTCTGAGCTCGAAAATCTCATTAATTAATCCATTAATCTTGCCGATCCTATTTTCATCTTAATAAAGTATTAATCTGCATTATACCGGGTGATTCAAAAAGGATTTCAAACTTTCAAAGCGCGTAAAAAATTATATGCTAACAAGATAACTTACAGAGTCTGTTGAGGTTTCATTTCATAGGAAAACACATCGGGTTCTGTTAGTTCATTAGTACCGAATTCGGCCACCAGTATTGTTAAAAACGGATGTATTTAGTGGTGCCGAACACGCTCGCTGTGTATTTTGGTTTCACGATTTGCAGTCAACAACTGCGGTTCAATGTAAATTTCATAGTCAGTACGGTAGAAAGCCTTCTAGCAGGCGTAAAATATACTCCTGGCACAAACCTTCGTTCAGAAAGTTTGGTCTTCCAGACTGTACGGCCCGTTCTTCTTCCAGGAGGCGACCGTAAACGGTATCTTCTATCTGGACGTACTTCAAAATTAACTAATTCCTCAGTTAGACGTCGGTGACCAAAATGGACGCCATTTCTATTACCAAGACGAAGCACCACCTCACAACCTCCTAGAAGTCCGAAAGTTTCTTAATACTAGATTCCTAGGTCGGTGGATCGATCGTGAATGTCCAACTGCGTGGCCATTTCGCTCCCCTTTTCTTCATTAAAGATCGGGCGTATATACCGTGCCGATCTTGTTGAGCTAAGACTTCGAATTAACGTCGCAGTTGCGAAGATAACGCCCGACTAGCTGGCTACAGTCTGATATGAAATCGACTTCAGGTGGGATGTACGTCACATTAAAATAGAAGTCGTAGAACCAAATCGAATGTTGGACGACAAACGTGATATGTTTTTCTATAAAATGATACGATACATAACTCAACCGAATCTGTAAGTTATCTCTATAAATTTTTATACGCTTTTAAAATCGGAAGTCCTTTTTGAATCATCTATATTCAATATATAAAAAAATCTTATTAAGTAGCGTTCAAAAATATTTAAAGTAGTTTAAGTAAGCGTAATAGAGCTTATACTTTAACGTTCATATTTAAAAAAAAAATTGACGTACTATTTCTTGAAAAATATATGTGATGATTTAAATCGATTCCATTTGTAACAAAATCAGACCGTACTGATTTTTTTTTAAAGTGCCTTTATAAAACGCTAACCTTGTCCGCATTAAATATTTATTATCTCTACGTATATTCTAGTCTAAAGTATAATGACATCGCTTAGGGGCTACCTCATAAACTCGGAACAAAATTTTAAGAGACAAAAACGGGCTAACAACCACTTACATAAAAAAAAAGTGTTACTTCTACAAAACCGTTTTAACAAAAGAAGTGTTTTCGTATAATCCAACATAATACTCATGAAGAAAGAGCTTTACTACGTTTCCATTGCCATTTTTAATGAATTACCGAAACATTTAAAGACTCTTTGCACAAATTTATTTAAAATACGATTGAAATATTTTCTTGAATTTTTAAATAATACTTATGACATTTTTTTTTAATAAACCTGATTTTCTTGCATCACGTTCAACGTGTACTTAAATATATGTTCCAAATAAATTTAACAGCCATTTCTGAATTGTAAATTGTTTTTTAATAATTTTTTTATATTTTTACACGACTACCGCACGCTCTTTTATAGTCCTAAATTAAAAAGTCATCTCTTTCAGTAATTTTTACATCCTTGTTCAAAGTAAAAGTAGTATTGTGATCGCGAAAAATTTTTCTGATTTCAAGGGAAATATCCGTTTTGACTAATTTCGGCGTGACATCTGTACGTACCTCGCATAATTCAAAAACGATTAGCCGTAGGATGTTGAAATTTTGGATTTAGGGCTGCTGTAACATCTAGTTGTGCACCTCCCCGTTTGATTGCAATTGACTGCACCAAACGTGTCCAAAAAAACCAAAAACCCAAACGATTTAGATTTTGGACTTTTTCTTAACTGCACTAATAAACCCTCACCGAGAGATTTTCACGATATATCGTAAGCGGTACTTATTTTCATCGGTTCCACAGTTATAGCCATATGAAATTTTAATTAATGAAATATTTGGATCTTACAAGGGAAGGTACATCGGTTCGAATCAGACTACACCTTTTTTTTTCTTTAATTTATTTTTTAACTTTTTTTAATTTAAATAAATTTATTTATTAAAAAACATAAAAACCCGTGATTGTAAAAAACGTATTACAATAATTATTTAATAATATTAAAAAATAATACGAAAAAGAATTACAAGTTATTAGTGAAATAAAGTTTTACGTGCATTTAAACATGCGTATAGGTAATTTAATACGCATTATTACATCTGTGTATATGTAATAGATTAGGTCAAACATCTGATTATTTAACATTAATTGAAAATTATAATTTAGAATCGTATTATTTTTGATTTTCTAGTTTAATGAATTCTATTTTATTTAGTTTATTATTCTGGAAATTCTATTTAATATTGTCTAGATTAAATTTAACTGCAGAGTGACTGAAAAATAGATCCTCACAAGAACAATATATATACTGAGGCATACACGCCTGATCTTTGATAAATTACAAAATATTCTTATCTTTTAGTACAACTCCTGTGATATTGTCAGACAATATTCTTTCTAAGTCGGAGTGATCATCGTTTCGTTTATTTGTTTTTTTTTTGCCGATCATTTAATCGCTCTTTGGTTTGATCTTAATTTGCGTACACGTTCTCTAGTTTTACAATTCGTTGTCTCTTTATATTCATCATCCCCTCTTAATCGTTGTATTCTTTCTTTGGTTTTAACATTTTCTGATCTAATAATACGAGTAATAAAGGGACTTTTACTCCATCCTAACATTTCACGTAAGATTGTTGAATTAATAATCGTATAAATTTTTGGTATTAATAACTAATATTTTAGCAATTATGTAACCGTCTACTTTATTAAAGAACTGAAGGATCGTATCTCACTTTCAAACGAAATAAGTTTAAATGAAGCGCAGAAAAAAATGTGTATATGTAATTAATAGGCGTACAAGGAAGTCATGTGGTGTCCACATAAATTTTTTTTGGGGAGTCGTGTTTTTTAATTTTTAATATTTTTTTTTTTTATCTTTATAATTTGTTTTTGTATTTACAATTTATCGTATAACGATCTACGTTAATATATTATGAACCGATAAAAATAAAAGATTTATTTTTATTATTCTTTTATTAAAAATTCTGTTAACGTAATTGACAAACTGGAACCAGAGCACGGCACAGCGATGATGAGGAGTAGGATCGGCATACTAAACAGTAATAAGATTGATTTGAAGGAGAGACAGCTCGACAACAACTTAATTCCGTTTTCTTCTAGCTTACACCCGTAACAGCTGCCAACCGATAATAATTATTAACCTCTGATTGTAAAAAAAGTTTTACAGTAAATAATAATAATTCAATAATAACAATAAATAATAAATGAACAAAAAATCAGTAGTTACTAGTGAAATATAACGTTAAGTACTTTTCACTTCAAAAAAGAAAAAGGAAATGAACTCGGATTAGAACACCGATGTACCTTCCCATTGCAACAAAATATTTCATTTATTAAAATTTTATTTGGCTATAACTCTCGAACCGATGAAAATAAGTACACTCATGATATATCGTTGAAAAGTTCTCAACGGGGCTTTATTACTGCAGTTAAGAAAAAGTCCAAAGTCCAAATGTTTTCGTTTTTGGGCTTCTTTGGACACTTTCTATCAAATCGATTGCAATCAAAAGGGGAGGTGCACAATTAGATGGTGCAATAGTCCTAAATCCAAAATTCCAACATTCTACTCTAAATCGTTTTTGAGTTATGCCGCATACATTCGTACATACGTACGTCTCACCGAAAATAGTAAAAATGGATTCAGGGATGGTCAAATGGAAATTTCCGTTGAAATCTGAAAACCGAAATTTTTTGCCATCAAAATAACTCCTTTACTTCGTTCAAGGTAAAAATCGAGATTTATAAATAACAGGTAATTATTTTAATCGGTCCGAAATTATTTTTAGCGGTAACTGGTCCCTGGTTATTGAATGCACTGCTGTAAAAATTCGAATTCGCAGATCTTGAAGAGTAGCAGGCTTAATCGGTAAATCCACCGGGTCGGTCTAGCGGTTATCTCGTCGTCGGAAATCAGCTGATTTCGAAGTCGACAGTTCTAAGGTTCAAATCCTAGCGAAGGCAACAATATCCTGGTGTTCACTATCTAGCGATAGTGAACACCGTTGTTCTTTGGTGATCGGGATTCAATTAACCACACATCTCAGGAACGGTCGACCTAAGACTGTACAAGACTACACTTCATTTGCATTCATACATACCATCCTCATTCATCCTCTGAAGTAATACCATACGGTAGTTCCGGAGGCTAAACAGAAAAAAGATAATAACCCTGAACTAAATAAACGGTTACATATATAAGTTGTTGTTGTTTGTATTCTAACGTAGACATATTACAAAATAAATTATAAACGAGTGTTCCGGTCTAAAGTAATAAAAAATACTATTACAACTGCTATTTAAAAATTAAATGAGATAAAACATTTCGTTTAATAGAACGTAATAATATTAAAAATTCCTATCTTATAAAAACAAAACTTATAAAAAAATACGAATAAAACACGTTTAATGACACGCTTTATTGTAAATTATAGTATGAAAAACATGTTCAAATTTAATATTATATCGTATTATAATACAATACGAATACGAAAACGATAGGGCGGCATACACTTTAATATCAACGCATCACTTTATGTTTAAATGACTTGAAAATAATGACGTGATATTTAATAATTAAAGGTCCGATTGTTTACTCTTAATATAAACGAGGTCGTGGTTTTAAATGGACTTTTATTCAAAACCAGTAAAAGATCTTTAATAATTAAAAATAAACTATTGTTTTTATTTTTATGTAAAATTTCTATTTTTCAAACCAAATAACTTATCCGATTTTAAGTGGTTGTAAATGGATAATAAAAACCCCCAAATTACAAAACAGTTTATTTCATTATATTTTTGGACAATCTAATGTTTTAGGAAGATTTCATACGAAAGCTACCTATTATAATGGGTACCGTGATTCGACTTACGGAAAATTTCGACATATCTTCGCGTTTCAGATTACAAAAACCACCGTCAGCTCAAAAGTTTTATACATTTTATATATATATATATATATATATATATATATATATATATATAAAATAAAACTTTCACTTTGTTGTGGACACGATAACTGCCGTAATTTTGCATCAATCACTTTCAAATTGTCCCGTAAAAAAAACTCGACCCAAATTCTCGGTCGAGTTCGTTAACGGCCAAAATCGGGCCGTGGGAATGGAAATGAAGAGGGCTTATCGAAAAAATAAAATTTCGCTGTAACTTTCTTATTAACTAAAATATCGAATTCGTTTAAAGTTTCTGCTATTCTTTTAATAAGGGCCTAAAGCTTAACTAGGTAAAATTTTTTGATATAACCAACCATCGGCCCGTGGGATGGAAAAAATGGAGTTTCGAAGACAAAAACATACCCCCCTTAATAGGCACACTATCGAATTTGTTTAAAGTGGTCGTTAGTCTTTTAAACATTACCTAAAACTTTTGTCGGAAACAAATTTTGACATGACCAACCCTTACGGCAAGGGATGACCAAAATATCGCTGGAATTGTAAGACGGGCTTGTCGTATGCTAAACACGTGAAACTTTTTTCACATGGAACCGTCGATGTATCGAGTAAATTTGAATTTTTTCTTAATTTTAAGATGAAAATGTTTTTTATCTCCTACTTAGCACCGCTGAAATGTACCTCCGCCTTCCGGCGCGAAGAGCATGAAAAACTACGTTAACGTTACCGGTCGGTTATAATTTTTTCATACGTTTTAGAGCCGTGTTATTTTTAAATGTTTGTTACATATATTCGGGTAAAACATACACGATATTTATTAATATATAATTTCAAAATATTAACTTGTTTTAAACACATTTAAATCTTGTTAATAATCGGTGAATATCTTTTTTTAATAAAATCACTATAAGAGATAGAATATCAAGAAGTATTTTGAAAATTTAAAACGAACACGTCTATTTTAAAACAAAATGTTATTTCTGTAGAAATCCACTCGATGAACGCTATTGTTACGATTTTAACAATAGACATATCGCCGCATAATAAAGTTTTTATTAAATCGTAACATGCGTGCAATAATAAAACCTTACGCTTTTATATTTTATTTTTTAATACTAAACGAATTGGATTCCAGACTCCCGGAGGTGTATTATACGCAATGCTATTTCCAATTTTGCTGACCTATATCTTTTAGTTCGTAATCTGCGGTCATAATTAATAGTTATGTGAATTTTTACGCTTTTTGTTTTTAATTTTTAATTATATGCGACACCTTTTATTTTGAATTTGTTTAACGGCATACAGAATATTAAAAAAACCGACAACAAATTATTTTGACCCGTTATTTATAGAAAACATTTTTCAAAACTAAATCCATTTAATTAAAAATAATAGAAATTTACAGAATATTATTTCTTTGAGAATAAAAGTACCCGAGTACCTGCGGTACATAACCGATACATTAAAATCTACCATTACAAGGGATACAATAAAATTCAACGGAAATAGGAGTTTCCCAGAGTTGGCGGTTATTATACGTAGCGATGCGGATTACCAGTCGAATAGGAAACAAGTTTAGTCCTCTAAGTAAACTTTTCCATTGAATGCGACATCATCATTGTAGAAATGGAGCAGGATTAATCACAATACTACTGGGATAGAGAAGTTTTACAACTATACTGTGTCGTGTACTTTACCGAGTACACTACATGAATTAAATGTAGGCCGACTGCCACTATATTTTATAATAATAATAATAAAAAACAATAATAATAATAATAATAATAATAATAATAGCAGTACTATGACGACGCTCAATTATACATAGTAGTCGCATTACTTTCTCTAATACATCATCAACCCGATCGTTAAAACAACACGTAAATAAAATCAGGTTCTTTTATTATTTATTTGTAAAGACAAGAATTTCTCATTGAAACTGCAGTATATGATAAATAATGAAATAAAATAATCTTGTAACATTAAGAGTTTTCTCTCAAATTATAAAAAATAAAAAGAACTTAACACTCGTAATCTGGAAGAAGTAATATACAACAGATGCAAGAAAAACAAGATCGATATCGAAAGGAATCAACACCCGGATGCTACGCGAAATTTCAAACTTGTAACTACCGTACAAAACTCGATCCAACGAACGGCTTTCCAGTCAGATACAAAATATCTACATGAACACCTCGCTCTATCGTCGAATCGATTTATCAAACCGTTATTTCGAAGTATTAAATAATCGAGTCAACAGAAACTCAAAAAGGCCGTAACGTGGCAAAAACTAACGACTGGATTATTGGAACGGGTTCGGAAAAGTACGTAGAATAAAAGTGTCCAAGCGGACATGAGCGAATAACTATTTAATCTGTTAATTTACAAATTAAGGAAACATTTTTGGTTTTTTGCCGATATCGGCTTTATTTTTAATCGCATGTAAAAATAAAAAGCACCGGTTGATAACCCAGGAAATTTCGCATAGAAAAACTCTGCGGTACATTTTTCCACGAGCAAAACTAAAGGCGCTAGGGAATTTTACAATAAACACCAAAATCGCGGTACGGTAATGTAGCTTGAAAACCGGGTACCTTCTCGTACACAGTGCGAGACTGAATGGATGAATTAATAATTTATTCGTTATTACTTAACTTTGCTCGTACAAAAAAGTTTTTCGAAGCTTTTTTTTCATGTAAAATTGTCTTAGCTCTTTTTTAGTCGTGGTATTTATTTTTTCAAAAGATAAAAAATAAGCAAGATATGACGAGGTATTTAAAAAAACACGTTTTTTTTCTACTAACAGCAAAAAATTTGCAAAATCAATCAAATTTAGGGTTAGATATTATGTACTTTTACATAATTCTACAAAGTTGGATAAAAACATCTGTCCTCATTCATTTTTTTATAAAAATTTATTTTTACCGTTATTTTCATGCGTTTCCGAAATATACTAATATTTATTTCTAAAACTCATTGAAAAATTAAAGTTTTTGAAAATCCCTTTCTTTCGGCTTAAAGTACATGTTTTACCTTACATGTAACAATTAAAATATTTTTATATTTGAATAAACTGTGTAACGATCGATGTTTTGAGTGTTAGCCAAGTACCAAAAACACGCTTTTCTAAACAAATGTAAAATAAACAAATAAGATAAAGACATCCCTTACGGATCGAGTAAGTAGAAAGCTCAAGAACAGAAAATTGAAGTTTTCAACTTTTGCTATTTGTTTATTGTTATAAGCGTTTTAACGACTTTGAAATTTTGGTAATAAATCCGGATTAACGAGCAATCAGAAATTAAAAATTTGTAGCCTCGATCTAATCAATCCGTACTTTTTGAATTTTTTAGTTATCTTTAATAGGAAGTTTATTTATTGCGCGGCCTCGAGTTACGTTACCTGTGTATGATAGTTACAACGCGATTTTGATGTTTATTGTAAAATTCGCTACCGCCCTTAGTTATGCTCGTAGAAAATAGTACCCGAGAAGTATTTCATGCGAAATTTCCTCAGCTATCTATCGGTGTTTTTTATTTTTACATGCGATAAAATTAAAGCCGCTATCGGCGCAAAACTAAATATTTTTCTTTAATTTGTTAACAGATTAAATAGTTAATCGCTCATGTCCGCTAGGGCACAGATTTATTCTACGTATTTTTCAGAACCGAAAGGAATTAATTTAGTATTAAATAGAGAATTAAAAGTAAAATGCTAAAAATGGCGGTCAAGTGATGGTATCAATTAAAAACTTTTTCAATAACCTGAATTTTTAACGCTAAACACTAAATTTCAGTACGATGCCTGTTAAATGAATTATCTGATAATATATTCCTTTTAAAGCTTTCCAAAAATGTATAAAAACTAAAAATCATCTACTTAATAATTTACGCAGTTTTTTAATTTATAATCAAAGGAAATTTCATCCTAGCATTTTTAAAAAGTATAAAAAAATTAACAAACCGTTTAATAAATACTTTTAAATACCGACTGTAGGCGATAATAAATAAGTTTTTTACAGTATACCTTCGATAACTTAAAAATTGATTCTGAGTCATTGTTCTCGAGATACGATTAATCTGAGACATTTAAATTTCAAACTTAAAAGAATCGGGTAAAAAACAGTTCCCCATCCATAATTTTTCAATTGAAATTCACTGGCATAAATACTACTGCTGACCTCCGTGGCAGAGTGGATGCTGTCAGCCTTCATATGAAGGTACCGGGTTCAACAGCTCCAAATGATATCGGAATAAATGATTTCTTATAACGTTTTAACTTATAAATCGAAACCAAAATCTGTATTTATTTACAATTTCAAAGTAACGATCACCTCTAGCCTTAAATTTCAATTATTTCACAACGATTCCTTTAAATTTGCACGGATTCTCAAAAATTATCATAAGGTTAACGTAAAAAAATAAATTAAAATTTCAACATGAAGTGACCGCAATCCCTAATTTAAAACGTATCGAAATATTTGCAGTCCTGAAACTATCAGTATTAGTAGTACGGAAATGGTGGTACGGCGCCAAACAGTGACGTCATTCCAAGATGGCGGCTGTCCGCCATCTTGGATTCCAAGATGGCGACCGTCCGCCATCTTGGAAACGTCACTTCTGACGTCACTAATTCAAGATGGCGGTGGTCAGCCATCTTGGATTGTGACGTCATTGGCGCCGGTACCCCGTCAGTGTTGCCAACTTGATTTATTTTATGTCGATGTGAGTCAGTGTTACCAACTTGATTTATTTTTTGTTGACATGTTTATATATTGAAGAAATATTTCAAAGGTTGGTATCACTGTTGTTTGGCGGTCGATTTGAATTAAATAAATAATATTTAAAGTGAAAAAAAATCTGTCGGCTAGAGGATTCGAACCCGGTCATGACGGGACGCGACCGACTGACGCCTTAAACCAATCGGCTGCGGTGACTCCCTGATGTAATGAGTGAAAAATGTTCTACGTAAGCTGTGAATTTTAACGTAACATCAGTCTGTACACACACACACACACAATCATACATGCACACACACACGCGCACACACATACATATATACACACAAGTGAATATAGACGTACCTCGAGGATGATCCTGGTCGTCCAGGCGATGGCGTCGGGAGGCGTTACAGGTTCTCGTCGTAGATCGTGCACCGGGAGGCGGTGGCGGTAATGTCTGCTACGACACACACACACAAACACACACGCACACACACACGCGCACACACATACATATACACACAAGTGAATATAGACGTACCTCGAGGATGATCCTGGTCGTCCAGGCGATGGCGTCGGGAGGCGTTACCGCGACGGAGAGAGGTTCTCGTCGTGGATCGTGCACCGGGAGGCGGTGGCGGCGATGTCTGCTGCAACACACAAACACACACACACACACACGCGCGCACACACATACATATACACACAAGTGAATATAGACGTACCTCGAGGATGATCCTGGTCGTCCAGGCGATGGCGTCGGGAGGCGTTACCGCGACGGAGAGAGGTTCTCGTCGTGGATCGTGCACCGGGAGGCGGTGGCGGCGGTGTCTGCTGCGCGTGTGTTTGCGTGCGTGCGTCAGCGGAGCGACGCAGACGTGTTTACCGTGCGAGATGCGGCGCTCGACTGAAGAATTGTGGGACCGACGTGGTCTGAAGTTGTCCGATTGACCAATCGCAGCGTTGGAATTCGAATCGGCGCATGCGCACTAGCCGTTAGTGCGTACGTGCGAACTCGAACGTCGTCTCTAATAAGAGCGGAAGCGATAAAGAAATTTTTTTTTTTTTTTTTTTATTATTATCGGGTCACTAATACAAAAGTGACTTGAGTTGTTGTAACCGGTTAAATTCGGTTGCGTGTATATAAGTGAAAAAATTTGTGTGATTTCATCATTCGCAATCTGTTATTGAAAGTGAATACATCGATCGGAGAGAGATCATTACATTTTCATCTTAATTAGCAAGGTAAGTTTTACTTTAATTAAATAAAAAAAATAAATACTAATGGAACAGTATGGTATTATCAAATAACTTTCAATCAAATCAAATCAAATAAATTATTTAATTAAATCTAAAAAAATAAATACGATAAAAACATACTTTATAAATTTTAAAAAAATACTTTTAAACAATTAAAATAAATACAATTAAAAAATACTTTATACAATTAAAATAAATACAATAAAAAATACTTTTAAACAAATAAAATAAATGATATATATAATGAAAAAAATGTCTTCTTCTGTTATTCACTGAAACACACAAAAAAAAAACAATGTTACGATATATGTTATTTTAATTTGTTTCAGATATTACAAAAAAAATTGAAATGGTATCACCGGTAGTTATCCATGCAATAAATAACAACGTCATCCGTCTTCGATGGGACCTGTCTGACTCTGAGGAGTTGTATCTCCTTTCAACCCTTCTACGGTATCAGAAGAACATCCTGAACTGTTTGAAGGAAGAAGGCAGACGCTTTGATGGCAACATAAAATGGTAATTAAAAAAACGTTAATATTTTTTTGTAAATGTACTGTTTTTTTTTTGTGTTTTTTTAAAGTAGTCAATATGTACTAAAATTATTCTGTTTCTACAGGTACGTTGCAGCAAATGTTGAATTGATGAAGCGGACACAACTCGAAGACGGAGTAGAAACAACATTCACAAATTTGTACTTGCATGGAAAAACTAGAACGGTGATAAATTTGGACGATAACACCGACGTTGTTGAAGAATCATGGATAGAATCAGTGGAGAAAATTATAGAGACACTGACCAAATTCATCAACAACGGCAGCGGATGGGTAATGAATAAAATAATATATATTGATTTAAATATTATCCGTTACCGTCCGTTATATGGCGCCTCTAGTTCATTTATAAAAACACCACAAAAACTTGTAAAAAGAGAGGCAATAATTAATGTAAAAAATCCGCATGATGAAAAATGTTTCCTATGGTCCGTACTAGCATACCTGCATGACCAACCAGGACGTCACTATCGTCAGAGTTGGTATGCACGCTTTGAACATGAAATTAACATGACCGGGATATCATACCCAGTAAAGGTAAAAGACATTGATCGCTTCGAGGTGTTGAATCCCACAATAAGCATCAATGTCTACGGCTATGAAGAAGATAACGATCGTGTGTACCCGGTGCGTGTTACCGCGATCGTACCCACTGCATACACCTATTGCTGCTTGCAGGGGAGACGAGAGATAAATTTCACTACTGCCTTATAAATACCAAACCAGGTAAAAATGGGCTATCTCGTCTCCTTTCAGGTCTTACAAAACATGGCGGTAGCAGCCAATATTGCCCTTACTGTTTGCACCGTTTCAGTTCATCAGACCCACATGTCGCTACACAAAACCTAAACCAACATTTGATCGAGTGTAAGCGACACGGTGCACAAAGGATAAGAGTTCCCGATCCCGCTAAAGAAAAGGAATGCGTGATGAAGTTTAGGGACTACTCGTCCACACTACGCGTTCCGTATACGGTGTATGCAGACTTTGAATCATTTGTACATCCGATGGACACTGCCACCCCTAAACCCAACACTAGTTTTACCGATAAGGTAGCCCATCATCTTCCGTCCGGTTACGCCTATGTAATCGTCGACGAGGAAGGGGAGATTTGTGAAGGTCCTGTAGTCTACCGAGCGAGAACCGATGGTGAAAATATCGTTGAAAAGATGCTGGATGAATTGCTCGGTCACGCCGATAGATTGCACCAAATTATGATCACCGAAAAACCGATGGTGATGACTCCCGAAGACACTGAAACATTTCAAAGGGCTACCGAGTGTTTTCTTTGTCATTGTGAGTTGACCGATGACCGTGTACGTCATCACTCGCATACCACAGGACGGTTTCTCGGTGCATGTCATAACGAGTGCAATTTAAATTGTAAGCGCACCGAGCATATCCCAGTATTTTTTCATAACCTCCGCGGTTACGATAGCCATCATATAGTTCAAGCTTTGGGAAAATATAAGGACGATGTAAAAATAAACTGTATCGCCAACACGTCCGAGCGATTACAGTCACTGTCCGTCGGTCCGTTGAGGATCATGGACTCATTACAATTTCTTTCGTCGTCACTCGAAAAACTTGTGGAAAATCTAGTAAAAGATTGTCAGGACAAAGACACCGTATTTAAACGTCTCACAAACTGTTACCCGCTACCCGAGAAAAGAGATTGTTTAATCCGTAAAGGCGTTTACCCGTACGAGTACATGACCCATATAAACAAGTTTTTCGAAACCCAACTTCCACCGCAGATGGCATTTTACAGTACGCTAAGAAGAGAGAACATAACGGACGATGATTACGTCCACGCTCAACACGTGTGGGAAACGTTTGACTGCAATACGTTAGGCGATTACCACGATCTTTATCTTCTTAGCGACGTATTATTGTTGGCAGACGTCTTTGAAAATTTCCGAAGTACGTCTATGCAATATTACGGTTTGGACCCCTGTCACTTTTACTCCACCCCTCATTTCACGTGGAATGCCATGTTAAAATTTACCCAACAAAAATTGGAACTGTTGACCGACATAGATATGCATCTGTTTGTCGAAAAAGGTACACGAGGCGGTGTAGCCATGATTTCAACCAGACACGCCAAGGCGAACAATCCAAACATTCCAGATCAGTATGACCCATCCGAACCCACATCCTGGGTTCAATATTACGATTGCAACAACCTTTACGGAACAGCCATGGTTGAGCCCTTACCACACGCTAAATTTAGGTGGTTGAGTACTGAAGAGATTGACAATCTCGATATTAACAGCGTTGACGATCGTGGTGAAAAGGGCTACATCTTGGAAGTGGATCTTGAGTATCCACAAGAATTGCACGATCGTCACAAGGATTACCCTCTCGCACCAGAACGGTTAGTACCAACCGATGATATGTTGTCCCCCTATTTGAAGGACATAAAGAGATGTCCCGTAAAGAAATTAATGACAACATTGTACGACAAACAAAAATACGTTTTACATTACAGAAACCTAAAGTTGTATACTCGACTAGGACTGAAAATGAAAAACGTTCACAGAGTTCTGGAATTCTCCCAGTCGCCTTGGTTGAAACCGTACATCGACTTCAATACTGAAAAGCGTGCACAAGCACGAAACAGTTTTGAAAAGGACTTTTTTAAGTTGATGAACAACGCGGTGTACGGCAAGTCCTTGGAAAACGTACGAAACAGAATAGACTTCCAACTGGTTACTAACGAACGTAAATTGGATAAGGTGATTGCAAAACCGAGAGTTAAAGCTTGGTACATCTATAACAAGGATGTCGTTGGGGTAAGTCTGAAGAAAACGGAGATATTTCTCAATCGTCCGATCTACATTGGATTTACCGTATTGGACATTAGCAAAATGATCATGTACGAATTCCACTATGACTACATGGTAGAAAAGTACGGTCATAATATAAATCTTCTAATGACCGATACGGACAGTCTGATGTATCATATCGTGACCGATAACGTTTACGACGATATTCTTCACGATATCGATCGGTTCGATACTTCAGATTATCCTCGCGATCACGCATGTTTCAGTAATACCAATAAAAAACGACTTGGTAAATTCAAAGACGAAATGAATGGAAAAGCTATTCGTGAATTTGTCGGACTTCGTGCTAAGATGTATAGCATTCTCGAATTCGACAAGAAAGAGAAGAATGTAGCAAAGGGTATTCCTAGAGTATCCATTGCAAAGGATCTTAGACACGATCTGTACAAAAAAAGTCTTTTTAATGATTCCGTTACGTATACAAGCGCGTACGGAATCATAAGCACTTTGCACAATATATTTTCCATTAACAAGTCAAAGAAATCGCTTTCACCTTACGACGATAAACGTTACATATTAGAAAACAAAATTGACACTATTCCTTACGGTCATTATAGCATAAAAAAAAGAAAAGTACCCGCCAATGACAACACTTCCCGAAAGAGACCGAGAATCGAAAACGATGTCCTCATAGCCCATGGTCATGACTACATACAAAGAAGCCAGAGAACCGAAGACCACATAGACCACGATCATAACTATTTTTAATATTATTTTATCATGCGGATATATATTGCCTTTCTTTTTTTTTAAGTGAAAAAAATTATATGTAAAAAAAATAGGACAAAGTATATATATCTAATTACATAAATCACTTTTTTCAAAAAAATTTAAAATATGAAATAAAGTATATATCTAATAATATAAATGACTTTTTTTTCTTTTAAGTGAAAAAAAATTATTTGTAAAAAAATATGACAAATTATGTATCTAATTATATAAATCACTTTTTTCAAAAAAATTTAATGTAAAACAATATGAAATAAAGTATATATCTAATAATATAAATGACTTTTTTTTTTATTTTAAGTGAAAAAAAATTATTTGTAAAAAAATATGACAAATTATATAAATCACCTTTTCCCAAAAAAAATTTAATGTAAAAAAATTATAATTACTTACATCAATTACTGCCGTCGTCTCCCTCTCTAATCCGATGGTATCCACACATATCCCGTCGACAGACGGGACAATTCCTGCTATATCTCGCTAATTTCCTCACACAGTCTTCACAGTATCGATGACCGCAACCCGACAACTCAACAGTAACCGATTCTGTTAAACAGATCGGACATCTGTCGGTTGTCGGGTTACCATCATCGCCCTCGTCCGACTGGCTTGGATTAGCGTTGACGACCTGTTGCAGAACTCTGTTTAGAGTACTACAATGAGGTCGTCGTGGTGTTGAAATAGTACGGAAATGGTGGTACGGCGCCAAACAGTGACGTCATTCCAAGATGGCGGCTGTCCGCCATCTTGGATTCCAAGATGGCGACCGTCCGCCATCTTGGAAACGTCACTTCTGACGTCACTAATTCAAGATGGCGGTGGTCAGCCATCTTGGATTGTGACGTCATTGGCGCCGGTACCCCGTCAGTGTTGCCAACTTGATTTATTTTATGTCGATGTGAGTCAGTGTTACCAACTTGATTTATTTTTTGTTGACATGTTTATATATTGAAGAAATATTTCAAAGGTTGGTATCACTGTTGTTTGGCGGTCGATTTGAATTAAATAAATAATATTTAAAGTGAAAAAAAATCTGTCGGCTAGAGGATTCGAACCCGGTCATGACGGGACGCGACCGACTGACGCCTTAAACCAATCGGCTGCGGTGACTCCCTGATGTAATGAGTGAAAAATGTTCTACGTAAGCTGTGAATTTTAACGTAACATCAGTCTGTACACACACACACACACAATCATACATGCACACACACACGCGCACACACATACATATATACACACAAGTGAATATAGACGTACCTCGAGGATGATCCTGGTCGTCCAGGCGATGGCGTCGGGAGGCGTTACAGGTTCTCGTCGTAGATCGTGCACCGGGAGGCGGTGGCGGTAATGTCTGCTACGACACACACACACAAACACACACGCACACACACACGCGCACACACATACATATACACACAAGTGAATATAGACGTACCTCGAGGATGATCCTGGTCGTCCAGGCGATGGCGTCGGGAGGCGTTACCGCGACGGAGAGAGGTTCTCGTCGTGGATCGTGCACCGGGAGGCGGTGGCGGCGATGTCTGCTGCAACACACAAACACACACACACACACACGCGCGCACACACATACATATACACACAAGTGAATATAGACGTACCTCGAGGATGATCCTGGTCGTCCAGGCGATGGCGTCGGGAGGCGTTACCGCGACGGAGAGAGGTTCTCGTCGTGGATCGTGCACCGGGAGGCGGTGGCGGCGGTGTCTGCTGCGCGTGTGTTTGCGTGCGTGCGTCAGCGGAGCGACGCAGACGTGTTTACCGTGCGAGATGCGGCGCTCGACTGAAGAATTGTGGGACCGACGTGGTCTGAAGTTGTCCGATTGACCAATCGCAGCGTTGGAATTCGAATCGGCGCATGCGCACTAGCCGTTAGTGCGTACGTGCGAACTCGAACGTCGTCTCTAATAAGAGCGGAAGCGATAAAGAAATTTTTTTTTTTTTTTTTTTATTATTATCGGGTCACTAATACAAAAGTGACTTGAGTTGTTGTAACCGGTTAAATTCGGTTGCGTGTATATAAGTGAAAAAATTTGTGTGATTTCATCATTCGCAATCTGTTATTGAAAGTGAATACATCGATCGGAGAGAGATCATTACATTTTCATCTTAATTAGCAAGGTAAGTTTTACTTTAATTAAATAAAAAAAATAAATACTAATGGAACAGTATGGTATTATCAAATAACTTTCAATCAAATCAAATCAAATAAATTATTTAATTAAATCTAAAAAAATAAATACGATAAAAACATACTTTATAAATTTTAAAAAAATACTTTTAAACAATTAAAATAAATACAATTAAAAAATACTTTATACAATTAAAATAAATACAATAAAAAATACTTTTAAACAAATAAAATAAATGATATATATAATGAAAAAAATGTCTTCTTCTGTTATTCACTGAAACACACAAAAAAAAAACAATGTTACGATATATGTTATTTTAATTTGTTTCAGATATTACAAAAAAAATTGAAATGGTATCACCGGTAGTTATCCATGCAATAAATAACAACGTCATCCGTCTTCGATGGGACCTGTCTGACTCTGAGGAGTTGTATCTCCTTTCAACCCTTCTACGGTATCAGAAGAACATCCTGAACTGTTTGAAGGAAGAAGGCAGACGCTTTGATGGCAACATAAAATGGTAATTAAAAAAACGTTAATATTTTTTTGTAAATGTACTGTTTTTTTTTTGTGTTTTTTTAAAGTAGTCAATATGTACTAAAATTATTCTGTTTCTACAGGTACGTTGCAGCAAATGTTGAATTGATGAAGCGGACACAACTCGAAGACGGAGTAGAAACAACATTCACAAATTTGTACTTGCATGGAAAAACTAGAACGGTGATAAATTTGGACGATAACACCGACGTTGTTGAAGAATCATGGATAGAATCAGTGGAGAAAATTATAGAGACACTGACCAAATTCATCAACAACGGCAGCGGATGGGTAATGAATAAAATAATATATATTGATTTAAATATTATCCGTTACCGTCCGTTATATGGCGCCTCTAGTTCATTTATAAAAACACCACAAAAACTTGTAAAAAGAGAGGCAATAATTAATGTAAAAAATCCGCATGATGAAAAATGTTTCCTATGGTCCGTACTAGCATACCTGCATGACCAACCAGGACGTCACTATCGTCAGAGTTGGTATGCACGCTTTGAACATGAAATTAACATGACCGGGATATCATACCCAGTAAAGGTAAAAGACATTGATCGCTTCGAGGTGTTGAATCCCACAATAAGCATCAATGTCTACGGCTATGAAGAAGATAACGATCGTGTGTACCCGGTGCGTGTTACCGCGATCGTACCCACTGCATACACCTATTGCTGCTTGCAGGGGAGACGAGAGATAAATTTCACTACTGCCTTATAAATACCAAACCAGGTAAAAATGGGCTATCTCGTCTCCTTTCAGGTCTTACAAAACATGGCGGTAGCAGCCAATATTGCCCTTACTGTTTGCACCGTTTCAGTTCATCAGACCCACATGTCGCTACACAAAACCTAAACCAACATTTGATCGAGTGTAAGCGACACGGTGCACAAAGGATAAGAGTTCCCGATCCCGCTAAAGAAAAGGAATGCGTGATGAAGTTTAGGGACTACTCGTCCACACTACGCGTTCCGTATACGGTGTATGCAGACTTTGAATCATTTGTACATCCGATGGACACTGCCACCCCTAAACCCAACACTAGTTTTACCGATAAGGTAGCCCATCATCTTCCGTCCGGTTACGCCTATGTAATCGTCGACGAGGAAGGGGAGATTTGTGAAGGTCCTGTAGTCTACCGAGCGAGAACCGATGGTGAAAATATCGTTGAAAAGATGCTGGATGAATTGCTCGGTCACGCCGATAGATTGCACCAAATTATGATCACCGAAAAACCGATGGTGATGACTCCCGAAGACACTGAAACATTTCAAAGGGCTACCGAGTGTTTTCTTTGTCATTGTGAGTTGACCGATGACCGTGTACGTCATCACTCGCATACCACAGGACGGTTTCTCGGTGCATGTCATAACGAGTGCAATTTAAATTGTAAGCGCACCGAGCATATCCCAGTATTTTTTCATAACCTCCGCGGTTACGATAGCCATCATATAGTTCAAGCTTTGGGAAAATATAAGGACGATGTAAAAATAAACTGTATCGCCAACACGTCCGAGCGATTACAGTCACTGTCCGTCGGTCCGTTGAGGATCATGGACTCATTACAATTTCTTTCGTCGTCACTCGAAAAACTTGTGGAAAATCTAGTAAAAGATTGTCAGGACAAAGACACCGTATTTAAACGTCTCACAAACTGTTACCCGCTACCCGAGAAAAGAGATTGTTTAATCCGTAAAGGCGTTTACCCGTACGAGTACATGACCCATATAAACAAGTTTTTCGAAACCCAACTTCCACCGCAGATGGCATTTTACAGTACGCTAAGAAGAGAGAACATAACGGACGATGATTACGTCCACGCTCAACACGTGTGGGAAACGTTTGACTGCAATACGTTAGGCGATTACCACGATCTTTATCTTCTTAGCGACGTATTATTGTTGGCAGACGTCTTTGAAAATTTCCGAAGTACGTCTATGCAATATTACGGTTTGGACCCCTGTCACTTTTACTCCACCCCTCATTTCACGTGGAATGCCATGTTAAAATTTACCCAACAAAAATTGGAACTGTTGACCGACATAGATATGCATCTGTTTGTCGAAAAAGGTACACGAGGCGGTGTAGCCATGATTTCAACCAGACACGCCAAGGCGAACAATCCAAACATTCCAGATCAGTATGACCCATCCGAACCCACATCCTGGGTTCAATATTACGATTGCAACAACCTTTACGGAACAGCCATGGTTGAGCCCTTACCACACGCTAAATTTAGGTGGTTGAGTACTGAAGAGATTGACAATCTCGATATTAACAGCGTTGACGATCGTGGTGAAAAGGGCTACATCTTGGAAGTGGATCTTGAGTATCCACAAGAATTGCACGATCGTCACAAGGATTACCCTCTCGCACCAGAACGGTTAGTACCAACCGATGATATGTTGTCCCCCTATTTGAAGGACATAAAGAGATGTCCCGTAAAGAAATTAATGACAACATTGTACGACAAACAAAAATACGTTTTACATTACAGAAACCTAAAGTTGTATACTCGACTAGGACTGAAAATGAAAAACGTTCACAGAGTTCTGGAATTCTCCCAGTCGCCTTGGTTGAAACCGTACATC
The DNA here is from genome assembly GCF_047948215.1 of Lycorma delicatula. Classification (NCBI taxonomy): domain Eukaryota; kingdom Metazoa; phylum Arthropoda; class Insecta; order Hemiptera; family Fulgoridae; genus Lycorma; species Lycorma delicatula. The sequence goes on from NC_134462.1 coordinate 6,719,646, forward strand.
GACTTCAATACTGAAAAGCGTGCACAAGCACGAAACAGTTTTGAAAAGGACTTTTTTAAGTTGATGAACAACGCGGTGTACGGCAAGTCCTTGGAAAACGTACGAAACAGAATAGACTTCCAACTGGTTACTAACGAACGTAAATTGGATAAGGTGATTGCAAAACCGAGAGTTAAAGCTTGGTACATCTATAACAAGGATGTCGTTGGGGTAAGTCTGAAGAAAACGGAGATATTTCTCAATCGTCCGATCTACATTGGATTTACCGTATTGGACATTAGCAAAATGATCATGTACGAATTCCACTATGACTACATGGTAGAAAAGTACGGTCATAATATAAATCTTCTAATGACCGATACGGACAGTCTGATGTATCATATCGTGACCGATAACGTTTACGACGATATTCTTCACGATATCGATCGGTTCGATACTTCAGATTATCCTCGCGATCACGCATGTTTCAGTAATACCAATAAAAAACGACTTGGTAAATTCAAAGACGAAATGAATGGAAAAGCTATTCGTGAATTTGTCGGACTTCGTGCTAAGATGTATAGCATTCTCGAATTCGACAAGAAAGAGAAGAATGTAGCAAAGGGTATTCCTAGAGTATCCATTGCAAAGGATCTTAGACACGATCTGTACAAAAAAAGTCTTTTTAATGATTCCGTTACGTATACAAGCGCGTACGGAATCATAAGCACTTTGCACAATATATTTTCCATTAACAAGTCAAAGAAATCGCTTTCACCTTACGACGATAAACGTTACATATTAGAAAACAAAATTGACACTATTCCTTACGGTCATTATAGCATAAAAAAAAGAAAAGTACCCGCCAATGACAACACTTCCCGAAAGAGACCGAGAATCGAAAACGATGTCCTCATAGCCCATGGTCATGACTACATACAAAGAAGCCAGAGAACCGAAGACCACATAGACCACGATCATAACTATTTTTAATATTATTTTATCATGCGGATATATATTGCCTTTCTTTTTTTTTAAGTGAAAAAAATTATATGTAAAAAAAATAGGACAAAGTATATATATCTAATTACATAAATCACTTTTTTCAAAAAAATTTAAAATATGAAATAAAGTATATATCTAATAATATAAATGACTTTTTTTTCTTTTAAGTGAAAAAAAATTATTTGTAAAAAAATATGACAAATTATGTATCTAATTATATAAATCACTTTTTTCAAAAAAATTTAATGTAAAACAATATGAAATAAAGTATATATCTAATAATATAAATGACTTTTTTTTTTATTTTAAGTGAAAAAAAATTATTTGTAAAAAAATATGACAAATTATATAAATCACCTTTTCCCAAAAAAAATTTAATGTAAAAAAATTATAATTACTTACATCAATTACTGCCGTCGTCTCCCTCTCTAATCCGATGGTATCCACACATATCCCGTCGACAGACGGGACAATTCCTGCTATATCTCGCTAATTTCCTCACACAGTCTTCACAGTATCGATGACCGCAACCCGACAACTCAACAGTAACCGATTCTGTTAAACAGATCGGACATCTGTCGGTTGTCGGGTTACCATCATCGCCCTCGTCCGACTGGCTTGGATTAGCGTTGACGACCTGTTGCAGAACTCTGTTTAGAGTACTACAATGAGGTCGTCGTGGTGTTGAAATAGTACGGAAATGGTGGTACGGCGCCAAACAGTGACGTCATTCCAAGATGGCGGCTGTCCGCCATCTTGGATTCCAAGATGGCGACCGTCCGCCATCTTGGAAACGTCACTTCTGACGTCACTAATTCAAGATGGCGGTGGTCAGCCATCTTGGATTGTGACGTCATTGGCGCCGGTACCCCGTCAGTGTTGCCAACTTGATTTATTTTATGTCGATGTGAGTCAGTGTTACCAACTTGATTTATTTTTTGTTGACATGTTTATATATTGAAGAAATATTTCAAAGGTTGGTATCACTGTTGTTTGGCGGTCGATTTGAATTAAATAAATAATATTTAAAGTGAAAAAAAATCTGTCGGCTAGAGGATTCGAACCCGGTCATGACGGGACGCGACCGACTGACGCCTTAAACCAATCGGCTGCGGTGACTCCCTGATGTAATGAGTGAAAAATGTTCTACGTAAGCTGTGAATTTTAACGTAACATCAGTCTGTACACACACACACACACAATCATACATGCACACACACACGCGCACACACATACATATACACACAAGTGAATATAGACGTACCTCGAGGATGATCCTGGTCGTCCAGGCGATGGCGTCGGGAGGCGTTACCGCGACGGAGAGAGGTTCTCGTCGTGGATCGTGCACCGGGAGGCGGTGGCGGCGATGTCTGCTGCAACACACAAACACACACACACACACACGCGCGCACACACATACATATACACACAAGTGAATATAGACGTACCTCGAGGATGATCCTGGTCGTCCAGGCGATGGCGTCGGGAGGCGTTACCGCGACGGAGAGAGGTTCTCGTCGTGGATCGTGCACCGGGAGGCGGTGGCGGCGGTGTCTGCTGCGCGTGTGTTTGCGTGCGTGCGTCAGCGGAGCGACGCAGACGTGTTTACCGTGCGAGATGCGGCGCTCGACTGAAGAATTGTGGGACCGACGTGGTCTGAAGTTGTCCGATTGACCAATCGCAGCGTTGGAATTCGAATCGGCGCATGCGCACTAGCCGTTAGTGCGTACGTGCGAACTCGAACGTCGTCTCTAATAAGAGCGGAAGCGATAAAGAAATTTTTTTTTTTTTTTTTTATTATTATCGGGTCACTAATACAAAAGTGACTTGAGTTGTTGTAACCGGTTAAATTCGGTTGCGTGTATATAAGTGAAAAAATTTGTGTGATTTCATCATTCGCAATCTGTTATTGAAAGTGAATACATCGATCGGAGAGAGATCATTACATTTTCATCTTAATTAGCAAGGTAAGTTTTACTTTAATTAAATAAAAAAAATAAATACTAATGGAACAGTATGGTATTATCAAATAACTTTCAATCAAATCAAATCAAATAAATTATTTAATTAAATCTAAAAAAATAAATACGATAAAAACATACTTTATAAATTTAAAAAAAATACTTTTAAACAATTAAAATAAATACAATTAAAAAATACTTTATACAATTAAAATAAATACAATAAAAAATACTTTTAAACAAATAAAATAAATGATATATATAATGAAAAAAATGTCTTCTTCTGTTATTCACTGAAACACACAAAAAAAAAAACAATGTTACGATATATGTTATTTTAATTTGTTTCAGATATTACAAAAAAAATTGAAATGGTATCACCGGTAGTTATCCATGCAATAAATAACAACGTCATCCGTCTTCGATGGGACCTGTCTGACTCTGAGGAGTTGTATCTCCTTTCAACCCTTCTACGGTATCAGAAGAACATCCTGAACTGTTTGAAGGAAGAAGGCAGACGCTTTGATGGCAACATAAAATGGTAATTAAAAAAACGTTAATATTTTTTTGTAAATGTACTGTTTTTTTTTTGTGTTTTTTTAAAGTAGTCAATATGTACTAAAATTATTCTGTTTCTACAGGTACGTTGCAGCAAATGTTGAATTGATGAAGCGGACACAACTCGAAGACGGAGTAGAAACAACATTCACAAATTTGTACTTGCATGGAAAAACTAGAACGGTGATAAATTTGGACGATAACACCGACGTTGTTGAAGAATCATGGATAGAATCAGTGGAGAAAATTATAGAGACACTGACCAAATTCATCAACAACGGCAGCGGATGGGTAATGAATAAAATAATATATATTGATTTAAATATTATCCGTTACCGTCCGTTATATGGCGCCTCTAGTTCATTTATAAAAACACCACAAAAACTTGTAAAAAGAGAGGCAATAATTAATGTAAAAAATCCGCATGATGAAAAATGTTTCCTATGGTCCGTACTAGCATACCTGCATGACCAACCAGGACGTCACTATCGTCAGAGTTGGTATGCACGCTTTGAACATGAAATTAACATGACCGGGATATCATACCCAGTAAAGGTAAAAGACATTGATCGCTTCGAGGTGTTGAATCCCACAATAAGCATCAATGTCTACGGCTATGAAGAAGATAACGATCGTGTGTACCCGGTGCGTGTTACCGCGATCGTACCCACTGCATACACCTATTGCTGCTTGCAGGGGAGACGAGAGATAAATTTCACTACTGCCTTATAAATACCAAACCAGGTAAAAATGGGCTATCTCGTCTCCTTTCAGGTCTTACAAAACATGGCGGTAGCAGCCAATATTGCCCTTACTGTTTGCACCGTTTCAGTTCATCAGACCCACATGTCGCTACACAAAACCTAAACCAACATTTGATCGAGTGTAAGCGACACGGTGCACAAAGGATAAGAGTTCCCGATCCCGCTAAAGAAAAGGAATGCGTGATGAAGTTTAGGGACTACTCGTCCACACTACGCGTTCCGTATACGGTGTATGCAGACTTTGAATCATTTGTACATCCGATGGACACTGCCACCCCTAAACCCAACACTAGTTTTACCGATAAGGTAGCCCATCATCTTCCGTCCGGTTACGCCTATGTAATCGTCGACGAGGAAGGGGAGATTTGTGAAGGTCCTGTAGTCTACCGAGCGAGAACCGATGGTGAAAATATCGTTGAAAAGATGCTGGATGAATTGCTCGGTCACGCCGATAGATTGCACCAAATTATGATCACCGAAAAACCGATGGTGATGACTCCCGAAGACACTGAAACATTTCAAAGGGCTACCGAGTGTTTTCTTTGTCATTGTGAGTTGACCGATGACCGTGTACGTCATCACTCGCATACCACAGGACGGTTTCTCGGTGCATGTCATAACGAGTGCAATTTAAATTGTAAGCGCACCGAGCATATCCCAGTATTTTTTCATAACCTCCGCGGTTACGATAGCCATCATATAGTTCAAGCTTTGGGAAAATATAAGGACGATGTAAAAATAAACTGTATCGCCAACACGTCCGAGCGATTACAGTCACTGTCCGTCGGTCCGTTGAGGATCATGGACTCATTACAATTTCTTTCGTCGTCACTCGAAAAACTTGTGGAAAATCTAGTAAAAGATTGTCAGGACAAAGACACCGTATTTAAACGTCTCACAAACTGTTACCCGCTACCCGAGAAAAGAGATTGTTTAATCCGTAAAGGCGTTTACCCGTACGAGTACATGACCCATATAAACAAGTTTTTCGAAACCCAACTTCCACCGCAGATGGCATTTTACAGTACGCTAAGAAGAGAGAACATAACGGACGATGATTACGTCCACGCTCAACACGTGTGGGAAACGTTTGACTGCAATACGTTAGGCGATTACCACGATCTTTATCTTCTTAGCGACGTATTATTGTTGGCAGACGTCTTTGAAAATTTCCGAAGTACGTCTATGCAATATTACGGTTTGGACCCCTGTCACTTTTACTCCACCCCTCATTTCACGTGGAATGCCATGTTAAAATTTACCCAACAAAAATTGGAACTGTTGACCGACATAGATATGCATCTGTTTGTCGAAAAAGGTACACGAGGCGGTGTAGCCATGATTTCAACCAGACACGCCAAGGCGAACAATCCAAACATTCCAGATCAGTATGACCCATCCGAACCCACATCCTGGGTTCAATATTACGATTGCAACAACCTTTACGGAACAGCCATGGTTGAGCCCTTACCACACGCTAAATTTAGGTGGTTGAGTACTGAAGAGATTGACAATCTCGATATTAACAGCGTTGACGATCGTGGTGAAAAGGGCTACATCTTGGAAGTGGATCTTGAGTATCCACAAGAATTGCACGATCGTCACAAGGATTACCCTCTCGCACCAGAACGGTTAGTACCAACCGATGATATGTTGTCCCCCTATTTGAAGGACATAAAGAGATGTCCCGTAAAGAAATTAATGACAACATTGTACGACAAACAAAAATACGTTTTACATTACAGAAACCTAAAGTTGTATACTCGACTAGGACTGAAAATGAAAAACGTTCACAGAGTTCTGGAATTCTCCCAGTCGCCTTGGTTGAAACCGTACATCGACTTCAATACTGAAAAGCGTGCACAAGCACGAAACAGTTTTGAAAAGGACTTTTTTAAGTTGATGAACAACGCGGTGTACGGCAAGTCCTTGGAAAACGTACGAAACAGAATAGACTTCCAACTGGTTACTAACGAACGTAAATTGGATAAGGTGATTGCAAAACCGAGAGTTAAAGCTTGGTACATCTATAACAAGGATGTCGTTGGGGTAAGTCTGAAGAAAACGGAGATATTTCTCAATCGTCCGATCTACATTGGATTTACCGTATTGGACATTAGCAAAATGATCATGTACGAATTCCACTATGACTACATGGTAGAAAAGTACGGTCATAATATAAATCTTCTAATGACCGATACGGACAGTCTGATGTATCATATCGTGACCGATAACGTTTACGACGATATTCTTCACGATATCGATCGGTTCGATACTTCAGATTATCCTCGCGATCACGCATGTTTCAGTAATACCAATAAAAAACGACTTGGTAAATTCAAAGACGAAATGAATGGAAAAGCTATTCGTGAATTTGTCGGACTTCGTGCTAAGATGTATAGCATTCTCGAATTCGACAAGAAAGAGAAGAATGTAGCAAAGGGTATTCCTAGAGTATCCATTGCAAAGGATCTTAGACACGATCTGTACAAAAAAAGTCTTTTTAATGATTCCGTTACGTATACAAGCGCGTACGGAATCATAAGCACTTTGCACAATATATTTTCCATTAACAAGTCAAAGAAATCGCTTTCACCTTACGACGATAAACGTTACATATTAGAAAACAAAATTGACACTATTCCTTACGGTCATTATAGCATAAAAAAAAGAAAAGTACCCGCCAATGACAACACTTCCCGAAAGAGACCGAGAATCGAAAACGATGTCCTCATAGCCCATGGTCATGACTACATACAAAGAAGCCAGAGAACCGAAGACCACATAGACCACGATCATAACTATTTTTAATATTATTTTATCATGCGGATATATATTGCCTTTCTTTTTTTTTAAGTGAAAAAAATTATATGTAAAAAAAATAGGACAAAGTATATATATCTAATTACATAAATCACTTTTTTCAAAAAAATTTAAAATATGAAATAAAGTATATATCTAATAATATAAATGACTTTTTTTTCTTTTAAGTGAAAAAAAATTATTTGTAAAAAAATATGACAAATTATGTATCTAATTATATAAATCACTTTTTTCAAAAAAATTTAATGTAAAACAATATGAAATAAAGTATATATCTAATAATATAAATGACTTTTTTTTTTATTTTAAGTGAAAAAAAATTATTTGTAAAAAAATATGACAAATTATATAAATCACCTTTTCCCAAAAAAAATTTAATGTAAAAAAATTATAATTACTTACATCAATTACTGCCGTCGTCTCCCTCTCTAATCCGATGGTATCCACACATATCCCGTCGACAGACGGGACAATTCCTGCTATATCTCGCTAATTTCCTCACACAGTCTTCACAGTATCGATGACCGCAACCCGACAACTCAACAGTAACCGATTCTGTTAAACAGATCGGACATCTGTCGGTTGTCGGGTTACCATCATCGCCCTCGTCCGACTGGCTTGGATTAGCGTTGACGACCTGTTGCAGAACTCTGTTTAGAGTACTACAATGAGGTCGTCGTGGTGTTGAACTACTATCCACGTCTGTGATCACGGGACGACGACATACCCGAATACGTCGACGACGACATTGATGACCACGTTGAACACGGTGATTGGCACTATGTTCAATGTTATCACCTTCAACTTCGACAATTTCCTGAATAATGTGTAATTCATTATCAGGTAATTGCGATGACGGTGATTGGTCATCATTGTTGTCATCGTTGTCGGTGTGTGGATTGAAATCCGTCGCGGACCCATCGGATTCTGCAACCTCTTGTTGATGATGCTGAGATGGTGATGACGGTGGAGGCGGTCCATCAAAACGAGCGGCTAATAGCATTGCCCGTCTTCTTGCCCACAATATAGCGTTTGACAAATCAGTCGCCGCGTGTTCGATCTCCGAGTGGTCATATACATTTCTTACTATTCGGTCTTTAATGACAAGCAGATCTTGAAATGCGCTCATCAACTCATCAATCTCGTGCTGTACCGTATAATAACTCATTGTGAACACACTCTTTTCTTTCGTGAACACACTCCGGCAATCTTTCTTTGAGTAATGTGTGTGTGTTGGAACAGAGCGACAATTTTTGAACGCTTTCGTGGGGGTTAGATTCATTGTATAAACTAGAAACGAATAAACTCACAAGGTGGATAAACAGAAACTCTCAAGGTCATCAAAAACTAGTTGACGATGAATTATAAAGCGCAAAAACCACTAATTCCGTTTGTATATGAACTGACAACGTAACCTGAAACACCAAACAGCAAGCACTCTTACACAGAATGAAAATTCCCTACAACAGAACAAAAATTCCCTTTGTTCGGATTAATTTGTTTGCTACTGTATATGAAAAAATATTTTGTAAAATAAAAAACAAGTCGTTTTCATGTCTTCAAAAAAACTTGAAAACTGTTTTAACAACAAAATTTAACTACCAATAAACTTAGATCTACAAGTAAATAATTCAATACTGTACCTCGTAGTAAATAGTACACAGTCTCGTAAATAATACAGTATCAATAATTCTAACTACAACCGGTGGTAGAGGCACCCACCCGCAACCGTAAGCTAACTGCCTATATGGTATTTAACATACTAATGAGCAAATTTATACGGCTTGGGGAGGGTTGAATCTTTTCAAGATCGAATGCCAAAAATTTGCGCCTATCTGGAATTCTGTGATGTAGGGTTCAATTCTGAGCTCGAAAATCTCATTAATTAATCCATTAATCTTGCCGATCCTATTTTCATCTTAATAAAGTATTAATCTGCATTATACCGGGTGATTCAAAAAGGATTTCAAACTTTCAAAGCGCGTAAAAAATTATATGCTAACAAGATAACTTACAGAGTCTGTTGAGGTTTCATTTCATAGGAAAACACATCGGGTTCTGTTAGTTCATTAGTACCGAATTCGGCCACCAGTATTGTTAAAAACGGATGTATTTAGTGGTGCCGAACACGCTCGCTGTGTATTTTGGTTTCACGATTTGCAGTCAACAACTGCGGTTCAATGTAAATTTCATAGTCAGTACGGTAGAAAGCCTTCTAGCAGGCGTAAAATATACTCCTGGCACAAACCTTCGTTCAGAAAGTTTGGTCTTCCAGACTGTACGGCCCGTTCTTCTTCCAGGAGGCGACCGTAAACGGTATCTTCTATCTGGACGTACTTCAAAATTAACTAATTCCTCAGTTAGACGTCGGTGACCAAAATGGACGCCATTTCTATTACCAAGACGAAGCACCACCTCACAACCTCCTAGAAGTCCGAAAGTTTCTTAATACTAGATTCCTAGGTCGGTGGATCGATCGTGAATGTCCAACTGCGTGGCCATTTCGCTCCCCTTTTCTTCATTAAAGATCGGGCGTATATACCGTGCCGATCTTGTTGAGCTAAGACTTCGAATTAACGTCGCAGTTGCGAAGATAACGCCCGACTAGCTGGCTACAGTCTGATATGAAATCGACTTCAGGTGGGATGTACGTCACATTAAAATAGAAGTCGTAGAACCAAATCGAATGTTGGACGACAAACGTGATATGTTTTTCTATAAAATGATACGATACATAACTCAACCGAATCTGTAAGTTATCTCTATAAATTTTTATACGCTTTTAAAATCGGAAGTCCTTTTTGAATCATCTATATTCAATATATAAAAAAATCTTATTAAGTAGCGTTCAAAAATATTTAAAGTAGTTTAAGTAAGCGTAATAGAGCTTATACTTTAACGTTCATATTTAAAAAAAAAATTGACGTACTATTTCTTGAAAAATATATGTGATGATTTAAATCGATTCCATTTGTAACAAAATCAGACCGTACTGATTTTTTTTTAAAGTGCCTTTATAAAACGCTAACCTTGTCCGCATTAAATATTTATTATCTCTACGTATATTCTAGTCTAAAGTATAATGACATCGCTTAGGGGCTACCTCATAAACTCGGAACAAAATTTTAAGAGACAAAAACGGGCTAACAACCACTTACATAAAAAAAAAGTGTTACTTCTACAAAACCGTTTTAACAAAAGAAGTGTTTTCGTATAATCCAACATAATACTCATGAAGAAAGAGCTTTACTACGTTTCCATTGCCATTTTTAATGAATTACCGAAACATTTAAAGACTCTTTGCACAAATTTATTTAAAATACGATTGAAATATTTTCTTGAATTTTTAAATAATACTTATGACATTTTTTTTTAATAAACCTGATTTTCTTGCATCACGTTCAACGTGTACTTAAATATATGTTCCAAATAAATTTAACAGCCATTTCTGAATTGTAAATTGTTTTTTAATAATTTTTTTATATTTTTACACGACTACCGCACGCTCTTTTATAGTCCTAAATTAAAAAGTCATCTCTTTCAGTAATTTTTACATCCTTGTTCAAAGTAAAAGTAGTATTGTGATCGCGAAAAATTTTTCTGATTTCAAGGGAAATATCCGTTTTGACTAATTTCGGCGTGACATCTGTACGTACCTCGCATAATTCAAAAACGATTAGCCGTAGGATGTTGAAATTTTGGATTTAGGGCTGCTGTAACATCTAGTTGTGCACCTCCCCGTTTGATTGCAATTGACTGCACCAAACGTGTCCAAAAAAACCAAAAACCCAAACGATTTAGATTTTGGACTTTTTCTTAACTGCACTAATAAACCCTCACCGAGAGATTTTCACGATATATCGTAAGCGGTACTTATTTTCATCGGTTCCACAGTTATAGCCATATGAAATTTTAATTAATGAAATATTTGGATCTTACAAGGGAAGGTACATCGGTTCGAATCAGACTACACCTTTTTTTTTCTTTAATTTATTTTTTAACTTTTTTTAATTTAAATAAATTTATTTATTAAAAAACATAAAAACCCGTGATTGTAAAAAACGTATTACAATAATTATTTAATAATATTAAAAAATAATACGAAAAAGAATTACAAGTTATTAGTGAAATAAAGTTTTACGTGCATTTAAACATGCGTATAGGTAATTTAATACGCATTATTACATCTGTGTATATGTAATAGATTAGGTCAAACATCTGATTATTTAACATTAATTGAAAATTATAATTTAGAATCGTATTATTTTTGATTTTCTAGTTTAATGAATTCTATTTTATTTAGTTTATTATTCTGGAAATTCTATTTAATATTGTCTAGATTAAATTTAACTGCAGAGTGACTGAAAAATAGATCCTCACAAGAACAATATATATACTGAGGCATACACGCCTGATCTTTGATAAATTACAAAATATTCTTATCTTTTAGTACAACTCCTGTGATATTGTCAGACAATATTCTTTCTAAGTCGGAGTGATCATCGTTTCGTTTATTTGTTTTTTTTTTGCCGATCATTTAATCGCTCTTTGGTTTGATCTTAATTTGCGTACACGTTCTCTAGTTTTACAATTCGTTGTCTCTTTATATTCATCATCCCCTCTTAATCGTTGTATTCTTTCTTTGGTTTTAACATTTTCTGATCTAATAATACGAGTAATAAAGGGACTTTTACTCCATCCTAACATTTCACGTAAGATTGTTGAATTAATAATCGTATAAATTTTTGGTATTAATAACTAATATTTTAGCAATTATGTAACCGTCTACTTTATTAAAGAACTGAAGGATCGTATCTCACTTTCAAACGAAATAAGTTTAAATGAAGCGCAGAAAAAAATGTGTATATGTAATTAATAGGCGTACAAGGAAGTCATGTGGTGTCCACATAAATTTTTTTTGGGGAGTCGTGTTTTTTAATTTTTAATATTTTTTTTTTTTATCTTTATAATTTGTTTTTGTATTTACAATTTATCGTATAACGATCTACGTTAATATATTATGAACCGATAAAAATAAAAGATTTATTTTTATTATTCTTTTATTAAAAATTCTGTTAACGTAATTGACAAACTGGAACCAGAGCACGGCACAGCGATGATGAGGAGTAGGATCGGCATACTAAACAGTAATAAGATTGATTTGAAGGAGAGACAGCTCGACAACAACTTAATTCCGTTTTCTTCTAGCTTACACCCGTAACAGCTGCCAACCGATAATAATTATTAACCTCTGATTGTAAAAAAAGTTTTACAGTAAATAATAATAATTCAATAATAACAATAAATAATAAATGAACAAAAAATCAGTAGTTACTAGTGAAATATAACGTTAAGTACTTTTCACTTCAAAAAAAGAAAAAGGAAATGAACTCGGATTAGAACACCGATGTACCTTCCCATTGCAACAAAATATTTCATTTATTAAAATTTTATTTGGCTATAACTCTCGAACCGATGAAAATAAGTACACTCATGATATATCGTTGAAAAGTTCTCAACGGGGCTTTATTACTGCAGTTAAGAAAAAGTCCAAAGTCCAAATGTTTTCGTTTTTGGGCTTCTTTGGACACTTTCTATCAAATCGATTGCAATCAAAAGGGGAGGTGCACAATTAGATGGTGCAATAGTCCTAAATCCAAAATTCCAACATTCTACTCTAAATCGTTTTTGAGTTATGCCGCATACATTCGTACATACGTACGTCTCACCGAAAATAGTAAAAATGGATTCAGGGATGGTCAAATGGAAATTTCCGTTGAAATCTGAAAACCGAAATTTTTTGCCATCAAAATAACTCCTTTACTTCGTTCAAGGTAAAAATCGAGATTTATAAATAACAGGTAATTATTTTAATCGGTCCGAAATTATTTTTAGCGGTAACTGGTCCCTGGTTATTGAATGCACTGCTGTAAAAATTCGAATTCGCAGATCTTGAAGAGTAGCAGGCTTAATCGGTAAATCCACCGGGTCGGTCTAGCGGTTATCTCGTCGTCGGAAATCAGCTGATTTCGAAGTCGACAGTTCTAAGGTTCAAATCCTAGCGAAGGCAACAATATCCTGGTGTTCACTATCTAGCGATAGTGAACACCGTTGTTCTTTGGTGATCGGGATTCAATTAACCACACATCTCAGGAACGGTCGACCTAAGACTGTACAAGACTACACTTCATTTGCATTCATACATACCATCCTCATTCATCCTCTGAAGTAATACCATACGGTAGTTCCGGAGGCTAAACAGAAAAAAGATAATAACCCTGAACTAAATAAACGGTTACATATATAAGTTGTTGTTGTTTGTATTCTAACGTAGACATATTACAAAATAAATTATAAACGAGTGTTCCGGTCTAAAGTAATAAAAAATACTATTACAACTGCTATTTAAAAATTAAATGAGATAAAACATTTCGTTTAATAGAACGTAATAATATTAAAAATTCCTATCTTATAAAAACAAAACTTATAAAAAAATACGAATAAAACACGTTTAATGACACGCTTTATTGTAAATTATAGTATGAAAAACATGTTCAAATTTAATATTATATCGTATTATAATACAATACGAATACGAAAACGATAGGGCGGCATACACTTTAATATCAACGCATCACTTTATGTTTAAATGACTTGAAAATAATGACGTGATATTTAATAATTAAAGGTCCGATTGTTTACTCTTAATATAAACGAGGTCGTGGTTTTAAATGGACTTTTATTCAAAACCAGTAAAAGATCTTTAATAATTAAAAATAAACTATTGTTTTTATTTTTATGTAAAATTTCTATTTTTCAAACCAAATAACTTATCCGATTTTAAGTGGTTGTAAATGGATAATAAAAACCCCCAAATTACAAAACAGTTTATTTCATTATATTTTTGGACAATCTAATGTTTTAGGAAGATTTCATACGAAAGCTACCTATTATAATGGGTACCGTGATTCGACTTACGGAAAATTTCGACATATCTTCGCGTTTCAGATTACAAAAACCACCGTCAGCTCAAAAGTTTTATACATTTTATATATATATATATATATATATATATATATATATAAAATAAAACTTTCACTTTGTTGTGGACACGATAACTGCCGTAATTTTGCATCAATCACTTTCAAATTGTCCCGTAAAAAAAACTCGACCCAAATTCTCGGTCGAGTTCGTTAACGGCCAAAATCGGGCCGTGGGAATGGAAATGAAGAGGGCTTATCGAAAAAATAAAATTTCGCTGTAACTTTCTTATTAACTAAAATATCGAATTCGTTTAAAGTTTCTGCTATTCTTTTAATAAGGGCCTAAAGCTTAACTAGGTAAAATTTTTTGATATAACCAACCATCGGCCCGTGGGATGGAAAAAATGGAGTTTCGAAGACAAAAACATACCCCCCTTAATAGGCACACTATCGAATTTGTTTAAAGTGGTCGTTAGTCTTTTAAACATTACCTAAAACTTTTGTCGGAAACAAATTTTGACATGACCAACCCTTACGGCAAGGGATGACCAAAATATCGCTGGAATTGTAAGACGGGCTTGTCGTATGCTAAACACGTGAAACTTTTTTCACATGGAACCGTCGATGTATCGAGTAAATTTGAATTTTTTCTTAATTTTAAGATGAAAATGTTTTTTATCTCCTACTTAGCACCGCTGAAATGTACCTCCGCCTTCCGGCGCGAAGAGCATGAAAAACTACGTTAACGTTACCGGTCGGTTATAATTTTTTCATACGTTTTAGAGCCGTGTTATTTTTAAATGTTTGTTACATATATTCGGGTAAAACATACACGATATTTATTAATATATAATTTCAAAATATTAACTTGTTTTAAACACATTTAAATCTTGTTAATAATCGGTGAATATCTTTTTTTAATAAAATCACTATAAGAGATAGAATATCAAGAAGTATTTTGAAAATTTAAAACGAACACGTCTATTTTAAAACAAAATGTTATTTCTGTAGAAATCCACTCGATGAACGCTATTGTTACGATTTTAACAATAGACATATCGCCGCATAATAAAGTTTTTATTAAATCGTAACATGCGTGCAATAATAAAACCTTACGCTTTTATATTTTATTTTTTAATACTAAACGAATTGGATTCCAGACTCCCGGAGGTGTATTATACGCAATGCTATTTCCAATTTTGCTGACCTATATCTTTTAGTTCGTAATCTGCGGTCATAATTAATAGTTATGTGAATTTTTACGCTTTTTGTTTTTAATTTTTAATTATATGCGACACCTTTTATTTTGAATTTGTTTAACGGCATACAGAATATTAAAAAAACCGACAACAAATTATTTTGACCCGTTATTTATAGAAAACATTTTTCAAAACTAAATCCATTTAATTAAAAATAATAGAAATTTACAGAATATTATTTCTTTGAGAATAAAAGTACCCGAGTACCTGCGGTACATAACCGATACATTAAAATCTACCATTACAAGGGATACAATAAAATTCAACGGAAATAGGAGTTTCCCAGAGTTGGCGGTTATTATACGTAGCGATGCGGATTACCAGTCGAATAGGAAACAAGTTTAGTCCTCTAAGTAAACTTTTCCATTGAATGCGACATCATCATTGTAGAAATGGAGCAGGATTAATCACAATACTACTGGGATAGAGAAGTTTTACAACTATACTGTGTCGTGTACTTTACCGAGTACACTACATGAATTAAATGTAGGCCGACTGCCACTATATTTTATAATAATAATAATAAAAAACAATAATAATAATAATAATAATAATAATAATAATAATAGCAGTACTATGACGACGCTCAATTATACATAGTAGTCGCATTACTTTCTCTAATACATCATCAACCCGATCGTTAAAACAACACGTAAATAAAATCAGGTTCTTTTATTATTTATTTGTAAAGACAAGAATTTCTCATTGAAACTGCAGTATATGATAAATAATGAAATAAAATAATCTTGTAACATTAAGAGTTTTCTCTCAAATTATAAAAAATAAAAAGAACTTAACACTCGTAATCTGGAAGAAGTAATATACAACAGATGCAAGAAAAACAAGATCGATATCGAAAGGAATCAACACCCGGATGCTACGCGAAATTTCAAACTTGTAACTACCGTACAAAACTCGATCCAACGAACGGCTTTCCAGTCAGATACAAAATATCTACATGAACACCTCGCTCTATCGTCGAATCGATTTATCAAACCGTTATTTCGAAGTATTAAATAATCGAGTCAACAGAAACTCAAAAAGGCCGTAACGTGGCAAAAACTAACGACTGGATTATTGGAACGGGTTCGGAAAAGTACGTAGAATAAAAGTGTCCAAGCGGACATGAGCGAATAACTATTTAATCTGTTAATTTACAAATTAAGGAAACATTTTTGGTTTTTTGCCGATATCGGCTTTATTTTTAATCGCATGTAAAAATAAAAAGCACCGGTTGATAACCCAGGAAATTTCGCATAGAAAAACTCTGCGGTACATTTTTCCACGAGCAAAACTAAAGGCGCTAGGGAATTTTACAATAAACACCAAAATCGCGGTACGGTAATGTAGCTTGAAAACCGGGTACCTTCTCGTACACAGTGCGAGACTGAATGGATGAATTAATAATTTATTCGTTATTACTTAACTTTGCTCGTACAAAAAAGTTTTTCGAAGCTTTTTTTTCATGTAAAATTGTCTTAGCTCTTTTTTAGTCGTGGTATTTATTTTTTCAAAAGATAAAAAATAAGCAAGATATGACGAGGTATTTAAAAAAACACGTTTTTTTTCTACTAACAGCAAAAAATTTGCAAAATCAATCAAATTTAGGGTTAGATATTATGTACTTTTACATAATTCTACAAAGTTGGATAAAAACATCTGTCCTCATTCATTTTTTTATAAAAATTTATTTTTACCGTTATTTTCATGCGTTTCCGAAATATACTAATATTTATTTCTAAAACTCATTGAAAAATTAAAGTTTTTGAAAATCCCTTTCTTTCGGCTTAAAGTACATGTTTTACCTTACATGTAACAATTAAAATATTTTTATATTTGAATAAACTGTGTAACGATCGATGTTTTGAGTGTTAGCCAAGTACCAAAAACACGCTTTTCTAAACAAATGTAAAATAAACAAATAAGATAAAGACATCCCTTACGGATCGAGTAAGTAGAAAGCTCAAGAACAGAAAATTGAAGTTTTCAACTTTTGCTATTTGTTTATTGTTATAAGCGTTTTAACGACTTTGAAATTTTGGTAATAAATCCGGATTAACGAGCAATCAGAAATTAAAAATTTGTAGCCTCGATCTAATCAATCCGTACTTTTTGAATTTTTTAGTTATCTTTAATAGGAAGTTTATTTATTGCGCGGCCTCGAGTTACGTTACCTGTGTATGATAGTTACAACGCGATTTTGATGTTTATTGTAAAATTCGCTACCGCCCTTAGTTATGCTCGTAGAAAATAGTACCCGAGAAGTATTTCATGCGAAATTTCCTCAGCTATCTATCGGTGTTTTTTATTTTTACATGCGATAAAATTAAAGCCGCTATCGGCGCAAAACTAAATATTTTTCTTTAATTTGTTAACAGATTAAATAGTTAATCGCTCATGTCCGCTAGGGCACAGATTTATTCTACGTATTTTTCAGAACCGAAAGGAATTAATTTAGTATTAAATAGAGAATTAAAAGTAAAATGCTAAAAATGGCGGTCAAGTGATGGTATCAATTAAAAACTTTTTCAATAACCTGAATTTTTAACGCTAAACACTAAATTTC
Source organism: Lycorma delicatula (assembly GCF_047948215.1). Taxonomy (NCBI): domain Eukaryota; kingdom Metazoa; phylum Arthropoda; class Insecta; order Hemiptera; family Fulgoridae; genus Lycorma; species Lycorma delicatula. Next base: position 6,737,544 of record NC_134462.1, read on the forward strand.
AGTACGATGCCTGTTAAATGAATTATCTGATAATATATTCCTTTTAAAGCTTTCCAAAAATGTATAAAAACTAAAAATCATCTACTTAATAATTTACGCAGTTTTTTAATTTATAATCAAAGGAAATTTCATCCTAGCATTTTTAAAAAGTATAAAAAAATTAACAAACCGTTTAATAAATACTTTTAAATACCGACTGTAGGCGATAATAAATAAGTTTTTTACAGTATACCTTCGATAACTTAAAAATTGATTCTGAGTCATTGTTCTCGAGATACGATTAATCTGAGACATTTAAATTTCAAACTTAAAAGAATCGGGTAAAAAACAGTTCCCCATCCATAATTTTTCAATTGAAATTCACTGGCATAAATACTACTGCTGACCTCCGTGGCAGAGTGGATGCTGTCAGCCTTCATATGAAGGTACCGGGTTCAACAGCTCCAAATGATATCGGAATAAATGATTTCTTATAACGTTTTAACTTATAAATCGAAACCAAAATCTGTATTTATTTACAATTTCAAAGTAACGATCACCTCTAGCCTTAAATTTCAATTATTTCACAACGATTCCTTTAAATTTGCACGGATTCTCAAAAATTATCATAAGGTTAACGTAAAAAAATAAATTAAAATTTCAACATGAAGTGACCGCAATCCCTAATTTAAAACGTATCGAAATATTTGCAGTCCTGAAACTATCAGTATTAGTAGTACGGAAATGGTGGTACGGCGCCAAACAGTGACGTCATTCCAAGATGGCGGCTGTCCGCCATCTTGGATTCCAAGATGGCGACCGTCCGCCATCTTGGAAACGTCACTTCTGACGTCACTAATTCAAGATGGCGGTGGTCAGCCATCTTGGATTGTGACGTCATTGGCGCCGGTACCCCGTCAGTGTTGCCAACTTGATTTATTTTATGTCGATGTGAGTCAGTGTTACCAACTTGATTTATTTTTTGTTGACATGTTTATATATTGAAGAAATATTTCAAAGGTTGGTATCACTGTTGTTTGGCGGTCGATTTGAATTAAATAAATAATATTTAAAGTGAAAAAAAATCTGTCGGCTAGAGGATTCGAACCCGGTCATGACGGGACGCGACCGACTGACGCCTTAAACCAATCGGCTGCGGTGACTCCCTGATGTAATGAGTGAAAAATGTTCTACGTAAGCTGTGAATTTTAACGTAACATCAGTCTGTACACACACACACACACAATCATACATGCACACACACACGCGCACACACATACATATATACACACAAGTGAATATAGACGTACCTCGAGGATGATCCTGGTCGTCCAGGCGATGGCGTCGGGAGGCGTTACAGGTTCTCGTCGTAGATCGTGCACCGGGAGGCGGTGGCGGTAATGTCTGCTACGACACACACACACAAACACACACGCACACACACACGCGCACACACATACATATACACACAAGTGAATATAGACGTACCTCGAGGATGATCCTGGTCGTCCAGGCGATGGCGTCGGGAGGCGTTACCGCGACGGAGAGAGGTTCTCGTCGTGGATCGTGCACCGGGAGGCGGTGGCGGCGATGTCTGCTGCAACACACAAACACACACACACACACACACGCGCACACACATACATATACACACAAGTGAATATAGACGTACCTCGAGGATGATCCTGGTCGTCCAGGCGATGGCGTCGGGAGGCGTTACCGCGACGGAGAGAGGTTCTCGTCGTGGATCGTGCACCGGGAGGCGGTGGCGGCGGTGTCTGCTGCGCGTGTGTTTGCGTGCGTGCGTGCGTCAGCGGAGCGACGCAGACGTGTTTACCGTGCGAGATGCGGCGCTCGACTGAAGAATTGTGGGACCGACGTGGTCTGAAGTTGTCCGATTGACCAATCGCAGCGTTGGAATTCGAATCGGCGATAAAGAAATTTTTTTTTTTTTTTTTTTATTATTATCGGGTCACTAATACAAAAGTGACTTGAGTTGTTGTAACCGGTTAAATTCGGTTGCGTGTATATAAGTGAAAAAATTTGTGTGATTTCATCATTCGCAATCTGTTATTGAAAGTGAATACATCGATCGGAGAGAGATCATTACATTTTCATCTTAATTAGCAAGGTAAGTTTTACTTTAATTAAATAAAAAAAATAAATACTAATGGAACAGTATGGTATTATCAAATAACTTTCAATCAAATCAAATCAAATAAATTATTTAATTAAATCTAAAAAAATAAATACGATAAAAACATACTTTATAAATTTTAAAAAAATACTTTTAAACAATTAAAATAAATACAATTAAAAAATACTTTATACAATTAAAATAAATACAATAAAAAATACTTTTAAACAAATAAAATAAATGATATATATAATGAAAAAAATGTCTTCTTCTGTTATTCACTGAAACACACAAAAAAAAAAACAATGTTACGATATATGTTATTTTAATTTGTTTCAGATATTACAAAAAAAATTGAAATGGTATCACCGGTAGTTATCCATGCAATAAATAACAACGTCATCCGTCTTCGATGGGACCTGTCTGACTCTGAGGAGTTGTATCTCCTTTCAACCCTTCTACGGTATCAGAAGAACATCCTGAACTGTTTGAAGGAAGAAGGCAGACGCTTTGATGGCAACATAAAATGGTAATTAAAAAAACGTTAATATTTTTTTGTAAATGTACTGTTTTTTTTTTGTGTTTTTTTAAAGTAGTCAATATGTACTAAAATTATTCTGTTTCTACAGGTACGTTGCAGCAAATGTTGAATTGATGAAGCGGACACAACTCGAAGACGGAGTAGAAACAACATTCACAAATTTGTACTTGCATGGAAAAACTAGAACGGTGATAAATTTGGACGATAACACCGACGTTGTTGAAGAATCATGGATAGAATCAGTGGAGAAAATTATAGAGACACTGACCAAATTCATCAACAACGGCAGCGGATGGGTAATGAATAAAATAATATATATTGATTTAAATATTATCCGTTACCGTCCGTTATATGGCGCCTCTAGTTCATTTATAAAAACACCACAAAAACTTGTAAAAAGAGAGGCAATAATTAATGTAAAAAATCCGCATGATGAAAAATGTTTCCTATGGTCCGTACTAGCATACCTGCATGACCAACCAGGACGTCACTATCGTCAGAGTTGGTATGCACGCTTTGAACATGAAATTAACATGACCGGGATATCATACCCAGTAAAGGTAAAAGACATTGATCGCTTCGAGGTGTTGAATCCCACAATAAGCATCAATGTCTACGGCTATGAAGAAGATAACGATCGTGTGTACCCGGTGCGTGTTACCGCGATCGTACCCACTGCATACACCTATTGCTGCTTGCAGGGGAGACGAGAGATAAATTTCACTACTGCCTTATAAATACCAAACCAGGTAAAAATGGGCTATCTCGTCTCCTTTCAGGTCTTACAAAACATGGCGGTAGCAGCCAATATTGCCCTTACTGTTTGCACCGTTTCAGTTCATCAGACCCACATGTCGCTACACAAAACCTAAACCAACATTTGATCGAGTGTAAGCGACACGGTGCACAAAGGATAAGAGTTCCCGATCCCGCTAAAGAAAAGGAATGCGTGATGAAGTTTAGGGACTACTCGTCCACACTACGCGTTCCGTATACGGTGTATGCAGACTTTGAATCATTTGTACATCCGATGGACACTGCCACCCCTAAACCCAACACTAGTTTTACCGATAAGGTAGCCCATCATCTTCCGTCCGGTTACGCCTATGTAATCGTCGACGAGGAAGGGGAGATTTGTGAAGGTCCTGTAGTCTACCGAGCGAGAACCGATGGTGAAAATATCGTTGAAAAGATGCTGGATGAATTGCTCGGTCACGCCGATAGATTGCACCAAATTATGATCACCGAAAAACCGATGGTGATGACTCCCGAAGACACTGAAACATTTCAAAGGGCTACCGAGTGTTTTCTTTGTCATTGTGAGTTGACCGATGACCGTGTACGTCATCACTCGCATACCACAGGACGGTTTCTCGGTGCATGTCATAACGAGTGCAATTTAAATTGTAAGCGCACCGAGCATATCCCAGTATTTTTTCATAACCTCCGCGGTTACGATAGCCATCATATAGTTCAAGCTTTGGGAAAATATAAGGACGATGTAAAAATAAACTGTATCGCCAACACGTCCGAGCGATTACAGTCACTGTCCGTCGGTCCGTTGAGGATCATGGACTCATTACAATTTCTTTCGTCGTCACTCGAAAAACTTGTGGAAAATCTAGTAAAAGATTGTCAGGACAAAGACACCGTATTTAAACGTCTCACAAACTGTTACCCGCTACCCGAGAAAAGAGATTGTTTAATCCGTAAAGGCGTTTACCCGTACGAGTACATGACCCATATAAACAAGTTTTTCGAAACCCAACTTCCACCGCAGATGGCATTTTACAGTACGCTAAGAAGAGAGAACATAACGGACGATGATTACGTCCACGCTCAACACGTGTGGGAAACGTTTGACTGCAATACGTTAGGCGATTACCACGATCTTTATCTTCTTAGCGACGTATTATTGTTGGCAGACGTCTTTGAAAATTTCCGAAGTACGTCTATGCAATATTACGGTTTGGACCCCTGTCACTTTTACTCCACCCCTCATTTCACGTGGAATGCCATGTTAAAATTTACCCAACAAAAATTGGAACTGTTGACCGACATAGATATGCATCTGTTTGTCGAAAAAGGTACACGAGGCGGTGTAGCCATGATTTCAACCAGACACGCCAAGGCGAACAATCCAAACATTCCAGATCAGTATGACCCATCCGAACCCACATCCTGGGTTCAATATTACGATTGCAACAACCTTTACGGAACAGCCATGGTTGAGCCCTTACCACACGCTAAATTTAGGTGGTTGAGTACTGAAGAGATTGACAATCTCGATATTAACAGCGTTGACGATCGTGGTGAAAAGGGCTACATCTTGGAAGTGGATCTTGAGTATCCACAAGAATTGCACGATCGTCACAAGGATTACCCTCTCGCACCAGAACGGTTAGTACCAACCGATGATATGTTGTCCCCCTATTTGAAGGACATAAAGAGATGTCCCGTAAAGAAATTAATGACAACATTGTACGACAAACAAAAATACGTTTTACATTACAGAAACCTAAAGTTGTATACTCGACTAGGACTGAAAATGAAAAACGTTCACAGAGTTCTGGAATTCTCCCAGTCGCCTTGGTTGAAACCGTACATCGACTTCAATACTGAAAAGCGTGCACAAGCACGAAACAGTTTTGAAAAGGACTTTTTTAAGTTGATGAACAACGCGGTGTACGGCAAGTCCTTGGAAAACGTACGAAACAGAATAGACTTCCAACTGGTTACTAACGAACGTAAATTGGATAAGGTGATTGCAAAACCGAGAGTTAAAGCTTGGTACATCTATAACAAGGATGTCGTTGGGGTAAGTCTGAAGAAAACGGAGATATTTCTCAATCGTCCGATCTACATTGGATTTACCGTATTGGACATTAGCAAAATGATCATGTACGAATTCCACTATGACTACATGGTAGAAAAGTACGGTCATAATATAAATCTTCTAATGACCGATACGGACAGTCTGATGTATCATATCGTGACCGATAACGTTTACGACGATATTCTTCACGATATCGATCGGTTCGATACTTCAGATTATCCTCGCGATCACGCATGTTTCAGTAATACCAATAAAAAACGACTTGGTAAATTCAAAGACGAAATGAATGGAAAAGCTATTCGTGAATTTGTCGGACTTCGTGCTAAGATGTATAGCATTCTCGAATTCGACAAGAAAGAGAAGAATGTAGCAAAGGGTATTCCTAGAGTATCCATTGCAAAGGATCTTAGACACGATCTGTACAAAAAAAGTCTTTTTAATGATTCCGTTACGTATACAAGCGCGTACGGAATCATAAGCACTTTGCACAATATATTTTCCATTAACAAGTCAAAGAAATCGCTTTCACCTTACGACGATAAACGTTACATATTAGAAAACAAAATTGACACTATTCCTTACGGTCATTATAGCATAAAAAAAAGAAAAGTACCCGCCAATGACAACACTTCCCGAAAGAGACCGAGAATCGAAAACGATGTCCTCATAGCCCATGGTCATGACTACATACAAAGAAGCCAGAGAACCGAAGACCACATAGACCACGATCATAACTATTTTTAATATTATTTTATCATGCGGATATATATTGCCTTTCTTTTTTTTTAAGTGAAAAAAATTATATGTAAAAAAAATAGGACAAAGTATATATATCTAATTACATAAATCACTTTTTTCAAAAAAATTTAAAATATGAAATAAAGTATATATCTAATAATATAAATGACTTTTTTTTCTTTTAAGTGAAAAAAAATTATTTGTAAAAAAATATGACAAATTATGTATCTAATTATATAAATCACTTTTTTCAAAAAAATTTAATGTAAAACAATATGAAATAAAGTATATATCTAATAATATAAATGACTTTTTTTTTTATTTTAAGTGAAAAAAAATTATTTGTAAAAAAATATGACAAATTATATAAATCACCTTTTCCCAAAAAAAATTTAATGTAAAAAAATTATAATTACTTACATCAATTACTGCCGTCGTCTCCCTCTCTAATCCGATGGTATCCACACATATCCCGTCGACAGACGGGACAATTCCTGCTATATCTCGCTAATTTCCTCACACAGTCTTCACAGTATCGATGACCGCAACCCGACAACTCAACAGTAACCGATTCTGTTAAACAGATCGGACATCTGTCGGTTGTCGGGTTACCATCATCGCCCTCGTCCGACTGGCTTGGATTAGCGTTGACGACCTGTTGCAGAACTCTGTTTAGAGTACTACAATGAGGTCGTCGTGGTGTTGAACTACTATCCACGTCTGTGATCACGGGACGACGACATACCCGAATACGTCGACGACGACATTGATGACCACGTTGAACACGGTGATTGGCACTATGTTCAATGTTATCACCTTCAACTTCGACAATTTCCTGAATAATGTGTAATTCATTATCAGGTAATTGCGATGACGGTGATTGGTCATCATTGTTGTCATCGTTGTCGGTGTGTGGATTGAAATCCGTCGCGGACCCATCGGATTCTGCAACCTCTTGTTGATGATGCTGAGATGGTGATGACGGTGGAGGCGGTCCATCAAAACGAGCGGCTAATAGCATTGCCCGTCTTCTTGCCCACAATATAGCGTTTGACAAATCAGTCGCCGCGTGTTCGATCTCCGAGTGGTCATATACATTTCTTACTATTCGGTCTTTAATGACAAGCAGATCTTGAAATGCGCTCATCAACTCATCAATCTCGTGCTGTACCGTATAATAACTCATTGTGAACACACTCTTTTCTTTCGTGAACACACTCCGGCAATCTTTCTTTGAGTAATGTGTGTGTGTTGGAACAGAGCGACAATTTTTGAACGCTTTCGTGGGGGTTAGATTCATTGTATAAACTAGAAACGAATAAACTCACAAGGTGGATAAACAGAAACTCTCAAGGTCATCAAAAACTAGTTGACGATGAATTATAAAGCGCAAAAACCACTAATTCCGTTTGTATATGAACTGACAACGTAACCTGAAACACCAAACAGCAAGCACTCTTACACAGAATGAAAATTCCCTACAACAGAACAAAAATTCCCTTTGTTCGGATTAATTTGTTTGCTACTGTATATGAAAAAATATTTTGTAAAATAAAAAACAAGTCGTTTTCATGTCTTCAAAAAAACTTGAAAACTGTTTTAACAACAAAATTTAACTACCAATAAACTTAGATCTACAAGTAAATAATTCAATACTGTACCTCGTAGTAAATAGTACACAGTCTCGTAAATAATACAGTATCAATAATTCTAACTACAACCGGTGGTAGAGGCACCCACCCGCAACCGTAAGCTAACTGCCTATATGGTATTTAACATACTAATGAGCAAATTTATACGGCTTGGGGAGGGTTGAATCTTTTCAAGATCGAATGCCAAAAATTTGCGCCTATCTGGAATTCTGTGATGTAGGGTTCAATTCTGAGCTCGAAAATCTCATTAATTAATCCATTAATCTTGCCGATCCTATTTTCATCTTAATAAAGTATTAATCTGCATTATACCGGGTGATTCAAAAAGGATTTCAAACTTTCAAAGCGCGTAAAAAATTATATGCTAACAAGATAACTTACAGAGTCTGTTGAGGTTTCATTTCATAGGAAAACACATCGGGTTCTGTTAGTTCATTAGTACCGAATTCGGCCACCAGTATTGTTAAAAACGGATGTATTTAGTGGTGCCGAACACGCTCGCTGTGTATTTTGGTTTCACGATTTGCAGTCAACAACTGCGGTTCAATGTAAATTTCATAGTCAGTACGGTAGAAAGCCTTCTAGCAGGCGTAAAATATACTCCTGGCACAAACCTTCGTTCAGAAAGTTTGGTCTTCCAGACTGTACGGCCCGTTCTTCTTCCAGGAGGCGACCGTAAACGGTATCTTCTATCTGGACGTACTTCAAAATTAACTAATTCCTCAGTTAGACGTCGGTGACCAAAATGGACGCCATTTCTATTACCAAGACGAAGCACCACCTCACAACCTCCTAGAAGTCCGAAAGTTTCTTAATACTAGATTCCTAGGTCGGTGGATCGATCGTGAATGTCCAACTGCGTGGCCATTTCGCTCCCCTTTTCTTCATTAAAGATCGGGCGTATATACCGTGCCGATCTTGTTGAGCTAAGACTTCGAATTAACGTCGCAGTTGCGAAGATAACGCCCGACTAGCTGGCTACAGTCTGATATGAAATCGACTTCAGGTGGGATGTACGTCACATTAAAATAGAAGTCGTAGAACCAAATCGAATGTTGGACGACAAACGTGATATGTTTTTCTATAAAATGATACGATACATAACTCAACCGAATCTGTAAGTTATCTCTATAAATTTTTATACGCTTTTAAAATCGGAAGTCCTTTTTGAATCATCTATATTCAATATATAAAAAAATCTTATTAAGTAGCGTTCAAAAATATTTAAAGTAGTTTAAGTAAGCGTAATAGAGCTTATACTTTAACGTTCATATTTAAAAAAAAAATTGACGTACTATTTCTTGAAAAATATATGTGATGATTTAAATCGATTCCATTTGTAACAAAATCAGACCGTACTGATTTTTTTTTAAAGTGCCTTTATAAAACGCTAACCTTGTCCGCATTAAATATTTATTATCTCTACGTATATTCTAGTCTAAAGTATAATGACATCGCTTAGGGGCTACCTCATAAACTCGGAACAAAATTTTAAGAGACAAAAACGGGCTAACAACCACTTACATAAAAAAAAAGTGTTACTTCTACAAAACCGTTTTAACAAAAGAAGTGTTTTCGTATAATCCAACATAATACTCATGAAGAAAGAGCTTTACTACGTTTCCATTGCCATTTTTAATGAATTACCGAAACATTTAAAGACTCTTTGCACAAATTTATTTAAAATACGATTGAAATATTTTCTTGAATTTTTAAATAATACTTATGACATTTTTTTTTAATAAACCTGATTTTCTTGCATCACGTTCAACGTGTACTTAAATATATGTTCCAAATAAATTTAACAGCCATTTCTGAATTGTAAATTGTTTTTTAATAATTTTTTTATATTTTTACACGACTACCGCACGCTCTTTTATAGTCCTAAATTAAAAAGTCATCTCTTTCAGTAATTTTTACATCCTTGTTCAAAGTAAAAGTAGTATTGTGATCGCGAAAAATTTTTCTGATTTCAAGGGAAATATCCGTTTTGACTAATTTCGGCGTGACATCTGTACGTACCTCGCATAATTCAAAAACGATTAGCCGTAGGATGTTGAAATTTTGGATTTAGGGCTGCTGTAACATCTAGTTGTGCACCTCCCCGTTTGATTGCAATTGACTGCACCAAACGTGTCCAAAAAAACCAAAAACCCAAACGATTTAGATTTTGGACTTTTTCTTAACTGCACTAATAAACCCTCACCGAGAGATTTTCACGATATATCGTAAGCGGTACTTATTTTCATCGGTTCCACAGTTATAGCCATATGAAATTTTAATTAATGAAATATTTGGATCTTACAAGGGAAGGTACATCGGTTCGAATCAGACTACACCTTTTTTTTTCTTTAATTTATTTTTTAACTTTTTTTAATTTAAATAAATTTATTTATTAAAAAACATAAAAACCCGTGATTGTAAAAAACGTATTACAATAATTATTTAATAATATTAAAAAATAATACGAAAAAGAATTACAAGTTATTAGTGAAATAAAGTTTTACGTGCATTTAAACATGCGTATAGGTAATTTAATACGCATTATTACATCTGTGTATATGTAATAGATTAGGTCAAACATCTGATTATTTAACATTAATTGAAAATTATAATTTAGAATCGTATTATTTTTGATTTTCTAGTTTAATGAATTCTATTTTATTTAGTTTATTATTCTGGAAATTCTATTTAATATTGTCTAGATTAAATTTAACTGCAGAGTGACTGAAAAATAGATCCTCACAAGAACAATATATATACTGAGGCATACACGCCTGATCTTTGATAAATTACAAAATATTCTTATCTTTTAGTACAACTCCTGTGATATTGTCAGACAATATTCTTTCTAAGTCGGAGTGATCATCGTTTCGTTTATTTGTTTTTTTTTTGCCGATCATTTAATCGCTCTTTGGTTTGATCTTAATTTGCGTACACGTTCTCTAGTTTTACAATTCGTTGTCTCTTTATATTCATCATCCCCTCTTAATCGTTGTATTCTTTCTTTGGTTTTAACATTTTCTGATCTAATAATACGAGTAATAAAGGGACTTTTACTCCATCCTAACATTTCACGTAAGATTGTTGAATTAATAATCGTATAAATTTTTGGTATTAATAACTAATATTTTAGCAATTATGTAACCGTCTACTTTATTAAAGAACTGAAGGATCGTATCTCACTTTCAAACGAAATAAGTTTAAATGAAGCGCAGAAAAAAATGTGTATATGTAATTAATAGGCGTACAAGGAAGTCATGTGGTGTCCACATAAATTTTTTTTGGGGAGTCGTGTTTTTTAATTTTTAATATTTTTTTTTTTTATCTTTATAATTTGTTTTTGTATTTACAATTTATCGTATAACGATCTACGTTAATATATTATGAACCGATAAAAATAAAAGATTTATTTTTATTATTCTTTTATTAAAAATTCTGTTAACGTAATTGACAAACTGGAACCAGAGCACGGCACAGCGATGATGAGGAGTAGGATCGGCATACTAAACAGTAATAAGATTGATTTGAAGGAGAGACAGCTCGACAACAACTTAATTCCGTTTTCTTCTAGCTTACACCCGTAACAGCTGCCAACCGATAATAATTATTAACCTCTGATTGTAAAAAAAGTTTTACAGTAAATAATAATAATTCAATAATAACAATAAATAATAAATGAACAAAAAATCAGTAGTTACTAGTGAAATATAACGTTAAGTACTTTTCACTTCAAAAAAGAAAAAGGAAATGAACTCGGATTAGAACACCGATGTACCTTCCCATTGCAACAAAATATTTCATTTATTAAAATTTTATTTGGCTATAACTCTCGAACCGATGAAAATAAGTACACTCATGATATATCGTTGAAAAGTTCTCAACGGGGCTTTATTACTGCAGTTAAGAAAAAGTCCAAAGTCCAAATGTTTTCGTTTTTGGGCTTCTTTGGACACTTTCTATCAAATCGATTGCAATCAAAAGGGGAGGTGCACAATTAGATGGTGCAATAGTCCTAAATCCAAAATTCCAACATTCTACTCTAAATCGTTTTTGAGTTATGCCGCATACATTCGTACATACGTACGTCTCACCGAAAATAGTAAAAATGGATTCAGGGATGGTCAAATGGAAATTTCCGTTGAAATCTGAAAACCGAAATTTTTTGCCATCAAAATAACTCCTTTACTTCGTTCAAGGTAAAAATCGAGATTTATAAATAACAGGTAATTATTTTAATCGGTCCGAAATTATTTTTAGCGGTAACTGGTCCCTGGTTATTGAATGCACTGCTGTAAAAATTCGAATTCGCAGATCTTGAAGAGTAGCAGGCTTAATCGGTAAATCCACCGGGTCGGTCTAGCGGTTATCTCGTCGTCGGAAATCAGCTGATTTCGAAGTCGACAGTTCTAAGGTTCAAATCCTAGCGAAGGCAACAATATCCTGGTGTTCACTATCTAGCGATAGTGAACACCGTTGTTCTTTGGTGATCGGGATTCAATTAACCACACATCTCAGGAACGGTCGACCTAAGACTGTACAAGACTACACTTCATTTGCATTCATACATACCATCCTCATTCATCCTCTGAAGTAATACCATACGGTAGTTCCGGAGGCTAAACAGAAAAAAGATAATAACCCTGAACTAAATAAACGGTTACATATATAAGTTGTTGTTGTTTGTATTCTAACGTAGACATATTACAAAATAAATTATAAACGAGTGTTCCGGTCTAAAGTAATAAAAAATACTATTACAACTGCTATTTAAAAATTAAATGAGATAAAACATTTCGTTTAATAGAACGTAATAATATTAAAAATTCCTATCTTATAAAAACAAAACTTATAAAAAAATACGAATAAAACACGTTTAATGACACGCTTTATTGTAAATTATAGTATGAAAAACATGTTCAAATTTAATATTATATCGTATTATAATACAATACGAATACGAAAACGATAGGGCGGCATACACTTTAATATCAACGCATCACTTTATGTTTAAATGACTTGAAAATAATGACGTGATATTTAATAATTAAAGGTCCGATTGTTTACTCTTAATATAAACGAGGTCGTGGTTTTAAATGGACTTTTATTCAAAACCAGTAAAAGATCTTTAATAATTAAAAATAAACTATTGTTTTTATTTTTATGTAAAATTTCTATTTTTCAAACCAAATAACTTATCCGATTTTAAGTGGTTGTAAATGGATAATAAAAACCCCCAAATTACAAAACAGTTTATTTCATTATATTTTTGGACAATCTAATGTTTTAGGAAGATTTCATACGAAAGCTACCTATTATAATGGGTACCGTGATTCGACTTACGGAAAATTTCGACATATCTTCGCGTTTCAGATTACAAAAACCACCGTCAGCTCAAAAGTTTTATACATTTTATATATATATATATATATATATATATATATATAAATAAAACTTTCACTTTGTTGTGGACACGATAACTGCCGTAATTTTGCATCAATCACTTTCAAATTGTCCCGTAAAAAAAACTCGACCCAAATTCTCGGTCGAGTTCGTTAACGGCCAAAATCGGGCCGTGGGAATGGAAATGAAGAGGGCTTATCGAAAAAATAAAATTTCGCTGTAACTTTCTTATTAACTAAAATATCGAATTCGTTTAAAGTTTCTGCTATTCTTTTAATAAGGGCCTAAAGCTTAACTAGGTAAAATTTTTTGATATAACCAACCATCGGCCCGTGGGATGGAAAAAATGGAGTTTCGAAGACAAAAACATACCCCCCTTAATAGGCACACTATCGAATTTGTTTAAAGTGGTCGTTAGTCTTTTAAACATTACCTAAAACTTTTGTCGGAAACAAATTTTGACATGACCAACCCTTACGGCAAGGGATGACCAAAATATCGCTGGAATTGTAAGACGGGCTTGTCGTATGCTAAACACGTGAAACTTTTTTCACATGGAACCGTCGATGTATCGAGTAAATTTGAATTTTTTCTTAATTTTAAGATGAAAATGTTTTTTATCTCCTACTTAGCACCGCTGAAATGTACCTCCGCCTTCCGGCGCGAAGAGCATGAAAAACTACGTTAACGTTACCGGTCGGTTATAATTTTTTCATACGTTTTAGAGCCGTGTTATTTTTAAATGTTTGTTACATATATTCGGGTAAAACATACACGATATTTATTAATATATAATTTCAAAATATTAACTTGTTTTAAACACATTTAAATCTTGTTAATAATCGGTGAATATCTTTTTTTAATAAAATCACTATAAGAGATAGAATATCAAGAAGTATTTTGAAAATTTAAAACGAACACGTCTATTTTAAAACAAAATGTTATTTCTGTAGAAATCCACTCGATGAACGCTATTGTTACGATTTTAACAATAGACATATCGCCGCATAATAAAGTTTTTATTAAATCGTAACATGCGTGCAATAATAAAACCTTACGCTTTTATATTTTATTTTTTAATACTAAACGAATTGGATTCCAGACTCCCGGAGGTGTATTATACGCAATGCTATTTCCAATTTTGCTGACCTATATCTTTTAGTTCGTAATCTGCGGTCATAATTAATAGTTATGTGAATTTTTACGCTTTTTGTTTTTAATTTTTAATTATATGCGACACCTTTTATTTTGAATTTGTTTAACGGCATACAGAATATTAAAAAAACCGACAACAAATTATTTTGACCCGTTATTTATAGAAAACATTTTTCAAAACTAAATCCATTTAATTAAAAATAATAGAAATTTACAGAATATTATTTCTTTGAGAATAAAAGTACCCGAGTACCTGCGGTACATAACCGATACATTAAAATCTACCATTACAAGGGATACAATAAAATTCAACGGAAATAGGAGTTTCCCAGAGTTGGCGGTTATTATACGTAGCGATGCGGATTACCAGTCGAATAGGAAACAAGTTTAGTCCTCTAAGTAAACTTTTCCATTGAATGCGACATCATCATTGTAGAAATGGAGCAGGATTAATCACAATACTACTGGGATAGAGAAGTTTTACAACTATACTGTGTCGTGTACTTTACCGAGTACACTACATGAATTAAATGTAGGCCGACTGCCACTATATTTTATAATAATAATAATAAAAAACAATAATAATAATAATAATAATAATAATAATAATAATAGCAGTACTATGACGACGCTCAATTATACATAGTAGTCGCATTACTTTCTCTAATACATCATCAACCCGATCGTTAAAACAACACGTAAATAAAATCAGGTTCTTTTATTATTTATTTGTAAAGACAAGAATTTCTCATTGAAACTGCAGTATATGATAAATAATGAAATAAAATAATCTTGTAACATTAAGAGTTTTCTCTCAAATTATAAAAAATAAAAAGAACTTAACACTCGTAATCTGGAAGAAGTAATATACAACAGATGCAAGAAAAACAAGATCGATATCGAAAGGAATCAACACCCGGATGCTACGCGAAATTTCAAACTTGTAACTACCGTACAAAACTCGATCCAACGAACGGCTTTCCAGTCAGATACAAAATATCTACATGAACACCTCGCTCTATCGTCGAATCGATTTATCAAACCGTTATTTCGAAGTATTAAATAATCGAGTCAACAGAAACTCAAAAAGGCCGTAACGTGGCAAAAACTAACGACTGGATTATTGGAACGGGTTCGGAAAAGTACGTAGAATAAAAGTGTCCAAGCGGACATGAGCGAATAACTATTTAATCTGTTAATTTACAAATTAAGGAAACATTTTTGGTTTTTTGCCGATATCGGCTTTATTTTTAATCGCATGTAAAAATAAAAAGCACCGGTTGATAACCCAGGAAATTTCGCATAGAAAAACTCTGCGGTACATTTTTCCACGAGCAAAACTAAAGGCGCTAGGGAATTTTACAATAAACACCAAAATCGCGGTACGGTAATGTAGCTTGAAAACCGGGTACCTTCTCGTACACAGTGCGAGACTGAATGGATGAATTAATAATTTATTCGTTATTACTTAACTTTGCTCGTACAAAAAAGTTTTTCGAAGCTTTTTTTTCATGTAAAATTGTCTTAGCTCTTTTTTAGTCGTGGTATTTATTTTTTCAAAAGATAAAAAATAAGCAAGATATGACGAGGTATTTAAAAAAACACGTTTTTTTTCTACTAACAGCAAAAAATTTGCAAAATCAATCAAATTTAGGGTTAGATATTATGTACTTTTACATAATTCTACAAAGTTGGATAAAAACATCTGTCCTCATTCATTTTTTTATAAAAATTTATTTTTACCGTTATTTTCATGCGTTTCCGAAATATACTAATATTTATTTCTAAAACTCATTGAAAAATTAAAGTTTTTGAAAATCCCTTTCTTTCGGCTTAAAGTACATGTTTTACCTTACATGTAACAATTAAAATATTTTTATATTTGAATAAACTGTGTAACGATCGATGTTTTGAGTGTTAGCCAAGTACCAAAAACACGCTTTTCTAAACAAATGTAAAATAAACAAATAAGATAAAGACATCCCTTACGGATCGAGTAAGTAGAAAGCTCAAGAACAGAAAATTGAAGTTTTCAACTTTTGCTATTTGTTTATTGTTATAAGCGTTTTAACGACTTTGAAATTTTGGTAATAAATCCGGATTAACGAGCAATCAGAAATTAAAAATTTGTAGCCTCGATCTAATCAATCCGTACTTTTTGAATTTTTTAGTTATCTTTAATAGGAAGTTTATTTATTGCGCGGCCTCGAGTTACGTTACCTGTGTATGATAGTTACAACGCGATTTTGATGTTTATTGTAAAATTCGCTACCGCCCTTAGTTATGCTCGTAGAAAATAGTACCCGAGAAGTATTTCATGCGAAATTTCCTCAGCTATCTATCGGTGTTTTTTATTTTTACATGCGATAAAATTAAAGCCGCTATCGGCGCAAAACTAAATATTTTTCTTTAATTTGTTAACAGATTAAATAGTTAATCGCTCATGTCCGCTAGGGCACAGATTTATTCTACGTATTTTTCAGAACCGAAAGGAATTAATTTAGTATTAAATAGAGAATTAAAAGTAAAATGCTAAAAATGGCGGTCAAGTGATGGTATCAATTAAAAACTTTTTCAATAACCTGAATTTTTAACGCTAAACACTAAATTTCAGTACGATGCCTGTTAAATGAATTATCTGATAATATATTCCTTTTAAAGCTTTCCAAAAATGTATAAAAACTAAAAATCATCTACTTAATAATTTACGCAGTTTTTTAATTTATAATCAAAGGAAATTTCATCCTAGCATTTTTAAAAAGTATAAAAAAAT
This sequence comes from Lycorma delicatula, assembly GCF_047948215.1. NCBI lineage: Eukaryota > Metazoa > Arthropoda > Insecta > Hemiptera > Fulgoridae > Lycorma > Lycorma delicatula. Next base: position 6,754,758 of record NC_134462.1, read on the forward strand.
TAACAAACCGTTTAATAAATACTTTTAAATACCGACTGTAGGCGATAATAAATAAGTTTTTTACAGTATACCTTCGATAACTTAAAAATTGATTCTGAGTCATTGTTCTCGAGATACGATTAATCTGAGACATTTAAATTTCAAACTTAAAAGAATCGGGTAAAAAACAGTTCCCCATCCATAATTTTTCAATTGAAATTCACTGGCATAAATACTACTGCTGACCTCCGTGGCAGAGTGGATGCTGTCAGCCTTCATATGAAGGTACCGGGTTCAACAGCTCCAAATGATATCGGAATAAATGATTTCTTATAACGTTTTAACTTATAAATCGAAACCAAAATCTGTATTTATTTACAATTTCAAAGTAACGATCACCTCTAGCCTTAAATTTCAATTATTTCACAACGATTCCTTTAAATTTGCACGGATTCTCAAAAATTATCATAAGGTTAACGTAAAAAAATAAATTAAAATTTCAACATGAAGTGACCGCAATCCCTAATTTAAAACGTATCGAAATATTTGCAGTCCTGAAACTATCAGTATTAGTAGTACGGAAATGGTGGTACGGCGCCAAACAGTGACGTCATTCCAAGATGGCGGCTGTCCGCCATCTTGGAATCCAAGATGGCGACCGTCCGCCATCTTGGAAACGTCACTTCTGACGTCACTAATTCAAGATGGCGGTGGTCAGCCATCTTGGATTGTGACGTCATTGGCGCCGGTACCCCGTCAGTGTTGCCAACTTGATTTATTTTATGTCGATGTGAGTCAGTGTTACCAACTTGATTTATTTTTTGTTGACATGTTTATATATTGAAGAAATATTTCAAAGGTTGGTATCACTGTTGTTTGGCGGTCGATTTGAATTAAATAAATAATATTTAAAGTGAAAAAAAATCTGTCGGCTAGAGGATTCGAACCCGGTCATGACGGGACGCGACCGACTGACGCCTTAAACCAATCGGCTGCGGTGACTCCCTGATGTAATGAGTGAAAAATGTTCTACGTAAGCTGTGAATTTTAACGTAACATCAGTCTGTACACACACACACACACAATCATACATGCACACACACACGCGCACACACATACATATATACACACAAGTGAATATAGACGTACCTCGAGGATGATCCTGGTCGTCCAGGCGATGGCGTCGGGAGGCGTTACAGGTTCTCGTCGTAGATCGTGCACCGGGAGGCGGTGGCGGTAATGTCTGCTACGACACACACACACAAACACACACGCACACACACACGCGCACACACATACATATACACACAAGTGAATATAGACGTACCTCGAGGATGATCCTGGTCGTCCAGGCGATGGCGTCGGGAGGCGTTACCGCGACGGAGAGAGGTTCTCGTCGTGGATCGTGCACCGGGAGGCGGTGGCGGCGATGTCTGCTGCAACACACAAACACACACACACACACACGCGCGCACACACATACATATACACACAAGTGAATATAGACGTACCTCGAGGATGATCCTGGTCGTCCAGGCGATGGCGTCGGGAGGCGTTACCGCGACGGAGAGAGGTTCTCGTCGTGGATCGTGCACCGGGAGGCGGTGGCGGCGGTGTCTGCTGCGCGTGTGTTTGCGTGCGTGCGTCAGCGGAGCGACGCAGACGTGTTTACCGTGCGAGATGCGGCGCTCGACTGAAGAATTGTGGGACCGACGTGGTCTGAAGTTGTCCGATTGACCAATCGCAGCGTTGGAATTCGAATCGGCGCATGCGCACTAGCCGTTAGTGCGTACGTGCGAACTCGAACGTCGTCTCTAATAAGAGCGGAAGCGATAAAGAAATTTTTTTTTTTTTTTTTTATTATTATCGGGTCACTAATACAAAAGTGACTTGAGTTGTTGTAACCGGTTAAATTCGGTTGCGTGTATATAAGTGAAAAAATTTGTGTGATTTCATCATTCGCAATCTGTTATTGAAAGTGAATACATCGATCGGAGAGAGATCATTACATTTTCATCTTAATTAGCAAGGTAAGTTTTACTTTAATTAAATAAAAAAAATAAATACTAATGGAACAGTATGGTATTATCAAATAACTTTCAATCAAATCAAATCAAATAAATTATTTAATTAAATCTAAAAAAATAAATACGATAAAAACATACTTTATAAATTTTAAAAAAATACTTTTAAACAATTAAAATAAATACAATTAAAAAATACTTTATACAATTAAAATAAATACAATAAAAAATACTTTTAAACAAATAAAATAAATGATATATATAATGAAAAAAATGTCTTCTTCTGTTATTCACTGAAACACACAAAAAAAAAACAATGTTACGATATATGTTATTTTAATTTGTTTCAGATATTACAAAAAAAATTGAAATGGTATCACCGGTAGTTATCCATGCAATAAATAACAACGTCATCCGTCTTCGATGGGACCTGTCTGACTCTGAGGAGTTGTATCTCCTTTCAACCCTTCTACGGTATCAGAAGAACATCCTGAACTGTTTGAAGGAAGAAGGCAGACGCTTTGATGGCAACATAAAATGGTAATTAAAAAAACGTTAATATTTTTTTGTAAATGTACTGTTTTTTTTTTGTGTTTTTTTAAAGTAGTCAATATGTACTAAAATTATTCTGTTTCTACAGGTACGTTGCAGCAAATGTTGAATTGATGAAGCGGACACAACTCGAAGACGGAGTAGAAACAACATTCACAAATTTGTACTTGCATGGAAAAACTAGAACGGTGATAAATTTGGACGATAACACCGACGTTGTTGAAGAATCATGGATAGAATCAGTGGAGAAAATTATAGAGACACTGACCAAATTCATCAACAACGGCAGCGGATGGGTAATGAATAAAATAATATATATTGATTTAAATATTATCCGTTACCGTCCGTTATATGGCGCCTCTAGTTCATTTATAAAAACACCACAAAAACTTGTAAAAAGAGAGGCAATAATTAATGTAAAAAATCCGCATGATGAAAAATGTTTCCTATGGTCCGTACTAGCATACCTGCATGACCAACCAGGACGTCACTATCGTCAGAGTTGGTATGCACGCTTTGAACATGAAATTAACATGACCGGGATATCATACCCAGTAAAGGTAAAAGACATTGATCGCTTCGAGGTGTTGAATCCCACAATAAGCATCAATGTCTACGGCTATGAAGAAGATAACGATCGTGTGTACCCGGTGCGTGTTACCGCGATCGTACCCACTGCATACACCTATTGCTGCTTGCAGGGGAGACGAGAGATAAATTTCACTACTGCCTTATAAATACCAAACCAGGTAAAAATGGGCTATCTCGTCTCCTTTCAGGTCTTACAAAACATGGCGGTAGCAGCCAATATTGCCCTTACTGTTTGCACCGTTTCAGTTCATCAGACCCACATGTCGCTACACAAAACCTAAACCAACATTTGATCGAGTGTAAGCGACACGGTGCACAAAGGATAAGAGTTCCCGATCCCGCTAAAGAAAAGGAATGCGTGATGAAGTTTAGGGACTACTCGTCCACACTACGCGTTCCGTATACGGTGTATGCAGACTTTGAATCATTTGTACATCCGATGGACACTGCCACCCCTAAACCCAACACTAGTTTTACCGATAAGGTAGCCCATCATCTTCCGTCCGGTTACGCCTATGTAATCGTCGACGAGGAAGGAGAGATTTGTGAAGGTCCTGTAGTCTACCGAGCGAGAACCGATGGTGAAAATATCGTTGAAAAGATGCTGGATGAATTGCTCGGTCACGCCGATAGATTGCACCAAATTATGATCACCGAAAAACCGATGGTGATGACTCCCGAAGACACTGAAACATTTCAAAGGGCTACCGAGTGTTTTCTTTGTCATTGTGAGTTGACCGATGACCGTGTACGTCATCACTCGCATACCACAGGACGGTTTCTCGGTGCATGTCATAACGAGTGCAATTTAAATTGTAAGCGCACCGAGCATATCCCAGTATTTTTTCATAACCTCCGCGGTTACGATAGCCATCATATAGTTCAAGCTTTGGGAAAATATAAGGACGATGTAAAAATAAACTGTATCGCCAACACGTCCGAGCGATTACAGTCACTGTCCGTCGGTCCGTTGAGGATCATGGACTCATTACAATTTCTTTCGTCGTCACTCGAAAAACTTGTGGAAAATCTAGTAAAAGATTGTCAGGACAAAGACACCGTATTTAAACGTCTCACAAACTGTTACCCGCTACCCGAGAAAAGAGATTGTTTAATCCGTAAAGGCGTTTACCCGTACGAGTACATGACCCATATAAACAAGTTTTTCGAAACCCAACTTCCACCGCAGATGGCATTTTACAGTACGCTAAGAAGAGAGAACATAACGGACGATGATTACGTCCACGCTCAACACGTGTGGGAAACGTTTGACTGCAATACGTTAGGCGATTACCACGATCTTTATCTTCTTAGCGACGTATTATTGTTGGCAGACGTCTTTGAAAATTTCCGAAGTACGTCTATGCAATATTACGGTTTGGACCCCTGTCACTTTTACTCCACCCCTCATTTCACGTGGAATGCCATGTTAAAATTTACCCAACAAAAATTGGAACTGTTGACCGACATAGATATGCATCTGTTTGTCGAAAAAGGTACACGAGGCGGTGTAGCCATGATTTCAACCAGACACGCCAAGGCGAACAATCCAAACATTCCAGATCAGTATGACCCATCCGAACCCACATCCTGGGTTCAATATTACGATTGCAACAACCTTTACGGAACAGCCATGGTTGAGCCCTTACCACACGCTAAATTTAGGTGGTTGAGTACTGAAGAGATTGACAATCTCGATATTAACAGCGTTGACGATCGTGGTGAAAAGGGCTACATCTTGGAAGTGGATCTTGAGTATCCACAAGAATTGCACGATCGTCACAAGGATTACCCTCTCGCACCAGAACGGTTAGTACCAACCGATGATATGTTGTCCCCCTATTTGAAGGACATAAAGAGATGTCCCGTAAAGAAATTAATGACAACATTGTACGACAAACAAAAATACGTTTTACATTACAGAAACCTAAAGTTGTATACTCGACTAGGACTGAAAATGAAAAACGTTCACAGAGTTCTGGAATTCTCCCAGTCGCCTTGGTTGAAACCGTACATCGACTTCAATACTGAAAAGCGTGCACAAGCACGAAACAGTTTTGAAAAGGACTTTTTTAAGTTGATGAACAACGCGGTGTACGGCAAGTCCTTGGAAAACGTACGAAACAGAATAGACTTCCAACTGGTTACTAACGAACGTAAATTGGATAAGGTGATTGCAAAACCGAGAGTTAAAGCTTGGTACATCTATAACAAGGATGTCGTTGGGGTAAGTCTGAAGAAAACGGAGATATTTCTCAATCGTCCGATCTACATTGGATTTACCGTATTGGACATTAGCAAAATGATCATGTACGAATTCCACTATGACTACATGGTAGAAAAGTACGGTCATAATATAAATCTTCTAATGACCGATACGGACAGTCTGATGTATCATATCGTGACCGATAACGTTTACGACGATATTCTTCACGATATCGATCGGTTCGATACTTCAGATTATCCTCGCGATCACGCATGTTTCAGTAATACCAATAAAAAACGACTTGGTAAATTCAAAGACGAAATGAATGGAAAAGCTATTCGTGAATTTGTCGGACTTCGTGCTAAGATGTATAGCATTCTCGAATTCGACAAGAAAGAGAAGAATGTAGCAAAGGGTATTCCTAGAGTATCCATTGCAAAGGATCTTAGACACGATCTGTACAAAAAAAGTCTTTTTAATGATTCCGTTACGTATACAAGCGCGTACGGAATCATAAGCACTTTGCACAATATATTTTCCATTAACAAGTCAAAGAAATCGCTTTCACCTTACGACGATAAACGTTACATATTAGAAAACAAAATTGACACTATTCCTTACGGTCATTATAGCATAAAAAAAAGAAAAGTACCCGCCAATGACAACACTTCCCGAAAGAGACCGAGAATCGAAAACGATGTCCTCATAGCCCATGGTCATGACTACATACAAAGAAGCCAGAGAACCGAAGACCACATAGACCACGATCATAACTATTTTTAATATTATTTTATCATGCGGATATATATTGCCTTTCTTTTTTTTTAAGTGAAAAAAATTATATGTAAAAAAAATAGGACAAAGTATATATATCTAATTACATAAATCACTTTTTTCAAAAAAATTTAAAATATGAAATAAAGTATATATCTAATAATATAAATGACTTTTTTTTCTTTTAAGTGAAAAAAAATTATTTGTAAAAAAATATGACAAATTATGTATCTAATTATATAAATCACTTTTTTCAAAAAAATTTAATGTAAAACAATATGAAATAAAGTATATATCTAATAATATAAATGACTTTTTTTTTTATTTTAAGTGAAAAAAAATTATTTGTAAAAAAATATGACAAATTATATAAATCACCTTTTCCCAAAAAAAATTTAATGTAAAAAAATTATAATTACTTACATCAATTACTGCCGTCGTCTCCCTCTCTAATCCGATGGTATCCACACATATCCCGTCGACAGACGGGACAATTCCTGCTATATCTCGCTAATTTCCTCACACAGTCTTCACAGTATCGATGACCGCAACCCGACAACTCAACAGTAACCGATTCTGTTAAACAGATCGGACATCTGTCGGTTGTCGGGTTACCATCATCGCCCTCGTCCGACTGGCTTGGATTAGCGTTGACGACCTGTTGCAGAACTCTGTTTAGAGTACTACAATGAGGTCGTCGTGGTGTTGAACTACTATCCACGTCTGTGATCACGGGACGACGACATACCCGAATACGTCGACGACGACATTGATGACCACGTTGAACACGGTGATTGGCACTATGTTCAATGTTATCACCTTCAACTTCGACAATTTCCTGAATAATGTGTAATTCATTATCAGGTAATTGCGATGACGGTGATTGGTCATCATTGTTGTCATCGTTGTCGGTGTGTGGATTGAAATCCGTCGCGGACCCATCGGATTCTGCAACCTCTTGTTGATGATGCTGAGATGGTGATGACGGTGGAGGCGGTCCATCAAAACGAGCGGCTAATAGCATTGCCCGTCTTCTTGCCCACAATATAGCGTTTGACAAATCAGTCGCCGCGTGTTCGATCTCCGAGTGGTCATATACATTTCTTACTATTCGGTCTTTAATGACAAGCAGATCTTGAAATGCGCTCATCAACTCATCAATCTCGTGCTGTACCGTATAATAACTCATTGTGAACACACTCTCAATATGTAATGATGACATGTAAAATGTTGAAGTCAGAATGATACTTATATATATACAAAAAGAAATATTAAGTAAACTGCAATCTTATCAATTTAGTTTATGTACTGTTTTTAATTGCAGTGTCAGCGATAACAAGTACGCGGTTACCAATTAATTTTATACAAAAAAAAGAAATAATAAGTAAACTGCAATCTTATCAATTTAGTTTATGTACTGTTTTTAATTTTATTAAAATACAATTTTAACTGCAGTGTAAGCGATAACAACTATGCGGTTTTGATAAAACTTCTTATAACAAATAAATATAATTATTAAATAAATTAAATTTTATTTAACTTATCAGCGGAAGTTGCATTCAGATAAAAAAATAATTGGAAAATAAAATAAATTGCATACGATAATTTAATCGCGGTTATAAAGTCAACTCTTTGTATAAATTTTATTTTCGGAACTTGCATTCAGATAAAAAATAATTGGAAAATAAAACAAGATAATTTTTTAAGAGATAAAAAATATTATTTGAAACTTTATTCATTCTTGCGTTAACACTCAATCATAATGGATCGTTCTTTTTATGATAGAGTCCATACATTTTATAGGGTTACTAGAAACGGTAACAAAAAGATTTATACGCCGTTATGGCCACATATGGACAATCCGTTTCTTTCCCCCCTGATCCTAGCTATGCATGGATTCAGGTACGAAGGTATCGACGATCTGGTCAGATGTGACTATTGTCGTATACGTTTGTTTAAATGGGAAGAGACAGACAATCCGTATGTGGAACATATACAGCGTATGCCATCTTGTCCGTTTTTTCGGTAACCGTTTAAAATGTAAAACGACACTTTATGCAAAACGGTCCTTTTCAGGACCACCCTAAACCCCCCGAATCGATCACACATTAAATCTTTAACCGATCTGAACATATGTGCAGATCGATTAATGATTTATCATTGTTATCGATACGGCCGGTGCCAAGGCCGGGATATAAGAGTGGTGAGGCGGGTAAAAAAAAAATAAAGATCCTTTTTTTTTCTTCCTATTCCTATCCAAACATACACACACGAAATACAGTCAGTACAACAATGAACGTCAAGGCGTCAATAGCTAAAGAGCTCCATCGACAGGCGCGTCGAAACTACCCCACAAGACGCGTTGAACTTAAAGGTATTTCAGACCTATATCAAGCTGACCTTGTTGAGATGATACCGTATGCTAAATCGAACAAAGGTTACCGTTACATACTGACGATGATAAATTGTTTTTCTAAACTAGCATTTGCCGTACCGGTTAAAACCAAAACCGGTACGGAGATCGCTAAAGCCCTCAAACCCATATTGGATAAACACAAGATGCGACATTTTCAAACCGATTTGGGTAAAGAGTTCTACAATCCGACGGTTAAACGACTATTACAGTCGTACAATATAAATCACTATTCCACACATTCGGATAAAAAAGCGTCGATAGTCGAACGGTTTAATCGAACACTGAAAACGATGATGTGGAGAAAGTTTACCGAACAAGGAACCTACAAGTGGTTAGAATTACTACCGAAACTTATTGCAAAATACAACAACACTAGTCATCGTACTATCGGAATGAAACCGAAAGATGTAAATAAGCGAAACCAAGCCGCTGTTTTACAGCGGTTAAATACGGTACTCTATCGAAAACCTACTTTACCGAAATACAATGTCGGTGATCGAGTGCGTATAAGCAAATTTAAAAAGACATTCGCCAAAGGCTATCTACCGAATTGGACGAATGAAATATTTATCGTACATAAGGTACATGATAATACGCGTCCGTGTACTTACACGTTGATCGATGTTCACGGTGAGGTGGTGAGCGGTAAATTTTACGCTGAAGAGCTCACTAAAACTAACGTTACAAATAATGTGTATTTAGTCGAGAAAGTCTTACGAAGAAAAGGCGATAGGCTATTTGTAAAGTGGCAAGGGTTCGATGGAAAACACAACAGTTGGATACATAAGGCGGATTTGGTGTAGTGAATCGATCAGTCATAAACATGAAGTTGGAACGTCAACAGGTCGGTAATATTACGCTAGAAAACTTCGACGATTATACAGGTGCCGGGTGTGGAGAGGGGAAAAGGTCTCGTCATGGACCTCTTCTACCGAATACAATCAGATGTATTATCTGCGGACCGTCTAATTGCGGAAAAACAAATGTCCTATTCAACTTGCTGTTCTCACCGGACGGTTTACGATTCAGAAATATTTACGTGTTTTCTAAATCGCTGTACCAACCGAAATATAAGTTTCTAGAACAAGTCATGACTGGTGTCCCGGAGATCGGCTTTTTTGCATACTCAGAAAACGATCATGTGATGGCACCCGACGAAGCGGAACCGAACTCGATAATGATTTTTGACGATGTAGCTTGCGAAAAGCAACATAATATTCGCAAGTACTTTGCGATGGGGCGACACAACAACATCGATAGCTTTTATTTGACTCAGACATATTCAAGTGCCGGGAAGCACCTTGTACGAGACAACGCAAATCTCCTTCTTATATTCAAACAAGACGATCTCAACTTACGTCACATATATCAAGATCACGTAAATACCGATATGAAGTTCGATCAGTTTAAAAGTCTGTGTGGTGTTGCATGGAGAAAACCTCATGGATTTTTGGTTGTGGATAAGGAGAGCGATATCGATGCTGGACGATATAGAGTAGGCTTCGATGTTTTTGTAAAAGAGATCAGTTGATAGTCGGTAACAATGGCAAGCATACACACCTATGAGGACGGAACACCGTACGCTAACGCCATACGTTTTAGACAAAAACCGCAAAACAACTTGTGTTCCAAATATTTTAGCGACCGTCAGAAGTTTTGCGGTAACTACGTGTGTCGTAAAGTGAACTACTGTGAAAATAAAGACCGACGATGCTGGCGACATGTAAAAAGAATGAATCGTGACTATCCGTTGGTCGTTCTGTTGATGATTACTAGCGAAGGTAAGATTTTCAATAAGCGTATATGGTTAAAATTTTTAGAAGAATGTGACAAATACGAGATGCCAATCGAACTGGTGATATACGATAAAAACATGTTCAACACCACAATTCGACACGGATGGAACTTTATTTCAAGATTTAGACCCTCTCCACTCGTATACAAAAAACCTTTATTGGAACTTCGAAACCGACATGCATCTATGGACTACACAAACGTTTACATGCACATGTTGGAATACGGTAGTCGTCTAGAAGGAGCGAGATGCTGTATAGTGATCACGGAACGAACTATTCCGATCAGGTCGCCAAAAACGTTGTACCGCTTAGCGTTATCATACGGTAGAAAATGTTTTGTGGACACGGCTTACGGAGTACAATTTACCGACGACGTACCGGAAACATTACCGATAAGACGAGGAGGATTACCGTTCGACATCGTGAACAACAGGGCGCAGGCGCTCTTTTCCGGTGAATTTCTAAACGAAGCGATACCTACTTTGCGACTATACGCCAATGTGTTCGGATTGAGGTACAACGAACGACGCGAACTGTTTGAAGTCCAAAACGAAGATCTGTTGCGAAAATGGTGTGAATATGCAGGAGCGAAACCAGACGAATTTTGGCTGTTCAATAGCTATCTGTTGCATTTACATTCGGAAGGTGATCGTCATCCGATCAGACGACTTTCCACACGGTACCTGACAAAGGTCCCACAACGCGATCACTCAACAGTTGTGGATATCCCAATGTGGGTTGGAAATGTAAAGAGAGCTGTTGTCTTTAAAGACACAAGCACGAAACTCATGATACCGTCTATCGATCAGGGTGTAACGCAATATTACCGCGAATTGTGCAATACCATTCGTCGTCCGACAAGAATGAATGTTTCGTTAATCGATATTATACGCTTTTTACGCAGTACCAAAAAACATGCAGTGTTCTTTAGATCGGTGGAACTAGGATGGTGATGTGTCGACTGGTTTCCGATCATTCGTAACCACGATGTCGAACAAGAACGAGGTCGATATGTCATCGTCGTCGACGTCTGCGAAGTTGGTAATGGAAATCGATAGAATACGAGATTCGATTAAACGAAAACATCGCGCTATTACGCAAGGAATAACAGAATCGGAACAAGTTATTGAAAAACAATTTAAACCTATTGTCGAACCGCTCCGAGAACTTAATCAATCGTTTAAACAAAAGTCCGATGTTAAAAAAGAACAAGAAGAGAATGCAAATGGAGTGGTTGAAAAAAAGGAGGAGGTGGTGGAAGAGACACCGACGGTTATGAGAAGACTCTTTAAAACACCGACGTCGGAAAAACAATTCGTGAAACCTGTAGACCCGTCGACGCCGAAAACGATGGGTTTTCGTGCAAAACATTTCTTGAACCTTACCGTAACAGATAAAGGTAAAAAAATAGACAACGTCTACGGTGTTAAAAACATTGACGATCAATGGATGATCGGAACAAAACCACTCCAGTTCAAAGGAAATAAAATAGTTATCGACAACAAGACGTATAGCGGTTCCAAAGGTTTATATGAATTGATTTTTTTGAATGAGCCTGTAGATTACACAAACAAAGATTTAAATAACTATAAGAAAATATTAGAAACTACTGAGGCGCATAAAAGTCAAAACACCGGTCGCATAATTTCCAGTCGGTCGTTAAAGTACAAGAATATTATCAAAAGACTGTTTCCTCGTACACATCTTTCGTCGGAAAGCGGTCATGACGACGAAGAAAGTCCAATAACCGGATCGGGTCTGTTGATGAGAGCGAAGAAAACGGTTAGACCGGATTACGTTTACTGGGACGATCCGAACGAACTGTGCGATAGACTGCGACTTTTATTGGCTTCGAAACGTGCGGGTCATACCGGTCATAATAACGAAATAGTCTCGATCGTAGAAGAACTACAAGAAGGCGGATACATAAAGGAGGGTAGTACAGGGAACTTTTTATTTTAAACAGTCTGAAGATGAGTATCGACAAGTTCGGTCGTTCACGGGTTGGAAGCGCAACCACCCAACCACCACCAACTCGGATTGTCGAAACGTTTGACAAAACCGCCGATGGAGATTTCGATATCAAGAAAAGACGTTTGTGCAACGTTGGACCGCCTGTTGAAGATGATGATGGTGCAACAATCGGTCACGTTAAGAAAATGTTCGTAAAGCAAAGCGAGTTGAATAATAAATACTTACCCACGGTTTCAGCGATGGACAACAACGCACTCTCCTTTTCAAAGAGGCGATTGTGCGATATCGCCGATCCAATTGTAAAAACAGACGCCGTAACTGTCGACTATTTACGGAAAAACCTTTTCGGTAAAAATGAGACAATTAACGCGAGAGGTTGCGTTATCGCAAATGCTGGTGCACCAATTAATAGCACGGATCTCACTACAAAGTCGTACGTAGACAAAGTGACAAATGGGATTTTTACGAGTAAAGACGGTGTTGTGGATATCCAAAAAAGTGTTATAACAAACGCCAAGTCACCTGTTGAGTTGACTGACCTCGCGACTAAAGGATATGTCGATCTAATGAGGGGTCAATTGAAGAAAAAGATAGTGGAAGAGTACGTAATGCATAGTGATCTAAATAGTGTATTCTTAGCGAAGGTTTTTAAAGATGATGACAACGCAATCAATTATCAAAACAAGCGAATATGTAGAGTCGGTGATCCTGTCGAAAAGACGGACGTCGCAACAAAGTCCTACGTAGACGATATGGAATTACATATACAAAAATTGCTTACTGCGACTAAGGGATATATCGATGACACATTATTTAGGTTCTACAAGTTTCTATTAAACATTAATGACAACGCTAACAGAAACTTAAATCAACAAACGCTTATGAGTGTACTATCCGCTGACAATCATCACCAAAGCGATTCTGCAAACACAATTCTAAGCAGTAAAGATACAATGGAGAACGAGGATGTGACAAAAAATATGGTGCGTCCACCGATCACTGATAAGACATTGAAGAATGAGGATGTGACATTGAAGAATGACGATGTTAATGAAAATATGATACGTCCCCCGGTCTCGGATGATGTGAATAAAAATATGGTACGATTGCCGAACACGGATCCAATGTAAGATGGTGGAATGTAGTTAACAAGCTCATTGTCAGTCCGACATGGCAAGAGTGAGGAGGTCAAAACGTTCTTCTCCTGTTCGAAAGGGTAAGGTGAGAAGATCTAAACGAATAGCCAGTCTTAAACGAGGCGGTGGACTGTTAACAACTCTAACAGCAGGAGCTGCAGGTGCGTTGGGATCTTATATTGGCGATAAAGCATTAAAAGGCGTCAAAAAGGTTGTGGGTAAGGTTGTAAATAAAGGGATCGATTTACTACCGATAGAGTTACATATTCCAGGATATCAGTACTGCGGACCGGGAACGAATTTAAAAAGACGATTAAAGAGAGGCGATCCCGGTGTAAACAAGTTGGACGCCGCTTGTAAAGAACACGATATCGCATACGCAACGTACAGCGATAACGAAAGAAGAGCGGCAGCAGATCGTAAATTAGCCGATAGCGCTTGGGAAAGAGTTAAAGCTAAGGATTCAAGTATCGCGGAAAAAGCTACGGCATTGGCGGTTACAAACGCGATGAAATTAAAAGCAAAGTTCGGCGGTGGAAGAGTACGAAGACGAAGAAGACGATCAAAAAGGAATAATATAAAACGCCTTGTCGAAATGATGAAACAAAAAGCGGGCGCTGCAGGGCAGGGATTATACCTTAAGCCCTACCCTTTGACCGGATCGGGGATGGGCGGTAAAAAAAATCGTCGTCACCGTCGTCGTCGTCGTCGTCGTTGTCTCCAATAAAGGGAATACCAGTGCGACCGCTATCGAACATAGAACTAATGTGGTACGCGAGAAGACTAAATATAGCAGATTTTAGAGGAGTCTTCATGTTGGACGCATTACCCACACAACCGAAGACTAACGAAACTGCGATTGTTAATCTTGACCGCAGTACCGGTCATGGAACACACTGGGTATGTTATAGAAAACGTGGACGGATGGTGGACTATTTCGATAGTTTCGGTAATTTGCGTCCACCTAACGAATTGATGCGTTATTTTCCACTCGATTCGATTATAAATTTCAATTATAACGCCAGACAGAATATAAACACGGTTATCTGCGGTCATTTATGTCTTGAATTTCTCAGTCGTGATTCGTCAGTCTACAGGTAAACATGTTCTGCATAAGTGGAAATACGTCGTTCTTACACGCTACATTCTTTCCGTCATTGGATTTGTCTGATGGCGAATGGGAATTGGCGTTGATAAACTTAACCACATACAACTCGATTCCAAATGTCGAAGAGGGAATCAACAACACATTTACTGTTGTACCAAAGAAACCTCAAAAACCGATTAAGCTAACACTAGCGACCGGATCGTACGAAGTGGATGATATCGCCAAACGCTTGAGCGATGAACTCAAAGACAAAAGCAAAATAGATTTACTTATGCGTCCGAATAACAACACGTTAAAATGCGAACTTAAATGCAGTGCCGCGATCGATTTGACATCAACGGATAGTTTGGCACCGTTGTTGGGGTTCGAGAAAACTAATTTGACGGCGAATATATGGCACGAGTCATCGAAGCCAGTCGCCATTAACAACGTGAACACCGTACGGGTCGAATGCAACCTTATACGAGGCTCTTATACGAACGGATCAGAGGGACACGTGTTGCACGAATTCACGCTAAGCGTACCGCCTGGTTTCAAAATAATCGAATCGCCGAAGAATATAATCTATCTACCGGTGAATACGAAGAGCTTAGACGAGATCGCCATAAAGTTTACCGATCAAGACGGAAAACCGATAAACTTTCGCGGTGAAACCGTTACGGTGAGATTGCATTTACAAAGGAAAACGAAGTAAAACGAAAGCCGATAAATGGGGTTAATATACAATAGCGCTGGTACTAGTAGCGAAACGTCACGCCAACCGATCAGTCTACGTGCAAACACCAAAGCGTTAACATCGCGTAACGTGTTGTTTCTTCGAAAACTTGGTTTTACAGTTTTGGTGAATCGTAATGGCAGCGATAGGAGCGAATATGTTGGACGTCGGTGAAAGTGTTTCGTTCGACAACACGATCACACAGTACGAATATCATACCCATCTACCGTACGCTTCGTCGACTTACAACAACAACGATGAAATCCGGATTCCGATACACCAACAAGATGTGTACACGTTACCGCATAAAAGCTATTTGATGGTCGAAGGTGCGTTAACTACTAAAGCAGGCGATAAAAAGGCAACGGAATCGACTTTAACAAACAACGCGATACCGTTTCTCTTCGAGGAGATACGATACGAGATAAACGGCGCGGAAATGTGTCGCGTACAAAAGTTAGGAATAACGACAACGATAAAGAATATTCTTTCCTTGCGTAAAAGCGAAGAAAATATTTTGGAAAACTTCGGGTGGAAGTTCAAAGCTACGGATAAGTTCGATTTAGATGAAACCACTGGAAGATTTTGTTTCTACGTTCCGCTGCGTATGCTGATGGGTTTCGCCGAAGATTACAAACACATAATATTGAACGTCAAACAAGAATTGGTCTTGCTTAGATCTTCCAGCGATGTGAACGCATTAGTGTCTTCCAAAGAGGCACCTGATTCCAAGTTGAAAGTGACTAAGATAGCGTGGAAAATTCCGTATGTTCACGTTGCCGATACGATGCGATTGCAATTGTTGAAGGTCGTAGAACGAGATAGACCGTTAGCGATTGCTTTTCGTACATGGCAGATCCACGAATATCCGGCTCTACCACAAACAAACATACATTCATGGACGGTAAAAACATGTGCGCAAACGGAGAAACCGAGATACGTGATATTCGGTTTACAGACGGACAGAAAGGATAAAGCTACAAAATCATTGACGCTCTTCGATATGTGCGAGTTGGTAAACGTTCGTCTGTATTTGAATTCGCAGTACTATCCGTACGACAATCTACAGGGAGATGTGAATATGATGTATGAAATGTTCGCCAGCTTTCGGTCCGCCTATTATAACAAACCGGAGGACGAATGTCCCGCTTACAGTTTGGCGGATTTCAAGGCCAGTGTACCGTTAATTGTTATCGACTGTTCCCGTCAGAACGAATCGCTTAAAACGGGAACAGTAGATGTACGTATCGATTTCGATACCAAAAACAATATACCAGCCAATACGACTGCCTACTGTCTCATTATACATGATAGCATCGTCACATACACTCCGCTCACTGGAATAGTGAAAAAACTTATGTAATGCGGGAGGTATTTGAGATCGATCAATTAGGTGGTGGACGGGAAGAGGAACGTAAAAAGCAAATATTGTCAACGTGGCGACAGTTTACGAAATGGCTGATAACATTTAGTGTATTTAAAACGGGTATTGCAGTTGGAATAATCGTAACACTGTTACTGGGCGACTTTTCGCATGAATCTTGTACAACGATGAAACCGATACGGTGTAGAGTGACTTTTTCTGCACAATCGCCGGTTAACATACCGTTAGTATGGTGTAATTCATCGTCTGTGGAGGTTTTGTCCATTTTTTACAACGCTACAGTATCACCATCATCTTCAAAAAACGTGCCTGCTGGCGTAGTTAGCAACAACACTACATCGTCACCTTCAGAAAAAGCAATAGTGTTACCAAAGGTAAACATCGACAAAACCGCATTGAAAAGGAAAACCATAGTGAATGTAAAATCATCATTACCTTCAGCGAAGACAACAGTGTTACCAAAGGTAAACGCTACCAATATCTCATAACCTAACATAACGTTACATGCACATGATGATGCTGACCATGATGGTCCTCTAAACGAGGAAGAAGAAGAACAGGTGGAGGGGGTAACCCCCACCACTTCTACTTTGAAAGTATAAAAAGGCTTAATCCGACTGCGTACACAAATCAGTAGTTGTTGAGCATCCGTCATGGAAGGAAGTGGTGTTTATTCGCCAGACGACGTTCAATCGTTTCTATTCATGAACGATTCTTTGCATAACATCGATCGCCATCCTGAAGTTACGAAACCGACTGAGAAGGAGGTTAAATCGAAACCAACGAAGATCCGCAAAAGGAGAAATCCGCGTAAAAAATCTTATGATAAACCTTCTTCAGTTGAACACACGATCACAAAGACCAAGACCGATAAGAAGCAGAAGAAGAAGAAGGACAAAAAGAAGGCGGATAAGGGGAACGAAGGGATATCCCCCACCAACATTGTGATTTCATAGACATCGTCGGTGGTTACATATCGCCATCCTCATACACGGATGAGCGATCGTCATGGAAGGAGTTATCGAGTATCACGGCTTTCTCGGCAAACGAGGTGAGTTTATAGTTAAAGAACTTGCTGTTGTCGGTGATGGAAACTATATGATTCTTCACTTTCGATCACCGTACCCAAAGTCTGAGTTGACATCTAAATACAAACGGATGGCCGGATGGTTGGAGAGGAATTTTCACAAAATCGATTGGAATTACGGCGAAGTCGTTTACAACGACGATATCATGAAGGCGTTATGTTCGCAGTTTGCCACAATACACACCAAAGGGCTGGAGAAAGTGGAATTTTTGCGACGGTTTCATAACGATGTTCGTCAGATACCGGACGGCGCACCGAAACCGAATTCAAATTATATCGTAAATTGTCCGTACCACACGCACAAGGAGAGTGGAAAATGTGCGTTACAAACCGGTTGTTTCTACATGGAGTGGTTGAAGATGTGTAAAAAGCCGTTGGATCTGGTGAGAGAAGCCGATCGATTGCGATCGTTTGCGAACACAAACGCGGAAAACAAAGAGGAATTGGCAAAAAACGGTTATTACTATTCCTTCAACGAATTGTGTGTAAAATGTTGTTGGTGTAACGAAAGGATGGATGTGCATCACCACTCAACTCGTTGTCAAAACTGCATCAAGGAAAACGTACCGCTTTCGTTTGAACATGTTGTTCCACGTCGAGTACCGCTGTAGAGCTCATTCTGCTGCAAGATGTTGATGAATCAACATCTTTGGTTAGAGATCTCAATTATAGTTATTGCCTTCCATCTTGGTTTTATGCCTGGAATATTATTTATGCTTGCACTGAATCACTTGCAAACATTTACAAAAAAAATAAAAAATAAAAAAAAATAAAAAAAATATAAAAAAAGATTCGAGTGTTTTACAGTAGGCCTATTGGGGAGAGATTTCACTCATGTAAAAAAAAAATCTCAACGCGCCACGGTTGCTACCTCGTGGGTGGTGTGGAAACGTAACCGTTTTTTTTTAAATTTAAAATAACAAGCGGGAAATAACAGGAAGTACAGTCCATAACAGTCGCACTGATAAGGTATATATATTTGTCGCTCTGCTCACTACATCATTCATTTCACAACACAGCTGCACATCAGACGAACATGGGTGAGAGAACATCGACATCATTCGAAGTTGCTAAAGCAAGAGTGGTTTCCAGTATTAGAAATTTGGTGCGCAGTATCTCAAGTGTGAAGGGTGCAGATGTACTGTTTTTAGAATCGCTTAGTGAGGTATTAAGAAATGTGAAATGTGCAGTAGAACGAGGTGTTATACGAGATGAAGATTTGACCAGTACACTGCGATGTAAAATATGTCTGATTGCACGTGTAGGAGCAACGATACTACCGTGCGGTCACACATTCTGCATAGATTGTGTACGCTATTTAATACAACACAACCTTCCATGTGGGATGTGTAGACAAGCGGTGACTGGCTATATAAAAATCTATTTCAATTAGTCACCTCTCCGTCTTTCCCAAACTGTCCTTTTCAGGACAACAACAACAACACATTACATAAACAACACAAAATTACACGCGTAGACAAAACAAAAAACACTTTAAACCCCCATACAATAAATTGTAACTAATTATTGTTTTTTAATTTAGAAAAAACTATATTTATTTACATTTATTGAATGTAGTGGTTCCAAGGCCCGTGACACGATATGATATTGGATTTATCCACTATCAATTGTGTTACAAATGGTGAGGAGAGTGTTTTATAGTAAACCTATTGCATTTTTTCTCCATAAAAGTCCTTCCGATGTGTAATTCCATCCGCAGTTTAGCGATGGACGTTGACATAGCCGCATCGGTGTGGACGATTAGATTTTTTCCGAATCGCCGCGTAAGAACGTTGCGTCATCTTATGAAACTTACAATTGCTGCGTTTCCTCACGCAACAAGAATTACCGCAGACATACACCGTTTCAATACGATTAGAGTGGTTTTCAATTACGACGCCACTTACGCTGAACTTCACGACGGTTTACAAGAATATTTAGACAGTTTAAAAATAGATACTGTAGACGGCTTGTGTAGACATTATATTAATTATAGTGACGACTCGATATAGTAGCGATGAAAACGTTTAGCGATTCGGTAAACGAATTGAGGTTTATTGCATCGTATATTTGCAAATATTGTTTTATGATGCTTACCACCTACTACGATGTTAATGATGAAATACATGCTTTCGATTGTAAGAAATTCGACTATTGCGGTCGTGGTCTACCAGAATACTTATGTTCGTGCGAACTGATTATTGAAAACGTGAAAAAAATGCACGCTATGGTACGTGCAAATAAATACGAAGTGTTATGGGAAAGTCCGTTCGCCTGTACAGTTATCGATAGTAACGAACTCTATCGGTTGTTTTTCAAAATTGTCGTGGAAATAGGGGGTAAGAAGGTAAATCACAATTGCAATTGCCATTCGAGTTTGAGCACTGCGAATGTTAAGATGGACGCCGTAGCATTTATTAACGTTTTCAACGATGAATATTGTTTTCTAAAGAAGATGCCGTTCAGGAGGTTGACCGATCTTGATATCGGTGTGAGCTACGTACTGTTGGAAATGAGAAAAATATTTACTCAATACGGCGAACTCCGTATTTGCGTAATATTGTACGACAGCGAATCGGATGAACCGGAAAGCTTTCAAACCTTATTACCAAAGACGTATACAAACAGATTTACCGACGATGAATTGAACGTTGTAAAAAATCATTCGATGAAATTAACTTATTATGGAAAGAAAAAACTCGCCAACGGTGACGTTGACGAGTTCAACGAGGATATAAAAATAAGTTTGTAAAATTTTGCACGAGTGTTTGTAGGCCTATTGGGGAGAGATATCACTCGCATAAAAAAAAAATCTCAACGCGCTGCAGTTGCTACCTCTTGGGTGGTGTGGAAACGCAACTCGAACAAATTTATTTTTTTTTGTGGTGGTGGTAAAGGTTTTTAAGAGACTTATAAAATTTCTCTCATCCTCTCACAACGCGAATGTACCTTTACTCGAGAGGCTTTAAATCAATTAAATTCTTAAATGTACATAATTATAATTTTGTGTAACAGTCTTTTTTGCTTTATTCTTTTTTTTCTTTATAGGTCTTCGGTATTGATTATTATTATTGTTTGTTAAAGTTTGTAAATACTGAAAAATCTCACCAATATTTGGATCGATATTTTCTTTATTATCGCACTCTATGTCGTACAATATAAATTGCTCGTCGGTAACAAGATCCATTGTGAATAGCGTTCAGTGAACGTGATAAAAGTAATTTTTATATGATACGACTGAACGCAAGTTATAGATAAGAAATTAAAATAAATACGATTCGTGGAATTATTTATCGTGTCGATAAGAACAAAAAAAAAATAATTGGCTTGTGGTATGGAAAGAAAAAAATTATTATCGCGTTGATAAGGAAAAAAATAATTGGCTCAACCGGATGTGGGTAGTAGATAAGAAATTAAAAATAGATACAATTCGTGGAATTATTTATCGTGACGATAAGAATAAAAAATTATTTATCGCTTCGATAAGAAAAAATAATTGGCTCGACCGGATGTGGTTAGTAGATAAGAAATTAAAATAAATGCAATTCGTGGAATTATTTATCGCTTTGATAAAAAAATTAAAATTAATATTATTCGTCGATTCTTGGAATACCGAATGCGGATGTTGATAAGCAGATTTGTGGGTATAAAAAGCCATTCGTAACCGTCCTAGTCTCATTCTAGAGCTAACGTTTGAAGAAATAACAACATTATAATGACTGACGGAAGAAACAATTTTATTCACAATTTGAATAAGCGTCTTGTTGCAACCAACCTAGAGACGAAGAGCGTTGGTGATCTTACGATTGGGAAACCGTACGAGGTTGTATGGTTAAGAAAGATTGCAACGCGGTATGGCAAAAGTATCGTGTGTCGTTTACGCGATGGTGAGGAAACCATGTTCAATGTATATTTGCCGAGAAGGTTTGCGGAAACGTTAAAAGAGGACGAATTTGAGACAATAACTGAAATGAAGCTGAAACTCGTCTTCAAAGGACGCATCGGAAAAGCCTTCGATGTGGTATTCGAGTAATACCAGGTAGCTATTCAAACTGTCCTTTTCAGGACAACAACACATTAAACAAACAACACAAAATTACACATACATACACAAAACAAAAAACACTTTAAACCCCCATCAATAAATTTGTAACTAATTATTGTTTTTTTAAACAAAAAAAAACGATATTTTTTTACATTTATTGAATGTAGTGGTTCCAAGGCCCGCGACATGATGTGGTAATAGATTTATCTACTATCGGATTATGTTGCAAATGGTGAGGAGAGTGTTTAAACAAAAACGATCTTAGTTCTTTGTTTTTAAAATTTCTCACGAGGGGCGTCTTAGTCGTCTGCTAACGACAATAAATTTATTCCTACTTCTGCATTTGGTGTGAACGGTTGAACATCGGGAAAATGAATATTTTATTGTGTGTACAGATTTTGTGTTACATTATAACTACTGTAGAGTGTCACCATTCGTTATTCTACGAAACGTATATGCAAACGTTAGCTTTTCGGTGTAAAGTACCGCAACAAAGATCCGTACCGGTAATGAGTCTTTCGAAAGATTTAAATTCTCAAAGATTTATTTTCAGACCGGTTTATGTTGTTCTACATCGTTGTGATATAGGTTCGGGTTGTTGTCAGAGTCCTGAATTCGTATGCCAACCAGATGTTGATGGTATCGAAAAGGTGATAGTCGAAATTAACATAACAGAACAGTTTATTAATAACACTTTGAAAATGTATCATAGAAAAATTGTAGCTTCAAATCATACAAAATGCACTTGCCAGGATATCACCATACCTATCAGATGAATTTTTTTCGAATTGTGGAGGGGAGGTTGTGACATTCTGATTCGTTGATAGCAGGGTGTGGTAGTTGTGGTGGTGGGGAGGAGCTTATAAATACAGTGTAACTGAGTGAAGCAGTTTATTCGTTGAGAAACGTTCGAGTTATAAACATGATTCAGTTTAGTGAAGAAGATGTACGCGTGCGCGTCGGTGACCAACAACTGACGACTATGTGTTTTAAATTAAAACACAGTTACGTATATATTGTCGATTTATCTGAACATCATTTTGATAAAAACGGTGATAACTTGACCATAAGAGTGGTTTTCAATGATGATGATTTCGGATATGGACGAAAATATTATTGCGAATTTGAATGCGGTGAACAAGCTATCGCACTTATTCACAGCAAAGAAGTACTGTTTTCTGGATTCTACGGTGACGACGGTAATGTAAAGGCGTTCAAATTAAATCGTTCGTCGAATATGAATTTGAATGCGTCCGTGTTAAAAAATCTCAATACGTCGCATCGAAAAAATAACGTACTCGCTGTAAACGTGTATGCCGCAAACGAAAGAAGAAGAGTAACAGCTAATGTAGCGACGGACGGAGGACTTTTCTTCAGAGGTCGTGATGAGGTAGATTGTTTCGCCGATGGTTGTGATGATGATGATACCCAACCGCTGTTGGTGGCGTACGACACAAATGAAAATTCAGAATTCGATTACGTTAAAACCAATCGATATATGAAAGGACGTCACATCGCTTCTCTTTATTTTATTTTATACAAGAATACGAAACGCAAAGAAGAGGATAAAGAAAACCGTCAACGAATATTTTAATTTCTACGATGTTTAAATAAGTCCTTTTAAGGACTACAACACATTACACAATCAACACAAAATTACACACATACACAAAACAAAAAACACTTTAAACCCCCATACAATAAATCGTAACTAACTATTGTTTTTTTTAAAAAAAAACGATATTTATTTACGTTTACTGTATGCAATGGTTCCAAGGCCCGTGACATGATATGATATTGGATTTATCCACTATCAATTGTGTTACAAATGGTGAGGAGAGTGTTTTACACATTTTTTAAGTATTTTCAAAATAGTAGAAAGTGGTGCGATAGACATATGCTTGCAATATTACGTTTATGTATGCGAAACATTATTTCTTTACTTCTTTACAAGAGCGTGATGTTATGAACAACAAATGCAAGTAATGAATAATGATAAACTTACACAAGAAGGTAGGTTTCGCATACATAAATTAGAGAGTTATCTTGGGATTTTTTTTTGTTTTCACATAGATGTGCTTTCTTGTATAAGTTTATCATTACTCATTACTTGCATTTGTTGTTCATAACATCCCGGTCTTGTAAAGAAGTATCATGAAGACGTTTCTTAAGATATATATAGTCGAGTGTTTTTTAGGCCTACTGGGGAGAGATATCACTCTAAAAAAAATCTCAACGCACCGCGGTTGCTACCTCTGGGGTGGTGTGGAAATGCAACAACACTCTAAACCCCCATACAGTAATGTAAAGGTGAGGAGAGTGTTCCAAAACATAAATTCATTTCATAACTTTTTTTTTTTTTTTTTACAGATCCAGACGCAACCGGATTTAACCGGTTACAACAACTCAAGTCACTTTTGTATTAGTGACCCGATAATAATAAAAAAAAAAAAAAATTTCTTTATCGCTTCCGCTCTTATTAGAGACGACGTTCGAGTTCGCACGTACGCACTAACGGCTAGTGCGCATGCGCCGATTCGAATTCCAACGCTGCGATTGGTCAATCGGACAACTTCAGACCACGTCGGTCCCACAATTCTTCAGTCGAGCGCCGCATCTCGCACGGTAAACACGTCTGCGTCACTCCGCTGACGCACGCACGCAAACACACGCGCAGCAGACACCGCCGCCACCGCATCCCGGTGCACGATCCACGACGAGAACCTCTCTCCGTCGCGGTAACGCCTCCCGACGCCATCGCCTGGACGACCAGGATCATCCTCGAGGTACGTCTATATTCACTTGTGTGTATATGTATGTGTGTGCGCGTGTGTGTGTGTGTGTGTGTGTTTGTGTGTTGCAGCAGACATCGCCGCCACCGCCTCCCGGTGCACGATCCACGACGAGAACCTCTCTCCGTCGCGGTAACGCCTCCCGACGCCATCGCCTGGACGACCAGGATCATCCTCGAGGTACGTCTATATTCACTTGTGTGTATATGTATGTGTGTGCGCGTGTGTGTGTGCGTGTGTGTTTGTGTGTGTGTGTCGTAGCAGACATTACCGCCACCGCCTCCCGGTGCACGATCTACGACGAGAACCTGTAACGCCTCCCGACGCCATCGCCTGGACGACCAGGATCATCCTCGAGGTACGTCTATATTCACTTGTGTGTATATATGTATGTGTGTGCGCGTGTGTGTGTGCATGTATGATTGTGTGTGTGTGTGTGTACAGACTGATGTTACGTTAAAATTCACAGCTTACGTAGAACATTTTTCACTCATTACATCAGGGAGTCACCGCAGCCGATTGGTTTAAGGCGTCAGTCGGTCGCGTCCCGTCATGACCGGGTTCGAATCCTCTAGCCGACAGATTTTTTTTCACTTTAAATATTATTTATTTAATTCAAATCGACCGCCAAACAACAGTGATACCAACCTTTGAAATATTTCTTCAATATATAAACATGTCAACAAAAAATAAATCAAGTTGGTAACACTGACTCACATCGACATAAAATAAATCAAGTTGGCAACACTGACGGGGTACCGGCGCCAATGACGTCACAATCCAAGATGGCTGACCACCGCCATCTTGAATTAGTGACGTCAGAAGTGACGTTTCCAAGATGGCGGACGGTCGCCATCTTGGAATCCAAGATGGCGGACAGCCGCCATCTTGGAATGACGTCACTGTTTGGCGCCGTACCACCATTTCCGTACTACTAGTATTTAATAATATTAAATAGAAAATATTTCATTTTACTACATAAATACGTTAAAAAAACAAATTATAAATTTATTAATTATGTACTTAATCGGTTAGTGAAGCGACAGAATTCCTACTGCAGAAGCACAATATAGACTACTATTTTTTTAACATTTAGAACTGAACGGTACACCGTTAAAATGTAATCTCTTAACTCTTTTGAAAAGCAAGACGAAAGGTGATAATAATTTAAAGTTAGTATTAAATATTTCACTTTTAAATTAATGAAACGTTTTTGAAATAGCACCGAGTGCTACCGAATACTTCATTGAAGAAGGTGCTAAAAATTAGTTTCGAAAGGAACTTTTAGAAAGAAAAAAAAATGTTCATTAATTTGAAAGGAAGTCGTTTAATATTTAATAACTTTGATTCATATTCGGCACCTGCTATAATGGTTCTTCATTTGAATATTAAATGAAAAAAACATACGCCTAATTTCAACGTTTAAAAAACTGAGAAAGTTATAAAATTTAAAGAAGTTGCAAAAAAAAACTGCTAACGTTTAAACATAACGTAGTAGTGGCCGGTCGAAAGAATGATACAGTACGAAAATTGGTACAGCAAAGAAATTACTAATTTTAATTTTTTCATTTAAATATTTTAAGCTGGATGGAATATTAAATAAATTTATTTTATTTTCAAGAATACTGCTGCAGCTAGGAACGTAATCAGTATCCCCTTTTTTCCTGGTGGTGAATCACAACTTTCTAAAAAATCTATATATATATATATATATATATAAATGTTAAGTTCGTTTGTGAACGGCTTCAAAAACTCAAAATGTTATGCATCGATTGAGCTTAAATTTTAGCACGATATATGACCCGCATCAAAGATTTTTTCATCTATTTTTAATAAATCTATCTATCTATTTTTAATTTCTACATTTTTAATTTGGAAATGTAAACAAAGGAAAATCAATCAGATCAATGCAAGATGGCCGCTGTTAAACACAACGACCAAATTTCTTTAAATTATATTTAACAGCTAAAACATCTGTATTTTATTTTTAAAAAACAAAAAAAAAACACCAAAACAAAAAAAAAGCCACCAAGAAGGATGACTTACAGTAAATAAATTAAAACACCCGACTTTCTTATAGCCCAGATAGACTTAAGACTATGCAAACAAAGAAGTCGAAATAACCAAATACACAGAAAATAATATCCCTACATAATGACCAAAAATTAATGATTTATAGCGTATGAAAATGCCATGCCTGACCGGGATTCCAACTCGGAACCACCGGATTAAAGTCAGAGACGTTACCACTCGCGACAAATGGGCAACTGTATGTTGCGTGTTCCCGAGTCGGCAAACCAGATAGCCTTTATATCTACGCAGACAGTGGAAAAACAAAAAATATTGTATATCCACAAGTATTGCAAATTTAAACTTCTATGAAACGTATGCTTTGTTTTGTTTCTCGTTTCTCATCCGTGCAACCAGAATGTGCCACAGCGAAGCGTGGCGGGTAGAGCTAGTTATATATATAAAAAAAGTGTTTATGTATGTTTAAAAACATTTTTTTACCTGTGAATTAAGTATTTAAAACCCTTCAATCGATTGGTTTTTCACACGAAGGCCTTAAAAAAAGTGCTATTTTATTTCTCAATAAGACATGAATTTTTTCACCGATCCATTATTTTAATACAACATTTACACGAAACTAGTTTTTTTTTCTTCAAAAAACCGTTACAGTACGTATATAGTTTCATAATTTTAATTAATAACGACATGGTAAAACGGTTGTAAAGGAAACAAGAATTTCCATTAAAAGTTCTAGGAATGAATCTACGTCGGTGAGAAAAAGAGTAGAGTCCCGTCATAATGTTAGACAGCGAAACAGTTGTACACAGACGTAAAAGATCAATAACTTAATCTAGGCTAACGTGAACTAACTACACTTCCGTCTGCATAATATAATCACGAAAAGCAAAGTTTCCTAACAAAAGTTGTAAATATGTTTGAAATAAAGGTAAAAAATTGCAAATCCTTTAATGAAAAACCGGTTAATTTTTGTATAATTATGTATTTTTTCATCCGTGGAAACGAGTTATTGAATTTACAATGCGGTTTCTATGAATTAATCGAGAAGGTATTAAATTTAAACGGAGGATCGATCCCAGGACTTATTCTAAGCCGACTAAATCAAATTTTTGTAAAGTAGAATCAACTATAAAAAAGTAAAGCGAATAAAAACATTATCGTGATGATTTACGTTGTTCTAAAAGGAATAATTAACTTTTTCAGACGTAACGGTAGGAAAAATCTACCGTCTGAGAAAAAAGATAACTTAAAAAAAAATTGGAAAGAGGTAACTGATAATTAAATCAAAAAATATTCAATTGTAAAAATATTGATACACTTTTACTCCAATCATATTATCAACGCGCTTCTCGTATTCAACAATAGCGAACGAGGAAAGGGACGAAAGGAGATATAGTGAAAGAAATATTAAAGTACGAGAGAGATAGAAATAAAAACGCTCTGCTTTTACGATAACACAGAAATGTACGAAGAATCGGTGCACTCAAAGTAATTGATCGAACGAAGGAAAATACACTACACCAAAACGATATACACAAAGATGAAAATTTTCAACCGTAAATTTTTTCAATTATAAATTGTTTTTGACACACGAATAAACGTATTTTAACCGCACAAGTAGAATATTTTAACGTGCCGCCTACATAAATCATTAAGAAAGAAACAAATACGACTGTTTTTCTGAACCACACACGTTCAGGTTTTTTGCTCGCACAGCAATTGACGATTATAATATCAAACATCTCGTTTATTAAAAAATTGCCTACTGATGATTACATTACCGTAACCGGTATACGAAGGAGGTATACAATACGAGATAACGTTGGAACAGATTTAACAATTGAAACTGAACAATTATTTAATTTAGTTACTATCCGTAATATATTTTTTGTACGGGAAAGGAAATGACCACGCCGTCACTGTCGGCTGGAAGACACAAGGACACCAAGATATAAAAATTGTCGCAAATATCATAGGTAATCATCCGATACTATATTTTTTGTTACTTTTAATTTTTATTTGCACACCTGCATAAATAAAGACTTAAAAAAACCGTAGCAATAAGCGCGTCGACAGGGCGGATTTCCCCATTTTAGTTAAAAAAAAGGATATTGCACCGCTGTAATGATTTTTGAAAATAATACTGCTTTCGATAATTTTTTGTATTTCATGTTACGTTAGTATCACGTGTTTTTTTATAATTCTGCGAGTTACTGTGCATTATGCACTGTGAATTGACGACTTGGCGGTAGTCGCAAAAATCTGATTCTGGCTTCAAACATAATATTATGAATTTGAATCGTTGCAAAACCACTCGAAAAGTTTGATTTCTGCTATAACTTGATGTTTTCGGACCGACGGGAGGAAACCGGCTCGCATCTGATGACGCTCTCAAATATCTAATTTTGGCTTTCTAACATGTCAACCTTCAAGTTATAACATGAAAACCTTCAAAACGTACCCAAAAAACAATTTTTTGCATCTAACATGGGTTCTTGATCCAGGAGGGCTCTAATTCCAATAGGTTTACACATCAACCTACCAAGTTTCATCAAAATCACTTAATATTTGCGTCCGGTAGAACGGACGAAATAATCTTATACATATATATATATATATATGAACATGGCAAACCGTGCTCAGGAGACTCCAAAATGTAAAGAAAAGTGGTCCCCCTCCCCAAAATATACCCCTTACTATATTTGACCGGGCACAGTAGCGATTTCTACAATTTTTTTTGAAATCCGCTAAAAAAATAAGAATATTATTAACGCATGAACGTGCATGCGTTAATAATATTATTTCTCTCTCACTCACTCACACACACACACACACACACACACACACACACACACACACACGCGCGCGCGCGCGCACACACACACACACACACACACACACACACACAACACAAAACAATTGCAAAAATATTTATTTATCTTTCTACTATTATAACTAGTAATTTAATAATTATAATACAGGTTCTGGTATTTCAATTAATCTGACATTGCTTTTACTGTATAAGGGAAATAGATTCTTCAGAACCTATTAAGCAGTAAGCATTAAGCTTTAACACGATTATGGTTTTCGTTATCTCAATTGTCCGATACCATTAATAATCAATTTTTAGCGCAGAATCTATACATCGACCAACAAAAACTAACAAATTACAAAATTTGATATTTAGGTACGATGGAATAAGAAGAGTAATTTTATAAGCGTAAGCGATTTTATAATTGCGTATAAATCGATTAAATAACAAGAAAAATTTTGAATTTGAAACAACAAAAAAAAGCCGAAAACAAAGTTGTTATACTTTCCTGGCATTGGTTATTTACACGTAACTAATTGCAAAGGCGTGTCCCGTAGGCATATTCTCCGTAGCTAGGCCCTGCGAGTGCTGTGTCGGAATGGGATTATTAGGCGTCCAAAATTGATTACCTCTTGTGTAAAAATATATTTTATGAACGATAAAAATTGATATAACGAAAGTTAAATTAGAAATTGATACTATCGAATCGGGATTTTCCGCTAGTGATCGGTGCATTCTGGTGCTAAGCTAAGGGGAAGTGTGTGTGTGCGTGTGTGTGTGCATGCACACACACACACACAGAGAGAGAGAGAGAGAGAGAGAGAGAGAGAGACACATACAATTGCCCGTTAATAGGGTAGGATATGGATAATGCACGGAAAAAGTTAAAAAATTCACAAAACCGATATTGTTTTATTTTGTCTACGTTTAGTATGTTAAATGGAAAAAAGTAAAAAAAAAATTCTACTAAAAAAATGAATAATCAATAAATAAATTACTTTTTTTTTTCTTTTGATGAGGGTCAATTTGGGGAGCAATTTTTTCTTTAAAATGTCAATAAACTTGTACGGCATGTACTGAACTTAATATAAAATGAAATTATTTGCAAAATTTTGAGGAAATTAACCCCGAAAAAATTATCTACTCCACGCTCTAGAGATATTAACCCTAAACGTTTACCGACGAACTGCCCCATATACACGTGCCAAATTTGATCACAATCAGTTTATTTAGTCAAAGGTTATTAAGCTTCAAACACGCCAACACACATATATACGTACATTTCCCCCTCACTTCTTTTTGTTTTTTTGGATCCCTGGATCGTGAAATGAAAAAAAAAAACAATCCCCCGTTTTTGACTGATTACCGTACTTTTCTTCTTGGAGCATATCTCTAGAGCTATGATGAAAGGAAAGTAAAATTGCTGGAAATACGCGTGAAAAATGTAACGTATTTATTTAAATAGAACCGATATCGCGGATTTAAATACCATAAAATATGTAGCGATTTTATAACCGATAGAAAAAGTACCAGAGAAAGACAATTTTATGATTATTACTGTATCTGTAAAGTACATTCAAAAATGAATTTGTTTTCATTTTACAAAAAGAAACTCTTGATAAAATAATTTATCTTAATAAAACACTAAATGATTTTACGCGGCGAAATGCGCGAAGTATAACAATAAATTAATTTTAGCGGGGAAGACAAAGGAGGAAAAACCAATACGATGTAGCTAACTTTTGTAGCGGGAAGTATGGTAGTACAGGGTCGTTCACGGGAACCGGGTGTTTTTGAAGTGGGTTGTACTCGGGCGTTCGTGGTGGGAGGGGCACGTGGCTGGAGTCTGACGTTTCCTTTGTTCTTAGCATTTACATTTTAGTCGATGAGATGGAGCCGTGGACGCTAGACCAACGTCTGTACGCGTATAACAGTTTTGAGCGAAATGACGAATCCGTAACTGCTGTTGAGCGAGATTTCCGCCGTCGGTTTAATATCCATCGTGATGCAAGCGTCCCTTCTCGAAACACCATATTGCGAAGGGTAAACAACCTTCGAACAAACGGTTCAATATTGAAGAGAAAACTACCGGGTCCCCGACAAACTGCTAGCACTCCGGAGAACATCGAACGATTAAGGGAAGCCATCGTCAGAAGCCCACGCCGCTCTATTCAGAGGCATGCAGCAGCGCTTCAAACGAGCAGAAGTACGGTAAGACGAATTCTCCATACAGACCTGCATTTCCATCCTTACAAGATAGCCGTCGTGCGGCAGTTAAACGTGCAAGATTTCACGCGGCGATTACAATTTTATCGACAAATGCTGACCGTTTTTGAAGAAAATGAAAATTTTGTTATCGTTAATGAGTGACGAAGCCCGTTTTCATCTGAACGGCTTCGTCAACAAACAGAATTGCCGGTATCGGGCAGAAAGAAACCCGCATCGGCTTCACGAGAGACCACTTCATAGCCCAAAGGTCTGGTGTGCAATAGGAAAGGTCGGTGTTATTGGACCGTATTTTTTTTAAGAAAATGACGCTGCCGTAACTGTAACAGCCGATCGTTACATTGCGATGTTGAATACGTTTTTCATCCCCGAGTTACGAAACCGGGGAATCGATTTTCAAAACGTGTTATTCCAGCAGGATGGAGCTACAGCGCACACAGCGAGGGCGCAACGATGGCTGTTCTCCGTAACTTGTTTCCGGGACGCATCGTTTCCAGATTCGGCGACATTCCTTGGCCCCCTCGGTCCCCCGACTAGAGTAGTTGTGATTTTTTCTGTGGGGGTTTCTGAAATCGCGTGTGTACGGCGATAAACCGCGTACATTGGAGGACCTAAAGATCGCGATTCGTCATCGCGTCACCCAGATTGATGTAGACATGCTGCAAAGAATTGAGGCCGGTTACCGTGAAAGGCTACAACAATGTATTGCCCAAAATGGACATCGCTTGCCGGAAATAATTTTTCGTTCACGAGTAAGTAACAAATGCTTTGATTTAACAAGTGTTTCAGTACCGATAAAACTTTTTTGAAGTAAATATTCAATTTTTTATGATTATTTTTAAAAATCCGGTTCCCGTGAATGACCCTGTATTTGTGGGTGGAAGTCATGAGTTGTTGGAGGAGGGATATAGGATATAATTTATAATGTTGACCGTTTAGAGGTCCAGTTCATCGGATAGCTAACATGCTTTTATAAAAGATTAAATCTTGCAAACATTTTAATATTATGTATCGTTAAAACGATTTAAAAACTCAGCGTTTAATCTGTGGCTGGTAACTCTACGAAACAATAAATATAATATTAAAATATATATATAATGAGTATAATTATATACGAAATCTTTAAAGTAATGAGACAAGTTTTTTGGCACGAAAAAAGACAACACTGTATAGTTATTAGTAAACATATGGTTATATGAACAGCTGATTTATATTAGGTATTAATATTTTTAGTGTATTGTTGCTACGCGAGACGTAAACAAACTTTTTGTGAAACGTTGTGCGTTAAAAAAATAAGTGATACTACTTATGAGCAACGTTGTGCAATCAAGTTTTTTGTTAAACTCGATGAGACTGTTACTAAAACTTTAAAAAAATTGAAAATGGCGTACGGAGATGACGCTCTGTCAAAAGCCGAAGTTTTCAGCTGGTTTAAAGCATTTTCAGATGGCCGGGAATCAGATGCGGAAGATCCACGCTCTGGAAGTCCGTTAACGTCAAGAAGTGACGACAATGTTGCGAAAATCAGAGACTTGATACAGTACGACCGGCGATTAACTGTAAGAATGACGGCAGAACAATTGAATTTGAACCGTACCACAGTCCATCAAATTTTGACAAACGATTAAACATGAAAAAAATTCTTGCATAATTGGTTCCAAAAAAACTCACTGTCGAACAGATAAACAACAGGGTGGAAGTGTTCCGCGATCTTCTAGGGCGAATTGAAACCGATCCTGATTTTCTAAAAACTGTTATTACTGGTGGTGAATCTTGGATATTTGAGTACGATCCAGCAGGAAAACTCCAGAGCAAGAAGTGGCACTTCAAACACATCACCTCCCAAAAAGCAAAAACGAGCAACAAAAATCAAACCCACGCTAACTTGTTTCTTCGATAGTAATGGCACTGTCTGTAAGGAGTTTCTGCCTACAGGACAGACTGTAAATGGATATGTTTACCGAGAAATTTTTGAAAGACTGCTGAAAAGAGTTGCCCGCATGAGACTAGCCGTCAAAGATAACTGGAAGCTGCATCATGACAATGCAGCACCTCGCCGCACTGCATTCTCAATTAATGAGTTTTTGGCAAAGAAGATCATTCCTGTAATTCCTCAACCACCTTATTCACCTGAGTTGAGTCCCTGCGATTTTTTCCTGTTCCCGACTATAAAAAACACCTCAAAGGACACAGTTTTGGAGCAGTAGAAAACATTAAAAAAATATATAACCGATTATCTGAAGGATATCCCGGTTTCTGAGTTCCAACGCTGTTATGAAGAAGGGGAAAACGTTTGAAGCGTTGCGTGGCTTCGTAAGGGAACTATTTCGAAGGTGAGAGAGTTCGTGTATAGGTGGATTGTAAATAAAATGTTTTTCTGAACCGGTCTCATTATTTTATTTACAGACCTGGTACGTACATATTTTTAAACATCTACCATATTTTTCTTTGGGAATTGAAACAGATTGCGAGTGAGAACTGTTGTTCATAGGCGACTGCTTTTAAGTTTAAAAATAATTAAATCTTCTCACAATTTTAACTTTTTAATAGCTTTAAATTACAAATAATATTTAATTAACACTGATTTTCCTTCTTTATGGTTTTTGACTAAGATCATCGGTAGAGGGTGTGAAGTTACTCGTCTACAACCGACAGAAACCCTCATTAATAACGGCTGTACATCTGAATAATACAAAGCCTGCTCTCTTCTGGCAGAAGAAAATGTTCATCTGTTGTAAATAAGGATTAATATGTAGTCTACAACGGCGAACAATGAGCTAGGCTCGGGACACAAAGTGCACATCCATTAAAGCAACATAGATCCGGACCCTTTTAGAAACTTGAATAATGATAACTTAAAGCATTGAAATTGATATTCCTAAAATACAATATAAATTAATAAATTTCCAGTACGCTAAAATAATAATATAAACCGACAAACAAAGCTTACAAAATTACACGAATTCTACCTAAATTACCAGGCGTTTTTGTCATTTCTTATTTATCACCAGACCGGGTGAAAACAGAAAGCGCCCGGCCATAAACCTATGTGTAGAGTAGAGCAATGTTACCGTTCCCGTACATCCTATGATTATTACACAAATCCGTTAAAACTGAGGGACACAGCTTTATCTGCTATCGCGTCCTGTTGTCATATTATTTACTACTAACTGCATGGACTCTTAATATTCTAATACTAATATATATATATATACATACATATAGAGCTTATAAAAAATGACATATCTGACAGCGATTTGATTACGATTATTGTAGAGCAAATGGCACATTAAAAAAATAATTATAATTCAACGGAACATTTTTGGGTTACAGTTTATTACTGAAGAATATTTAGAAATTATTTTATTTTTAATTACATTAATTATATATATATTATTATTATATATTACATTAATTATATATATATTACATTAATTATATATATATTATTATTATATATTACATTAATTATATATATATTATTATTATATATTACATTAATTATATTATTTATTTAATTACGTAATACCAGGTTACGTAGTAACAGCACAGTGACATGATGTCAGTATTTTGCAGAGATGCCAAGGTATCTGTTCGCAGTCTGGCTTCTAAGTGTAAATGTACCGATAAAAGTGTAGTCACCGCTCCTGAAACGTGTGGTTAATTGAAATCAAACTGCCAAGGAACACCAGTATCCACAATCTAGCATTCAAATTCATATAAAAGCAACCGCCTTTACTATGACTCGAACCTTAGAACTCTCGTCTTTGAGTAACATTAATGAATCAAAAAAGAGTATGTTATAATATAATTTTTTTAAATTTTAAATTTGAATTTCTTTCAAAAAAATTATACAATGTGTTACTACATATGGTGTAATGTAAAAATATTAATATTAAAAAAAATATATGTTAATTTTTTTATAATATAAAACGGTAAAAAAACCCACGAGTTATATTTATATAATGAAAATAATTTTAAAAAAACAGTTTACTTAATTAACAGAAATACAATGAACGGAATAGAAAATAAAGACGTTTACAACACTAATACACTTAAGAAATAAATAATAAAAACCATTAACGATTAAACCTCATTAATGTTCATAAAACAAACCTTCTGACCAAAATTTGTATAAAACGTGATCAACATTTTTACAAATGTTTCAAAATGATGATGGCAACTTGCACGCGATCAAAAAATTTAAGAAAATAAATCTACAATGAAAACTGCAATCAAAATATCGAAAAAAGTACCGTCGAAAATATTACGATCGTTAATATTATTAACCCTTCAAATGTTTTGCTAAAATACAACCAAAGAGAATATCACATTTTTCTTCCTAAAATTATCAAGCATCAGAAATAAAAACTAGCGCCTCGGTGCGTGAACACTCGACGGAAACGTCGAGGGTTCCTAGAAATGGACTAAGACGAAAAATAAGAAAAATCTGTAGCGGAGGGAGCTGGACAAGAGTGACGCACGACAGGAAGTACCAGAAGAGAACGACTGGAAGTGTTCTGTGCAGTTTGGTGTAGGAATTTAAAAAAAATAATACTGATGAAACATTATTTACGAACTATTTTTTTTAAAGAAATATATAAACGACAACATTTAAAGGAGATTTAAAAGAAACAGGGTTAAAGATACGAACTATCTTGATAATAGATTAAGGTTCAATTTATTTTCAATGAAAATGTTTCGGGTGCCTCATTCTTAAACTTTTTGTAAAATAATTTACGGGATCTTTTGTAAGATATCCCTCTGGTAACGAGAAAGCAATTATTTTTCAGCAAGATAGAGAACTTTACCCGGTAGACAACATTTAAATGCGCCTTTTTTTAACAAGTAGATTGAATGCGGGGCCTATCAACAGGTCTCCAAGGTCGTCTGACTTAACACCTTTGGATTGCTACTGTAAGGCCGCTTGAAATCATTAGTATATAAAATAAGTGTAATACAAGAAAAAGATAGTTAATAGAATCGTTAGCAAAGTACAACTAATATAAAACGATGCTGTTGAAATACAGAAAGACACCAAAAAGACTATTCGTCGAGCGGAATGCTGTATCCACCGTGGCGGAGGAGATTTTCAGCAGTTTATTTAATTGTTTGTAAGTCGATTTCACAGTTTTCGTTTGTGTTTGTTAGTTCTCTAAAATATTTCATTCTTTTGTTGTGCAATATGGAAAATTCTGTTTCCTTTAATACCTAAATACAATCTGCCGCATTTTGATACGTTTTATTTTTAATAAAATTTAAAATTCTTACGTTTGTATTTAGTTCCTGTAGGCTTTATCGATACCGTTTTACGCGAATCAAATTCTCTATAAATTTCAGTTAACATTTTTACGCGTTTATTACCCGTTTGATAATTCTGAGCGATTATCCCCCGACCTCAATTTTTCCCGTATCGCAATATGTTATGTTAGAGGTCAACACGAAGAGAAAACATTTGCCGGGACGTTCCTAAATAACGCGAACGAGCAGTTGAAGATAACGTAAAGGGCAATCCATGTTCGGTTACGAGATAACTACAGACGCTTTAATCAGTCTGTGTAGTGATGGAGTCGTGTGCTGATGCGAATCCTTTTCTTTGTGCCGGTTGTGAGTACGGTATAACTAGTCTCATTATTTTATGCGAAGACGAAGACAATTTGGAAAAGTTTTTGTTCGATCACAATGTGTTGCAACGTTCTAAAACTGTTCTAGATTGCGGCCACTCTATGACTTTCGACAAAAATAAAGGTGACTTTCGATGTTACAATCGGGTAGGAAAAACCCGAAAAACAGGAAGAAGATAAATTTGTATCGTAAAATAAATTAACTTTTTTTTTTTTTTAAAACCACAATCTAACTAAAAAAACAACTTCTCGCTTAGCGGCTTATTTGTCTTTACTTTTACCACCTAGACATAATCTGCTGCTTAACGAGTCAGATTTGTCCCACCACGCAGTTATTGACCAGAGTAGTTATTTAAGGGAAGTATGTTCGGTTGTAATTTGTGAACAGTCGCAAACGATCGGAGCAATCGGTAAAGTCGTGGAGATTGATGAAGCAAAAGTAGGGAAAAGGAAGAACAATAGAGGTCGTATTATTAAAGGGAGCCGGGTATACGGTAGAATAGAATGAGACACGAAGAAATGTTTTTTAGTTCACGTCCCGATTCGAGGCCAGGAGGCTTCGTCGCCTATAATAAAGAAATACATTTTGCCAGGCACAACAGTAATAAGTGTCTGCTGACGAACGTACAACCGTCTTCAGTTTGAAGGTTTTAATCGTTTGACTGTAAATTAGTTACAATTTCGTTGACACGGATACAGGCGCGTACGCGCAATACATGAACGGTTGTGGCGTGAAGTTACTGGAAAAAGCTTATATTTGGAAATACGAAACGCCACCTGATTGGACATTTGGCGGAGTTTATATTTAAGCGGCAGTATTCGGTTTACAAAGAACGTATATATCATATGTTTCGCGCTATAGATTACGTTTACAACGGCAAAAGTCAATACGCTCAGCATAGCATATCATCAGATACAGATTCTGATACGACTTTCAACGTATGTAACAACTTTTAACGTATTTTTGTGAACAGAATAGATAGTTTAGGAGGTAATTCTAAGAAATTGCCCGTTATCTTTAACCGCTCACATTATCTATGAACGTTCCGCCAAATTTTCTCTTCACGTTGACCTCTAATATAACATATTGCAATATGGA
Source organism: Lycorma delicatula (assembly GCF_047948215.1). Lineage (NCBI taxonomy): Eukaryota > Metazoa > Arthropoda > Insecta > Hemiptera > Fulgoridae > Lycorma > Lycorma delicatula. The sequence continues at coordinate 6,793,126 of NC_134462.1, forward strand.
AAAACCGAGGTCGGGGGAATAATTGCTCAGAATTACCACCGGTTTATTTACAGGAACCAAACCGCAACAGTAATAAAGAAAGAAGCAGCATTAAAAAAAGGGTTCAAACTAGGGTGTTCAATATCCCCGTTACTTTTTAATCTTTACATAGAATTAGCGCACTTAATGAGGTTACAGAACAATTTAGATCCACAGTAACTGTGCATAGTGAAAAGATAAAGATGCTACGATTTGATGATATAGCAATTCTAGCCGACAGTAAAAAAAGAATTAGAAGAAATAACGAATGACACAGATGAAATCCTACGCGACAACTACCGCATGGAAATAAACAAGAACAAAACGAAGGTAATGAAGTGTAGTAGAAGTAAAGTAGATGGACCGCCGAATATGAAAGTAGGACAAGAAAAGACTATGGAGGTAGAAGATTTTGTAATTTGGGAAGTAGAATTACTAAAGATAGACGAAGCTGGAGCGGTATACAATGGCGAATAGCACAGACGAAACGAGCTTTCCGTCAGAAATATAATTAGTTTACATCTAAAATTAATTTAAACGTCTATTTTATTCTAATTTAAGAATAGGAAAATCTATATTAACAAAATTAGAAATCATAATTGGATAATTATTATGGTGACTTTATCAAAACGTTATTTTTAGTCAAATATATAGGATACCTAGAGAATAGAATGTACAGTTTAATAAAAACTAAATCAAAGACGCGGAAACGGTTATATTTAGTGTTGAACAGAATATGTATTCCCAGTGCAGGGCTATACAAACTGACCTTTTGGAAAAGGCCAGACTGACTTATTAATACCTTCTCGAACAATTATTCCACACTGAAATATCGATTGCACACATGCAATTCCTCAGTAATCTGTGTTACAAATCCGAGTTAAATTAAGTTCAAACAAACAATTCTCCTGCGTATAAATCGGCCAATTAAATGTATAAATCCATCAAGCACATTACAAAAATAGATGTATAAATATACTTTCATTAAATCTGCAAGATAAAAAGCTTTACAAAACGTCTAAACGTGATATATATATATATATATAAAATCATAATTTTTCATTCTAAGCTGTTGAAAATTTGGGAAATATCAGCAAAATAACCAGATATTTTTTCATGCACATTCAGTATAAGGAAGTTACTAATCGACCCAGAAGCTTTCAAGAATGAAGGCACAGAAATAAGTTTTAAGTATTTAGCTTGTATAAGTTTGAGTTGATGTCTACAGTACGACTTCCTTCAAAGTACATTAACATATTTGTTTACCGCTAAAAGCAAATAGAAAATAAATTCATAATTTCTTCTTTTCTTTTGTACTACGACATCGAATATTCGACTAAAAAATTTGATTTTGCGTATTTCTCCTAAGTTATATACTTACCAGTAAGAGGTACAGTACTAGCAAAACTGGATCCTGGCCTACAAAGAGTTCAGACCTGACACCTTGGGATTTTTTCTTGTGGGGGTATATAAAAAAAAAACATTGTTTATTCGCAAAAAATACGCGACCTACGTCACTTAAAGGAAAGGATTATGGGGCAATTGTAACCAAAATAGAAGATATGTGTTACCTCTAGTACGGGGTAGTCATTTTCTTACGACAGTTACTGTACAGGGCCCATAAATATCAATTCAATCGGTTGTTTTTAAATTACTAAGAGAAACTTCCTAACTACTATAGATGAGCATGACTTTTCTTTAAATTACAAAAGTAATTTATTTATAATGAAGCGAATGACATCGAATTCAACGGTAAAAATATAATGCGACTAGTAAAGCTTATAAAAATGTTGTAGAACCGTACTGCAGTATTTCCAGTATTTCAAAAAAAAAGAAACAAAAAGGAAGGAAAGTTTCAAAAGTTCTTAAAACGGTGGAAAGCAGCTGCGGCAAACGACAGACGGTATAAGCTGATGAAGCGCTTGAAAAAAACGGCATAACATTCACTACAGAAGCAGAGAAGCGTGACAAGACAACCGACAAAGGACATAAAAGTAAAACCAAGACTAGGGGAGAGAACGGGTCATCGTGCCAAATCGTTTAACCCGAGACATTCTTGTCGTATATAAGAGTATGTCGGACGTAATAATGCCTGCCATCCACATGTAATTTTGCGGACGTTCACAGAAATATATTCAATTTCGATTATATTAATAGTATTAAAATCGATTTCAATAAGCAAAGCGTAAAAGGTATTGCGATTTCAATAAGCGTATAATAAAACTGAAAATAAAAATATTAATTTTATACGATTAAACTACTTTTACCGGATATAAATGCTATCTAATGATTCTCAACCGTTTGAAAAATATTAAAAACGTGGGACTCAACGATGCAATAATTAACGTTCGAAATCGATACCTTCAACAAAATACGTTCGATTTTTCATTACGGGAGTGCTAAGGCGTTGTATGAATAAATCTAAGATGAATAAAGAACCGCGCATACAGCTTGAACACCATCTTTTTTGCCTTAAAATCTATTTTATACACGAAAAACATGTTTTACATAACACACGCATATACTGTTGGTACAGTAAATATAAATACAACATTTACTGAACGACGATCCGATTTGAAAATACATCAAAATACACGTAATACATAATACGAAAATACATCAATCACCATATTTTAAAGAAATTTAGAAATAAATTATTTATATATATTATGAATAAATAGATTACCTGGATAAGCCACAAAAAACAAAACGAAATTTAAAGCGCAAACTTAACTTTATAGCTTACAACATTTTTTTGGATGGAGATAAATCGTGTCTGAAATAATTTTCATTAAATTTAATATAATATCCATCCACCTCTATGAAAAAAACTTATTTTAATGTAAAAAATATTCTTGCAGGCTTTAAAAGCACATGTTTCCCTTTTATAGGGATCAGAGGTCTACGATTTCTTTGCACGTATATTAGATGACGTAAATAAAACCGATTGCAGTCGAGCAGATACGGTACCCAAGCTACTCCCCGCAACTTGCACGGCTGTTTCAAAGAATAACAATCAGCCTTTGCCAGGAAATGTAGGAAATGATGAAGAGCCTTCCCGTTCCCTTCTACACCGAATCAAATTGTAAAACACAGCCAAGCCAAGGTCAGAAAAATACAGGGTCTTTATAAAAGAACAGCGGGTGGGGTTTCTATAATTCACATCAAGACAGTAAACCCACCGGTGAACGCGTCTTACTAAATCGGCTAATTTGGAAGTCGAGAGTTCCAGCGTTCAAGTCCTAGTAAAGGCAGTTATTTTTACACGGATTTAAATACTAGATCGTGGAAACCGGTTTCTTTGGTGGTCGGGTTTCAATTAACCACACACTTCAGGAACGGTCGAACTGAGACTGTACAAGACTACACTTCATTTAGACTCATACATATCATCCTCTGAAGTAGTATTTGAAAGGCAATTACCGGAGGCTAAACAGGAAAAAGAAAAAATAAAGATCAAGAGAGTAAGAAAATTTTGAGAAGTTATGTTGGTAGCCCTGATAGCCTCCAACCCAAACGTTTGCGTAACAGCAGTTTAAACCACCGCACCATATTTTGTATTGTTGCTGAAGCGTGTTTACTTCGTTACTACGTTCGCTCTTCAAGAAAAGACAAAGTGTGTTTATTGGCAGGCTGAATTAGTCCGTAATTTTAGTTCAACGTGAATATGGAAATGAGCGTGAAAATAATATACGACGTTGGTTCAAACAGTTCGAAGAAACTGCTGTCAAGGAAAAATCAATCGGCAGGCGACGAGTATCAGGCGAAACTGTCGGACGAATTAGACGATCTGCAATTAGAAATCCTAAAAAATCCATCTATAGTCGAAGCCTCGAGTTAGATATTCCGAATAACAGTTCACACAGTTTTACACAAAAGCGTGAAATAACACGCGTATAAAATCCAGCTACTTCAGGAATTGAAAACCGATGATGGAAAAAAATGTCTCGATTTCGCTGTTGAAATTTTTCAAAAATTCATGAAAATGAATTATTTTTAGACTATATACTATAGACTAATTTTTAGTGAGGTAGCTACATTCCATAGTAATGGGTGTTAACAGACATAATTCACAAATATGGGGATCTGAAGACCTAAATGTAATTTTTGAGAAACGACGCGACACGCCTAAAGTTAATGTTTAGTGCGGTGTGATGCAAAATCGTGCAATCAGGCCTTTTTCTACGCTGAAAAGACGATTAATGGAAACGTTTATCTCGGTTAAACGATTACTGCTTTCCTTAACCGTATAAACTCGAAAACATACAACGAATTTATTTCCAACAAGACGGCGCAACCCCGCACTTTAATGCGATCGTCAGCCTGGCTTTGTACGGAAAATTTAGACATAGATGGGTAGGCCGGCCAGGACCTATACCCTGGCCTCAAAAGAGTTCAGACCAGACAGCTTACAATTTTTTTCTTGTGGAGGTATATAAAAAACACTGTTTATTCGCAAAAAATATGCGACTTACGCGAATCAAAGGAAAGGATTATGAAGCGATTGAAACCAAAACAGAAGATATTTGGATACGGGCAGAAACCGAGTATCGATTGACATTTACCGAGGGACTAACGGGGTAGATATATTAATTTATTAATTATATAAAATAAAAAAATTGTTAAATAAACATCATCTGTAAGTATTTTTATTTTCACTTAAGCCACGTTCAAAACCCCACCGTTCTTTTACGTAGACCTGTATAATAAATATGGAGTTCTGAAAAGCGATATTAAGCTATACAAGTGACAACTTCACTACAATCGCCCTAAAGGACTAGGTAATATATTTAACATCATTATCTTCAAAGAAGGGGAGAAACTTCTTGAACGTTAGATGCGTAAACATCTAATATCTTACTTTAAATCCCGTAAAGCATGATGAAACAATAGATTACATAGACTTTATCGATTTGATTAATCTCAACTACTTTGCCAATACGGTAGCAGCCGGTGTACATCGTGAATGACGCTCCCGATATTGTTCTTTATATTAACATATTTGATGCGTGTTAACTGAAAAGTGAAGAGACTGGGGGTCGGGGGTATGTTACTCACCTGCCTATTCGCCGTAGCTAAGGTCGTTGATGCGCTACGATTAAAGGAAACCTATGCACTACTAAAATACGTGAAGTATACTACATATTTCGCCCTAACTATGGCATTCCACTCACTCATTCACTTCCTGAAGTATAGAATATTTTTAAAGCAACATATATATATATATATATATATATATATATAAATGAATGTTTGCTTGTTTGTCCCGCGCGTGTTCCTACACCATTCGTCCGATTGCGATGAAACATCGGCGAGTTGTACACATGCCCGCGAAGATTTATGAATTAGTTTGGACCCGCTAGGCGGCGCTGGGATCGAGATATTTCGAAAAATTGTATTTACGGTACGATTTAGCTCATATTGAGAATACGTGTTACTTACACGAAAAGAAATATCTCTCCAAAAAATGGACCCGCTAGATGGCGCTGGAATTGAGATATTTGTAAAAATTGCATTTACGGTCCGACTTGGCTCATATTCAGAATAATATTAGCTACGTGAAAAGAAAAACTTTTGCAAAAACTATATCCCTAGGTGGCGCCAGTGTCGGGATATTTAAGAAACAGACAAACAGGCTTTATTCTTTTATATATATATATATATATATATATATATATATATATATATAAGGCAATAGTCTTACGTGTGTCCGCTATAGACTAAAAAACCACTGGATCGATTTACACGCGGGGAAAAATGGAAAAGAGGAGAAGGGAAATAGAAAAAAGGGAAAAGTTAAATTTTGTGAAGTTACGTAACGTCCAGTTTTTTAATGTTTTATCAAACTTAAAACTGCGATCATATAATCTACATATATAGTCAAATCTAGCAATAGCGAAGCATTGCCGAGTCTGCTAGTAATATATATATTTATTCGTTTGAAAATAATCATTCGTACTACACATATATTTGAGCCCACCGATCACCTTACATACTCAAAAATATTCGACGTATGTAAAAGAACCTTGTTATGATTCTGTTGCATTTTTTTTTTTTTTAATTTCGCGTACCCTTCTTCTAGCAAATTATTTAAATTAAAATTACACAATTTTCATTAACAGAGATACTATTCCCAATCTTTTCGATTAGTTTTTAAATAATATGAAAATACTAAAAAAAAAAAACTTGAATTTCAAGATATCATAATATAACATACACAAATAAGTTTTTATAAAATATTCACTAGCATCCCCGTCACGGCTTAGCCCGCGTGCTATACGGTTACCTGTGTTTCACGTCGCGGTCAAGGAATCTTTAGCCGGTTACGGCTCGTCCTTCCCTAGTCAGAGGGCTCTGCGATTTGGATCCCGCTGTGTTCATTAAACTCGTACGTGTGACAATAATAACGATAAATAAAAATTAAAAGCCTAGTATGCAATTTATAAAAAATATCAGTGTATTGTAATTTTTTCAGAGCAACAGTCGGGGTACAGCACCTGAAACTTCAAAACAATCGACCTAAACCTTAAATATATTAAGTGATTTTAGTTAACTGAACTTTAGTTATAACCGATTACCCGTACTTCGATAGTAAGGGTAATCTCAGTTACACTCGTAACTAAAAATGTATTTTGCCCTGTTCTAAGCATTAACCGACAAACACTACTAGGAAATGACCGTACTTCGTTTCTCGCTGTTTAAAAAAATTGTCGATTACTTTTTTTTATATTTATTAGTCAAGTAAGCAGAGGCAGATGCAATCGGTTCCGTCTGACATAATAACATCGGTTGAGTCGCCTCGCCGTACATCGTCATACCTCTTAAAACATCGAAAATCAGAAAACCTGAAAATTTTTACATATTTATCTGAGGAATATTTAGAAGCCCCGATCTAGAGAATATCTCGTTTAGTACAGTCGGAAACGGGGAAAAATTTGCTATCGATGTTCAAATTTTTCTTTCTTCATCCCTTTCAAGGTCGAATTTCAAACGATCTAAAAACTGGTTTTTAGATATCGCATGAAGATTACACATACCAGAAACCAAGAGGATGCCTTCGTTTCTTAAAGAGAAATTAAAAAACAGTAAATGTCGCTGTTACTTCATTTTAACCCGTTATGTGCGCTTACAACGTAAGTAAAACTTGTATACTAAGTTTTCATTAATTTATCTTCAGTAGATTTAGCTGGGCGCTGATGAATCACTCAGGACAAGTTGAACTGTTATGTATTTTTTTACTTATTTTGTTATTTTTATGCTTATTTAATATTATTATTATATCTATTCCGTTTTTAATTACTAATAGGAAATTTAATTATTTCTAGTTTTTATTTTATAATCAATTATATATTTTCTGACGATGTTCTAATTATGGTTTTCCTTAATTTATCCTGCCGATCGCTAGAGCATTTCCTTTTCATTTTATCCTTAGAATTACCATATCTACTTCGTTCCTAACGTGACGACATATTTTAATTTAATTTATAAAAAATTTCATTTACAAATTACTGCATACGCAAAAATCATTTATCGCTAAAAAAAAGTTAAGTTCTAAAAAAAAAATTATAAAACTCAAACGTATTGCTGAAAAAATAAAAATTAAGTTTCTAAAAAAGCAAGCAAGCCTTTCGATGTTTTTTAAGTCGTAAAACTTTAATCGTGATTCAATCTGAAAACACTTAAAAAACGGGAAAAAATCTATTTAAATAAAAAATAATTTGCTTTACAATACAAAGGGAATTAGTTAATATTCAAAATACTTTTAATCCAAAAGAAAAGCGCCGTTTATAATTTTTACACGACTACCAAAAACAGGAGCGTAATGTATTTAGGGTGTATGTATGTTAGTTTACTCCACCGTGGCTGAACCGAATTAGAATGACCCTGCGTTGGAATCCTTAAGTTACCGGAAGTGTCATAGGCTATACAAATATAGTAGTGCAGATTTTCCGATCGAAGCATAAATTTTAACTAGTTAAATAAATGAACTGTGAACTGTGAACCTATAATCACCGTGCGAGTCGGTGGTTTTGAACCGAACGATTCGAATCGATTGAATGAATAACATTACAAAAACAATAGAATTAAATTTACTTTAAATAAAATAAAATAATATTAATTAAATTTAAAATATTGCTGTTTAATAATAACGGGCTTCCCGTGGGAACTGCGTGTGAGGCTAGAATGATGAGGGGACGCGAGCACCTCGTGCGAGAGTAGACCAATCATCACCATCAACCGGTAACAAACGGGGTGAGATTCTCAAAATCAAACTGAGTATTTGTTAGTCTGAAGGCTAACTTTTACATCCATCAAGTATACACTCGATCGAACAGATCACAGTTATTCGAAAATATTGTTAAACCTTCGCAACCGATCTTCAGATTTTCAAAATTCAAACGGGGTATTTGTTACTACAATACAAAATCACGATGGAACCAAAACAGAATAAAAAGAGCAACGGGTGTCAACAATGTTTTTTACGGTAGTTACGTTTTCTAATTTTTATTTTTTATCTCTTGCTTCAAAAATATCCATTAAAATATTTTATCGTATATTTTAATCATTAAAATATTTAATATTCTGCATGCTACATCCTTCATCCATTAGAATGGAAAACAAATTACAAAAAGGATAACAAATCAAAACTAATTGATAAATAAATCATTGTATATAATCCAAAATAAGGTGTGTGTGTGTGTGTGTGTGTGTGTGTGTGTGTGTGTGTGTGTGCGCGCGCGCGCGTGTGTGTGTATGTACACGCGGGCGTCTAACAATAAAAAAGGTTTAGTTCCAGTTGTAGACTACAATTACTAATTTTTTTTAAAAGAAATATTTATTTACGAAAATGTATTGACCTTTTAAAAAATGTCCTCATTTAAATGCACACTAAATTACAAAAAAAAGAAAAGAAGATAAGCGGATAAAATTTATCGGCACCGATTCAGTAATTTGGCCGCGCGTCTGTCGACTTCCGATGGCAAATTTGTCCGACTAGTTAAAAAATTCGAACTACGATAGTACTGTTAGCTACTTTTGCGAACGGAAACACTTTTTCATATTACACTTTCTTTAGATAGAATAAACTTTTAAAATATTTTAAGCAGGAAAGAAAAAGTTATCAAATAAATAAAACGGCTTCTTGAAAGTAAAATTACGTTAACGTAATTTTGTAAAACCCATTTGAAACTTCAAATAGGATTACATATTCTACTCAAAACGTATTTCTAAATGAAAAAATTACATCTACACAAGGATCATTAATAATTATAAATAGGGATTTCAAAATACAAGTAATTTAATACAACTGTTGATTTTATCCTATACTTAATTTTACGTTTGCATTTTTTCCCTCTGTATATAAAAAAAAATTAATAATACAAGCATTAAAGCATTAAAATTTATATACATCTGTATTCTACTGTTCGGTAGGAATGAATTTTTATATAACATCTACAGAATAAATTTTAACTCGATACAAGTAAAGACGATTAAAAATAATGTTATTCGTAAGCCGACTCTACCCCTATAACGATTTCTAGTATTTGGTGCGGCTAATAATAACAGAATGAGGAAACCGCGAGTGACAAATTAATTATAACCGATAATTTAGTAACGTTATGAAAATTAAATTCTCGGTCGGTTTTCCAAAAGTAAACTGTAACATAACTTTCTTAATTCAACAAGGTGATCTTTCCCGTAAAAAACGATCCGCTTTTACTCTGAGAGTTGAAATTAGAAAAAACTTATTAAAGGCCGAATAAGATTTTAAAGGATCGTTGGAAAATTGTTAATTTCTACGATTACAGGATTTAAGCGGTACTGTCGATCAAGAAAACGAAAGGAATTCCGTATTTATTTACGTACGCCGATTATCAGTTATTATGTTACAAAAAATGGCAAACAATAGTAAGGCGCTAACAATAGTAAAGAGGCAAAAATATTGCGTATTTATAAAATTCATAATTCTTCAAAAATTATTTATGCGCGCGCGCACACACACGCGCGCTCACAGATGTAATGTTCAACGCGTTAAATTAAATTAAAAAAAATTCTATAATGAGCAAACAAGCCCGTATTCTACATACAAGAAAGCAAACAGAATCCATCCATTGTTGTTTATGACCTAATTCGACTAATACTTCACAGTTAACTACTAAAATAATAAATTTAGTAATATTTTATAATATTCCGACACGTACTGAATGTTAAATGCGCAGAGTCTACAGTTTGAATGAATTCAAATTAATAAGGTTTCTTCTTAAAACTTTTTTTTCCTGTTTAGCCTCCGGTAACTACCGTTTAGATAATACTTCAGAGGATGAATGAGGATGATATGTATGAGTGTAAATGAAGTGTAGTCTTGTACATTCTCAGTTCGACCGTTCCTGAGATGTGTGGTTAATTGAAAACCCAACCACCAAAGAACACCGGTAACCACGATCTAGTATTCAAATCCGTGTAAAAATAGCTGGCTTTACTAGGACTTGAACGCTGGAACTCTCGACTTCCAAATCAGCTGATTTGGGAAAACGCGTTCACCACTAGACCGACCCGGTGGCTTTCTTCTTAATACTTCATGTATCATTTACTATACGTTTTTGAAGTATATGAGAGTCGAGTAAAAACTAGTGAAAAAGAGGGGGATGGGAGAGAGGCTTTTTTTACGAGTCAAATATAAAGTTATAGATCAGATCTGAAGTAAAACATAATCAATATAAATTAACCTATTACATTTTAATTAAATTATTATAGGTTAATTTGAATATTTCCCTCAATTTTTCAACCGATTTATTTTATAATTTTATATCAAATTCTTTAATTATATCCGAATTGATGACGTTACCTAAAGACTCCTACTCGTCTCCTACGGCATCGAATTACAAAAATAAACGATATTACATTAACTTCTAATAATCGCACAAAAAAAAAAAAAACGGAGTAGGAAAATCGTTATACTTTTATCGCAGTAAATCATATTTATATAAAATAAACCGCTTTATTTTACTTTAATATAAAATTTTAAGTTAGAATAATATGAATACGTAACATAAATAATCCCGATTAAAGCTAAGAATCGTTGATCATAAATCGCTTTTTTCCGATGTTAAAGAAGACTTTTTTTTACAGTATGTGAAATATATTATAATTTTTCTTCGCTAAAATAATTTAGTTTAATTTTTTCACTATTATAATTTTTCAAAACCCAAATATTGCGATACCGTTATAAGATCTGTGTAAATGAATGTCCTGCATATCTAAGGGGTCCAATTACAAATTGTAATTCAAATGGATTTGAATTACGGTGTCAAAATTTCGGTAAAATTTACAAATAACGAATTTCAAAATAAAAATAAACGAATTATGTCCTTAAGTTGCGAATACAAGAATTGATATTTGTAATCGTGAACTCACGACATAATGAAATAACTTTTTTTCGGAGATGAAATAATTTTTTTTAAATATTTATATGATTTTACACGCTCTGTAACACACAAACAAATAAAATGGGCTTACCCCTTGAAGTTCCTATTATTTTTATTCTACTAAAACTTATACGTAGTATATATATATATATATATATATATATATATATATATATATATATTTATATATACTAAAAAAGATATATATATATATATATATTATTATTATTACGTATTAATAATGTTTTTCTTATAGGGAAGGAGAGTTTGGGTAGTTAGGCTTTATAAAAAAGTCAACATTTAATTAAAAGAATTTATTTTACGTTTGCAACAATAATAGCTGACAAATATAATTTCGAATAAAAGATGGAGAAATATTAATTTTAAAGGAACAGAATGATTAATAAGGATTAGAAAAGTAGGAAAAGGTATAAAATATATTTCACGTTTCTTCTTAGTTATTTAAACAGAACAAGGGTGAATTAGAATTGGAAATACAGTACTGACAAACCAGAAAGTAAGTAATAATAATTACAACAAATTTTAATTACGATAAATTAATGACCGGTGCGATTAGAATGTACGGAATGAACGAGGAACAGTTGCAGTTGGTGGCGGCGGGGGGTGCGTATACGGACAACCTGCCTCTTCGGGGCCGCGGGTCGGGGGACCGGGAAAGGCAAAAATAAAAAGATAGGCCGAGAGACAGACATAAAAGCGGCTCCGAATGAAACGAAGGGATTTCCTTAGGAAGAATAACGAGGAAGAGGGAGAGCGGCGAACGGTACGAGGTAATGTTTTCAGGGTGGGCGGATGAAGAAGAGGCAAGGAGACAAGATGGCGTCAGCACAGTATGACGTAGCGTTTCGATCGGAGTCGCTGCTGCTCTTAACGCCGCCCGCCGCTCGACCTCGCCCTTGCTTCCTGCATGCGCTCGCAGTCACCGGTCGACCGACCGTCCTCTACAGCTTCGACACCGCCACCCGTCTTTTCGTACTAACGGTCTGCCCGGCTCGCCCTCGCCGCTCTATCCCTGCTCGACGTGCGCCGCTCCTTCACTAAAATAACAACTTCACCGGTACGGTACTACTGTAAACAAACTGACGGCCGGTCGGTCTTACCTTATCTTTAACCGATTCTCAAAACATTAAAAAAAAGAATAAATTACTAAATACGTATACAAAAATATTTCGTTCACGAATCTAGCCAATTTTTTACTACTCTATGACTTACCCTAAGGGTACTGTCACCGTTGCCGAATCGAAATTTATAAACAGAATGAGACTTTTAAATTTAATAAATAAAAACTTCAATTAATTTTTTCTTTTTAATATTATTATTATTAGGTAACATAAATTAATTCTTCGTAAAGATAATGCTACTCGATGTCGTTAATCAAACGTAAAACTTATCGGCTTAAGAGAGAATCATTTTGTCGAACAAAATAATGGAACAAAAATTCTTAAAACAAAGTTACGAAAAAAGGAACCTTAAACGCTCGGGTTTACTGCAAACTGAGAGACACACCTTTAACGGATTACGATGCAACCTGTACCAAAATTCTTTAATACACACGCTAACAGTCATATAATAGTTTTTATTGCATGTGTACAATAAATATGTTGTAATCGTTACTGTAAAAACAGATCGCTTAAAATGTTTGGATAATTGAAAATATTTATTTGGCAGGTAAAAATACAATATATAAACTATAATTATTTTTTGGTTTTTAAGTAAGTAACTTCAAAAAAAGGAGATTCACATATGAGGAGAATGTGTGTATGCATGTTATGTCTGTCTCTCTCTCTCTCTCTCTCTGTATGTGTGTGCGCGCGTGCACTATAAAATTTTTTTTTTAAATCTGATGACTTCCTTGTATGCACATTAAATTCCATTTACACATTTTTTTAAATGAAAAGTATATAAACTTTTATTTCATTAAAAACGTCTGATATTTTTTCTTTTTTTTTGTTATTGAATTATTATTCATCGTAAATTTGTTTTTACAATAAGAGGTTAATAATTATTAATAAATCAATATATTTCAATTAAAAAAAAAAGTTAAAAAAATGAGATGAAGTCAAACCGATGTGCCTTTCACTAAGAACCAAATATTTCATTAATTAAAATTTTATTCGGCTATAACTCTGGAACCGATGAAAATAAGTACGTACCACTACTGATATATCGTTGAAAAGCTCTCAATGAGGGCTTATTACTGCAGTTAAGAAAAATCCAAAATAATTTGGATTGTGGGCTTTTTTGGGCACTTTTGGTTCAGTCGATTGCAATTAAAAGAGGAGGTGCACAACTGGATGTTACAACAGTCCTAAATCCAAAATTTCAATATCCTACGGCTAATCGTTTTTGAACTATGCAAGATGCGTACAGATGTCACGCAGAAACCGGTCAAAATGAATTCAGGAATGGTCAAAATGAATATATCCGTTGAAATCTGAAAATCGAAATTTTTCGCGATCGCAATACTTCCTTTAATTTTTACTTCGTGCAAGGAAGTAACAAACTAGCGGTGGTGTTTGCGACTCTGTTATTCTTTCACGCAAAAACTTCTCAAACGTTTGTGCCGAACATACTATTTATAATCGGAAAGAATATAGAACTACTGCCGTTGGGAAACGATTCACCGTTTACAGATGGTGGCCGCTTTAAGGCTTAAGGTAACCACCGGGTTATGTTGTTCCTTGCCGATATTCAACAACACGGTCAATTTTACTACTGAACAAATCGAATTCGAAGAACATTTGCAGCATTTGATTTTTTCCCTGAGAGCAGAACGAAGTGTCGTTATCTACGCCCGGACACAATATACTAAGCTATATCGTAAGCGATTAAAAATTAATTTACAAATTAGACCGATGTAAAATGCCTATTCCATATTCTAAAAGCAAAATAAATAGTATAAATAGCTTAAAAATACTAAAGTAAAAATCGAATATTTGAATATAAACGGACGGCCCAAAGAAATCGTAAAAAACATTCGAATATTTCAGATTAATTTTTTTATAAAAATAAGGTGTGTTCGTCTTTTTCGATATATCTTTCGGTTATCGAGAGAAAAAAACCATTAAAGGTGAGACGGTGTACGGCGTGGCGGGTCAACCAACACAGACTCTACCATGATACTGTGTATACCACGCGACTGGCTGCACCTGACTCCGGTATCTCGACGAAAAAAACATAAATAAAAAACCAGGAACCAAGTACGGTCACTTCAAGTGGTGTAACGTATAACCCTAAGAATCGTACACAAAATACTTTTTTACCCGTACCAAGGACCGGTACCCGACTATAATTACTATTTTTAAGATAGGGGCCGACTACTCTTAAACCCGAATGCTTCAGATCAAAACTCGGTCCTGCGTTTCGAAGATGTTGCTCTGAAGAAATTACTATAGACAGATAGTTTTTAAAAATCGACGAGGATTTAATTGTTTTTATCGGTATTATTCTCACAAGCATGAGGATAATGAACACGGTGAGGGTCCAACGACTCCCTGACCGACTATTATATATAGATGCCGCAGTGTTCATTAAACTCATGATTGCGAGAATAATAATGATAAATAAAAATTAAAGCGTGTTCAGTTTATAAAAACTATCAGTGTATTATAATCTGTTCAGAGCAACAGTTTGGACGGCACAGATCTTGAAACCGTTTCGAAAAGCTCTCGAAACTAGAATGCCCTGTTGCCACGAGAGGGAAACCGCCTACCATGTGTTTTTTAAGCGCACAAGATACGATCGTGAGAGAAAAGATCTATTAGATGTACAAAAAGAGGATATGTTTACACCAGAACAAGTGTAAGATATATTACTGCAGTCAGAGATGAACCGGAAGGCTGTTGCTGACTATACCAGGACAGTCCTGCGGGACCTAAATACCTCGGAGGAGACCTGCATAAGAGCTAGGTGTCGGAGGACACGTGGGCGGACAGGCCCTCGGCCGGGCGTGTGGGGATCGCCTTGGCGCGATGAATCTGCGGGTTCTTCGCACGGGTGTTGGATGGCGTCCAGGGTGGCTGGTACTTCAGGTATGTAGTGTAACTGTGAAACGAGTAACAGTTGTGTACAGCTTCTGTAGGTTGCGCTTTTGGTGTGACATACTTTGTACATTCTTATCTTCTATTTCTCTACCGCAATGACTTTAACAAATCTTATTTGACATATTATCTATAAAATGATTTTTAACTGAATATAAAAAAAAAAATATTGTAATGTTTTAATATTTCTCATATATTTAATATATATATATAAACACGCGCGGGCGCGGTTATTCTAAGTTATGCCATTAAATAAAATGAAAACTTTTATTTAATAAATTTGAAACTGTTTGAAACCGTTTTCTAATGTGATGCTGCTTTAGGTATTATGTAAAACGTATGTATTCTATTCTGTATCATAATATGATGAATAGTTTTAGGTATTATGAAAAAAAATAAATACATTGTTTGTTGCATATATTATAACCTTGATTAGCTGTATTTGACCATGCGTCATGTATCATTTGATATTTGTATTGTGTTTTGTTCTGATTATTTAACGATCTAATGTAAGAATCTGGTATTTTCAACTTACGATATGTACATGCAGTATGATATGACGTATAACTGTGTGCGTGTGTGGCGATCTCCCCGTTCATCAGCTATGCCAGGGAGGATGGGTAGCCAGGGGTGGAGGTTTAGTCGGTAGTGCGCAGGTATACATACACTATTCGTAAAACCTACCGGGACCTGTTAGCGACCCCGACACTGCTTCGGCGTCTGCAAAATGGATTCCCCAGCTCTACAAAAAAAAAAGTGTCGAAAATGTGAGTGTGATCTAAGAATGTGGGTTTCAAAAAAGTCGGCCTCCATCTTAAAAATACTGGTTACCTGTACTTCGTACCGGTAAAAATGTATGTAAGGTCGAATTTTGAAAATTCTAAAAACTGTTTTTAAATGTTCACACGAAGATTAAACACACCAAAAACCAAGTTAGTTTGTTGCAGAAAAATTAAAAATAGTAAAATTCAATATTACTTCATTCATTTTAACCCTTTTTGAAACTCACAATTTAAAAAAAAAAAATATTTTTTACTGCGCACTTACACTGTAAGAAGAACGTGTACACAGATTTTCATCGATTATCTTCAGTAGTTTTTGCCGGGCGTTGATTATGAATCCGTCATAACATGTTATTTTACCGATACGTAAAATACATATTTTACTGCAACTTTTAGGACCGAATTATTTTTCGTTTAAACATTATTTTACAGTTGTACTTCGTCGAACAAATTTTATTCGAAAAATACATTATATATATTTATCAAGCTTAGCGACGACCGAGTCGTACATTAACCTTGTTCTTTATAAATTACTGTTTTAATGCGCTTCTGTCGGTTGTGCGTTAAGGAAGAAAGCGGCACATAAATTACCATTTTAATGATATTTTTTAACAGCAAGTACTGTATATCCAAACATATACACTTGCATCGACCCGCACAATCGTGTAGAATAGAGGGGTGATGCATGCGCGATCCCATCATGCGCTTATCGCAAAGCCGTCCGTTGTTAATGCAAATTACACGGTAGAAGATATTTAAAAGGTATGAATTTTTTTATACTAAACACTAACGTATTAAAACCCTTCTGCTACATCGAGTGCTTGTTATAATATAACGGAAGTACTAGTATATTAATTCTGTAGCGTTCAATTTTAAAAGTCGATATGCTTTAAAATATAAAAGCGATCCCGACAACTATACGATTATGACTTAATTTAAAACACTACTACGATATAATTACGCTTTTTATAAAATTGACGGTTGCAATAAATACTTGAAACCGGTTTTTAGGGTGATTATATGTACTGAATGCAAAATAAACAAAAAAATGTTTATTTAAATAAGGAGATTTCACAACGATAAAATCGGTATTTGACAAATCATTAGTTAACAGCTGACAACTAACACGTCAATACATCCATTAACATAACGGGTACGATCATGAAAATGTTTGAAAAAGAAGTCAGACGCGAAATCATTCGGCATTCTTTGAAGACAAATCGGCAAAATCATTTTAGATTTATTTGTATCCTGTCTTTAGTATAAACCTACCTTTCACTTCCGTATACATCTTTTATCGAAATTCAAATTTTTAAAAATTAATTTGTCTTTTACGTCGAATTGTTTCCGAAATCAAGAGTTTTAAGGGACCTTAAAGCAATTTAACTATATCTGGTCTAATAGAACTAAAAAGGAAATCAAAGGAGCACTGGCCTCATTATGTTGACCGGTGAAAATAATAGCGGATTTCGAATATTTCTAAACTTTATAGGTTTATATTGTTCAAATTACCAGCAATGAAAAATTAAAAAAAAAAATTATTTTTAAGACGATTTAATAGGAAAAATTTACTATTTAATTTACGATTTTAATTTTACTTACGTAAAAATAAAATCGTAAATAAAAAAAAAAAGCCAAAAACGGTTGCAACCATATAATAACCAACACCTAAAAGCCTATTTCAACCGTTGTACAATCATCAACAGAATACATAAACAACCAAGGAAAAAAAATACAATAATAATGATAACGATAATAATAATAATAATAATACACTAGAAACAATAATAACAATTAAATAAAAAATATAAATTGATAAAAAAAACAATTAATAAATATAACCGATACTCATTAAAACAGTAGAAAGAATTTTTTTTACCCGTGTTTATAAAACAAAATAAATTTTTGGGTAAAATAAATATTAACATTTTTTTTTATTATACAAAGCGCGCAATTAGGATTAAGCAAAGTTCACTCTGTAAGTTCCGCCGTAAAGATTGGTTCAGCTGTTTCTTAGTGACGTAAAAACTAATGACGTAAATCGAGAACGCAAACAAATTTAGTTTAATATTGTAAAAATTGTATGAATTCTTAGCGGTCTGGAAAAATATATATTTAAAATTAATAAATACTAAATAAATATACTAAGTATGTACTTTTACTTTAAAAAATTAATCTTTATTGATTATTACGGAGTAATCAAGCGTACATTTATCATACTACATCATTCAATACGATGCGCAAAATATCTATGCGCTTTCAAACACCGACACGCTTAATATTAACGAAAATATTGTCAGGTGTTGATTTTATTTACGACGAATCGAAAGGAAATAGACTAATAACTTGCGTAATAACGACAGGTGTTTTAAAAGTCACCCGACCGATTATTTGAAAACGGATCGGTCGACAGCAGGGAAATTATTATTGTGCTGTTGGCAAAACTGACATTTTTTCTTAAAATAGCATGCGTCTCGTAAACAACCGACAGTACTTTTTTTTTGAAGTGTTTACAGAAAAAAAAACTCGTTTTTTCACTAGATCGACTGGTAATTATTTTAGAACAGCCGTTGACAAATTTTTATACTCAAGAGGCGACAATTATTTTGAAATTATATTTCCTGACGATTGTTTACCGAATAAACGTTTGTCGTATTACTTTTGTAAAAACGAGAGGATAGGACGTAACGTATCGTCGGAACTAACGTTTAAAGTTGTTGAAATTAAAAATCGATTGCTGCAGTCTCCCGGAAAACGACTGCATTTCTCAGTTCAGAATTCCTACAGTTGTTTTAATAGCGATAAAATACTTAGGAATACGTAAAATTAGTTTTATTCAAGACTTAAACGTATTAATAGTACCGCAAAAGACCTCGGTCGTCTATTAAAAGGGCGCATAAAGACGCGTATGTCAATAAACTAGCAGTATCAATTCCCTATAAAAAAAATGTTACGTAGACACCGCATGATTTCCTTGTACGCCTATTAAATTACACATACACATTTTTTTTTTAAATGAGAAGTACATAAAATTCTACTTCACTAATAACCTCTGATTTTTTTTTATTGTTATTATTGAATAATTATTTATTGTAAAAGGTTTTTTATAATCAGAGATTAATAATTATTAATAAATCGATATATTTAAATTAAAACAAAAACAAATAAAAATAAAAAAGAAAAGATGAAGCCTGATTCGAACCGATGTACCTTTCCCTTGTAAGATTCAAATATTTCATTAATTAAAATTTTATTTGGCTATAACTCTAGAATTAACGAAAATAAGTACCGCTTATGATATATCGTTAAAAAGCTCCCGACGACGGCTTATTGCTGCAGTTAAAAAAAAGTCCAAAATCCAAATTTTTTGGATTTTGGACTTTCTGAGATACTTTTAGTAGGGTCGATTGCAATCAAAAGAGGAGGTACACAACAAGAAGATACAACAGTCCTAAATCCAAAATTTCAAACATTTTACGGCTAATCGTTTTTGAGATATGCGAGATACGTACAGACGTCACGCCGAAACTAGTCAAAATTGACCCAGGGATGATCAAACTGAATATTTCCTTAGAAATCTGAAAACCGAAATTTTTTTGCGATTACAAATACAGAATAACTGAATTTGGAGGGATGTAAAGCGACAAGCGTTTAAAGAAATTCATTTTTTTACTTAAAGTGCTTAAACGCTACTTCACGGAAGAAAATTACTAGACCGATTTTTTTAATCGTTATTTTAAATAAAGATATTTAACAAGATAACTGGAAACAGGAATTGTTACCGATAACACAAAGGCACGGCAAAAGAGGCGGCTGTAAAACCATGAATTTTTTAGAAGAATTCTTTAATTCAACAGGATTATGGACTTTTTACAGCTCTCTTCATTTCACATCAATTGATTTTATTTATGCGGAGGTTTTTTTTTTAAATGAATAATACACTATATAAATTTGACACTTAAAATACGCTTACGCGTTAGAATACGGAACGGAAACATTTTGTAGCGAATAAAAAATTATGTAATATCTAGCCGCCGGGATTCGACTTCCGGGTTGAGGCTACCGCTCCACTACCGGATGTCGGTTTATGAAACATAATACATATAATAATAATTTACTAATCCACTAAGGAACAAGCGGAACATAAAAATTAAATTTAAAGAACTTAATTAGGAAAGATGTTCATAAATATGATTAAAAGAGGGGTGTCTTATCCAGTAGATGTTGGATATTATCAATTTTTTTTATAAAATTGTGCTTGGAAGATGAAAAAAAAATTCTTCTGTAAATTCATATCAAATTTATTAAATAAAAGTTTTATTCATTTTATTTAATAGCATAACTTAGAATAACTGCGCTCGGGCGTGTATATATATATATGTGTGTGTGTTAAATTATATGAAAAGAAGGAAATGAGAAAGATTAAAACATTACAATAATTTTTTTATATTCAGTTAAAAATCATTTTATAGATAATACGTCAAATAAGATTTATTGTTAAAGTCATTATGGTAGAGCGCAGCAGCTGTCTGAAATGATTACTTTTAAAATCCATTTGTTCAGTTATGATATCTTCTTTAAAATGGAAAGTAAAGTTTCCATTAATATTTTATTAATAAATATTATATCTAATAAATTTTTATAGTTAACTGAAAGATAAATTAAGACGCATTAACACGCAAATAATGGAAAAATCAATAAAACCACAAAATTTATTTAACAGGACGTAATGCAATTATTAAGATCTTTCGTTAAAATGAAGAAAAAGAAATATCTCCCTCGCTCGCTCACTCTCTCTCTCTCTCTCTCTCTCTCTATATATATATATATATATATATATATATATATATATATATATATATATTTATATATATATAAATGGATGTAGAATGTGAGTGTGTGAATGTTCCACCATAACTCTGGAATGCCTGCAGCAGTTTTAACCAGACTTGTACACATTACACATATGACTTGCTATCTAGAAAAAAATAAAAAAAATAGTGGAAAAAGAATGACTCGTAAAAATAATAAAAAACGAACATATTAGAGTGAAATTCATAGTTCTCGGGGTCACTAGGTTAAATGTGAAAGTCCCGATGAGATTTAAGTCCAAATTTAGTTTAACAGAACTCTGTAGAACCTACTAGAAGGTTGTGGAAAAGAAAAATATACACTGCAGATAGATTGGATTCCTCTTTCCTGTCTAACAGAAAATCGGGATAAAAAAAATACCCGAGGAATGCCGGGTAGATATATCGGCACACATGTTGGCGCAGGGACTTAAAGCCTATGTACTAGCATTTTGCATGCACTGGCCTCTTGTTACGAGCAAACGAAAAACATTTTCATTTCCAACATGTGTTTTGCGGTATGGTAATACATAAAAAACAAGTATAAACAGGCATAAACTTGCTGTAGTGCATGTAATTGAGTTTTATTCTAAATTATATATTGATGTTGTGATACAGGCCTACTTCCTGTTGTATAGCAACTAATAATAGTAGAATCATACGCGACTAATGTGCTATTTATGAATTGTTGTACGCACGCAATTCTAAGAATTTCATTTACTTATTTTTAATCTACTCTAATCTTTGCACTGTGAAGAATCATGTCACACGTGGCTTGTAATTATGTTCTAGGTGGTTATTATAGAAACATTTATTGCGGTTTATATTTTCCTAATGAAGTGAATAGCTGTAAGTGATTTATTTTTACTATTTGTTGCGTTGTTTTCGTTTAAGGCTTTGTCATAAATTCAGCGATTTAAAATTTGTAATATTTTAGTACAGTTATTTTCTTTTAAAACGCCCAATTTAAGAGGAAAAGGTGCAGTAGTTCATAGTCAGGCAAAGGAAATTGCACTCGATGTTCACAATTTCTTTTTACACAAAAATACCAGAACCGGAATAGCGAGGAAAACTGAAGCGCTGAATACGGTTGTTAAAGCGACAAGAGTATCGAAACTAACGGTCCAAAGAACTATAGCAGAAGGAAATTCAAATGCAACCGAAAGCAATCCGTGTTCGATTCGCCGAGAAAACGTGTAAATCGCCCCGGTATCGGGTGCTATTTAGATTTGTTCGACCAGATGCTTTGAGGCGTTTAATACATGAATTTCATGTAAACGAAAAATGCGTTCCTACTGTGAAAAGAATTACGCAAAAAGCGCGCGAAAGTGAAATTAATTTCAAAGGGAGTGAATAACCTTTAGGGAGACTATTACGTAAAATGGGATTTAGATGAAAAAACAGAAGTCTACCGGAAAATACTGATAGAACGGCACGACATTAAAATGCAAAGAATGGAATTTCTACGACACGTTTCCCTGTTTCGCGAAGATGGAAGACCGATCGTATACATACATGAAACCTATATTCACAGTAGTCAAGCGACACCAAAGCGGGTAGACGCAACAAACCTTCATGAGGGAATGAAAATATCAGTATACAAGGGCTCACTATCAATAATTGTTTATGTCGGCTGTAACAAAGGATTCATTAACAATGCTTTACTTATGTACGATTAAAATAAGACAGAAGATTATCACAAATCGTTGGTTTCCGAAAAGTACACGAAACGGTTACGGGAGAAGTGCATTCCCAACCTGCCACCTCCGTCGGTCATTGAACTAGTTAAGTTGTATTACAACAATCTGCTACAAAAGCAGCCAAATAAATTATAACTCTTTAACAAGCGATATTAATAAAACGGTTAGCCGAACGACGAATTAACCGTTCTGCTATGACGAACACTGAACTGTATGATAATATAAAATTACACAAAAGAAAATCAAAAAAAATTTCTAGTAGATGAAATGTTCAAAAATTATGGCCGCACAGTTCTACGGTTGCCGCCTTATTACCCAGACTTAAATGCCGTTGAAATGATTTAGAGTCGAGTGAAAGGGCAAGTAGCTAAAAGAAATACAACTTTTAATACGTCGGACGTTCTTTAAGTTAGCTGAAGAGGAATTTCAATAAGCGTCTGAAGTTTAGTGGAGCAATGTCTGCAAGCATATTATCAACGATGAAAAAAAAAATACATGCGATAAAGCGAGTAGAAAAAAGAATTATTTAAAGTACTTTAAAATAATAATATTAACTGGAATACTAAACTAGTTTTAATTAAATAGAATCGTATGTATTTTTGGTTATAAATCATCTATATTAAACCGAAAATGTTTTCAGTCGGCCTTGTATCGTGTCAAATGTTTGCCGAATGGTAGTAGATTTTTGTGCCAATTTACGTGTCGATAGTTCTAATAAGTTAGTCAATTTATAATACAATACTAGCACATTTAGTACCTGTATTTTATTTTAGTATTTCCTCACACATGGCAATTTAAATGAAGAAAATGAGATCGCTACCTAATTTTCAAAGTAATTGAAATAAAATATTTAAGCTAATATTTTCCTTGAAAGATTAAAATGTAATTTACTGACCGTATAGAACAGTTAACCTTATGTTCCGTAACGAATAAAATAATTTCAATAAGTAACTACAACGTGAATAATTTGATTAACTCGCTGCATACGATAAGAAAAATCGAGTAACGTTTTAATGAGCGAGAACTCATTAAAAACTACAACCGGTTTTTGTGCTGTAGTTAATCGAACTTATATTCTAGTTACTTGCCGATGCTATTTATATCTAATATCCCCAGGATAAAGTATCGGTTATTCCATCTTCTTTAAATAAAATTCACTTACCGAAATCAAACTGAAATTTGTTTACTACTGGTTTATTACCTAACAATCGTCTTAATATCTGAACTATTTGATCAAGTCTGCTTCTAACATCTTAAGAGATCCATCTATTATATTTTTTCCATTATCGACTTCAAGTTTAGTTTCTTAGCGCTTTCATAATTCAGAGTAAACATTTAAACCTCACACTCGGCTTAACTTTCACAGGATTATATCCGTAACTATTGCGACAAGTAGATACAAAATACGATCGTCTTCACAGAGCCCATCATTTTATTCACTCAAAAAACATTCTGTTTCAACAGTATTACTTCCCTCATCAATGTAAATCATGCATTTAATAATCACAATAAGCAACACTCTTTCCAAGTCTATCCAATATATTGTACGATCGGAGTCTACTGTTATACGCTGTAAAAGCCGCAAGAAACCCCATACGACTAAAATCTTTTACAAAATGATCTTTTAGATATTTGTAATATCGTCACCGATTAGTGTGAGGTTTGCTTTATTCAAACAGTCATCCGATCCTATCACATCGGCCACCAAGAAGTTGCAGTCGGTGGGTTTCAATGAAACGTTTGTTACTCCGACGGGTAAGCCTCTAGGACAGAGGTAAATAGTTTGGTGTGGTGGGGAGGCAGAGACTGCTGCCACGGCATGCCGAGGCGACTGGTTTTACTTAACACGGCGAGGGGATCCGTCACAATCATCCAACATTACGTTATAAAATTCAAATCTGTTCCGTAACCGGTCTGAATCATAAATAATCTCTGTCCAGACTTACCCCGTAAACTGTTTAAATATAATTTAACGATTGTCCTTTTACAAGAATTTTCTTCTACTTTATCGTCATTCAATTCTGTCGCTGTGCTTTGTTCAACTTCTGCATGTATATTTCAACAGTCTTGAAATCTTTCTGCCGTGATGATGTTTTCAACTTCATTTACGTAAAATCCGTAATGCGTTCTCCAGTTCGTTTGATTTTGAAGAAAAATCAAAACGAACTGAAAATCATAACTTCTTGGAAGTTGTTAAAAATACCAGATAGACGTTAATTAATAAAAAAGAGGAGCAAACTTATCTTCTCTATACCACCGACAAACGTTTTGCAACTATATTTAATATCTTACGTATAACTTTTGTAATTTACTATAAAGGAAAAAAAATATAAAGTTTTATTAAACAGCTGGATTTACTGGTAAATAATTTTTTTTTTATAAATAAGCATTAAACATTATTCCAAATAATCCTGTTTAACAAAATTTATCGTAATAAAATTATAAGTACCCTACAATGTTATTTTATCTTACAACAAGTTTTTATTAAATTACGATAAAAGACAACAGAAAAGTATAAAAGTTTAATAAATGTTCGTCATAAATTCTAATTTAACAAGTTATCGTCGAGCAACTGTTAAACTCTTATACAACAGAAAAAGGTCTGACGGTATCAAATATTTATTTTTGCGGTTACAAAATTAAAAGAGTCCTTACAACCCTCTACAGATTAAAAAAAAAGTTTTAATCTGAGATAATTTACATTGTATAATGTAAATAACCCCGTAAGAAAGTTATTTTTGTGGAAAAAATAACCTACTTCCAATAACTTACTTTACAAGACGCAAGAATTTACAATTTTCATTTTTTCAATTTTTTACAATTTTTTCATTTTACAATATCTATACCGCTTTCATATTTTACAAAATCTACGAACGAACAAACCTTATCTTTGAACTCTACCGAAAACGAAATTGACGCTAACGTAAGTCAAATTATCCCCAAGTAATACATTAACTTTTCAAAATAGTATGTAACTAGCGGCCCCTTACTGCTCCTCGGCGTTATTATTACAAAGTAATGTAATACATTTTTTTTTTTAATTTAAAAGATCTATTCCATTTACAACTCGTCTCACCGCCAACTTCCTTGTTTTTCTCAAAAACGTTCTATTGGACGGATCGGGGTGATTTTTTTTTTATTGTGCTTGAAATAGCTAGCAGATATGTCATCAAGCATCGATGGACCTTCAAAGTGATTTTCCTATTAGTAATAACCTCGGAAAATTCCTGAATTAAGTAATAAACGAGGATATTTTGAAGATTTCTTACATGAGACTCAAGTTTGTGGTCCGATGACGCTTGATGATGCATCTGTGGGTCATTCGGAGCAGAAAAATATAATTTTTTATTATTATTATTATTTATCGTAATTTTTTTTTACAAAGTTTAATAATTATTAATAAATAAACCGATGAAAATAAGTACCGCTTGTGGTATATGGTAGAAAAGCTTTCGAAGAGGGCTTAATACTGCGGTTAAGAAAAAGTCCAAAATCAAAAAAAAATTTAGATTTGTCGGTTGCAATCAAATAGGGAGTGGCACAACTAGATGTTACAACAGTCCTAAATCCAAAATTTCAACATCCTACGGCTAATTATTTTTGAGTTATGCTAGATACATACGTACAGACGTCACGCCGAAACTAGCCAAGTGGATTCAGGGATGGTTAAAATGGTTTTCATATTTCCGTTGAAATATGAAAACCGAAATTTTTCGCGTACACAATACTTCTTTTAGATAAGAACGGTACATCCTGAAGATATAAATTCGTCAAATTCTTACTTTGTAATGTACTACAATACTACATGAAAATAGAATAAAAAAGATAAGCAATAAAACTAATATTTGTCTAGAGCCGATAAAATAAAAGGAAATAAAAAATAGTACTAAGTTATTAAAAACAGATAAACTCAGCGATCCACAAAATATTACAGTAACCCTTATAAAAGAATTACGAAAATACTAATGTAAACAGTTAGCCTATAATTTATAAATCAAAAAAGGTGTTTATCCTAACAAATTAAAAAATTTCAATTCATAAAAATAACAGCATTATTTGTGAATCAAGCGATTACCGCACAGTATTTTTGTTACTAATTTTATCTTTGGTATTCATTTTTGGAAAAATTTCTTTACGATAGACTGTTTTTTTTTCTAAGTAAATACAAGATTCTTTCATATTTTTAATTTCATTTTACTCCTGAAAAAGGTATTTATACATTTATATCTAAAATCGGTAACAAAACTATAGCAGTTTTTCTAGACTTACAAATCGCACGACATAATAAAACCCGTATATTCAACTGATAATCTGGAAAATATAGGAGTCGGGGGAATTATTCAATTCTTAATTAGAAGAAATATATGGTAATACTACAATAAAAAAACAAAGTATCTAAATGGAAAATATTAAAACTAGGTATACTAATAAGAGTTTTTTAAGCCGATTATTATTTAATATTTGCATAAACGATACAAATTTAACTGATATTACGTTATTTAAGAACGATGCAGTATTATTTGTTAAAACAGACAAGGATGTATTTCCTTTTAAGAACGATTTAAACGGTACCGTGAATTAGCTATAAAACAACAAACCGTCTTTAAATGTACGTAAAACAGAAATTATATAAATTTTTCTACAGATGAAAACGATAACAACGAAAACAAAATTTTAAACCGTAATTACAAATTCTAATTTTGTTAATTAATATATCTGCCAAACGATCGATGCCGTATACGCTTTTTGTTAAAGGGGTGAAGGAACCCAATTTACGGGCGCCGAACAGGAGTCGGACTCGCTAACAGGTTCCGCAAGATGTTATTAAATGCTTATGTGTTCCTGCGCACTACCGACTAAACCTCCACCCCTGGGGTTTCGTCCCTCCTGGGAATCGCTTTGCAGCATTACTTCAGGAAGGACGTAAACGCCCGCACACACAATCGGTCACCGCAATCGCGACTGAAATATCCAAACACACACTCACGCAACACCTAGGACAACACCGACACAAGGAGTAACAAATCACTCGCACATCAGAACAAGGAAAAAACACACGTAACACGGCAAATTTTTTTCCCGCACGGTAACACACTCGCGCGACCGCAATAACCAACAACAAGAGTAAAAAATCACAGCCATCACCCGCACAGAATCACAATACTGTAGACACCTACACATATTTAGGCATAATTCAGACAAAACTCATCTTTTAAGTTGCACGTAGGTAGGGTAATTAAAAGGTGAGAAGGTAGATTTAGATTAGAAGATAGACAAAAAACAAGAGATAAATATTAAAAATTAAAAAAATACAATTGCCGAAAAAAACATTGCTCTTTGGTTACGGTTTGATTACATCGTGATGTATTAACTAGCAAATATCCCCTTTGAATTTGAAAATCGGAAGAATGGTTGCAAGATATAACAGAATTTACGAATAACCGCGATCTGATAGATCGAAAGTGTACCTGATGCGTGCAAAAATTAATCTTTATTCTACTAACAAATACCTCGTTTGAAATTTGAAAATCGGACGATTGTTTGTAGATATATAAGAGCACTCCATTGGACCTCCCAAAAAAACGCCCCAGGAGTACCTCGTTTGTTACCAATTGATGGTGATGATTGAACTACCGTCGGATGAGATGCTTGCAGCACCTCGCCACTCTTCTTTTTCTTTACTGTTTAGCCTCCGGGAATTACCGTTCAGGTATTACTTCAGAGGACGACATGTACGAGTGCAAATGAAGTGTAGTCTTGTACATTCTCAGTTCGACCGTTCCTGAAATGTGTGGTTAACTGAAACCCAACCGCCAAAGAACACCGGTATCCACGATCTAGTATTCAAATCCGTATAAAAATAATGCCTTTACTAGGACTTGGACGCTGGAACTCTCGACTTCCAAATCAAATCAGCTGATTTGGGAAGACGTGTTCACCGCTAGACCAAACCGGTGGATTACGTCACCACTCTAGCCCACGCAGTCCCCACGGGAAGCCCGTAATTATTAAAATAATTTTTTTAAATTTCTTTAATATTATTTTATCTAACGTAAATTTAAATCTATTATTTTTGTAACTTTCTTCGTTCTATTGAATTGAATCATTCGGTTCAAACCCAGCTAACACACTGATGAAGGCTCACAGTTCACAGTTCATTACAGTATGTGCTTCGATCGGCAAATATCTACATATAAAACATATATGTATATAATATATATATATATATATATATATATATACATATTTATATAGCCTACGGCACTCCCTGAAAGGTAAAGATTCCGATGCGGAGTCGTACATCTTATAATCGGTTCGGTCGTTGAGCTGCTACGGTGGAACGTGCATATATACACCCTAAAAAACATTACAATCCTTTTTGGCCAGTCGAGTAACAATTGAAACCACAATTAAAATTGATAACACGTTACTAGTAGGTACAATACCTACAGAGTACAAACAAAGGAGAACTTATCACAAAGGGTGATACGAAGAAATTCTTATAACAGCGCTGTTTTAAAATATCTAATGTTGATTTTCCTAACAAGAAATAACGTCTTCAAACAAGATTTTAAATCGACCAAAAAAGATATTACACGCAAAAAAGATAAGAGATTTAGAAGTACAACATAAACTCATTAAAATTCGCAACCACAAAATTTAGAAATATAAACTTAATTAACACAGATGATGTTTTTTTTTCTTATCGCCTGAACAGCTGGACCGTTAAATTTTCATTAGAATTAGGTAAACTTAATAAACCTTGTTCAAATGTATAGGTAACAAAACGAAACGCAGAATTTAGCAGCGATAAATATAAATTACAATAACGTAACGCTATTATTAAACTCTAAACAAAAGGATAACGCTAAACGAAATGTTAAAAGCTAACGTTAATCAATTACGCTAAATTCTAAAATACGTTTAATAAATTTAAACGGCGTTCTAAGAAAAACGCTAAAAAAAATACGGTATACAATATCAGATCATCAACGTTATGACAGAAGACGCACGTAATAATATTAAATACCGCTAAAACTTCGTTTTTTAATAAGGAGCATAGCAACACTACTCGGTTTAACCTAAGATAAATATTCAATTACTATTTATTTTTATTTTTCAAACGTGTACATTTTAATATACTCATCTGATGAATCTAACAATAACAAAAGTGCGAAAAAACCAAATGCTTAATCGATTGTCCAGTTTAAATATGATTTAGGTACAAATATTTTCATTTTAGATGGATATTTATTTGTAAAGAATAATTTCAACCGATTTTCCACATCGATATTCCTCTCAACGTCGGATATCTGAACAAATAAAACTGATTTGAAATGTATCGCGTCTTTAAAATGTAATAATTACCGTTATGTTCTTCCACAAAGTGTAAAAGTGAATTTGGATTGAAAAGATTTCATCCCCTTCTACAGGCGTAACCATTTTACAACCTATAAGCCGTTCTTATCTATTTTTGATTTAAATTAAAACGTGTTTTACTAAACACTTAATCCACTTCGCTCTTCAAAACCGTAAAAATTGGCAAACGGATGATCACCTAGAAAACTTAAAAATTGAAGATATACAACAACCATTTAAATATAACTAAATTTATATATATATAATTTTTAATAACGGTGCAGTCTGATATTAAGGCAATTATTATAACCCGAAAATTTGAATATCTTTTTGAATCAAATAATGCATTATTAATTACGCTGTCGTGGTCGTAGAAGAGAACGACAATTCTCTTCTTAAAGTGCTGTAACGTGCGAGCTAATCCGGTTAGACCTAATCTTAACATGTTTCTCTTCAAACTGCTGGAAAGTGTTATCCGCACCATATTTTACAAGCTTTTTTGTCATCACCTGGTAAAATTTTACTAAATTTGACGAAGTTGTGTTCAAAATAAGCATGACGCCTAGCCATCAATCGCTTACATGTATCGCTGTTGCATACATAAGTCTACAAATAAACCGGATAATTTTGAAAACTTTCCGCAATAAAAATGCTTTTTTTTTTTTTTTTAATTTTGTGTTTTTAAATATAAGTATTATTTCTTCATAGTGTTTTGATTTTACAAACGTTTTAATATACTTAAATTCGTACTCTTGCCGAATTCTCTGAGCGCCGAAATTAGCAACCGACACCCGGTTTGTAAAATGATTTTTATTAGCGTAGTTTGTATCTATGAAAACAAAGAGTGCTTGCCGCATTTATAAAATCATTTTTTTTTTTCAAATACGTCACTAAAATATAAGAAAAAAGTTAAAAAGTTTAATAAAAAAATAAGTTAAAAAAGTTAGCATCGCTAACAGATGGATTTCTCAAGCCATTCAACATCGATGTGCAATTAATTCGCAATGCTTGTAACAGATCTTTCAATTATCAAGCCTTATAAAAAAATAATGTAGATTAATTAACTAAAAATATACCACCGTTACTGTAAATTACTCGCAAATAATAAAACGTAGGGAAAATTAAATATTTAATCGTAAATTATATAGTACGACTGAAACTTTAAATAAATAAATAAAACAAAACCTATACAAAAGAAAGAACAAATTTGTAAGACGTACTCAAAATAAATTTAGACTTAAAGAGATCCTATACGAACTGCTGGGTTTCAAAGATAGTTACTAATTCTGACAGCTGCTGCACTCTATCGTAATCTTTCAAATAACTCTTCCTGTAATACAGTATTACGTCTTATCGGTGTAACAAACAGTATTCGACCGAATCTGTTATTATTATGTATAATTTTGTATACTTCTTTGCCGTCTGATATTGTTCTTTTTTTTAGGTGTTATTGTAACGTAAAATTAAGCTTAACAATAAATACCGATAAAATAATCTGAACAAATATTTATTTTGTATATATGAATCGAATATAAAGATCGCTCTAAATCATAAACTTTCCAAAAATAAAGTAACGTGAATTTATTAAAAAAAAACTTTCTTAAGAGCGGATTATTTAAATCAACGCTTTACTGTTTCAACGGCTTCATCTCGAAAACCTACTTTTTTAACTAGCGAAGTAAGAAAAAAAAATCTGTTTAAAATGTTG
This sequence comes from Lycorma delicatula, assembly GCF_047948215.1. Classification (NCBI taxonomy): domain Eukaryota; kingdom Metazoa; phylum Arthropoda; class Insecta; order Hemiptera; family Fulgoridae; genus Lycorma; species Lycorma delicatula. The sequence goes on from NC_134462.1 coordinate 6,825,030, forward strand.
GTTTTCTTTAAAGAAATGTTTAATCTGTTTAAAACAATTTTAATACTTACCTTTAAAAATACAATTTAAATTTTACTGCGTAAAAAAATTTAAAGATAAAACTGCTAACCGTTAAATCGCTAAACAACGTATTAAAAATTATACTTGCACGTAAGTAACCGTTTTCAAAAATTATTTCGCGTATTAGCATACAACTTAGTAGTAAATTGCTCCTAGCAGCGGCAATACATATATATTTTATTTTAATGATTGATTTCACGTACTACTTATATTTTTTTAAGTTCGAAGCGTTTTTGAAGAGATCTCTTTTTCTCCAGAATGGATTTTTATTACAAAAAATTAAAAATTATAGAAATAGATGATATTATGTCGGTCACTATAGAAAGATTAACTATCATGTTGCTGAAAACGGCTATAATTTGTCGATAGATAACATGTTGATAGTGCTGTTCTTTTATTATCGATATTCGTTACGGAAGAAACCGTATTTTAATATACCTGGTGTCCGAAAATTATATGAACTTTGACGTTATTAGGAAAAACGTAGCGGTCCTATTAACGAACGGTCGGGCTCTCGATAACAGGTAACTCTAGATAACAGCTTCCATCGGCAAATACTCGCTGAGATCGCACACGTAACCGTACACCTAAGTCGCCGTGAATCCAGAGATGAAAGCGCAACGCGTAGAGCGGTTTACCGAAACAAAATCGATGAAATTTTAGAACTCGGTATAACTTAAGACGCCCTCTAAAACAAGTTTTCGTTCACGATATGATAAATTTAATAAACCGGCAGTGTTGAACATAAGAAGAGAATGCAGGCAGGCCTAGAATATCGGCTAAAAATATGGAGATCATTCGTCAGTCTTTTATTCGTAGCCCTGGGTGTCAACTACGAGTGCAGCGGGCGAGTTGAATCTTTCGCCGTCTAGCGTTCACGATGTTCTGAATAAAATATAAATTACAAATATTGCGGCGAATTACACCGCAAAATCGCAGTGCTACAAAAGAATTTTCTGTGGAAATTATTGAAAGAATCGAAAACGATGAAAAGTTATTTTCAGACGAGGCTGCGTTTCACGCGTCTGGAAAAGTGAAATTCAGAACGTTCGAATACGGGGATCAGAGAACCCACATGTTAGAGATAGGCCAAAAATTAATGTTTGGTGCCGCCTGCTTCACGATCGTGTGATCGGTCCTTTTTTCTTTACGAAATATTTAAATGGATTAGTTAGAAGGGTTTGTTTACTCTCAGCTTGGAGAGTTATACCCGAAATCATATTACAACTGGATGGAGCGCCGCCACATCAGGGTTTATTTGTGCGCGAGTCCCTCAACACGTTCCCAAAATAGCTGGATCGGACGTGATAGACCGTTTGCTTCGCTACCTCTATCGTCAGATATAAGACTGTAAGAGTTTTTCCTTCGTTGTTTTATCGAGGATAATATATACAAAAAAAACTCGTGGAAAGGATTGTTAACAGATGTGCACAGATTCAACGTCTTTGATTACAAGCAGTGGCGGCTTGCGTACGGGGACTCTGAAACAGCAGTACCCTCCCTCTATTTCCACTTGATATTATCGATAAAATTTAATATAATGTCTTTTATTAAAATTCTTTCATTATACTTGTACAATATATAATCCGGTTTACGTAAAAGATACAAAAATTTTTGTACGGAACTGTACGCTTCACAGTTCCAGCGGCGCGGTGTTCGACCGTTGTGCGCATGCGCACAAAGGAAACTACACGCGAGGCTGCGAGAAAACTGTCGCTCTCGAAGCGCTGACCCTGGCGTGCTGGTAGAAGGTAGTTTTTTTTTTTTTACTCCATGTATGTACGGAAAGTTCCTTGTTCGTTCCCTTTTGTAGTTTAGTCGGAGGAAGGAATACGAAAGCGGTTTAGTTGTTTTTTCAGTAGCGATCAGAAGATGGCGGAAAACAAGGGCACTTTGATCGCTAAATCTGTTCAAAAACACGCTGGAAGGGCGAAAGAGAAGGTAATTAGTAAAAAATAATTACGTTATTTGTTTCTGTGCAGATAGAAATATAAATTAATCACCCTTGGACTACAGTATTTTTAAGCGGTCATTTTATTAAATTATTATTTACCGTTGCTAAAAAATATTACCTATATCGACATTTTATTATTTATCCGATTAAACCGAATACGGTTTTTAATACGATGCGCTTAAAAACCGTGTACCGTATTCTTGAATGCGATAAATTGTAGAATTATATTATTATCTTGCTTCCGGCAATTCTTTTCGGTTCTTTTATTTTACAGAAAGCTTTAACCGTGACCTTGAAAAAAAGATTCTGGAGCAGCACCCCCTCTAACTTTAACTGCGAGCCGTCAGTGATAACAGGTAAAAAAAAACCTTTCGGTTTTAATGTTTTTAAGTTCATTTAATCCGTTTTTATATCTTAATAAATACATTATTTATTCGATATCAAAATTGTTCCCGTAATTCTCGGACACCCGGTATTTTTTAAATAACAATTATAAATGTTTAAACCGATCGTATTATTTCCCTAATTCAATCATTGTATTTACATTTTTTACGATCGTTAATTATATTTTTATTCGGTTTTTTAAGCGTATTTATTCAAAACGGAAGGGATATAAATCTTTTACTGTTATTTCAAATATTTAAAAATTTTCTATAATTAAAAAAATTAGATTTTTATTTCGTAGAAAAAATTCACCTCGTTTTTCTCTTGAAACAGTGAGTTTTTCCTTTAAATCCTTCGGTAAATCTTTTCTTATTAATTGCGCAAATTAAAACAGGTTGAATTAAAAATATAAATAATAAGATGAAATTTAAAATCGATTAAGTCCGAAAAAATGTTTCCTCGAAAAAATAGCGAAATTGTTAAGCGATTTACTACAACACACCTGTTAAGAATTTATATATATATATATATATATATATATATACATATATTTAACAATGACGGGTAATTTATCGAGCACAATTTAATAACAGAAGATTACTTACTATTAAGTTTTGAATCTTATTAAATAAACTTAATTACTAGCGACCTCGATTAATATGAAATTAATTCAAGGCGAAATGAAATGAAAAGAAAAGTAACTGTTACGACGTAACTATTACTTAAGATCAGATAAAAACAATGTTGGTTTTCTTTCTTTTTTTTTACCAAATTTAAGTTAATTCTACTAGACACGCGAAATTTATCAGAACATTTTCTAGTGCAGAGTACAATATCTTATTAAACTTTATTAACGTGACCTTACCTAATATAATTAGACGAAACGATAATGCGTACAATTTATATAACTATTTACGTATATCACGAGATTAATAACATTAATAGGAAAAAGAGGCGGCCGTTTATTAATCCGAGCTTAATTCTAATATAACTCGGGTTGAAAAAGTTCTATCCGTATGCTGAATAAATTGGACCGTTTTGTATTTCTAGCAGTTCAGATGTAACTTTTAACAATTATAGAATTATTTTTACAATTTTTATTTTTTTTCTATATTATAAATATGTTTTATCCGACTCTGCGTCAAAAAGTAATTGAAAACAATCTTATAAAACAAACGTACAAAATACGAAAAGCAATACTTTTGGTTTTTTAACAAAAATAACTCGCTGTTTTACAGGCGCTCGATTACAAATAAAAATAAAAAAACTGGCGGCACAGTTATGAAACATTTTTAGTTGTACTTGATACCAAGTTCTTTCTAAGTTTTAAACAACGTTTTTAATCCGTCTACAGTTTTTACAAACGACCTGCGTAGGGCCTGCGTAGGACCTTTTTCATCCCTTTTCATCTGGATGAAGATTTTGAGTTCAAAAGCTTTAAACGGAGTTTTAACCTTTAAGGTTTTAAAGGAATTTTAAACAGTCTAATATAAAAAATGATTTACTTGACTGTGAGCTAAAGAATAATTTAATACCGATCGCTTAGGTACTACATATATCTATACTATTACATGAAGAGGAAGGGTTTTTTTTTGTTCGAGATAAATAAAAAAAAAACTACTCGATATATTGCTACTAAATTTTTATCAGTGCTTCTTGGCATAACTGAGGTGTATGGATATATTTCACTTCGAAAAAAATATATATATAAATATATATATATGTAGTGGTGGGGATTTCTCGGTTGAAGCACAAACTTTAACGAATAGTGAACCGCGAGTGTCCATCACTATGCGAGCCGGATTTGAACTAATTGATTACGAACATCGAAAAACCAATTTCTAGATTTTAGAGTTTCATTCCGAGTTTCGAGGGTTAAAATCGATTTAAACATTTTTTTTTAACCTCGTTATATTTTTAATTTCTCTGTAAGAAATGAATAAATCGATCTGAGTTTTGGCGAGTCGATAAACCAATTTCTATATGTTTGAAATTCGTCCTTGAAACGGGGTGAAGAAAGGTAAAAAAATGTTTGAACACGGACTGTAAATTTTCCCGATCCCGACTATAGTAAACGAGATATTCAGTAGATTTGGACTTTCAAATACTCTTCAGATAAATATTTAAAAACGGTTTTCGAGTTATTTTAAGGGGTGCGAAGGTATACGGCGCTGCGGCTCAGCCAACACCGCCACCGCCACCGTTACTGTATGTGCGACTGGCTGCACCTACCTCCGGTTACATGATTGAAAACATAAAATAAAGAGATTGACCGCTACGGGAAATGCAAGTAACCATACAGCGCGGGCGAAGCTGCGATGGGGAGCTAGTATATATATATATATATATATATATAGCCATCGAAAAAGGTCGGAGCAATTTAAAAAATGTATCTCAAAAACTATTGCAGATAATCAAACGAGTATTTTTTTAAAAACCAACTCGAGAAGTTTTTTTTTACATACTTTAATGTTTCATTATGTTACATTCATATTGAATGTTTCAATATGAGCTCCGTTGGTCGCTCTGCAAACATCCAGCCGATAACGAATTCTACGCAGGTCCACTGTCAGAAGCGGACATGGAAAGAGACTTTCCATGTCGGTCGTGTCGACCGGCCGATTGTAGAATATGGAGATCTAAACAACCCGATGAAATTATCGAGTATATCAGAGATTCCCCTTAAATAAATGTGCGGTGCAGTTATAAAAGCGTCCGATCTTGTGATCGCCCCGTTCTTTTTTCGCGAGCCTACTATCACAGGGAATGCTTATTTAAACACGCTTCAAGTACGTTTTCCTGCGAGTCGACAAAACCGTATAAGAAAGTAAAGTCGCTGTAATGTTTCAACACGACGGTGCACTCCCACGCTTTAGCCTAGGTGTCCGACGCGAAAGATTTCCTAATACTTGGATCGGTAGGGCCGGTCCTGAGCTTTGGCCTCCGAAAAGCCCAGATTTGATACCCCTACACTTTCTTCTACGGGAATAGGTAAAAAATATGTCTACAGTGAAAAAAATGAGGAACGAACAACATTTAAGCCGACGGATTACCGATGCTATTGCCACAGTACGTCTGCGATGATCCAGCGGACTTGAGCAATTAAGGGTAGATAACAACAACTGTCCTTACTGTGGAGCTTATGATTCCCCTGAACATGTAGTATTTGAATGTAACCGTTGGACTGAAAGCAGGCAATCCTGTGTAAGACGTATAGGACCATTATCTACGGATAATGTGGTGGATAAAATGCTACTTAACGAGGATAACTTTAATGTGATCTCGTCGTTTATAACCGCAGTTATAAAGAAGAAAGATGAGGAAGCTCGTCAAGAAGAAACCGCTCGCTGATGACGGCTTGTCGTAGGTGGAATTTCCACCTACGAAATAAAAGAGCTAACCGGTGAACTGACCTCCCCGGCGGGCGGGGAGGCGAGCTAGAGTAAAGGACACTCCTCTGGCGCGAGTCAAACTTGATTGTAGATCCGTTCCAGAGGAGTAGGTGGAATATAAAAAAAAAAGAAAAAAAAGCGGACTTGAGCAGAAGTCGATTATCGGCTGGATATTTCCAGACCGACCGACGGAGCTCATATTTAAACGTTCTAAGGTATGTAAAAAATCTTTTTGAGTCTGTGCACTTTTAAAAAAACATACTCGTTTGATTATCTCTAGTAGTTTGTGAGATACGATTTTTTTAAACCGCTGCATCCTTTTTCGATAACGTGTATGCACACATCCTTTTCCCTCATTCTTGACTCTTACCCAAAACGGGTACGGCTGTAGGTCTTCCCACCGATATGCATTTTTACGGATAACCTTTATTTTTAGAGGGGTCGAGGAGATTTTTTTACGCCACTACGATTAATAGTATTTATCAAACGTTTCCCGTGCATCTACCTAGAGGTAGCAATCACGGGTCAAAGGAGACTACCCTACCTTCTTTGTAATCATATAAACCTTTAATACGTTCATTCGCTTCAGTAATTTTTAATCGAAATATATAGCGATGCGTCATAAGCGAGCGCACACGTGTAAATTATATACGTGTAATTTTTTGTTTCCTTTTTGGATTCGGAAAACCTTAAAATAGGCCTAAGAGAAAAATTCAAAAATTTTTATCTATTACAAAATTTTTTCTTATTTAGTATTCTACAACGATTTACAAGCAGGAAAAGAAAAATAATCCACAGATACATCACTTCACTAAAAAATAATAAAATAAACCAAAATCGGATTGATGTTCTGTAGATAAACGTGAAACTATAATTATGAACCCCGTAAAAGTTTACATTTAATTTCACTAAAATTGTACTGTCACCGTAACATTAACATTACATCCGTATAATTTCTAACATAAATATGTAATATAGTATATAACATCAGAAATAAACTAAACATCCATCTTTTTTTGTGAAATTTAGGAATTTTCTTCTCAATTATTTCAAAAAATCTTCTTTTCTTAGCGTTTGTTAATACTCCAAAAGTTTCTCTTTTTCCACCTCTTTTTTGATTCTTCCATCATGATGTTCCGTTATTGATAATTCCTAAATAGCGAGAGACTTGACCCCGATATGTATTTTTCTTAAAAACAAGAGAGGCACAAAAACATACTTATAAAAAATACGCGGATCGGAGTAAAATTTGAGAAAACATTTTTTTTAAATCGTAGGTCAATAATATTTTATTTATAAAACTCTACAAGAAAGAAATATTTTAAATAGAACTAAAAAATAACCTTTTTAACTTTAAATTCTAAAATTTAACATTATTTTAATTTGTAATGAACTTCATCCGTGCAATATTTTGCATTAAACCGACTTTAATCGCTAATAATTTACATTCTACGGGCTTTTAAATGTTTAATTTAAATATTTAAATTGTTTATTTATCAAGCTTTGGATAAAACGTTATAAAATAGGATCAAGTTGATGGACTGAATACGGTACTGAAATACAAACAATCGTGAAAAAACTTTCAGCTGAAATTTTAATACGTGTATTTTCTATACAGATCACGACATTGTTTCCTTAGATAGACAATTTTTTTTCAACGGTAACGGTAACATATTTTCCTCAACAGAGTACCTTCTCTCGTACTATTTAAATAAATTTTTAAAAACAACCTTTTTGTCTATAAGAACAGTTAACCAATAATTTATTAAATTATTTATATAATAGCTTCTACTGGCGGCTTCGCACGCGTCCTATAAAAAAAAAAGAAAATTCCCATTAAAAAAACAAGAATAAAAAAGATTTATCGAAATCGGTGCGATAGTGGCTGCGTATTAAGTAAAATACAAACTTTCACCGATATAAAAATTCCAAAGCAAAATTTCCAAAATTATATTAATTTTTCGACCAACATAATTATTTTTCCGCTTCCAATTGCCCGACTATCCGAAAATCATTTTTACTTCCTTGTACAAAGTCAAAGAAGGTGGTTGTGATCGCGAAAAATTTCAGTTTTCAGATTTCAATGGAAATATCCATTTTGACCATCCCTAAATCCGTTTTGACTAGTTTCGGCGTGACGTCTGTACGTACGTATCTCGCATAACTCAAAAACGATTAGCCGAAGGATGTTGAAATTTTGGATTTTTTCCAAAAATAATCATTTAAAAAAAAAATTTAAATATATATATATTTTTTTTTTTTTTTTGTCTTCAGTCATTTGACTGGTTTGATGCAGCTCTCCAAGATTCCCTATCTAGTGCTAGTCGTTTCATTTCAGTATACCCTCTACATCCTACATCCCCAACAATTTGTTTTACATACTCCAAACGTGGCCTGCCTACACAATTTTTCCCTTCTACCTGTCCTTCCAATATTAAAGCGACTATTCCAGGATGCCTTAGTATGTGGCCTATAAGTCTGTCTCTTCTTTTAACTATATTCTTCCAAATGCTTCTTTCTTCATCTATTTGCCGCAATACCTCTTCATTTGTCACTTTATCCACCCATCTGATTTTTAACATTCTCCTATAGCACCGCATTTCAAAAGCTTCTAATCTTTTCTTCTCAGATACTCCGATTGTCCAAGTTTCACTTCCATATAAAGCGACGCGCCAAACATACACTTTCAAAAATCTTTTCCTGACATTTAAATTCATTTTTGATGTAAACAAATTATATTTCTTACTGAAGGCTCGTTTAGCTTGTGCTATTCGGCATTTTATATCGCTCCTGCTTCGTCCATCTTTAGTAATTTTACTTCCCAAATAACAAAATTCTTCTACCTCCATAATCTTTTCTCCTCCTATTTTCACATTCAGTGGTCCATCTTTGTTATTTCTACTACATTTCATTACTTTTGTTTTGTTCTTGTTTATTTTCATGCGATAGTTCTTGCGTAGGACTTCATCTATGCCATTCATTGTTTCTTCTAAATCCTTTTTACTCTCGGCTAGAATTACTATATCATCAGCAAATCGTAGCGTCTTTATCTTTTCACCTTGTACTGTTACTCCGAATCTAAATTGTTCTTTAATATCATTAACTGCTAGTTCCATGTAAAGATTAAAAAGTAACGGAGATAGGGAACATCCTTGTCGGACTCCCTTTCTTATTAGGGCTTCTTTCTTATGTTCTTCAATTGTTATTGTTGCTGTTTGGTTCCTGTACATGTTAGCAATTGTTCTTCTATCTCTGTATTTGAACCCTAATTTTTTTAAAATGCTGAACATTTTATTCCAATCTACGTTATCGAAAGCCTTTTCTAGGTCTATAAACGCCAAGTATGTTGGTTTGTTTTTCTTTAATCTTCCTTCTACTATTAATCTGAGGCCTAAAATTGCTTCCCTTGTCCCTATACTTTTCCTGAAACCAAATTGGTCTTCTCCTAACACTTCTTCCACTCTCCTCTCAATTCTTCTGTATAAAATTCTAGTTAAGATTTTTGATGCATGACTAGTTAAACTAATTGTTCTGTATTCTTCACATTTATCTGCCCCTGCTTTCTTTGGTATCATAACTATAACACTTTTTTTGAAGTCTGACGGAAATTCCCCTTTTTCATAAATATTACACACCAGTTTGTATAATCTATCAATCGCTTCCTCACCTGCACTGCGCAGTAATTCTACAGGTATTCCGTCTATTCCAGGAGCCTTTCTGCCATTTAAATCTTTTAATGCTCTCTTAAATTCAGATCTCAGTATTGTTTCTCCCATTTCATCCTCCTCAACTTCCTCTTCTTCCTCTATAACACCATTTTCTAATTCATTTCCTCCGTATAACTCTTCAAAAAAAAAATATATATATAAATATATATATATATATTAATAACCTGCGATTGTATAAAAAAACATGTGTACATCTGTATAAAATACAAACGGACACAAAAAAAAAAATATATATATATATATATATTTATTTATATAAATTAATGTGAAAATAGGATAAAAAACAAAAACTACATCACGATATACTTAAATATTATATAAGTAACAAGATTGGTTATAAACTGACAGTGATGTTGCTCTATTTACAAAATCATTAGCAGCCGGTTTTTATTTATTATTCTACTACTACATATACCGATCATAAACAAGAAATATATAAGTTATATGTAGATTTAAAAACAGAAATGATCAGGGTATACAGTAGCTCGGACCTGGCGATCTGGACAGATGCCAGTTGCGTAGAAATCGCGTTAAGAATTTTCGTAATTTCTGTTGTTATAATAGTATCGTTGCAAATTAAGATCGATTTAATAGTCCACTAATTAAACAGTTAAAATAAAATAAATAAATAAAACTACGTATTTTAAAAACATTTTTGGAACGAATTAAGGATAATAAAATCTCGTTTTAATAATCATTGAGGTCGGTGAATGTTAGGTGTAATCCGAGATATTGAAGAGTGAATATCTGTTGTCACTGGTTTAATTTTTATCGGCTTTCCCGTTCTGATAGACAGTTACTTAAGTAATCGTAGAGGGCGGTGAAGGTTAAGTGTAATCTGAGATAGTAAAGACTGAATATCTGAAGTAATCGGTTAATTTGTATCGGCTTTCCCATTCGATAGAAATATTTAAGTAACACTTATAGACAAAAACAAATTTTACTGTTTCTCTAAACGTGATACCGTTTCTTGAATCGCATTGTTGCGTACATTACAGATCAGTAAGTACCTTAATTTTAAATAAATTACGCTTAAAAAAAATGAACGGAAAATACGGTTAAAATCTGTAAAATTTATAATTTTGCAACACCATACCTGTTCGAATGATTTCGCTGATGCTTTTCTATTATAAATAGCCTCAGGCATATCCCGAATTAATGTGCAACAGTAATCGGCTAGCATGTTAGTATTCCATTTCCCTTTAAAGCGGCTTTCCATCATCGAAATGTCTTGATGGAAACAACGTTTACCGTGTTCGTCACTTGCGTCTCCAAGGTTGTCCGGGAAAAAATCCAGATGCGAGTGGAGAAAATGTATTTTCAAAGACGTATTACATTCCATAGCTCTATATGAAATAAGAAGTTGATTAACAATATCGCGGTAATTGTTGGATTTTTGTTTGCCGAGAAAACGTCTTTTTTTTGCAAAACGTTTTTTGCAAACGTCTTTAAATGAAGCCAAAGTTGCAAATTCTGCATTATTTAACGTCGACTTAAATAAATCTTTGACAGACTCTCTTATTTCAGGACCAACAAATATTCCTTCTTTAATTTTTCCTTCATTTACATTCGGAAATTTCTGCCTGTTGTAGAAAAATCCGGGAGTATCCTTCTTCATTGCTTTTACAAAATATTTCATTAATTCTAGCTTGATATGGAGAAGGGGTAAAAATATATTTTTTGGGTTCAACTAAGGGCTCGTGAATATTATTTTTCCCATTTGGAGTTATATTATCTTGTTTCTTCCACTCTGTGGTAACATAATGTTTATTCCTAGCTCGGCTGTCCAATTCGCAAACACACATGGACTTAGTATAGCCTAACTGCATGTCTAACAAAGCAGCTATAACTTTCAAATCACCACATATGTTCCAGCTATGTTTTTTATCATTTATTTTTTCAAGAACGTCTTTCACGACATCGTATGTTTCTTTCAAATTAATATTATAAGCGATTGGTATCGAAGGATATTTGTTACCATTCTAGAGTAGAACCACTTTTAAACTATTCTTGAACGAATCTATTGAAAGGCGCTAGTCCTCATGTTTATGAACTTGTCCTAAGTGCAATATAAGCTCATCAATATTTGTGCAATAAACCAAATTATTTTCATCAATAAAGTACTGAGAAAGTTCTTTTTGTCAACTTTGAAAGCCCGAAATTTTTGTATTTTTTGGAAGTAAATTCCAACGTTGCAGTCTTGATCCTAACAGTTCAGCTTGATTTTCTGATAAATTTAAATCCCTAACCACATCATTTAATTCACCTTGTGACATAAGATGGGGTTTATCGGGAGATAATTCAAAATCAAAATCATTGTTGTCTTCTTCAGTACTGCCTAATTCTTCATCGCTGCTGTCGAAACATACATTCACAGGTGGCTCAGGAAGTGGAATAAATTCATTGTGAGGTGCAGGCCTGATTGCAGATTGCAATGAACGATATTTCATAGTACGTTCAGATTTTTTAGAAATTTCTAACAGACATGCTAAACAAAAGTAACAATAGGTTACATGATCCTTTGGTTCACGTCAAACCATAGGTACACCAAATGGCAAAGCCTTCCTTGTACATTTCAGCCATCCTCTTAAATATAAAGAACAATTAGTGCATACTATACGAGGAGCCCCCGACTTATCCTGAAAACCAATTTTATACTGAAAGTAAAAAGATATGTTTTTTAATTAAAGGTGTAATTTTTCTATTTGATTTTACGGTAAACTCACCGCATACAAACAAAAGGCATCGACATCATTTACACAATTTCGGGGCATTATGACACTGTACCGTTAACAAACTCATGACGGCATTAAGACTGGACAAAATTAATTCATTCCTAAATCCAGCGCTTAATACAAACAACACAGTTGTATTTTGAGCTACATCTTTTGACCTGCAGAGACACGATTAATCTTGTCCATGAAGGCTTACTTTTCAGTATTAGATATTAAGTCGTAATATATGACTACGATATAATTCTTTGTCTGCTATCGTTTATTTATAACTAACAAATTACGTTAATAAGGTTAAACAATAAAAAATGAGCTAACAAATAAAATATAGGAACTTAAAATGCTAACCGTACGTTGAAAAACGAAAAAATCCTTTAATTAAAATTTAACGTTTTTTCAAAAATGGTGGGCGATAGAAAGATTCTGAGTTCATATTCGTTTTCGATATAAAGAAACAGATTAAAATCATGTATCGCATGTTAGAAAACAAAAATTATGTTTATCAGTGTAATTTTGTTAACGGTTAATTAATGTTTATTTCAAAGACAGTTTTGTTCTTTACCGATGATATACAGTCGTTTTTAAACGACAGAAAAAATTAATTCAGTAATTTCGTGAAGGAATGATGATAAAATTATCAGAATACAAATTATACTACATAATTATTCAAATTTAGTTTTTCGTACACGGCACCGTCTGGTATAATAACAATCGAGAAACTATTACAATACGTACGTAGTTACAGACTTAAACTTTAACTTTTGACTAATAATAAAATGACGATCAGCTGTTACATATATAATTCAATTACGATAGTTTTATCATTTTATTCATAATTATATACCTCTTGAAGATAGCAGAATAGCCGAAAGCGCTCGAGGAAATTAAACTGGAATTTGGTAAGCTGTTTTTTTAAAATTATACACAATACATATTATCAAATTTATAATAAATAAGTAAATAAAAAAAATCCAACGGTTTGTTTTATAAGAATATAAATTAAATAAATGTAAATACAAAGCTAAATTTACAAAAATAAGTGTAAAAATAAAAAAAGTAACGTATTTTAATTAACAGATCGTTAAAAAATCAAAAACCTTAATTTTTTGCATTATTTAATCCCTTTACATTTTTTTTTTTGTTTATTAATACTTTTACTGAAATCAAATTTACCATTAAAACTCTAGATTGAGAAACCGGTTGCAACCGTTTATATTTTTCAGGAATTCTGATTAAGCTTTGTCCCGAAAGTTATTTTATATAAGGACGACACAAAGCACCCCAGCTGATCAGTCAAATACCTGTTCAACAAAAACTCATCGATAATCCCTTCAAAAATCTTGATAAAACAACGCTACTGTTATTTAACATTTTTAAAGAATGAAAAGAGAAATACAGATTGCTAGCAAAGTAGAAAATATTAAGGGTTATTTTTCATTATATTTAAATATAAAGGTAAAAACTCGGCTGAATATTTGAGATTACCCTCGATAAATAAACAATTTAAACAATTATTTTAATAATTTATTTAATTTTCAGTGGAAATTTATCAACGGAAAAGAAATAAATTGATTTTTTTTTTCCAAATAATTGTAGCTACTTGATACTAGTTATTATATGTATTTGTTAATCTCAGGAACCACAAAAAACTATTTAAAAGCTTATTTCTCGAATAACTGGAGTTTAATATTACCTAATTTTCTATCTTATAATTTCGTAGTTGAATTCCAATCGATCACAATTTCATCGCATTTATTACTGTATATATAAAAAAAAATAGTACGTAAATAAATAATAAATGTAATTGCATTACGACTGTTTAAAACATTAATATACTAATATACAGGATTTAATTCTTTCGATCAATGAAAATGAAATTGAGTTCGATAAAAGTACGAAATCATCAGCGAAACTTTCTGACTGACGTAAGATAAAATTTATATATCGGCATATCCGATTAGTTTTCCTCCAAAAAAGTGTGTTTAACGTTCAAATAAAACTAAAAACTTAAAAAATATTCTTTAATGTTAGCTATTTTGTTTTCAGAAGCAAAAGAAAGCCCCTAATTTAAAAAAAAAATTGAAGTAGTCCGATAAAAATCTTTTTATAAATTTGTTTCCGAGGGTCAGTAATAATTCAACCTCGTCATAATATTGCACTCCTTACAATTTAAGTAAGAAATCTTACTTTTAAAGCCCCTAAAATTGAAAAAAAAATTAAGATATTTGATTAAGATATTCGTTTTAAGATTAAGATTAAGATATTCGTTCTTTTGAAGTGCGTTCAAGGACAAAAGTAAAAAAAAATTAATATACTAATTATAACTCGGTCCCGTAGTCCTTACACGTCTCCTAGTTTTCACTTAATTCCCTCAATTAACAAAAACTAAAGCATTCTTTAATCAGATTTTATTTTTTAAGAAATTTATCAAAGTTTTGTTACAAAAAAAAAAATAAATAATAATGAATTTGTAAAGTAATAAAAATTTTTTTTTTCATTACGGAAGAGTTTCAAAAACATTTAGCAACATCGCTGCCGTTTTTTTAGTTTTTTCTTTATGAACATTCTCATAACTTCTCGACAGAAATTTATCATATTAACGTTCTATAAATAAACCGCAACGTTATAAAATATTGGATTTCATAATTTAAACACAAATATTAACGATACACGATTTTAATCAAAGCGGAAAAAAAATTCACACCCTTTTAAATAACGCAAACTAATTACGGAATATAATTATTCGATAAACTTTAAAGGACTTTCGTCGTTAAGAAAACAATTTGTAAAAGTAACGTTTAAAATCCCCTACCCCGCACAGAAGAGACGTTTATCTTTCTAATGGCTGCGACAAAAATTCCCCCCTCTGGTGTAAAAAAGAGTAAATCTCATAAAAATAGTCAAAACAATAGACTGTTCTTACACGGTACAGTTGTTTTTCTTTTGCGTCCTTAGAAAAATGAAAACGTGATTTATAATAGCTAGAACGATGCAATCTTACGAAATAGCCAGACTGTAATTACAGGTAACATGCGACGAATTATATCTGGTATATAATGCCGTTTAAATATAAAATTGTAACGAAGTTATTAAAAGTACAATACAATTTATATTTAAAGCGATTAGTAATTTTAATTATACAATAAAGCTTTTTTATATTAAATTTAAATCACGCAGAAATTAAAATAATAAAAAAGAACTTTTACAAAAAGTAAATAAATCACCGGAAGGTATAAGGGAATTGTATTTTTTGTTCTATTTATTTTTTTTAGGAAGAGAAATATTCGTAAAAATAAACGTTCAAACTATATTAATTAATTAAATTTTATAACATATGTTTCATTCGTTCTCGCTTTATTCCTTGATCGATATATTCTCTTTTTCCAAATAAAATTTAAAAAATTTAATACCTCTGATTTCCTATTGAAGAGTCAATATCTTTTTTTTTTTGCACCTGTTACTTATCATACTGGATCTGTGTTTCAATTCTGAATCGCTCAAATTAAGCTTCTGTTTTCATTAATTCACCTCATTATTTCTTCCTTTTTTACTTTCTATACCCGTTTAATCTTTTTCATGTCCATATTTCAAATTCCTCCAACTCAAGAACCACACTCCAAAATGTAACACTTTTTCATAAAGAAAACAAACACAAAAACTTCATCCCTAACTCCAATTTACTCTATTAACTGTTTGTTTCTGCTAATCGTTACCATCTTGTCTTTATTTCGTTTTCATTTATACAATCTTCTGTAAAAATGTAACATTATGATAAACGTGTCTTTACTATTTTATTTAATCGAGTCTCTCTTCTTCAGTACAGACAACCGTCGGCTTATCGTCTCCTATGCTAGTTACTTTAGTTTTCCTAACATTAATTTTAATTCGGTTCTCTGTAATAGTGCTTTCGATTTTGAAATAATCTGTTTTATCCTTTATTTCCATTTAAAAAATTGTTTTTTTGTAGACCTTACAAAATTTATTCTCCTTCCTTCTACACCGATTCGTTTCTTTCTTCTACAGCAAGTTTTATAACGTCATTAATTTTTAAATAATTCATAACAATATTCCAGTGAATTTTTTTTATTATTATTTTTTTATATCGAACTAAAAATTTTAAGTTACAAATTAATAGTAAATATATATACGGGAAAGCGAGCAATTATTAATCCTTAATTTTTTTTAACGTGGTTTGCAGCAATACATGCTTGTTATTCGTAAGGACAGCTGAATCATTTATCGTAATCATCGAAATAATGACCTATGTCGCCTATAACCGTTTATTTATGGCGCCTAATAAATTCATAGTCCAATTCAATCTTAACGAATTTATATATATATATATATTATAAACAACGGTTAAAAAAAATGACACAGCATCTGTACAAAATGATCAAATACTTTCTAGATGTTTAAAAAGTTACGTATAATTAGAGAAAAAAAAAAGTCTGAAACCAAGTCTAATTTAACGTACGACCTATGGAATTATGTAAGAGATCTGTTCAGAAAATAACCGAACGTTTTTAACTACGCGCTAACGGAGATATTTAGTGACGTGCGGTTGGCAGCATTGTGTTTAGCATAACATCCTATGTTAACTACACGTTTTTGGATTGTTGATATCTTGTTTAGTTTTCCTGTTATTGTTTTTCGAGTGCAACGCGTTTAAGTATTAGCAACGATTTTTGTAACGTGAGATTTTCGGGAGCGATGACACAACGTACACGTTTGAGTAAAACCGGGTAAAACTTTCGCGTAAACGTTTCAGAGTTTTAAACAAGCTTACGAAGATGATGCTCTGCGTCGTACGTAATGTAACGAACGGTTTCCACGATGTAAAAGTTCGATGAAGGTCTTCGACTCGAGCGATGAAAAGCTCAGTCGACCAGGAAGGTCTTCGACTTCAACCGATGACACCCGCGTTCAGAAAATCATCGATCTGCCGCACGCAAATCGCCGATTGATTGACAGAGAACTTGCAGAAGAGGTTAGCATCTCGATTGAATCGTGCCGTGACATTTAGACTGAAAAACTGAACGTGCATCCCGCCGTAGCATTTCTCCTTTGATGACCGAACAGCAGAAAGAACACCGAATGGACGTTTGTCGGCGACTTCTTGATCGAGCCGATGACGATGAAACATTCGTGCGATTGATAATATCGGGAGACGAGAGCTGTGTTTACGGCTACGACATCGAGACAAAAGTTCAATCATCAGTATACATTGGTAAAGGATCTCCACGCCCCAAGAAATCACGTCGGTCTCGATCGAACGTCAAAGTGATGCTCTCTGTTTTTTCGATCGTAATAAAATTTTGCATTTTCAATTCTCGCCTCAAGGTGAAACCGAGGGCGCTATCAAATCGTTTTACAACGGTAAGTGGAAAAATCCGTTAAAAGAGACCGGAGTTGTGGCGAAACAACTCGTGGTTCCTTCACCACGAGAATGCGCCCGCACACTCGGCTTTGTCAATTCATCAGTTTGTGCCAAAAATTAGATCACTGTCCTCTGTCAGTCTGCCTACTCGCCAGACCTGGTTTCCTGGGATTCTTTCTTATTTCTGAAATTAAAATCGGCGATTAAAGGACACCATTTTGAGACTACTGATGACATTAAAGCAAATTCATTTCGAACCTTAAATGCCGTTTCAAATTAAGCTGTCCAGAACTGTTTCGTGAAGCGGAAACACCGCTGAGAAAAGCGTGTGAATAGGGAAGGGGATATTATGAAAGGGACAAGGACCAATAATCTGTATAATTAATAATAAAGATAAAAAAAGAAAGTTCGGTTATTTTCTAAACAGACTACGTACAATTAATTACTAAAAATTAAAATTATTATTACATCCACCAAAAAACAATTTCATGTAAAAGTGTTAATAAATCTACTCGTCGCAGAAACAGAATGATATAAAAAAAAATACGGTGAATAATACAAACCCTCGACAAACCGAAATAAATACTAACTGTTTGTTCCAAGTCCGAAAAAAAATTATTGTACAAAGAAACTGAAATCTACGATTGCTACTCTCAAACTTCTGTAAAACACAAACGGTCGAGATTCTCTTGATTCTCAAACGAGGAGTCTTGATTATAATAAAAAACGTTTTGTTTTTCAAACATCAGAAACAACTACTTGAAAAATACTTTTTAAAATATCTAATGTAAAATTTCTGTTCTATAAAAAAAAAAACCTGAACTTTACCAGAATCAAATAAAGCTATAAAAAATTTATCTTTTATTGGAAAAGGAACCGACAATTATTGTTACTCACTCGACTCGTTTTATTTTTTGTTTAGTAACTTCATAATGGAATAAATAAATATATAAGAAAAAAAAATACATTTTTCAATCGATAATTTTACGAGTAAAAGTTATAAAAACAATTCCATACTTTCCAGTACGTTAAAGAATTTAAAAATATTATAAAAGAAATGCTAAAAAAAGATTTATACCATACTTTGAGATATTTATAAAAAATATTCATTTTTGCAAAATGCAAAAATTAACCTACCTGAAATTTAATCAAAGTTGAAAAGCCTTTTAATAATAATAATTAAAAAAAACACAAATAACTAAAAATTTTATTACAACTGTCAAGAGTTAGAACAAAATATAAGAGTAGAGAAAAAGAGCTTTTATGAAATTAAATTTTTTTTTTTGGTTGTATTATGTCTAAAGTAAAACCGACGATTGTATTTTTTTTTGGGATAAGCTTAAAAAACATCGATAAAAACTCTGATAAAGTCCAAATCCCTTTGAGTTATACATTTTTTTTAAACGCTTCAACAAAGGAAAAAATTTACAAACAATATTTTAGTACTTTTGAACAAGGGGCAGTAAAACGTAAAAAATTAAAGGAGAATTTTTTTAGATAGCACGGATATACCGCTGTTTTTTACGAGTTAATTTTTTATGGTTTTAGGAAAAAGATTTTATGAATATTAACGAACGCAAATAAACATACGCACAAATTGTTTTTATCTAGTTAGAGAAAACAGTAAAGCGTAGGATTCGATAACGACTAATCGACATAAACAATTTTCACAATTACATGTTTCCTTCTAATTTATGGGAAGGGGGAAAATTAAATTTCTGAAGTTAAATAGGTCAAAATTTTCTTGATTAAATAGCAAACTAAAGGGGATAATAGTAATAATAAATAAAACTTTACATTATGATTTTATTTTTTTTTTTTTAGAATTCTAGGTCGACAATAGAAAATGAGGCCAATTTATATCACGAACCAAGATATAGAACTATAGATAAGACTTGTAACACGGAATACAAAACATTACGATTATTACTATTAACTTTCGAGCAAAAACATGACTGGGCAATGTGGCGTCAGTTATTACATCATACATAATTAAATCTACGTAAAATAATTAAAGAAAATAAACAGCGTAAAATACATTTAAATAAAAACATTAAACATAGGAAGTTTATTTAAAAGTACCACACCGCATGGACTCTGATAACGAGATTAAACTTCTCAATAGTAAACGGGAAAACTAATCGACGACCGGTTATTTGCTGTTCCGACGGATAGAAACACTAAGGCAGTTGCGAGGCGAGTGTTTGGGGGGGGGGGAGAAATGTACACTGCCAACTGCCCAGACTGCTATGAATTTACGTAAATTGACATCCATTATTCAAGGACAACAAATTTACAAATATAAACGCAGAGTTGCTAAACAGTCGCCAAACTTTACCCAAAATAATGTCACCACAATAGATAAGGAATTTTAGTGTAACTTTACGCGACAACAAGTAATCTATTATTTCAATCCTTAAAATAATCCTTAATCCTTTCTAAAACTTTCAACGTAATCCTTAAAAGAATTAGAGAGAAGATAAAACAGAGAGGCAACAATTGTAAAATTCATTCATTAATCGATAATTTTAAATCGTTGTACTCTACAGCGGAAATTTTATTCTACCAGTACTTTTAATAAGAAAAACGTCATAACGATGACTTTTTAACGAGCACGATTCTTTATCGTGCGCGTTCAAGAATTAAAAATAGTTACCTTTAGATCTAAATTTTGACTAAACGAAGACGTATAGCGCTAGGCCTGTGAAATTTCCGGGCCGAATAAAGTTTAGAAACGTTAGAAAGGAAAGGAATAGGTAATCCGTATATTTCTGAAAACATGTCTCAAACAGTAGCCGACATATCCATCAGTAATTTAGTGAATTTGAAACTACGCATCGCAGCACTCAAGAAAACTACCAAAAATATTTACGGTAGCCGCGGGCATCCGTGACGATTAACCATGTTTTTTTTTTTGGATACGCATTAAAATATCTGTACCGGCATTCATTTTCAACATATAACCTACATTTTGTGCCTGAGATAAGTATTTCTCCTCTTTTTTGTTTTCATTGTTTTATATCGATGATAATGACGTCCAGATAATTGGAGGGCGGAGCAAATACCATACTGGAACTAAAAATGTTAGTTTACTCTCGAACGCGATGTAGATCATCTATAATTTCAGGTATACGTTGGCTTCTTCTAGCCAGAATTCGCCTTGATTACCAGAACGTTTGAGCACTGTATACTCTGAATAACAGACCGTTGTTATTCAGATCTGGTTCTTCTGATACGTCCGGAGTTTGTTGTAGCATCGAGCTTGCTTTTGGTCGTTCTTTGAGCTAGTGGGGTTGCGTGTGTACCGCCACTAGTCGAACGTTGCAACATCCGTATTATACTAATTGAACAAAACTTATCGTTTGTTCAATTTCGCCGAATAGTATCCGGGTTAGGTTTGGACGTTCACCCGCCTCATCGAGGGCTTTTCAAAGCTATTTGTTGTTTAGGTTCTGAAGGGTGCGTGGCAAAGAAGCGGCAACGACTGTTGGTCTGCTTGCACCTCTTGGATGCGTGCTGTAATCTGCGGTATCGGGTGATTGCTTACTCAGCCAAGTTCTTGCGCAGCCGATTCAACAGCGGGTAAAATGTGCGAGTAACAGCAGGATTTATAGGCCTCCGGCTGCCAGTAGGTTGCTGCGGGCATTTGTTACGTTTTTGGGTCGCCCCGTTTGAGATAGTAGGTAGATAGCGAGCTTCGTTAGAGTTTTATTTCTTCAGGCAACAATGTCGGAAGCCAAATCTAAGAAGCGACCCGATCCAAGAGAATTAGGGCCGTTGAGGTCGCTGAGGTAAGGGCTGACGATTCGTCAGCCTCCTCTGGTAATGAAGAAAGTCAGGCAGGGATGGCCACCCGGGTAAAGGAAGATGTTGCGGCTGATTTTCTAAAATTAAAAGTAAAGCCTGGTAACTCTTTGATGAGGGTTTTCAGCGAGCAGTTTGAGCAGCTGATGGACTTGCTGGGAAATTCCAGAAATTGCCTCGACTAGAGTAACGTCAAAATCGACCCGAAAATAAAAAGAATTCAGTTTTTATGTCTGCATTGACGGAAGGATACGAGGCGTTGATTTCTAAGCCGGTCCAGGTGAAGGAAGTAGCGGTTACGAAGACCGTTACTTTGCCGGTTAATGAGCCTCCTAAGGCCCGGCGGAAACCTTATGCAGATATTATCAAGGATAAGCGAGAGGACGGTGCGTCTCGAAAGCAACCGGAGGTCCTGCTCGTTAATATGAAAGGACATACCAAAACTAGTAAAGAGATGAGGGACGGATTTCAAGTCGTTCTTCGATCAAAGAGGTCGAACCTAAAAATTGGAAACAAAAGAGAAACTAAGAAGGGGCTTGTTGCGGTGGATAATAAAAAGACAGTCGAAATTACATGGAACTCGTTAAAGGTCGAGAAAAGCGACATCAGAACTCATCCAAAAAGAAAGAGGCGTCCGAGATTGATAGTTTACGATATTAACCGGCGTCTAGCTGAGGATGAGGTGATGTCTTTCAATAGAAAGCAGAACACCCGGTTGGACGAGGCTGCATTTAAGTCCGAGTGTCGGTTTTCATTTAAAACGGGTAGGAACGCTGCAGAACGCTACCACGGGGTGTTTGAGATAGGTCCTTCATTATCGAAGACCTTCCTCGCTGAAGGGAGGCTGTTCATCGATTTTGGTTCTTGCAGAGTCAAGGAGTATGCCGATGTTCAGAGGAGTTTTAAGTGTTGTCGGTATACCGTTAATAAAAAATAAACAAAAAGAAAACCGCATAAGGCACGATGTCAAATAAAGGGAGGGATCCCTAAACGCTACATAAAGACTAACAGAAATATAAAAGTACCAGTAAAATAAGTTTTGACGATGGAGACAGTCGGAAACGTGTTAACATATAATAAAAAGAATGAAGTTAAGAAATGTAAACGGTACTCGACATAGAAAGCATAGTGTTCTTAACAGAAAATATAATAATAATAAATAAATTTAAAATACATTTTTTTATTTTTTTCACCCTTTTCTAGATTAAATTTTAGAAAATTCTGAAATTGGTTTTTAGATATTACATGAAGATTACGTACACGAAAGATGAAGTGATATCTTAATTTGTTACCAAGAAATTAAAAAAAATAGTAAAAATTTCATTGTTACTCCATTTTTACCCTTTCAACTCGGAATTTCAATCAAAAACTCCTTTCATAGTGTACAGTTAATTATAAAAAAAGAACCTGTAAACAATTCTTCATTAATTTATGTTTAGTATTTTTTGTTGGGCGTTGATAATGAATCACTCACGACATGTTTTATAAATAAATATATATATATATATATCCCAGCTGGTCTAGTGGTTAAGTCGTCAAAAATCAGTTTAACAGCTGATTTTCTAAAGTTCTGAAGTTCAAATCCTAGTAAACGTTAGCTACTTATACAATTTGAATACTAAGATAGTGTGGGTACCGGTGAACTTCTACGGTCGAGTTCAATTAACCACGCGTCTGTACAAGATTACATCTCATTTACATGTCATACTTATCATCCTCATCTCACTGGGCCTCGGGGGGAGGGGTTGCTTATTATTCACTAGTTGAATAGATTGCAACGTACGCATTAGGGTTCAAATAAAAATAATATATATACACCAATAATCAATCTATTTTGTAATCGATTAAGATTTTATATCGACTGTACATTAAAATCAAGTATGTGGTTCTGACGTGCGTGGCTAAGAATAAAATAACTGCGAATACCATTTTCAGTGAATATGAAACGCGGTGTTCTACAGAACAAAAACGTCCTCAGAAAATAGTGAGGTTAAAAGGTAAACGGCAAATCGGCACTGTTCCAAGCGTCAAGCTTAATTAAGCTGTGAAAAGTTTTAAAAACCTAAGACATTGTGAGAAAAAATAATTAAATTTATTATGGGACAAGTAAAACGTACAAATATTAGCGGTAAAAAATTTCCAGTGTAAAGGATTTTAATGTAGAACTGAACTAACAAGAAATCATACTTCGGGTGTTTGTGTTCGAGTGCATGCGCGCATTTGTCTATCTATACCGCATTAAATGATAAATAAGCGCCGAACCATTCCACAATTAATATTACATTAACAAAGCGCAATTAAATACTTATCCCGGCTGTAAAATACGTCAATATACAAAACGTTAACTAATCACTTGCCTTGCAAATACCGTCAACGGCAGAAGAAACAAGGGGATAAATTAATCAGAAGAACTACGAGTATATCCGCCAATAATCTTATCCGATCAGCAAATACTGTGTACCCGTAATTTAACCGAGAAAGACATAAATAAAAAGGTTAAAAGTAATGAATCGATGATGACTGCCATTAATATAATTTCTAACTATCAGGAATCAATCGATGAGTCTACAATGCCATTGATAATTACGCCGACGGTTTAATCCGTGGGGAAAGGGGAGGGAAATGCCTTTTTTAGAAATATCTCCGAAAAAAGGGGGTTTAATCAAATTATAACAATACAACTTTTTTTTAAATTAATATAATTTCCTTTAATTTGACGTCTGTTTAGTCGCTACACAACAAAAATTGACTAACATCCAACAAAATTATCAATTATATAAAATTACCAATCTTTTGAATTTCCTTTTAAAAAACTTAATTTTAAAGCTACATTTTCGTTATTCACCCGAAAATAGTCTCCTATGTACGGTTTGATTTTTAGTTTTATTTGTTCTAATTATTAATTAAATTTAATTAAAGAAGTAAAATTTCAAAACCTTTTTGGATAATATAGATAATTTTAACCGTAAATCAAATTAAAATTAACTTTAACAACCGATTTTTGTTTTTAAAAAAGTTTCATATATCCGTTAATGCATTTGTTTTTAATTATCTGTCATTTTACTGATTTCAAACTTTCCGTTTTATTTTTCGTGTTTTAATTTTAATATATTTTGTTATTCCTATATCTTTTGTATTTTCTCAACGATTATATCTCAAACTTTTGTCTAAGTACAATTTTTCCCTTTAATATTTCCTTATATTACTAAAGAAACTAACTACTAACCGTGGTACATCAACGAATGACCAACAAATCCTTAGTTTTTCTAACAAGCATTTGCTAGAGAGGTTTCTTTATTCACCTCTTTGTGAAAACTACATATCCGTAACGTAAATGCTACTATAATGGGAAGTTAATATCAATGGATAAGCCATTGGATTGAGAAATTGTTTCTCATTTTCGGAACGATGAAATAATGAACGAATAACTTTTCATTTAAAGAAAAAGATATTTTTAAATAAAATAAATAAAAAATTATCGATTTATCGATAATTTGAAACAATGAAAGCGTAAAAAGTATATTTTTTTCGAAAACCTCTTTTATTGATATCATTTGCAGTGATAAATCCGATACACTGCGGCATATCTAAACGGTTGTACTACACCCGACAAGAGATATTAATCGCTTCCGAAAACGACGTAAAATAAAACTATACTTTCCTGTGAGAAACCGATTACTCTACTCACTTTCCGCAGAAAATCTATGGAAAGTGAAAAGCGAGTTGTTTTTCCACTGTTTTCTTCAACGTACCGAATATATTGTTGCTCGTAAGAACGCAAAGCTCGCTCAAATTTAAGCGACATTCAGTCTGACAATTGACATCTTTGCTCTTGTTCACTTTACGGACTGAACAATTTACTGACCGTCATTGCTTTCAGAAAAAGCAAATTTAAATGATACACAGCCGTAAGAATGAACGGGATATGTCTAAAGCAACGAATTCATTTATTTCATTCGTTATTAAAATTAAACTTTTTCTGCGAGATATACGTCGTGTTGTAAAACCGATTCTGGATAGATCGAAGTCTAAATGTATAATTATTCTGTAGCGTATATATTTATTCGATAACAAAGAGATCGGTTGATTATATGCCTGGAAAGAACATGCACCGCTATCCACTAACTAATGATTCTTCAACTTAAGTCTCTATTGTAAATTACGCTTTATTGAGCAATCTATGACACCAACAGATAGATAAAACTAGCCGTACGCTTAATTACCATATAATTTAACAGAATTAGAGATTCGCATAAGAATCGATATTAATCAGATACGTATTATTTTCTAAGAATGGTTTTTGGTTAAACAAAATCGGTAAAATATTGTGAAAAACAATCGGCTGGTATATTTAAATTTTGGTTACAGACAATTTAATTTCAAAGCGAATACGTAAAACTTTCTTTGGACGTATATAATATATCGATCTGGAATAATAAAAGAAGAGTACGAAACGGTCGATAAAAATGTCACGGCAATTTTTTCACAATAAGGTAATTAAACCCTAGTATATTAAGGAGAAATTTTTAAATAAACAGTTTACGTTTCCGCCTGAAATATATCGGGAAATGATTTTTGTCGTTAATTTAAAATAGCTTGAACGTTAACTAACGCGGATAGAATTTAAATGCATATATAAAATGTACGACATCGTTGAAGTAATAAAATATGTCGAGCTCTTCGATGAAAACTGTTTATCGTGTGTCCTGTGCCCCTACTGCTCTATCGCCGTACATAACACGCGCACAAAAGAAGAGTGAAAAAGCGAAGTACAACGTATACGTATACCGGATTGATAGAGAGAAGACCGATGGCAGGAGGAAAAGTTGTAACGGCGAAGGGGGGAGAGGATGGAAGCTGTGAATACATAGAGAGAGCGTTGTAAACGAGCGCTGTCGCCACATTCTGCCGACATCGGAGAACGATGATAATGCATCTTGATCCAGCAGAGTCTGGGAACAAACCACCTGGTGGGCGATGTGGTATGTCGGTGGGGGAAATATCGATCACCCCGTTTCCCTCTCGTAACGAGTACCGCCGAAACGTTTGCAGAACAGCCGACCGTACATAGCGCACACTCTAACGGCACTTCGCCGAAACTACACGTAACATAACCCAGAGACTATTTAAAGCCTGGATTATCCAACCGTTTTATATTTCCATAAAAAAAGAAGAAAAATCAGTAAAAAGTGAATCGACCTTTTTTTCTAAATAATGAAATTACTTTTTACAATTTTTGAGCAATTACAATTTTTGAATCCAATATTAATTACAGTCCTTTCAAAAATCTATTCTCCGTTCAAAACATGAATCATCCGGTAATTAATCTTTTCAAGAACGGAAAGACACCTAACATTTCCCTAGTTTATTACAATTTTCGAACGGTATACCAGAACAGGATCTGTAGTTCAAAATCTGCCACAGTTCAATTTAGAGGGAGAAAATGTAAAATTACATATAACTTATACGGTGTCACTTTCCAAACAAAAAACCGCGTTACTTTCGGTGGTGGTAATTTTTTATCGGACAATCGTATGTAAAAATAAAACCTATTCCAAAAACCGTATAATTTATCCAATAAAAACGTGTATACAGTTTAAGGGTGAGGCAAGTATAATCACTCTATCTTCAGCTAACGGTACAAACGGAATGTAACCGGTTCCTCTAATACGTGACTTTCAAAGCCTTTGAATAATCTATAAATTAGTAATCCTGATCCAAATAAGTAAGAAATTTATATTGGAAATGCAAACTTAAAATTCTGTAACGCGTAAATAGGAACAAAATGGAAATCTACTAGTGTAAAAAAGAATTAAGAATACTGCAACACAGTGTGGGAGAGCCAATCAATTCAGTTTAACGTTCGACGGGAAATTTCTAATTTTAGTCGATAATATTTAAATTAATTTCAACTTAGCTAATAAAGTATACCGTCACTAAACAAGTTAAATTAATATGCATATGTCAAATTGACTATAAGATTTTGTATTTCCTTTTTTAATAACGGATTTTAAGATAAGTGTTGTGTTCGGAGAGAATATCCCCCTCCTCAGTATAAAAGTTTCCTGTATAGATTCTACAGGAGAATATGTACAAATTTAAAAAATAACAAGATGCTCAGAAGACAAATATTGGTTGCTGGGAATACAAGTCTAAAATTACTGAATCCATTTACAATTCTTTATTCCAGACATATTTTTATTATTTAATTATATATTTTTTTTTAGAGAAACATAATTTCAGATTTTTTTTTATATAAAATAATTATTTTCGAATAAAGATTCTTCTATTTTAGAATCTTATTAAACCGGTTTTTCTTTTTTTTCTATTTGATTAAACAAGTTGTGGATAGGGTCATTATTACTGGTTACATTAAGAAGATTGAATATTAACTGAAGAACTGTACTCGAATAAAAGAAATTTGATGTGGACACCACATGACTTCCTTTTACGCCTATTAGATTACATATACGCATTTTTAAAAGTACATAAAATTTTATTTCACTAAAAACTTCTGATTTTTTCAATTTTTTTATTGTTATTATTGAATATTATTATTTATTGCAAAAATTTTACCGATGAAAATAAGTACCGCTTATAATACATCGTTGAAAAGCTATCGATGAAGGCTAATACTGCAGTTAAGAAAAAGTCCAAAATTAAAAACAAATTTGGAATTTGGTTTTTTTGGACACTTGATTCTAATGAAAAGGGAGGTGCACAACTAGATGTAAAAACAGTCCTAAATCCAAAATTTCAACATTCTACAGCTAATCGTTTTGAGTTATTCGAGCGAGATACATATTTAGAGCTTACCTCTAAAGTAAAGACCATTTCATTGTAAAAACATTTATTCTGAAAACTACATATTTTATACTACTTCTCCATATAATCGCACATGAATTAACACATTTATAGTAGCGATACACCAGGTTCGATATACGTTAGTCGTATTATTCTGCCGCCAGTCCGTTTAGCTACTGAATAATAACATTTTTTAAGTTCATCGTTACCCGCGAATTACTTACCGCTCAAAAATTCGTTCAATTTCCCAAACAAATGGTAATAAGAAGGAGCTAAATTTCCCATCCAAATGTTCTCAGTAAATCGCCTATCGGACCCGCAATATGTGGATGCGCATTATCGTGCAGCAGGATGACGCCGTCGGTCAGCCCCCCACGTTGCCGACTTTGAATGGCGCGCCGTAACTTACGTAGAGTTTCGCAGTAGACTTCTGCATTTATAGTCGTTCCACGCGGCATGAAATGAATCAGCAGTTTGCCAAACCGATCCCAAAAGACTGTAACTATCGGTTAGCGTTAAAATGAATGCGGGTTGACCTTTGTCGGTCTTCTTGGAGATTGAGATGACGCCATTCACTTGACTGCCGTTTTCTTTCTGGCGTGTAATACGAAATCCATGTTTCATTGCCGGTAACAATTAAAATACGCAACTCATCACCTTTTTCTGTACCGCGCATCAAAAATTCCAAAGCAGATCACGTTCGGATGTTTTTGTGACGATCCGTTAACGATCGGCGGCACCCGACGTGCACAAACCTTTCTGAAGCCTAAATGGTCAGGAACAATGCTACCGGTAACAGCTCTAGAAACATCAGGTAAAAGAATAGCCAGGTCGGAAATCGTTGAATAACGATCTTTTTGATTTCATCATCGGCGCGTATCAACAAATCCTCGGTGATTATCGAGGGCCTCCCCGAAAGTTCTTCATGGTGCACATTAATTCTGTTATTTCTACACCTTTCACGCTTTTTTCGGTCGTTTCTTTGAGTCATTACATTATCACCGTACACGGCAA
Organism: Lycorma delicatula; assembly: GCF_047948215.1. Lineage (NCBI taxonomy): Eukaryota > Metazoa > Arthropoda > Insecta > Hemiptera > Fulgoridae > Lycorma > Lycorma delicatula. The sequence goes on from NC_134462.1 coordinate 6,854,279, forward strand.
ACAACCGTCTATGAATTTCAGCCGGCTTAACGTTACGATGTTTTAAAAAACTTATGACTCCACTATTTCACAGTCGGCAGCTATATCGATTTTCCTATTCGTTTTATAACCTATTAACTCATACGTAATCAAAGATACTACAACGCCACAATTTACAGACAACAATGCAGTGTGTACATTACTAACGCGGCTATGAACGACACAGGTTCGCAAACCTTACAGAGAGAAATTTTCCAGTAGTCTTTACTTTAGAGATACCCCTCGTACATATGTACTTTTCCAGCGGTCTTTACTTTAGAGATATCCCCCCTCGTATATATATGTACGTACGTACAGACGTCACGCCGAAACTAGTCAAAATGGATGTTTGCGTGGAAATCTGAAAACCGAACTTTTTCACGATTACAATACTTCCTTGTAAAATAGTTACTAAAATACAAGAAACATGAAGCGAGTAGTTTAAGTTAAAAGGCCTATTAACAACGACGTTACCTGTCCCTGACTTTGTTTAGTTTAATATGAACGATGAAGATATTATTATGATTTCTTTAGAAAATGAAGGTATCGCGACTGGAGGAAGTGAGATGAATTGCTAAGAACATTTCATAAAAAATGAAGAACCGATTAAAACTGTTATAAGGATCGTTAGGTAAAAGACGTAAACATTAAACGCAATCTAATTTGAAATTTTCTGTTAACAGGAAATGAAAAATGTAGCTGTGATCTTCTTCAGGGTAGAATCAACCATACGATGAAGATGATATCCGGATAGATAGAGCCGGATTACTTCCATAACGACTGTATATCTATTAAATTTACAACTACATTTGCGACTAATCTTATTATATAATTTCAAAGCAGGAAATCTACAACCCCCTTTCTCCTACAATAAATACCCAATATCGTTTATTATCTCAGGAGTAGAACGCTAGCTAAGATGATGGACAAAGTTTACCGGTTGAATATAGCCTGATTACAGCGGGTTCAGTAACCTACACAATACTCCAAGCTTTAAAGAAAAAAATCGAAGAAAGACGCCTTTCAAGATCGGCCATCAGACTTAGATAAACAGGAGCTTATTTTTCATTTGAAGATCCCGGGTTCGAACCCGGTCACGGGATGGCGTATTTCATACGCTAAAAATTCCCGATTCACATTCCCAGGCACAAGCTTCACAGCTTATACGGCAGCAAAGTATTGAACAAAATTCAATTAAAATCACATCATCATATTGATACGTGTATACTACTATTTACACAACAAAACGGCCAGAAAAAACAGCAGTTTTATCGTTAATAATTAATAAAATACAAACCTTTCATAAATATTCATAAAAAAAAAATTACGGTCGTTGTCCACAACTAAAAATAATACTATGTTTATAGGGTTTAACATAAGTAATGTCGAGAATTGATTCCGTTTAATTAACGAAAACATAAGAAGCGATAAATTAAAAAATACGACTGCAAAAAAAAAAATTGCTCTTTAATACAGGATAATTAAAGAGCGTCCGTGTGACAACTTTGTATGTATGTAGTATTTTTATATAGGATAATTTTTTGTCAATTTTTTTTAAGTTTATTTATATATATATATATATATATATAAAATAATAACTAAACTCTATTCTTTGGTTACACAAATATAAAAAAAAACTAAATAACTTAGAAAATTATCCAAATTAATAGAAAATTTTTCTAAAATGCAATTCATTAGGTTAACCAAGCAAACAAAATAACAAAAACCAAAAGCAGAAAACCTCGACGTTTCGTCCAAGATGTAGGACTTTATAAAGACAAACCGCGAATGAGACTGAACCACAAATTACCAAAAATGTTCATTTGTGGTTTGTCTTGATAAAGTCCTACATCTTGGACGAAACGTCGAGGTTTTCTGCATATGGTTTTTGTTTGGTTGTTAACCTAATGAATTGCATTAGAAAATTTTCTATTAATATGGATAATTTTCTAACTTATTTAGTTTATATATACATACCCGAGGTTATACATCTAAATCGGTTCAGCCGCTGAGCTACTATGGTTGACAAACATACATACATACATACATATACCCTAAATTTACTCGTAATACTTTTTTTGGGCAGTCCTGTAATAATTCCTATTAAGATATGTCCGATTTCATTTCCTTCTGGCTGTTTTTTTTTTTTTTTTTTTTTTTTTTTTTTTACTAATATCCGTATTTCAAAAAGGGATTCGATACAAATGTAATCCCCATACTTTGAACAAAATAGAAAATTCAAATTTTTACATTTCAAAAATTTTAAAACTACCATTTCAGTTTTTAAATAATTAATAGAAGGAAGTTATTAATATTATAGTATCGCTGCAAAATATAAACGTATTACAAACTATAAAACAACTGATTTTTTTACTTCCTTCAACGAAGTAAAGAAAGTATTGTGATCGCGAATAATTTCGGTTTTCAGATTTCAACGAAAATATCCATTTTGACCATCCCTGAATTAATTTTGAGTAGTTTTGGAGTGACGTCTCTACGTAAGCATGTATCTTGTATAACTCAAAAACTATTAACTGTAGAATGTTGAATTTTTTTTATTTAGAACTGTTGTAACATCTAGTTGTGCTCCTTCCCTTTTGATTGCAATCGACTGTGAGAAAAGTGTCCAAAAAAGTACAAAATCCAAAATAATTTTGATTTTGGGCTCAAAATCAATTTGGATTTTGGACTGTTTCTTAACTGCAGTAATAAGTTCTCAGTGAGAGCTTTTTAGAGATATATCATAAGAGGTACTTATTTTCATCGGTTCCGAAGTTATAGCCATATAAAAGTTTAATTAATGAAATATTTGGATCTTACAAGGGGAAGGCACATCGGTTCAAATCCAACTTCATATCCTTTTTTTAACTTTTTTTTAATTTAAATATATTGATTTATTAATTAACCTCTGTAAAGAATATTTTACAGCTAATAATTATTCAATAATAACAATAAAAAAAAAAATATATATATATATGAAAAATATCAGAAGAAATTAACGAAATAAAATTTTATCTTTTATGTGTACATGTAATTTAATAGAAGTACAAGGAAGTCATGTTTGTCCATATCAAAATTTTTACAAATTTCCATTACTTAAAATATTTTCGAAAAATCTGCAAATTCTGTTTAAAGTGTTACGTTATATATGCATGCTTCAGCATGCAGCAATAAAGAACTTTGATTCCGTTTCAAGATCTCAGCAGTAGCTTTTATGTTTGGTATATTACTATCGCATTTTGTGAGGTAGATCCTCTGTATCTTGTCACATACACAAATCTCGAAAAAGGTAAGGGATAAAGTATTTCTCTCAAATATATATGTATATATAAAACTCTCAGTTAAAATTTATTTTTTTATAACAACAATAATATTTGCAGTTATTTTATTGACGAACAATTTTTTTTTTTTATAATAGAAAAAAAACGAAAACGGTTCAAAAATTTGGTCTTTTTTCATTTTGAAATTATCTTTTAACCCCAAAGTTATCTGGATAACTAAATATTTTAATAAATAACGTCATTTTGTTCAGAATAACGTGTTTCAAATTTTTACCTAGGCGAACATAATTTGACTGAATTAACATTTACACTTATATTAGAGATTTAAAAATGAAAACGATAAATATTTTTAAAGCGTAACAACACTGAATTTCTTTCTTTCAACCTTTATACCTTTACCTAAAATTCGGAAAATTCCAGGATCAAACCTAAGTCAGATCTGGAATTTTTCAACAAAATTAATCTCGCATTGTAGAAAATAATTTTAATTAAAAAAAAAAGAAAAAAGAAACGAGGAAAGTGATAGAACAGTAGAAGGGAGGTAAAACTGAGAAGTCAAAAATTAATAAATTTTCTATAAATTAGTAAATTATTGTTTACGAACATTTCTTTTAAATAATTACAACTCTGAATTATAAACGAAAGTTTGTTTTGTTAATTCACGTTACACTTTGAATTGTTAGATAATCTATCACAGTTTTTTTAATTTTACCGGATTTAATTTCAACGGGTTGTCTAGTGGTGAACGCGCCTTCCCGAATCAGCCGATTTGGAAGTCGAGAGTTCCAGCGTTCAAGTCCTAGTAAAGGCAGCTAGCTACTTTTAAACGGAATTAAATATTAGATCGCGGATACCGGTGTTCTTTAGCGGGTCGGGTTTCAATTAACCACACAGGAACGGTCGAACTGTGACTGTAAAAGACTACACTTTATTTACACTAAAACATATCATCCTCTGAAGTAATACCCGAACGGTAATTCCCGGAGACTAAACAGAAAAAGAAAGAAAAGATCGGGTTTATCGAATTTTTACGGGTACTGTTGATTCAATTATGTAGTCAAAGAACCAAATTTATCTTTTTTTTTTTTTTAAAACACCCTGTTGATAAAAACCATTATGCGTAATTTTCAACCGAGTACGGAGTAGATTCACAAAATAATAACAATACATATATTTACGCAAATACATTTTTTAAATTATTTTTTAAATAATCTACAATCTGCTCCGACGGAACAACGTAATAAATACGTTGAACGTCTGTAATATATAAGGGTAGAACGCCAAACATTCAGTTTTATTCCGGCCGACACTCTAACAGCCGCCGACGGATGACAATGAAATTAATTTTTTTTGCACGTTTGACCGGGATTAGAACCCAAAACCTCTAGAAGAAAGGTAGAAAAACACGCTACCACTCCGCCACGGAGATCGGTAATTATCAATATTAATAAAATATAATTAATTAAATTACGTATAATAACAAATAAATAAAGCTACGGGAATGTAACAGGATAGGATTCAGACGCAAAGCAACAAAAACAGGTTAATCCCGCGAGCGTACAACGGACAAAGGTTTCATCATAATCTGTGTCGTGCGCCCGCAGCTAGGGTTACCCGACTGACGTAACACAACATAAAGCGATTAATTTGTACCTGACTAAAGCTCAGGTACCGTATTATACGAATCCACTATTCACAGTATAACCGAAGCTCGCAATATCCTATCTGCCATTGTAGGCGGTACAATCACAACGATCCAGAAACATTATGTCAATTACACCTAAGCGATGCCTTCTCTATGAGATAAGTATTCGTACGGCCGTTTAATCTACGAAACGGTATTTATTATCGATTAGAGAATAAACGCCTACTTCCAACTAAAAAAGGATAGAGATCAAAAACAAAAAGGTAGCGAAGCGATGACATCAAATCGACACGGGTTTAGTTAGCGTTAAAAAAATGTCGAAGATAAATTGACGTATTTAATGACATCCGGTTTGAATAGCTCGTTTTGTAATCGATAATATTTTCCCCGCCTTTTGATTACGCACACGAAATGAAAAATGACAGATGAAAAAATGCTAAGCCCGGACTGGGAACCGAGCGAAAAACTTTCGATATATTATTCCCGTCGATGTAACATAAAACAAAATAAAACATAAAACATTTCATTCCGTTAATTAATTAAACGAAAAAAATTAAATAAAAAAAGCTCTCTCCCACCCAATTTTTTTTGCTTTGGTTTCTTTTCTTCTGCTTCGAGACGCCAAAAATAAAAGCTATAAAGGTATACTTTGCGGCATAGTTTACAAGTCTTTGATACAGTAATTTAAGCGCTTATAAGGTACTGTAATAACAAACAGTAGATTTAGAATAAGGTAAGTTAAAAACAAGGTATACATATAAGATCATCTATTTTAAAATAAAACCTTTCCTTAACCCGCCGATCAATATCCTTAATATTTGATTTAGTTAATCGAAGTTGGAAAAAGTTAGTAATTTATTCGTTAACTGTTGGAATAAAATAATCGCTAATGAAACATTTAAATTTGTTTGAGGTATTTTAAAAATATTTCCTGCGGTTAGACACACGGTATAAATTCTACAACGAGGTAGGAATTTGTTTTTATTTTACTGTTTCCTTGTACGAAGTAAAGGAGTATTGTGATGGCGAAAAATTTCGGTTTCCAGATTTCAACGGAAATATCCATTTCGACCATCCCTGAATCAATTTTGACTAGTTTCGGTGTGATAACTGTACGTACGTACGTATCTCGCATAACTCAAAAACGATTAGTCGTAGGATGTTGAAATTTTGGAGTTAGGACTGTTGTAACGTCTAGTTGTGCCTTTTGATTGCAATCGACTGGACCAAAAGCGTCCAAAAACCGCAGTAATAAGCTACTTATTTTCACTGGTTCCACAGTTTTAACCGAATGAAATTTTAATTACTGAAATATTTAAATGTTACAAGGGGAAGGCACATCGATTCGAATCAGACTTCATCTCCTTTTTTTTATTTTAGATATATTGATTTACTAGCAGACCCGGCAACGCTTCGCTATCGCTATATATCTATAAATATAAAAATGAACGTTTGTCTGTCTGTATGTCTCTTACGCCTTCCTAAACCGTTCATCCGATAGCGATGAAACTTTGGGGAACGGTTGGACGCATGCCGGGGAAGGTTTCTGAATTAGTTTGGACACGCTAGGTGGCGCTGGCGTCGAGATATTTCGAATAATTGTATTTACGGTCCGATTTGCCTCGTATTCAGAATACGTGTTACTTACACGGAAATAATTATCTCTGCAAAAAATGAACCCGCTAGATGGCGCTAGGGTTGAGATATTTAGAACAATTATATTTACGGACCGATCTGCTTCGTATTCAGAATATGAATATTAGTTACGCGAAAATAAATATTTTTACAAAACTATACCCGCTAGGCGGCGCGGGATATTTACGAAACAAATATACAGACGTTTTTATTCTATATATATTCGTAAATATCTCGACACCGGCCCCGCCTTTTCTTTTTTCTTAACTATAAGTAAAAAATTAAACAGCTGACGGTAGTCAAAACATCTGAAATTTAAAAAAAATTCTTACTCGGGTAATATCAAATTATTATACTTAACCCAAATATTTCTATCTACTGCAATTAGTCCAACCTATTTTGATAGTTGAGAGATAAGAATGTCGGCTATCAAAACAGAAAATAAGATGTACTATTCACAATAAAAATTCCACGCGAACGTGAAAGTTCAATAATTGCACTGCAAAAACAAAAATGGGCAAAAAAATACAATTGGATGTAAATAAGACTATTTAAAAAAAAATATTATATAAATCGAATGTTACATGAAATTAAAAGATTTGATTATTATTTTTGGTTTTGTTATTTAAAAAAAAAAAAATTATTATATCATACAAAAAAACTAATGCATATAAGAAACTAACACCTACAACCATTAAACGTTTTCGGAAGTTCATTTTGAAAAATCCCGTTATATAAAAATAACCCCTTAGTTTTAGTTATAATATAAATATACCGACTTACTCATCAACTCACAGCTGAAACAGATTAACCTAGATAGGTGAATTTTGGAGGATACATTATTTTTACAACGCGATATCGATACAAAACTCTGTCTATAAAAGGCTGAAAAAGGAGCTAATTTTTTAATGAAAATTGAAATTTAGACGCTGTTTTGAGAATGATACGTACTTCACCGTTTTCGTAAAATGCAATTATAGGTTGTGGAAAGTTTTTCGTGAAACTATAAGAAGCCGAAAGTATTACACCTAGCGAAAATTGGTATTTACACTTTCTTTTGAAAACAAAAAAGGCAGGTGTTAGATCATTTTTCAAAAGTCCAATCGGGAAGGAGAAAGGGGCGGACCAAAGTTTTTTATGACGATTCTAAAATATATATATATCTATAAATCAATATATATATATAAATATATATCTTGAAAATATGTATTGAACAATGATTGTATTCTAGGAAATTACTTCGCTCCAACTCTCTATTACTTTATCATTTAAATTCGACGCAATTTGTTACTTTCTTGCTTAAATGAGGTTTACATCAATTATATCTAATAAAACAACATCGAATTTTAAATTAGAAGAATTTTAACAAATAGCTAATATTTTTTTTGAACACTTAATCAAGGTGATATACATTTAAATTCCATGCGAGCGACGAAGTAGTACTTGTACGTAGTAAAATGTAACGCTCAAGGTTGGAATTTATGTACAGAACATGGAATACAATTATAACTTTATAGCGCATGAAAAACTAACAAATCAAACGCGAGCATGTATATTTATGATAAATTCTTTCGATGAAGTAATTATGATTAAGAAAGCTTATTGTGGGAGGAGGAGAAGAAACCAAGCTCTGAGTAGGAGAGTCAAATTAACTACCTATATACATAAAACATTAATGTTACATGGATAAACGTTTATAGTTCATTAACCAATTCATAGCGAAGGTGAAACAAATGAACAGCAATCCAGAATCAGTCGGTAACTGAAAATACTTTTCTTCTACAGTTTTATAATCGGGTTTTAATTTTGTTATTTTTACCTAAAATATACATTTTCTACAATAATTTACAATAAATATTTCGTCAATAAAGAATCTAGAAAATCGTTTAATTTGTTAAACTATAATGTCTGTAAAAATAATGTTCGAATTAAATAATTTTTTTTTAATTAATGGCATTACATTTTTAACGATAGGTCTGAAAAATAAGAAAATAATATTTGAAGGAATTTTAATAGTACGATAAATTGAGTTTAGACTTTGTTTGTTATATAGAACAGAATAAAAACGGTGCTGTTCATAGCATACGCTTAAAACAGGAAAAGGTTTCCTGTTATATTCTGAACGATTTGATATGTTCTTTGAAAGGAACTGCTATAAAGTTGACGCGTTACACGGCTCTGAAATATGAATAGCGTATTGGGCGTCTAGTCTAGGCTTCCACAGAATACAGGAAAATAATTTTTGTTGCGCGTCAACGCAACTATGACAGTTAATGGATAAAGTTTTTGAAATAATATTCTCATGTTTAGAAGTTTCAAGTTAGTTATACGTAAATATTATACAATTTTAACGGGGTTGATAAATTTACACACATCCTTAGCAAAAAAAATGCCGTTTTACACAATATTTTATTTAAAAACATCAACTAGTACAAAAATACCTCGTGCTGAGAAGTTTATCGGTCGGTAGCGAGTAACAATTTTTTTTACAGATTTTTCAAAGAAAAATACTTTCGATCGCATGGTGAAAGTGTGGGGTGAAATTATATATTTTCTTTACGTTTTGAAATATCAGTACGAAAACACGATTTCCCCTTAAATTGGGGTTTCCTTTTATATATAGGCCTATGAATAAAGTTTTGGAGCAAGTTAAAAGCGCGGTTCGTTATAATTTTGCACGTAGAAACGTTAACGTTTGTTTATCTGCGGTGTCTATTATTAGTTATTAAACCAAATTAAGAATATATTAAAACCACATTGAAAAGTGTTAGGAGAAGACCAATTTGGTTTCAGGAAAAGTATAGGGACAAGGGAAGCAATCTTAGGCCTCAGATTAATAGTAGAAGGAAGATTAAAGAAAAACAAACCGACATACTTGGTGTTTATAGACCTAGAAAAGGCATTCGATAACGTAGACTGGAATAAGATGTTCAGTATTTTAAAAAAATTAGGGTTCAAATACAGAGATACAAGAATAATTGCTAACATTTACAGGAACCAAACAGCAACAGTAATAATTGAAGAACATAAGAAAGAAGCCGTTATAAGAAAGGGAGTCCGACAAGGATGTTCCCTATCCCCGTTACTTTTTAATCTTTACATGGAACTAGCAGTTAATGATGTTAAAGAACAATTTAGATTCGGAGTAACAGTACAAGGTGAAAAGATAAAGATGCTACGATTTGCCGATGATATAGTAATTCTAGCCGAGAGTAAAAAGGATTTAGAAGAAACAATGAACGGCATAGATGAAGTCCTACGCAAGAACTATCGCATGAAAATAAACAAGAACAAAACAAAAGTAATGAAATGTAGTAGAAATAACAAAGATGGACCGCTGAATGTAAAATAGGAGGAGAAAAGATTATGGAGGTAGAAGAATTTTGTTATTTGGGAAGTAGAATTACTAAAGATGGACGAAGCAGGAGCGATATAAAATGCCGAATAGCACAAGCGAAACGAGCCTTCAGTAAGAAATATAATTTGTTTACATCAAAAATTAATTTAAATGTCAGGAAAAGATTGTTGAAAGTGTATGTTTGGAGCGTCGGTTTATATGGAAGTGAAACTTGGACAATCGGAGTATCTGAGAAGAAAAGATTAGAAGCTTTTGAAATGTGGTGCTATAGGAGAATGTTAAAAATCAGATGGGTGGATAGTGACAAATGAAGAGGTATTGCGGCAAATAGATGAAGAAAGAAGCGTTTGGAAAAATATAGTTAAAAGAAGAGACAGACTTATAGGCCACATACTAAGGCATCCTGGAATAGTCGCTTTAATATTGGAAGGACAGGTAGAAGGGAAAAATTGTGTAGGCAGGCCACGTTTGGAGTATGTAAAACAAATTGTTGGGGATGTAGGATGTAGAGGGTATACTGAAATGAAACGACTAGCACTAGATAGGGAATCTTGGAGAGCTGCATCAAACCAGTCAAATGACTGAAGGCAAAAAAAAAAAAAAAAAACATTGAAAAGTTCGTCTTCTGGCGTAGAACATCGCAAGATTTTTTAACATATATAACTATGGCGAATACTTCGTACATCCTAAGCCCTAAAATAGGTTTCCTTTTTAATTAGTGTGTATTTAAGAATGCGATTCGAAGCTGGTATAACATGGAAATCTTAGGATATAAGATATAACATTATTTAATTGAAACCTGAAGATAGCTACATCCTAAAACAGTGTAATAGATTAGTAATTTAAAAAATGTATAATATCTTAAGAACACCAAGCCAGGATGTGTTTGTTAAAAAAAAAAAAAAAAAAACACCTGAAAAAAAATAGCGATCGGAAATAGGATTATACAGAAAAAGAAAACTGTTAACCGAAACGCTACCCCGAATCTCCTTCATTTACTGGGAGCTTAAAATATGTAATACTAAATAAAAGTTTTGATATAAGCATAAAAAATCTGAAAGCAAATTAAAACAGCAAAAAAACCGCCTTTCAAATAAAACATACGTTAAAAATACGGTCCAAATTAAAAATTACTAATCTTAAATTTTATTTTTAATTTTCATTTTACAACGTACAAAAAAAAAAAACGCTGCCCGTACGAACGTAACCCCCACAGGCAATAAAATTTGTGTCTTGATAAATGTAAGAAAAGGAATTTTTATACTTACAATGTAAAAAAAGCCACCGAAGATTACGACTCAAGTATGGGAAGAAAATATATACCAGAAATTTTTCTAGGTTTTCCAACTAATGTTTTTAGAATTTTTGTGAGAACATACTTTAAATATAATAACGCAAATCAAGATACGACAACACTAAAAAAAACTCAACTTAAATTGAGTGAAGAAAAATCACCAAACACCTTTTGTTTTCATTAAATAGCCGAAAACTTCTTAAGGATGGAACATGGAAGAAAATTTTTTAACGTTTGAAAAATCCTAAACCTGACTGGTATCCAATCCCTGGATCCTCTATCATCCCCTGGATGAAAAGATAAGATACTACCACGGCAATCAATAAAATAAAATGTTCCTAAAATTAAAATAAAATCAAAACGGATTCGTTTGGTGAAAAGTTAGCACGAATGACCATTACGAAAAATAAAGAAACGGGAAAAATCTGTAAGAACCTCCTTTGCTGAATTCGGTTTAAAGATATTACAAACCGGTATTTGTTTTTCACAATGGTTTATTGTAAATCTATCTTTTACCTTATGAGTGTGCTCAAGTAAATAGAATTTTGATCTTTTACCTTATTTCCGGCTAATTGAGGGTAAATTTTGAAAAGTGTAATTAGTATTTTTTTTTTTCATTTTTCCTAATGTGTAATCTGTTCAACTAGTGAACAATAAGGTACTCCCTTCAAGGTCCAACGAGATGAGGATGATATGTATGAAATGTAGTTTTGCACAGACTCAAGCCTGAGACGCGTGGTTAATTGAAATCCAACTCCACTCGCATACCGCGATATCCACCGTCTAGTATTCAAATCCGTATAAAAGCAACCTAATCTTTAATAGGATTTGAACCTCAGAACCTTCGATTTCGAAAACCAGCCGTTGAAACAACCGATTTGTGACGACGAGTTTACCGCTAGACCGCTAGGTGGGCGATTAGTAATCCGTGTATAAAAAATAAGAATTACGAACGTTCAGTACAAAGTGAATACCGGTCAGAAATGTATAACATCGATCCAAAATATCGATGCGTAAATGGAACTTCATCATATTTAGCAGGCGTAAACGATCGAATCAAAGGTAACACCGATATTGTATTTATGTGCTTCAGGGAGCTAGCTATTTACACTTAGACCGTTAATTACGATCAAACAATAATATTAATTTCAATATATTACAAAACAGAACAGAGAAACGATAAGCGCGTAATATTTTAATACATTATACGATCGGACGACCGAAACGATATTCTGTTAATGACAAAAGCATTTAATCAGCACAGTTTACACACAGGAATTACATAATTCCGTCGAACAATCTATCCCAGTATAACCGCATGAAAATTAAATCGATATACAATAAAAATGCACCGTTACCGATACTAAATGATTATAACCCCGACAAATTTTCTGCGAATAAAATAAAAATATATTACAAAAATTCATAAAAAAGTTTCAATGTATTTTTTATCTACCCCAAAAAAGGACACATCATAGAAAATGTAAATTTTTATAATACGAATGGCAAGATTAGAAAATTTGGGTCGTAATGAGGTAAAAATATTATCGTAGTGAAGAAAATAATGATGAACTGTAACAAATCGTTCAGAATAACTAACCAAACATTCTATCAAGAACCAAATATTTACAGAACTCCCATTCATCATCGCATAATGATTATTTTTATATCGCATTTTCCCATTTCGCTTTACCAGGCCGTCAATCCCTAAAGTACAATTCTTACGAAAAATATTAGGGTGAAGCGATTAAAAAAGCATAATCTCGACGGTACAAAAAGGAGAGGCGCGGTAAAAAATTGTAACCTAGCAGACAGATTAGTAAATCATTAATTACGTAACGATGAGAGCAAGCTATCTATATACTAGTCCTTGGACAAAACTGCAACAAAGAACTATAATTTTTTTTTACCGTGGAAAAATAAATAGCACCTAGATACAAAAACAAAAGAAACAGATTACAAATATTTACACGTACAAAAAGAGAAACAAAAAATTCCCCTGTGTAACGTTTAAAGACAAATAACAACCCCGCTCAAAAAAAAAACAACCATAAAATGACTTCACTGATGTACTAGTAATTCACACCGACGTAAATAAAAGAAACATACGAAAAGGAAATGTTTTTCAATATAATATAGAAATTAAAAATAAGCATATGATTCAGTGATACAGCCGAATATCTTTTGAATATTTAACTCTACATACGAGTAAAACCGGACAATTAGATCTCAAATATCAAACATTCAAAAAACGAAAAAACTTTTCTAAGTATTAAAAAAGAGGGAAGAAATTAATAATAAAGAGTCTTTAAACTGCAGGTCCTGGTTTCGAATCCGGTCAGGCATGAAATTTCTCATACGCTACAAATTTCCATCCTCATACGGCAAAATGACCAAAGCAGTCGATGCCCTGATCATCTCCAAAAAAGTAGATTAATTAAAAAAGTAAAAAACAATGAAACCAAACTGTTTCATCGAAACAAGAGAAAGACCTGGAAAAATTAAATATTTCCGCTGATAATATTTGAAAAAGAGATTTATCGAGGAAAAATGTTTCTAATTTGTAATTCCGGAAAACTGAAAGCGAGAAAAGAAATATCACAAAGAACGTCGTCAAATACTGAAAATTACAATGTTAGAAAAACAGATAAAACACTGGAATAAGGAATTTTAAATGCGGTTCATAACTAGCCTTAAAAAAAAAACCGCCGGAAGGCGGAAGTAGATTTCACCCTGATAAAAAAGATTACCACCTTAAAGTTAAGAAAAACTTCAAATTTACTCGATACAACGGTAGCAAGTGAAAAAAAGTTTCACGTGTTTAGCAAACAACAAGCCCCGTCTTACAATTCCAGCAACATTTTGGTCATCCCTTGTCGTAAGGGTTGGTCATATCAAAAATTGTTTCAGACAAAAGTTTTAGGAACGATTAGCGGACTAACGATCGCTTTAAATAGATTCGATACTGCGCCTATTAAAGGAGGTATGATTTTTTTTCGTCTTCGAAACCCCATTTTTTCCAACCCAGGGATCGACGGTTGATGATAACAAAAAACTTTACTTAGATAAGTTTTAGGCCCTTATCCAAAGAATAGTAGGAGGAACTTTAAACGAATTCGATATTTTACTTAATATGAAAGTTATAGCGATAATTTCTTTTTCGAAAAAGCCCCCCACTTCCACCCCCATGATCCGATTTTGCCCGTTAACGAACTCGACCGAAATTTTGGGTCATTATATTTTACGTATCGATTGAAATGTGACTGACACAAAATTACGGCAGTTATCGTGTCCACAAGAAAGTGAAATACATATATATTATAAAGTTTTGAACTGACGGTGGTTTCGGGGGTCCGGTGGATGTGACACGCGAAAATATGTCGAAATTTTCCGGAGGTCGAATCGTCGTACCCGTTACATACAGGTAGCTTTCTTAAGAAATCTACCTAAAATGAAAGCGATCCTGACAGAATTGCAAAAGTTTCATCGCAAATTAAGTTAGAATAAAACTTTGAAAATTATGACGACCATATTAACTATCCAGGCAGCAGTAAAACAATTTGTCTACTTCCATTATATTAAACAAAATACTAAGCTATCACTCAAATTGCAAAAACATCCTTTCATTTTACGGTAGTAGTAATATCGTTAAAGGTCATTAATGACAGCCTATAAAAAAAGGTACGGTATATTAGGGGCACTGAAACCTACCGTTATTCAAAAGAATCGCATTTCGGAATTTTATATAAAACTTCAAAAATTTTAATAATCCAGACATGCAGCTATATATAAGAATAGAAAGATAAACTGATGGGCAAATAAAACTAATTATATAGCCGAATAGTGTTCTTCCGTATGAAAGGTAGCGATTAAGGAAATAAGAAAGACATCTTAAAAGAAGTAAAAAGTTGAGCGCGAAAACATTTTTTTTCTTTTATGATTTACAATATTTTTTTTTATATGCTGCAGTCAGAAATAATTTGGAATAAATAAAGAACGACTTCTAATTACAGATAGGAAAAAATAGAGTTTGAAGCAAAAAATTTACATTATAATAATTTACGTAAAATTAATAAAACGTAACATCATTACACTGAAAATAATAAAAACAGAAAAACTGACAAAAAAGTTATTTATTTTTATAGAATGCAGTAGAAAAATAATTACACGTGAAAAAAATTACCTAAGATTTTTTTTGAGGGGTATTATAAATTTAAAATGAAATTTTATTGTAAAATTATCATTTTATATTAAAATAACCCAAAAACTTTTAAAAATTCAAGAAATTGGCTTTTTTTTGCTCCCACCTCAGAATCGTCTTTCAAGAAAACTATTTGATCGTTCTTCGTTTACAATGTTAAAAGGAATAAACTAAAAAAGAAAATATACAACCGATAAAAAGTATCTTAAGATTTATTTTCTCGTGGCGGGAGGGTGAATTGTAATATTGTTATTAAAGGTTTAAATAAACCAAAAAAGCGTTTATAAAAGTTCTAAAATCTATACTTTTTTAACTTTGATCGGCTCCCCCATCACCAATATCGCCCCCAAAGTATTTTTTGATTCACTTGTGCAGGTGAATCGCTATTATAAATAGGAAGACATTAAAAAAAACTATTTAAAAATATGCCGTAAATAAAAGATAGCTTTTTTCGGTTTTTAGGGAAGGGAAAGAATCTTGGGATAATTTTTTTTTTAAATAGCGAGATAAGCGTGCACATATGTGCTGAATTTAATATAAAGTGGGGTTAGTTTGGCAAAAGTTTGAGAAAATTAACCCCCAAATCCACTGGAGACATTGACCCCAAAATTTTACCGACAAGTTTTGCACCGTTTACACGAATCTCGGTATAAAATTTCACCAAAATCGGTTTATCCAGTCAAAAGTTATTAATCTTCAAACGTTCCGACACAAGTACATATGTATGAAAAATAACCGTACCCAATTTTTTGACTACTTACCGTACTTCTTTGCAGCATAGCTTTGGAGCTGTGACGCCAAAAAATAAAAAATCTTAGTACAAAAAAAGAGAATTTTTCGTAAAAAATTATAAAAATATTAAGAAAATTGTGTCGTTTTAATTTCTTCAGTCGTACAAGTGTAACTTTACAAAAATCTTTTCATTTTATTTTATACGTTAACGTATACCGATACAAAATAAGATCCCAAACCGAATAACAATGCAACGTGAGGATGAAGTGTAATAATTATACTCTAAAAGCTGGCATATGTAACTTAAACTTAGCGAGAAATTAAAAATTTATAGCAGAAATAATATACGTCGGTCAGTCGTGAAAGTTACCCAAAAGTTATAAAAAATTTAAAATAAAACAATCAAATGAAATTATATCGTTAATTTTTGGTTTAATCAGATATTGTTATTTTTAATAACATTCGTCAGCCGATTTTTTTAGCGTGTAAAAGTAAAAACTTTCTAAAAAAAATAACGACTTTAATATTCGTGTTAACGTCATCTATCGGCCGATCTAAATAATTCCGACAATAAAAAACTGAAGTGTTAATAGTTAAGAGATTTTTTAAATACCGATTTATTACACCGTTAGTATTTACTTTTATCGCTCTTTTAAAACAGATTTATAATTAATTTACAAATGAAGAAATATTTCGCCGTTATTATAAAAAATGAATTTACGCATTTAAAAGTCCTGCGGGCAATGATCTCATCTCAATACAAGCGGGAAAATCGCTGCTGAATTTAAGCGGCGTAATATTTTAATAAGAATGTTGAGGTCAAATATCCGATGCCCGTAACGATAAAAAAAATAAATGAAAAATAGTAATAAACAATCGTTCTGGCTCATAGCCTAAGGAATTTAACGTTAACAGAAGTAGCAACAATAATAACGACAAATAAATAAATACGCAAGGCTATGTCGTACAAACTGAATTTAACAATATATTACTCGCTTGTATTAAAATTAAAAAGCACACGCACACAAACGCACAGAACAAATTAATAATACATCGCACGAATAATTATTATTAAATAAATGTAACGATAAACCGTCGGTTTTAATCGAGCGTCTAAACTCGTAACTCATTCGTCGACAACCTTCATTATATTCCATCCCGTCCGCTACCAACACCCGCACCGATTCTCATCGCTTCAACCCCCGTTCAACAACCGACAACGACCGACCCTCAAATCACTGTAAAATAAAGCGAATGTCCGCCACCGTATCTATCTACATCCGCCCTGACGCGCTAGACAGCATGTCCCTACTTTCTCTGTTAATATATTGTTTTAGCCCGTGCGTTCATACACAAACCGCATACAAACCCAGAGAGAAACAGAAAGAGAGAGAGAGAGTGAGAGAGACGTAGCAGGAGGAGGCCGTTTGCTCGCCCTGTTTAATGTCTACCGATTTAAACAAAGACCTAAACAAACATTAAAATAACCCGTTTACTGAGATTGTGTACTTACCGTTTACGATCTAACGATACGAACGAGAAGTGTATCGTTCAATTTTAATGTGAATATTTAAATGATAAAATTAAAAACCAATTTACGAAGAGAACGAGATCAAAGCGGGTTTCTGTCAAAAGAAATAACGCCGTACATTAACGTTAATTAAACTGTTTTAATACAAAATGACCCGACCGACACGTCGAAAATTTCCCGAATTTAAACATATTCATAATATCAAATCAAAACATTCACGCTTTTCACGTCAAATAATACTTTACGTAATCAAACACGCTATAATAAATCAAGATCTTAATTTTTTTTTAAATTGAGATAAATTTCATAATTATTTTGAATTATAATTTGGTCGGTACAGTAGTTGAGCTCGTTCACTTACAAGCACACTATACGCCAAGGATAACACGAAAATTTGTAACTTATATAAGTGAACACATGACTTCTTTGAACGCCTATTAAATTACACAAACACATTTTTTTTAAATGAAAAGTATATAAAATTTTATTTCATAAACAACTTCTGACTTTTTTCATATTTTTTTATTTAGTGTTATATTGAATTATTATTTATCGTTACTTTTTTTTCAATCGGAGGTTAAAAATGTTATTAATAAATCAACATATTTAAATTAAAAAAGGAGTTAAAAAAAAGAGATAAAGTCTGATTCGTGCCGATGTGCATATCCCCTTACCCCTTGTAAGATCCAAATATTTGATTAATTAAAATTTCATTTGGCTATAACTCTGGAACCGATGAAAATAAGTACCGCTTATGATATATTGTAGAAAATCTCTCGATGAGGGCTTATTACTGTAATTAAGAAAAAGTCCAAAATCCAAATTCTTTTGGATTTTGGGCTTTTTTTGACAATTTTGATTCCTTCAATATCAATCAAAAGGGGAGGTACACAACTAGATGTTACAACAGTCCTAAATCCAAAATTTCAACATCCTGCGGCTAATCGTTTTTGAGTTATGCGATACACATAAAAACATACGTACGTATAGACGTCACGCCGAAACTAGTCAAAATGAATTCAGGGATGGTAAAAATGGATATTTCCATAGAAATCTGATAAACGAAACTTTTCGCTATCACAATACTTCCTTTGCTTCGTACAAGGAAGTAAAAAACAAGCGCGATAAATATTTTAAGTACCTGAATATAATTCAGAAAGTTACACTACAAAACGTATCGGGCCGGTAAAGAATGTAACATTCTTTTCTTCCTATACGGAAAATAATTAAAATGCAGGATCAGTTTAACGCTAACGGTTCCTGAGCAATATACGTCAACATTATTGAGTTCCAATTAACGGTACACCACCCTGATCTGCCAATTTATATTACAACATACTACAAGTGCACGAACAAAAGATGCAGCTAACTACCGACCCCAAATCTGCAAAGCTGTACTAAATATATAGACGATTCGTTAATATCAATAATCGGTATCGGCAAGAAAAATGAAATAAATAAAGGCCCTAGTAATTTACTTTTCATTATTAAAATATTTAAAAAAACTGATTAATCAATTTTATTCTATACTAGTCGGAAATGCTGTATGCTGATAAATATTAGGACAGGAATGCGCGTAAGACAGCGTTTTATTTTCGTAAAAACAATAAAAAAAACTTGAATTTACAAAGACGTATTGATTAGCGAGTATTTCTTTTAATTTTAATTTACTTGAAATAAATACAAAATAATGTTCTATTTAGTGTTTTTCCTATACGATAACCGAACATATTACTATAATCACATTTTTCTGAATAGCGGACGAATCTAAATAACGGACGGATTGTTGTTCCCGAGCCGTGTCCGATATTGGGAAGGTAAATTATAAATATACATTTCTACTGTAAATATATTTCTACTTTTATAATATGTATACGTTTTTTTCTTCTGCTCGACCAAATAAGTCGGCATAAATGTACGATTTATTCGTCTCAAGTCCATTATACAATACTGTACTTTAAAATTACAAGGCGATGCGACAACTCGTGCCAATCGTACAAAACGATAACAAAATTATCGGCTGTAATTATAACATTTTCTCCAGCAGGGAAACGGTATCGGTCTCCTAAAAAACACACTTCTTGCAGTCGCAAATATTATATTTTTACACGAAGAATTTCCACCGACACTTCACGAAATTTTATCGAATTTCTACTCTTGTAGAGTAAATAAATAACTACGGTTCGAAAAAGTAGATATTTCAAAATATTTAATCAGATGTTATTTCACGTCACACCAATAACCGGAGTAATCAGAAAACATAAATTTAACGTACTTTCATTGTAAAATTTAACGTACTTTCATTGTAAATCTACGGAAAAAATTGTTTTAACATAATATTTTATCGCGTGCTTAAGAGTTTATTGCTGAAACTACGATTTACCTCATAAATGTAATACACGTGACGCCTAAATAACATTTAATTAGAAAACGTACTCGTTTTATAATTTGCCGATATTTTCGTTTTAGAAACAAAAAAATTATAATATCGACTGTACTTATCAAAGTTTACGTTACTTCATGTACCGGTTAGGTCATTAATTTGAAATAAAAAAAATTTCTCTACGAACAATACCCCATCAAAAACAAATTAAACATATTGTTCAGGTTTTTTGCCTTGCCCTGCAAAATATCTTAGCTTCCATCGTAATTTATTTTACATTTAACCACACGCACATCCTACTAAATCTATTGACAAAGACCGCATTTAAAAAAAAAAAACAACTAAAAACAATTAAAATCGTAATGATATTAGGTACTCATCACAAATATAACTGTACCGATTACAAACGATTGAAACACATATACTTTACTTTCAAAATATACGTAAATAATAATAATAATTTTGAAAAATAAAATAAACTCTTAATAGTTTTCATAATAATGAAAATTCTGAATTTTCTGAAGGAATTATTATATAAGTGTAATTATATACATCTGAACCACTAGGTGTCGCTAATGATCAATAAGGTTGATGCGACATTAAACGATCTAAAAAAATACATAAAATAAAATAGAAGAACAAAATCTTACCGAATGTGTTTAACAGAAAATCGTTTCTTCAGTTAATTTTAGTTTATCAAATTTATTTAACGCGTAAAAATTTCTCTTTATTTGAAACTAAAAAGATGGAAATATAACGTCAAAACTCACCTGTAACAGAAAAAAAACAGAAATCGTAAAATAAAATATATACTTGTAAATAAAATAGTAAGAACTAATTTTATTAAAATTAAGCCTAAATAAATACAAATTTAAAAATCCTAATCGAAAAGAAATTCTTATTTAATAATGATGAGATGCAAAAAATTACTTAAATTATTCGTAATAGAATATAAATCGCACTAAAATTAAGGAATAATCGTTTTGAAAACCAGTTAGTTAAAGTAAAAACAATTTAGATTGACCTACGGTAACATAACGCGGGAAGATTAAACTTTATTCCTTTTAGAAGACTTTTTATTTCGTAAAGCGGTATCGGTTTTATACCGAAAACAAAACCGATTGAACAAACAGAATGACGTGTATGAGAATGTCATTTTATTCGGCCTCATGTTAATCGTTTTTCATTACGCTATTGGTATGCGGTTGTGACAGGAAATTCTAACACGGCCGGCCGACCTATAATAATTTCAATTATATTTCGTCGTTTTATTTCTAAAATTATAACAATAACCGCTATTTTTTATTCGCGATAAA
Source organism: Lycorma delicatula (assembly GCF_047948215.1). Taxonomy (NCBI): domain Eukaryota; kingdom Metazoa; phylum Arthropoda; class Insecta; order Hemiptera; family Fulgoridae; genus Lycorma; species Lycorma delicatula. Next base: position 6,875,673 of record NC_134462.1, read on the forward strand.
TTTTACAATTTTTGAGAATATAATAACTGTCGATAATTATAAAATCGTAAATTGATAACTGCAAGAGTTGTAAAAAACCTATAACTTGTGACATATAATATCATAAAACCTCACGATGCAGATTCCTAATATATAAATGCTTAACTGTTAAAATATTTTCAATAAAATTATTTTACGTTCTACAAAAAATGATTCACACAACCGTTCCAGCTACGATTTTAAATTATTATTATAACCAACATTTATTTCAGTAATCTTAAAATAGTAAGAAGAAACCGTAATAAAAAAGGAAGCCCGCTAGGGTGTTCCCTATCCCCGTTACCTTTTTTAATCTTTACATAGAACTAGCGATTAATAATGTTAAAGAACAATTTAGATCCGGAGTAACAGTACAAGACGAAAAGATAAAGACGTTACGATTTGTCGATGATATAGTAATTACAGCCGACAGTATAAAAGATTTACAAGAAACAATGTACGGCCTTAACTCACGAAAATAAACAAGAACAAAACGAAACTAACGAAATGCAGTACAAACGATATAAATGAGCCGCTGAATATAAAAATAGGAAGAGAAAATATTACGGAGGTAGAAGAATTTTGTTATTTGGGAAGTAGAATTACTAAAAATGGCCGAAGCAGGAACGATATAAAATGCCGAATAGCACAAGCGAAACGAACCTTCATTCATAAATATAATTTATATACATCAACAATTAATTTAAACGTCAGGAAAACATTTTTGAAAGTAACTGTTGGGAACGTAACTTTATATGGAAGTAAAATTTGAACGATCGGACTACCTGAGAAGAAAAGATAAAAAGCTTTTGAAATGCGGTACTATAAGAGAATGTTAAAAATCAGATGGGTGGATAAAGTGACAAATGAAGAGGTGTTGCGGCAATCGATAAAGAAAAAAGCATTTGGAAAAATACAGTAAAAAAAAAAAAAAAAAAATAGAGACTTATAGGCAACATATTAAGGCATCCTGGAACAATCGCTTTGATATTGTATATTGGAGGGACAGCTAGAAGAGGAAAAAAAGTGCAGACAGGAAACGTTTGGAATATGTAAAATAAATTGTTAGAGATGTAGGATGTGGGGGTATACCGAAATAAAACGATCGGACTAAATAGGTAATCTTGAAGAGCTGCATTCAAATTAGTCACATGACTGAAGACAAAAATAAAAAGGTAGTCGACCCAAATTTTAACTAAAAAAAAAAATAATGAATTTTCTTCATTTATTGATTCTTTAAAATCTGCTTGTTAATGTGATGTAATTACGTTTTCTATATTTTTAATTTTAAATATTAAAAAAGAATATTATATAGGTCTTTGAGAAATTTATTTTTTTCAAGCAAAAAATTTGACGATTTTTAACATTTTATTTCTCGAGTTTCAATAGTATTAAATAATTCATTTAGACCACATTTTAAAGCTCCTTGTCTTTTTTAGTAAAAATGTTTCTCCACCTGATAGCAGCACTACACTGAGTAATATTATTTGTTTGTGTCGTGCACTTTTGTTTACTGCGTAATATTTTGACAAATACTTTGGATTTTTCGTTTTTTGGATTTGTGACGTAAATTAATTACATTGTATCATTAATTACTGTTTTTCATTTCATTTTGTGTAGATTATGACGTTTGCTTTTTTTTGTTTACATTTGTTATAATTCTTATTTGATTTATTTGTCTGTAAATTATAATACGGGACAACAAAACAAGGCGCTTAACAAAAACAAAATCTAAGAGGAACAAAATCAAAACTTCAAATAACGAACGAAATACGTTTGGAAAAAATCTAATTGCCCTGGTAACTCCTGATATTTAAGATAATGAACCGAAGACTAGCCCTTTTCAAGTAAATACAGGTGACATTAGCACAGAAAATGTTAGCCCACGGCTATCCGATTTTAAAAAAATCAGAACTTTCAGAAATTCATGATGTTGGACTTGATTTATCAATTATGTACTAAAAATTCCGAAAACGTTTATCCAGGATTTTAAAACGCTACAAACGTTATAACTAAGTTGCAGCATGATATCTTAATGATTTTTTTTAAACAGTACGTAAATTAATATCTGTGATGTATAGAAATGTATCTTAAAAAAATTCACGTGAAATTAAATAAAAAATAAAATATCGAGGAAACGTTATCGGTTTTGTTAATTTTCACAAAAAACGTTTTCTGATATAGTGAAAACTGGCATCAATAACTGCCTCTACACGTGACAGACCAAATCGTTCTGTTTATTTACATTAAAGAATTAGGTTTCCAGGATAAATCGTATCTGAAATAAAGCGTTTCTCCCCAGATAAATAAGCGATTATTTATCCCCAGCCTCAATTATAGGGGATGTATATCGATATGGATATGATATTTTTTAGCGTAATTTCCAATTAGATACTAGAACAGCAAAAGAATCCCAAAAACGACAAAATAAAAATCGGGTTAACTACAGACTTAATTTATAAAAAAAAAAAAAAAAAAAAAAAAATTGCTAAATAGGAGGAACAAAACTATATATGGTACAGAGCCTGTAATAATTTATTAAAAATTCAACGTATATAATCATAAGTGTTTTAATAAAATTAATGCAAGACTCTTTGTAATATCACACTCATTCGTAAATACATTATACGATGATGACACAACATATAGCATTTCTTAGGAAAATATTATACTTTCGCTGAAATATGAATACAAAATTCATATTCATATGATCAGATCAAATGAATCATCCCCGACATAAGTAATGCAATATTATATACATACGTACAGTATTTTTAAACATATGTAAATACAGAGCGGCCGGGAAGTCACCTAGCCCTAAAGTTAACGAAAAAGTGAGTTAGGATATGCGTTTACAACATATGGTATTTTCTTTGGGGTCGGTTGGCAACATACTCTGAGTAAAAGACGGTTGTACTAAAACGGCTCGGTGATTAAAAGCGGATAAAAAGTAACGAGTAGTTACAACATCGAGGAGCGGTTAGCGACAAGCGTATGAGTTCATGAACGACAACATGCGAATCAAACAATCAAGCTATTTAATGATATGATTGCCGAACATATCAATTATTATCAATTAATTAGTCCCCGCTACGAAAAGCAACAATGTTGGCTTGCGAGAAACGTGCGTTTGAATTAGGCGGTGTTAAAGATAGGCCGCGAAGTGGACAAAAGTTAACGCGGTTACAAACGTGTGCTGCTGTTGCGGTTTCCGCTGAACAATCCCCGATGAAATCAACTCGTAAACGGTCAGCTGAACTTCATACACCGCGGACGAAAATACAAGACCGTATGAAGAAGGACTTGAAAGTTAGACCGTAAGACCGACGTTCGTCAATGAACTGTCAGATGCAGACATGGAAGGTCGCGCTGCATCCTGCCGGGCTTTAATAGAAAATTTCCCCGCTGCAGTTCACCGTGGAAAGGTGCTTTTTATTGACGAATGTGCAAACTATCGCAGTTCACGTTTCAGAAATGTGTTATTTTGGGCGAAAAAAATCCTTCTTACGCGACAGAGTTGAAAAGAAATGCACTGCACATCACGATACGGGCTGAAATGACAGTTCGTCATTTGTTTGGTCCTTATACTTTTGACGGGTGAGTGAATGCGCAAACAAATTAAGAGATGTTGGAGGCACGGTTAATAATACCACAGCTTCAAGAGAAGGATCTCATGGAACGAGTACGGAGCACCTGCACATTTTGCTCTGTCAGTCCGCGCGTTACCAAGACTCTGCATTTTCCGCGGTACTCCAGCATCACCAGCTCCGTTATCATGGCCATCACAAAGTCCTGATCTCACTACACCAGACAATTCATTATGGGGAATTACCAAGGCACACGTATCTGCACGTCGCTACACCGCAAACGCCTTCCGTAACGTAACACCAGAAATTCTCCGTTGCACGACGCAAGAGGACGTTTCCGCGTATAGAATTGTGCATGCAACATGAGGTCGAACACACAGACTCACTGGAGCGTTAAACGAAGTGAGTAAATAAACTAATTCATTATTATATCGCATTTTTCATTTATAACTCATCACAAACTTTAGGGGGTACGGTGGCTTTCCGGCCGCCTATATATTTAAAGGATTATTCAAATTTTAAAAATTTCCGATCGAATGATAAATATAATTGAAATGAAATGTATCGGTTCGTCAAAATAAAACCGATATAATTTTCTCAAACAGGAAATATTTATTTTGAAAGTATTTAATATTAAAAACTACAGATTTAATAAAATAGTACGTATGTTTTGGTAAAAATCGGCTACATAAATACGCGTTACAAATATTATGTTGAACTGTAACACGATCTAATCTTTAGCACGTGCAAGTTACATTAAAGTTTTTCATAGTTTTTAATATACAACGAGTAAAACTGGTAACAAAATGAATAATTTCCCCCTTTTAAGCATTATTTGTAAAATTAAATGCAAAAAATCGTAAAGAAAATTAAGACAGAAAACACACGCTCGCTTTAATTGAACAAAAAGGCTCTTGCGGATTTTTTACATAACAATTATTGTCGTCCGATTTGAGGTGAAGATATATACAATAAATATAAATAATTAATTCTGCCGTTATCTATGCACGTGAAAACGACTTCATATTTAAAAATTGAAGGATACTAGCAGGTAGAAATAAAACCGGATCTACAGACTTACAAAATTACTACTTTATTTTTTGGTATTTAATATTTTTGTTCGCCATCTTGAATCAAATTTTCTTTTTTATAAATAGAAAATTAAGGACGTGTTGTAATACATGATTTTACGTTATAATTTACGAGAAAAACGACGGTGAAAACAGGTTCTCGATAAATGCCATCGATTTCGAATTATAAGCAATCGAAAGCCGCAAAAACCGTAAAATCGCGGTAATAATAAAACGCGTAAAACGCTCTGTAGTAACTTTTTTATTTCCTATTACCTTCAAAATTACAACTAAAAACAAACTTTAAGCAGTTAATGGCCCTAACGCTAATAATAACAGTATTCATAGTAATACATAATATTAATAATAGCTATGAAACACAATAACTAATAATTTGCATTATTACTAAAGATTAAACACGACTAGATCGACTGTTATTATTAATTTTATAGCGACATTTAATTTTTTTAAATTTAATTAAACGGTTTCGATCCGAAATTACTTAAAACAATAAATTTTGAAAGCGTAACACTCGACAAGAAATATTCAAAACGCTTCCCCCCTTTACAGCTTGGTAGTAGGTTAACCTTAAGTAAATATCCGTTTATAACTTGACGTATCATTTTCGGCGGTATACTTGTTGATTCGTCAATTACACCCCTTTACAAGTATTCAGTGTTTAAAGGTTTCGTTTAATATTTACAGTTTTTCTCGTAAAAATTATCCATTAAAGCCACGTATCACATATTCCCCTTCCTGTTTAAAAAAAAGGTTTATTCAATACGGCGGATACATTTCATATATTCCGAATATATCGGAAACATATCGAACAAAATTTCAGACTCATAAGAAAGGAGTAATTTTCTAAGTAAGTAGATCCACGCCCTCGTTTCTACCTCCTAGCATCCCTCATTTTTGAAATATGAAGCCGTTTACTTTAATATCGCTCTGTATAATTTCACGTAACAAAATTAATTAATTACAATATATATAAATATAATTTCATACATTCTTTTCGGTTGGTTTATTTTATATAGATACGACGAGAGTTTCTTTGTGTTTTTATTTTACTTACTTGTTTTTGTCCGTTTTTTATAATGTGTTTTTGCGTTTGTAGTTATTTTTAAAAATCTTATCTACTGCAGACGTCCGTTTAACAACCAAAATACGTATCTAATTAAAGATTTTTGCTCTTTCTTTTCAACACTGAGCTTTTATCACGGCTATTTATTTTATTTAAAAAAGAAATTATCCCATACATTAATATGACGCATAAAGGTGAAACAGATTATTATACGCAGTTAAACCGGCAGTCTAAATTAAAAATACCAAAAAAGATACCGAGTTAGAGATTCCTGAATACGCAATATAAATTGAAAAAAAAAGGAAAATAAAAATACAAGGCGACGCAAGAGTCACAAATAATTCGGGATTAGAAATTGCAATTCAAACAAACGGTTTTAAGAATTTTTTTACGATGAAATAAAAAACCTAAATAAAAGCTGACCTTCGTGGCGGAGTGGTAGCGTCTCGATCCGGAGGTCCCGGGTCCGAATCCCGGTAAGTCAAGACATTTTTCATACGCTACAAATTTTTGATTCCATATTTCAATGTACAAGCGTAAAAAAAACTTAACCTTCACGGTACGCATTTTTCTTCAGGTTAAGCTGAACAACAAAATATTTATAGCACGTCATGCTGTTAGTAATTCATAAACGTTTATATTTAGGAAATTAATGAATTTCTATATAATTTTAAATTCAGGATAGGAAAGAGAATTTTCTGAACACGTATCCTTAAAAACGAAGTACTGAAGTACTTCTGCCAAGAAGTCTATTGCAGGCTAAAATGTTATATTAAAATAAAAAAATTCTAAAACGCTTTAAAAAAAAAGGAGAGTAGGGTTTGTATTTGTAATAAAAGTACAATTTGTATACAGTACACAAAATTTTCTAAAATTAAGTTAGCGGTGTGTTAAGTGTAATACAAAATTTAATTCGGTTGATTTTTCAATATATAAAAGCCAGTTATATACTGATGTAAGTAAACAGTTCGTTAAGTTTAGGTGAATCGATGAACGTACACAGCAAATTAATTACGTCGGAAATAAACAGAATGAAAAGGATACAAAACGGGTACTAAAATCCATTACAAATGACAGAAAGAAAATTGAATTACACACAAACATACGCAAGATATTTATTTAGCGATCAGACCGCTTCAACCGAACGAGCAGATACCGATTTCAACGGTGTAGGTAAACGTACGTGGTCGTAGAGACAGTGACAGTTTTAAAGGGTATGTGGGGAAAGTAAAGCGGAACGGTGGGTAGTGCAAGGGGTTATAGGAGAGGGAGGATTAGTTAGATCAGGAAAAGACCGACGTATGCAGCCTACCTATCACACACGCCGTGAACCGATCGCAGTATTAGGACGTACGTCCGACCCGCATCCATAACGTATTCTCAAAAGAGTATTAAGGGAACTACAATGAAACTCTACAGTCCTATAATTCAATTTTCTATAAAGCTCAAAAAAATGTCGCCGGTACAAATATTGTTCATAACTACAAAAAAAAAAAAAAATAAAAAATAAAATAAAGGTAATAAAATATAGATACAACTTTATGTAAGAAATGAATGTCTGCTCATTTTAAATTACTTTGCTACTACCAAGGGTAAAAAAGTTTTTTCATACATCGTAGCGTTCGAAGGATACTCTTTAACGCCGGCGGGAAAAAAAAATTAAAACAAACAAGCAACGTACTTTAAAATAATACAACCGGCTTTTTTGTAATTACCTAAATTGAACGCTTAGCGTTATAGATAATACCGAATTCTTTTTTAATCTTTTTATGTAAGAGTAGCAGCTGTTTTTTAATTTTTACCCGCTAGCTAAAATTTTAAGATGTGAAAAACACGGAAAAACGTTTTAGAACAAAGCGGAGAGTCCAGGAACTTTATATCTTTTAACACGTGGAATTTTTATATGGACAGATTTAATTGTTTCCACATTCAATAGACGGGGAAACAGATGAGATGATTCAAGTATGTTAATGATAAATATAAACTTTGTTATAACTAAATGGTATTGAAGGACTTCAATTACGTAATGATCATCTTTTCTTTCTTTTTCCTGTTAAGTCTCCGGGAATTACCATTCAGGTATCGCTTCAGAGGATGAATGAGGACGATATGTATGAGTATAAACTAAGTGTAGTCTCGTACGATCTCAGTTCGACCGTTCCTGAGACTTGCGGTTAATTGAAATCCAACCGCCAAAGAACACCGGTATCCACGATCTAATATTCAAATCCGTATAAAAATAACCGACTTTACTAGGACTTGAACGCTGGAACTCTCGACTTCCAAATTTGGGAAGACGCGTTCACCGCTAGAACAACCCGGTATTTTACGTAACGATCACCTAACATCGGGAACCGTATCGTGATACGCTAGAGAATTTCGATGTAATAAGCTAACTATAGAATCTGCTTAAAAAAATCATTTTTCTATATAAATGCGTGACGGTTCTGCCAGTTTATAACAGCATCACGCGAAAACCAACCTACGGATTACTTTCAAATTTTCAGGATACATTCGGGTTATACCAGGAAAGGTTTTAAGCCACAGCCATCTTGGAAGTAATGTTGTGAATTTTACCTCTTGGACGACGACCTAGTACATTTTTTGATTTCTATTTTTTTCGTAAAAATAACACACCATGTGTTTTATAATAAATCCGATTTTAAGTACCTTGATCCCTTCCCGATAGAAATCCGTTTTGGGTTAGAAAATTCAATAATTTTAATGAAATTTTAAACAAAATTCCACCTGCCGGTGCTAAAAATATTTTTCAGCAACTTACCGAATAAAACTTCATTTTAAGTAAAATAAGGCAAAAAATAACAACAAATTACAGTAGATTTTTCTTCCCATCCTTCTATCAAAGGATAAAAGATAAACTAAAAATAAGCTAATAACGGTTCGTAGAACATTTCGTAATAAACAATTTTAAGAAATTAAGCTGAAGTATTTAAGGATTTCTTAACGCTATAATTAATCAAGGGAGTTAATTTATGATATAAGCGAAAGAAGAGACGTAAATTAATATAAAAGGTTTTGAAAAATTTTAATTTTTAAAAACGGGAAAAATGTTTTCAATTTGTTTAAAAAAAAATCGAAAAGCTTAGCAAACACGAGGTATTAGTTATTTTAAGACGAAAATAAAAGGACAGCTACCTTAATAATAAATCAGAAGTACGACGATGGTAAATATAAGTGGTACTATTGCTATTTTACTGAATTTTCGACTTAAAAATTGTTCAATTCTCTCTCTCTCTATACATATATATATATATATATATATATATAGCCTGTTTTATATATAAGAACTGACGTTGGTGAATCAACACTATCGATCTGGTGATGGAAATTTACTGAAAAATAACATTAAAAACGATTAGAAATCTAAATTAAAAAAGAAATTTTAAAACGATCTCGCGCAGTTATACGATGAAAATAATACTAGCTCATTAAAAATATTTTTCATTAAAATGCTAAAATATATATATAAAATTGTATTAAAAAAACTTTAGAGAAAAAAAATTCAAAAAAGTCAGCCTACTTCTGGTAAGACAAAGCATATCGAACATGACCATCCTACATCATTTTATGGAATGGAATGGAATGCAAAGTTGGCAGGAGTTTATTACTCCCTACTCCATCGCAGAACCTGGACAGAGTCCCTTGCTGCTGGATCATTCTAATCGGGCTTGTTTTTTTAAAAGGGTTAATTTTAAATAGCGGGTCTAATTTTTTTCAAGTTTTGTTTATTATTATTTAGTGTTTTAAGGACGGATTTAATTGCATTCCAATTTGTTGTTAAACCAGCGTTATCGAACCCATTTTACGGGCCGACCGCGGAAGGCTAGGCTTATAAAGCCTGTCCTCCCGACGTAATTCCCCTTCAGACCGTCCACTGAAGTCCTTTCGGTGCTAACTCTTTAATAGGCTAGCAGGAATACGCCACAACGGGGCACCCTACATCATTTTACCACCGTTACTAAATGTAGAAGTGCATGTAACACGCGCGTGGATTTAATTATTTTGTTTTTCTTTCTACTCACGCACGCAACCAACCCCACAATAGTTTTCATAAGTATTTAGATCGTATAAAAAGATAAATTACCGTAAATAATACGAATAAAATTGCAACGTAATTAATAAATTACATTAAAACTAAGGTAACGGCCTCACAATAAATTAAAACCGGCTGTCACCGGCTTAATAATTAAAAAGATTTATTAATGAAAGTAATAGAGTAAGATACGAATAAGCTACAAATTACATTACGAAAAACAGCTGCTAACAATTAATTTGAATATAATCGATGTACACCTCGCTTTCTTTTCCTCGAAGAGAATAAATAAATAGCTCGTTGAGCTCACTTAACCAATTAAATTAATAGTTTTTATGTAATTTATAATAATAAAAAAACTACATCCAGAATCGTAGTCGAGAATGTTATCCGGTTAAAGCGTCGAGTGAAAACATATCGGCATAAAATTTAAATCTATGACGAGAATGGACGGCGCTATTTTCTAAATAAAGAGTTCAATATAATCTTCAAAATAACTTTCCTTACGCAATGACTTTTTTCTGTGTTTTTACAACCGGTCCGATATAATTCGTTGAAGTAGGAATCAGCCGATGCAAAATTAACGTCGGTAAAACATAAAAGAGTTTGAGATTTAAGCAGTCGCAGATTTCACAATCGTTATTAGAGGAATGATGATTTACAACTAATATATTCAGTTCTAACGTATGCGCCTCCTATTTTCAATTTATACAGTTTACAATACATTACTACACTACCGGTTCTCTATACAACGCCTTACTGTTACAGTGACAACTAGAAACTAATTATTATTTTTTTACTCGAATTAAGGCTATTTCTCGCACTAGGATCGCCGCATGTATACACATATGATTCACGAAGAATTTAACATACTTTCAATATATATTATACCGGTGAAAATAATTTACCGGTCAATAAAAACAGGTTCTAAAACGCTTCGTTAGTGAGTGTAGGCTGGCGAAAGATTTCGTCCTGATTTCTGCGTCTTCGGTCAAATTAAATCAGACTGTAATTCTTTAGACCCAAATTAATAGATAAATTTAACGGTTTTAAATGAAATCTGACCTGAAAATTTGAAAAAAAAATAGGTGCCAGAACTGTATTTTTAATAGTTTTAAAGAAATCCGAGGTAAAAGTTAAACACAGTCGAAAAACACGTCTTTAATGTACGACGTAAAATAAGTTCGTTTAATGGGAAATAAACATGAAAACTGTTTAAACAAAACTTGTAGATTATTTGATTACGAGCATAAAATGAATAGTCTACATAAATTAAATATAAACCTAAGAATTTTGAAGTTTATTAAAAAAATAAATACAATCGATACGTGACAAATTTTAATTAGGTACTTTCTTTTAGCCTCCGAGGTTAAAAGAATTTCCATTTCATTTCATCTTCAGAAGACGAGATGAAATGGAAATTCTGTAGCGTGTAAATGTCACGACCGACCGGGATTCGAATCCGGGACCTCCGGATGAAAGGTCGTCGCTACCACTCGCGTCACGAAGACCGGCAAAAATTAACTAAAATTTAATTACGTATTAAACGAAAACAAACGGTTCAATATTACAAAACAAATATTTTACAAAAATAAGAAATTCAAAAACAAACTGTAAAATAGACATATAAACAATTTAATACATGTTGAAAATGTCCTTCATTCCCGACGAACAATGTTTATGAAGGTTTTCCATATTTCAACACGGCAGATTTGTATTATTTGTACCGCACTGGGAATTCTGATAACTAAATCTTCTCTTGTATTAAGCTTTTGTTCATTACTAATGATTTCAAGCGGATCCACAGGATGTAGTAGTCCAGTGATGTTAAGTCAGATTTCATACAAAATAATTAAATTTACCGCCTTAATTTGGATCTCAAGAATTACCGTCTGGTTTAATTCAAGAAATCGTGGCGAAATATTACTGCAGCCGACACTCGCTAATGACGCGTTTCCGAATTACATCAAACCGTGAATTTGTTTCTTTATTCTCACCGGTAGAACGCATAAAACAAAAATAGAGAAAAATAAATCGAAGATCTTCGAATGAAACGTCTACTGTTGACCGTGTTAAAAATAAACGTATATCGTCACAGTAATTTTGTTTTTTAAATTATTATAATTTTGAAGTAAAATAACTACGAATTAATTTTTTTAAAACGAAGCATTCTTTTTTCCGAGAGAGACAATCGGAGGGATTATTTCCAAAACTATTTCTACCTAAAATATTTATCAAACTGTTTCAGCTATTACAAAAAAAAAACAACTGCATCATATGAAGAAAAACAATAAAATTTAGTACACCAAAAATTAGAAATTTTTAAATTTACAAATTAAAAATGAAGCAAATAAATTCACGTACCGCTGAACATCGTAAAGTATAGACTAGGCTACAAGATATAAAGCGTACAGGGTCTTAAAGAGACGTCCACAACGACAACATTTCGAAAGTTATACCAATATGAAAAATAATCTCTTTAATTTGCATAGTACGTATACAGTCGAAAGTGAAAAAAAATTAAAAACAAAAATAGATAAATGAGACGCCAATAAATAAAGAAAAAATTGTAGAGTCCCTCCCAAAATAGAAAATATGTTAAAATTCAGTACAAGTCTAACTGCCTAAAAAAATTTTTTGATTTTTTTCAATTTCGACCAAATCATCATCTAAAACAACAAAACTAATTCTGATTGTCAGTTTAAACTACGACGGAATGTCGCATAATATATATTAGCGACTTGCCTGGTTGCTCATTTTGTGGAACAGGTCAAGCGTTGACTAGAAGTGATGAAAAATAGAAGTATTTTATTACACAAGCTAGACTGCGTGGAAAACGCTATTATAAATGGCCGGCAAATGAACGGGTATGTTTACAAAATAATTGTACTTTTTTTTAAAATCCCGACGATAAAAAAAGGAAACATATTTCATCGTAAAATTCATTAAGAATTTCATAGTCCCCAAAGGAATAATCATGGAATAAAAATTTGATTCGATAAAAAAAATCAATAGTTAAATTGACAAATAAAGGCGAACAAAACAAAATATTAAAAAAGAATAAAACCGAACTGCTGTTAAAAAAATATCATTTTAGCGAACAAAATTCACGCAAAATGTTTTATACAACGATCATACACAATAAATTACAACCGATATCTTTAACACTAGTATCAGATACCATGAATAAAACACCGTATTAGGCATGAAAAAAAATTTTTTTTTTAAATCCGAAGAGTTGTTATATGTGATAATACTAATAAAGTAGTATTATGTATAAATAAATTGTAAAAACATTAAATAATTAATGCGTCGGTGGAAAGATTAGAAAAAAAATTAAGGCTGCATGGATGGATGTGATGAGAGCAGAAAAACAATTAATGGAATTTCGGTTCACGCGAACTACGAACAGCGAACAAAGGGACTCGTGACTGAACCGAACCGAGTAGCGAGAATTAACGATGCTTTGAATCGATAAATGTATAATGATAATTCCTCCTACACGGATGATTTTAGGAAAACACTATAATCATCTGTTTAGTTAGTACCGGATAAATTTCAAGCGTTAATGAGAGACGTCATTCTCAATTCTTCCTACTCCAAACATTTAATAGTCAAAATCCAACCGGATTTCAACAGGTATGAATGTTTTAATTATAATCGACCCAGAATCCATTTATCTGTTAATATACAAGAAGGATGGATTTTATTTGAGATACTTATCTTTAGCTGAAGAAATTATAATAATGTGAAACTATTAAAAAACCTAAAACGAGTAAATTAAACGGCTTAAAAAAATAAGTTTAGATCGTACAACGAGATAAACGTCCCGAGTATTGAATACAGTAGGAAGGCAATTTGGACGCTAATATTAGTTAAAATATAATAAATTGTTTCCATATCACGCACAGGGCAGGGTTAAAATGTCAGTTGAAAACTTTTAAAAATGTTCCGTTTAAAAATTATAAATGTTTTTATTACAATGTATATATAACACACAAAAATAAAACATGCAAAGAGAAGCCAAAGCTGACGATCAAGATTTTAAATAATTTCCTAAATAATCCTTGAATTACTATTTTTTAAATTCCAATAAATTCTTTAATAGTCTAGTAAGAGTCACGATTAAGAAATTTTTTTTAATATTTTTTATAAAGCAAGAAAAAGACTTTTGCAATTCGAACCATATGTACAATTTTTTTCTAGTGTACGTTGAAATCTTGCACTTAATCATCGCTTTCGATGATTCGTTTCTTATACTTTTTCCAGACTAATTTATGTAGAGATACTTTTATAGTAGAAGGAAGATTAAAGAAAAACAAACCGACATATTTGGCATTTATAGACCTAGAAAAGGCATTCGATAACGTAGACTGGAATAAAATGTTCAGCATTTTCAAAAAATTAGGGTTTAAATACAGAGATAGAAGAACAATTGCTAACATGTACAGGAGCCAAACAGCAACAGTAACAATTGAAGAACATAAGAAAGAAGCCCTAATAAGAAAGGGAGTCCGACAAGGATGTTCCCTATCTCCGTTACTTTTTAATCTTTACATGGAACTAGCAGTTAATGATGTTAAAGAACAATTTAGATTCGGAGTAACAGTACAAGGTGAAAAGATAAAGATGCTACGATTTGCTGATGATATAGTAATTCTAGCAGAGAGTAAAAAGGATTTAGAAGAAACAATGAACGGCATAGATGAAGTCCTACGCAAGAATTACCCCGTGAAAATAAACAAGAACAAAACAAAAGTAATGAAATGTAGTAGAAATAACAAAGATGGACCGCTGAATGTGAAAATAGGAGGAGAAAAGATTATGGAGGTAGAAGAATTTTGTTATTTGGGAAGTAGAATTACTAAAGATGGACGAAGCAGGAGCGATATAAAATGCCGAATAGCACAAGCGAAACGAGCCTTCAGTCAGACATATAATTTGTTTACATCAAATATTAATTTAAACGTCAGGAAAAGATTTTTGAAAATATATGTTTGGAGTGTCGCTTAATATGGATGTTAAACCTGGACGATCGGAGTATCTGAGAAGAAAAGATTAGAAGCTTTTGAAATGCGGTGCTATAGGAGAATGTTAAAAATCAGACGGGTGGATAAAGTGACAAAAGAAGAGCTGTTGCGGCAAATAGATGAAGAAAGAAGCATTTAAAAAATATAGCTAAAAGAAGAAACAGACTTATAGGCTAAATATTAAGGCATCCTGGAATAGTCGCTTTAATATTGGAGACAAGTAGAAGGAAAAATTGTGCAGGCAGGCAACGTTTGGAATATGTAAAACAAATTGTTAGGGATGTAGGATGTAGAGGGTATACCGAAATGAAACGACTACCACTAGATAGGAAATCTTGGAGAGCTGCATTAAACCAGTCAAATGACTGAAGAAAAAAAACTTTTAAACGAAAAATTAAATGGTCCACTTAGAAAATTTGAAATTTCTTTTTCATGTTTCCTTCATTGTTATCATCACTGTGTAATAATATATGAATATAATAAATTTAACGACATGCATCACAGGATATTTTTCTAGTATTGAATGTATATTCACATGAAAATAATTTTGAAAAATTTAGAGGAGAAAAATATAAATGCCTTCATTCCAGAAAGCCGTATATGTTCTTATGTTCGTGCTCTGTATTAACATCTTTGTGTTATTTCTCTCTCTTTCTTTCCTACTTTCCTGACGTGTACAGCTAGAATAGCTATATTAAAGGGAAGTATGGTGATCAAGTCAAAAATGGGGTATCGGTTTTTTTTTTACAAATCTTTTCGCTATATATTCCAACTAGTTCATCTAGACCATTCGTTCTCAAAGCGGGCGATAATGCCCCTTCTGGGCGCTGGAGGCCTTCAGTGATGGGGGGGGGGGCGATAGAAGGCCCACAGAAAATTGGAGTCCTTCAGGCGGTCTAGGATGATGATGGCTGTTAAAAAAAAAGATGAAAAATGAGAACCAATTTTTTCATTATTTTCATAAGTTATACTATTATCAAGTTATATTTAACCAGCATAGCCAGGGAAAATCATACTTTGGCAGCATTTCGCTGTTTTTAACAAGGTGGTTTTGTCATTTTTGGGCTAAACAGCTTATTTACATAGAGAGAGTTTTTTTAAAACGAAAATGAAATGGATTATAAAGAACAGAAAAAAAAACTAAATTTTTGAAGCCAAATCTCGAGTTCATCAATTTTTTTAGGTAGTGTTTTAATTTACCACCCCCTTAATAAAATTTAAAAAAATATGATGATTCAAAGTTTCAAAATAGATATAAATCTCGTCAAAAGTTATAATTTTCAAAAATTATAATAGCTAACATTAAAATTACAAGTTTAAGATAAATATCGGAAAGCGTTAAGAATAATTAAGACAATCATAGTTAAATTTTGTTACAATTTGTAAAGCGACTTTTTTTTAATCAAACTAAAGCTAGTGGAATGATGATTTATACAATTTATAAAAATAAAAATAGTAAAAAGAAATAAAATTTAAGGCAGAGATAGATATTTTTAAATACATAATAGCCTTTAGATATAAAATATAAAAGAACAGGTTCAAACTTCATTTGGTGGCGTAGCCTGCAGAACGAGAAGGAATTAAACTTGTAATAAAAATGAAGATATAAATGTATTTTTAAAAGCGCATCCATCTATAACAACAGTAACTATACTTTATTTTAACGGTTCCGTACATTTTAAATCGATAAACTACTTTATACAGACCTACCCTAACTTTATTATGTACATAAAAGTGTGTGTACGTATTCATTATTTGAATTCTTCCCAGATAAAAATGACACAGAACAGGGGGACCCAGATACGTAGCAGCCTACAGAATATAAAACTGCATTAAATAAAACTAAACTATCGAATAAAAGTAGAAAGAGAGCGAAAAAAAGAGAGAGAAAACACACACACATAGACACTACAGCCTTACAACCTACATTTGTAGCACGGCAAGAAAATTCTATTTATACAAGTAGGAGTATATTACTCCCCCCTTTTTATAAGGTTTATATCAACATTTCCCCTTTAAACAGATCTCCTAAGCGCCCGCGCGTTCACACGCATACACAAACTCAAATAACACGAGTTTCCTTTAATTCTCCATTTACTTACGATATGATAACTTTACTCAAATAATTACTCGCGTCTGACAAAAATGACGCTTCTTAGAAACCGTAATATAAATTAACAGTGTATATTACGAGAAAAAAGGAGGGCGGCTTTGAAAAGACTCGCGTCGTTACGTCGAGGTTTATAAAATATACGAAAATTTAATTTAAAAAAACAAAGAAAAACAACTGCTGTAATTATGAAAAAGAAAAAAAATGGTTTAATAAGAAAATGAATTCAGATAAATAATGCGGATGCTATCTAAAGCAAAATAAGAAGGTTCACTGGAACGGGATAATTCGGATAACTTTTTATCTTTCGTTTTCCAATTAATTTTTCTTTCAATTTTCGAACGAAAATATTCTTAATATCTGGATGACGTCAAGTTAATAATGAAATGGCAAATTCGACGTCTTTAAAACGTGGAAGTTGTTTTTCGCCGATATATATAGCAGTGTTTTCGATATAACTAAAGTTCTGCCTCCTTTCAATAATATTAGTTTAACGTCGTTTTTCGCAACCTTGTATGATGTTATTTAACCATCAATTTTTAACGCTTCTTAAATTGCCTATCGGTCAGTCGACGGGTCTGTTATTTTGTTAGCAAAATGATCTTCAAATACACTTGGATTATCTCGTAGATCTTATCAAGTACGAGTATAAAGGAATCGACGAAGACATATAAAACGATTTCGTCTGTACATATATGTATGGATTTGTATCTATAATAGTATCTTGTATGCGTGTTTTTCTTTATTTTAAGCGGAAAGAATTTAAACACGATATATACATGCCGGTATCTATCAAAAACAGCCTTCTAAAGGACGCGAGCAGCGCATGGTTTCATTAAATAGTAACCGTTATTTTAATAAGCAAGCCCGATATTCCTTCATTTCGATATCGAAACGGGACCGATGAATCAGCAACCGATGACCCTAACAAAATTAATTATTTACCCGACTTTTGAACTACTTTTCCGACGCTATTACTTTCGGTAGCACGGTGGGAGTGGGAGGTGAAAATTAATTTTCTTTACGTTTTAAGGAACGAGGAGTACGAAGATAACATTCCCTTAAATTGGGGTTAACCATTTTTACGCATCTCCTCGGGCACCGTTGCAAACATGCACCGAATAACACTTATAGACACTTTATCTACACAAATAATATTTAATTATTATTATAGTATTTATTTATTTAATAAATAATCATTGTACAAAATTTTATACATAAGCCTATATATAAAATTTTGTGGCTCGATAATCTCCAAAACTACGGGATCAATTTCATTGAACTTTAGCATAAAAATTTGATAAAAATTTTATCGAGTCCTTCTTGGGTTACCCTCTATATAAGGTCAAAAAAATCTGACCGGAACAAGTTAGAGCACGGTTCGTTATGACGCTGCAAATTGGAACATCGACGTTACTTTAACTGTATGGTATCTACTGCATTGTTGGCACGAAAATTCCGGCTTTTTCAACAAAACTGTGCAAGATTTTTTTTATCTTCAAAATGCTTTTCTTAAAACGGTACTAGTAATTTGCAAAAAAATAAATGTTTTTTAATAAAGTTTTATTATAAAAAGTTACAAAAATGCTTCTAATTTTTCCAAAATTTGCATAAAACGTAAAATGTAATCCTTCCCTGAAAGTTAAAAATTGATCCCGCGCTATTAGTACCGTGTAATATTATGAATCTAAAAAATCTCCTAAAAACCTATTCCATTTGCAACACGTCTCGCTCCCAACCTCCTTGTTTTTTTTTCTGTTTGCTTTCCTACAGCAGGTAAAATACGCGCACAAAACCTATTTCCAGTTCGAAAAAATATAGCTGAGTCAAATCTGGGAGCGAGATGTCCACGTAATTTGACCTTCACGACCGATCCACCGACCTGGGAATCAAGTATCAAAAAATCTCGGACTTCTAGGCGGCACTGAGGTGGTGCCCCGTTTTTCTGACAGTATTGGCGTCCATCTTAGTCATCACCGTCTAACTAAGGAATTAGAAAATTTTGAAGGATGTCTAAACGGTTGACTCCTGGAAGAAGAACGGGCCGTATAGTCTTTGTTTGCTTGAGGCCAGTAAAACATTCACCTTAGCGCTATCGTGAATGTGCTATAGTTTCACTAGGGATTTCGCTACCCCATATTCGACACTTATAGCCGCTGGTGTGAAACGTTGACTCACCGCTAAAATTTACATCGTCTAATAGTGTATCAATCCTATCCATCATTTTCATATAAAACTGCACCCGAGCGACTTTGTCGTCATCTGTAATGTGTTAAACCACTCTTTAGTTTTTACGGCTTGTAGTACAATCGTTTACGAAATACGCGCCAAACAGTCCTTAGTGGAACGAGTACATTTCTTCGGATTACGTGTAGAGCTTTCTCTAACTTATTCCACAGCAGCTTCAAGGACGCGTGGGCGTCCTGATGATTTTGTATATTTAACAGAATAACCTGTTTCAAAGAAGGTTTGGTGGTTTACAGACATTTGTCTGTAAATAAAGTAAATGAGACCGGTTCAGAAAAACGTTTTATTTACAATACGTGGACTCTATCACCTTCGAAATAGTTCTCTTAGGAAGCCACGCAACGCTACAAACGGTTTTCCCAATCTTCATAGCGATCTTGGAACTCAGACGCCGGAGTATTCTTCAGATGGCCGATTACATTTTTTTAAATGTTTTCTACTGTTCAAAAACGGTGTCCTTTGAGATGTTTTTTAAAGTCGGCAACAGGAAAAAGTCGCGGGGACTCAAGTCAGGTGAATACGGTGGTTGAGAAACTACAGGAATGTTTTTCTTTGCCAAAAAATCATTAACTGAAAGCGCAGTGTGACAAGATGCATTATCGTGATGCAGAATCCAGTCGTCTTTGATCTCAGGCGGGCAACTCTTTTCCGCAGTCTTTCAAGATTTTCTCGGTAAACATATTAATTTACACTCTGTCCTGCAGACAAGCACTCCAAAAGCCTCTATTCGCTCGACATTGTCGTTGACTTTTTTACGTTAACGGTCTTCCAAAGCGTGGATCGTCCGCAACCGATTCCCGGCCATCTCAAAATGCTTTAAATCCAAAAAACTTGAGCTCGTGACAGAGCGTCATCTCCATACGCCCTTTTCAATTTTGAAAAGGTTTCAGTAGCATTCTCACCGACTTTTAACACAAAACTTGATCGCACAACGTCGCTCATAATTAGTATCACTCGTTGTTGTAACGCACAAAAAAAACTCGATTCACAAAATGTATGTTTGCGTTTCATGGGACAACAATACACTAAAAATATTAATACCTAATATAAATCAGCTGTTCATATAACCATATGTTTACTAATAACTATACAGCGTTACCTTTTTTCGTGCCAAAAAAAACTAGTCTCATTACTTTAAACAGACCTCCTATGCCTACTAGAAGGCTCCCTGCCGTACTCTGTACAAAAATTACGTTCAACCGTAGTTGTTGACTGCAAATCGTCAAACCAACACATAACGAGTACGTTCCGCACCACTAACTTATCGATTTTTAACTACACTGGGGACAGCGCTGGTGGACGAATTCGGTACTAATGAACTACGCGAGTCAAAACTTCATGTTTTTTGCTCTGAAATGAGACGTCAGATGTCGAATCTACATGTTATCCATAAAAATAATTGTAGATGGGTTTGTTTTGTTTTTATTTTAGCGGCTACTGGCGCAGAGAGGACCAATGGCGGTGCGCCATTGGTGGGCGGCTGAGCACGGCGACTCTCTCCCACTAAAGCAGTCCGTTGTCAAATAATTAGAGATTATTTAATATAATCTCTAAACGTAGATTACTTTTATTTACTTATTATTTAGTAAATTTAATTAAGAAGAAAAAGGGATTATTAATTAATATTTAGCGGTAAAGAAAAGGATTCTTTATTTAGCGGGAAAGAGTCGTTGGCGCGCATCCGGCCGGCGTATCATGTGTTCCGCTCTGCACCAATAGCAGCAGCTGGACTGGAAACTAACACAACCTCACACCGATACACCCAAGACTAAACAAAGAAGACGGCGTCCCCAAGCCAACTCCCTGTTATCAATATGACTAGCGTTTAACTTTATATTTTTATTATAAACTATTAAATTCTATATGTACTCGTTGCTTGAGCCTATTTTAAATATAAAAAATACTAAAATGTTCAGAAAAATATTTTCTACACACTAATATTTATTTTCTTAAAACATTTATGTAAAATACTTATTTATCACAAACATGAGGATACGAACGAGTCGAGGATACAAGAAGGTAGAGCCCTCTATCTAGTCTAAACAGATTTGTATTTACGCTTTTAAGGTTGTAAAGTCCTTTTTAAATCACCCGGTATATTAAACCAATCGCAATGAAATTACAAATCCATTGTTCGTTTCTTCAACGTGCAATGATTTTCCTATGTAAAAATATTTGTCACGCTATTATAACCAAATTTGATCGATCGTTTTTGTTTTAAGAAAAGTTAAAAATAATTCTTATAAATAAAATAATATCTACTTGTTTATGTACGAGGGTAAGTCAATTATTATCCGCATTTAGTTACATTTTCGTTTATGTCTGTAGTATTGTAGTGTTGCGTAGATGACGCGTGCGTGGTTTAATTGTTATGTCTGTGCGGGTTTGATTGCTGCTAGGTTAGTTCCATTATCGCTCCCCTGCCGTTAACCACGGCTGCTCCGCTTTCTGTTTGCTTCAAAGAAGAGCGACGTTCAGCGATCCGTTTTTTGTGGTCGGAAGGTATATCAGGGGCCAAAATTCATCGAAGACTTTCGTTACAGTACAGGAACAGTGCGTTGCCACAACGGAGTGTCTACGAACGGATTGAAAAATTCAAAAACCGTCGCACAAGTGTTACGCACGACGAAGCAGCCGGACGGACGTTTACCGCCACAAATGAGGAAAACACTGAGCGTGCACGTGACATGGTTTTCTTAAACAGATGAGTAACTATTGTATATACTATTATAGTGGCACAACGTCTGCAAATTAGTCACGGTTCTGCCTACGAAATCATCCACAACAGACTTGGATTTCATAAAGTTTGTGCAAAACTGGTCCCCCCAAAAAAAAAAACAGTCGCACAAACAAACGCGCTTGGACATCTGCCAAAAACATTTGGATCGCTATGGTAACGAACATCTTAGACAGAATCATCACTGGTGACGAAACGTGGATCCATCATTACGAGCCGGAGAGTAAACGGCAGAGTACATCCAAATTCGCCCTGCAAAAAAAGGTCAAGACCAAACCATCCGCAGGAAAACTGATGCTTACGGTTTTTTGGGGCTCACAAGGCCTAGTACCGACTGGAAAATTACGAGGAAAGGGGCACGACAATAAAACAGTGCGCGTTACAATGAGATGCTTACTGCCAAGCTGAAGTCTGCAATTCGACGATTTCGTCGATTTACCTCGGACGAAACGGTGAAAGAGGCGGTGCATTCCTGGCTTGCAGCTCAACCGAAAACCTTCTTTTATAAGGGCATCAGGAAGCTTGTGCAACGATGGACCAAAGTGCGTTAAAATGAAACAGGACTGTTAAAAAATGATGTGCATGTAAGTTTCCCGTTTGTATTGCGATAAAATTTATAACTACATTGCAGATAACAATTTACTTACCCTCGTGTTAGTTATTAACTTTTATTAGTTAGTTATTAAATATAACTGTTTAATAATTAAACAGTTATTTCATAATAACCTTTCGATACATATCCTAGTATTTTCTGACTCCTGATACCTAGTGCGATCTGACGGAATATATACAGAAAAAGAAAAGGTTCAATTTTTCTCGATAAGTAAAAAGTAAAACATCCTATTGTACCTTGCGGAATCTGACTAAACATAGACGAAACATATTTATTTTTAATAAAGCAAACCGTTAAGTCGCTTGCTATCGAAGAAGCATACTAAAATAATTTATAAAAAATAAAAATAAAAACCGCCTTAAACAAATAATAGTACAAAATTTACAAATAATTGTTATATTTTTCTTAAAGTAAAGAAAAAGTATTTACAACAAATAACTATTTTTGAAGTCGGTGCCAGCTAACACAAATTAAATATAAAATTACGTAAAGTTAGTAACTCAACCGACCGCTAGGCGGCTAATAGGATTCCCACATGTAAAATGGGATCTCAAAAGTATATAAGAGAGAGCGTCTCACGATCATACCTCCTCGCCTTCAGATCGCTAAGGCATATATATTTGGTGAAAACATATGTACCTAAGCATCTATAAAGTATTCTTTTATATATATATATATATATATATATATATATATGTGTGTGTGTGTGTGTGTGTGTATATATAACACTATAACTTATATATAGATACCCCTAACTTTCTTTCTACTGGTCAGATCGAGGATTCCAATAGCTTTAAACCTTCTCCGGACAACGCGGACCATTTTGAAAAAACCCGCGCGTAAATCGATCTATTACTTTTTAAGTCTATTTCGGACACGCATACGAACAATGCCTTTCATATATATAGAAGAAGAAAGTCATTGTATATTTTGTTTCCTTCGTAAATATCTCGACACCGGCGCCACCTAGCGGATTCATTTTTCGCAAAAATATTTCTTTTCGCGTAACTAATACGTATTTTGAATATGAACCAAATCGGACCGTAAATGAAATTTTTCTAAATATTTCGACCCCAGCGCCACCTAGCGGGTCTAAACTAATTCAGACACCTTCACGGGCGTGCATACAACTCGCCAAAGTTTCATCGCAATCGGATGAATGATATAGCAACGGGACAAACAAGCAAACATTCATTTATATATATATACGATTAATTTAGAAATTAAGTCAATTATCAGTTGATTTTATTCCCTTATAAAGTTATTCTGTAAAACTTTTAATCGTCTGTTTAAATAAGTATCATCTGTATAACTCCGATTACCATCAGAGTGCTCTTCGTCGGTAAGACGAAGAAATAAGAAAGTTGCAGTAAGTCGATCGGTTTTTTCCTCGTGAAGAGTTAAACAAGAAACTGTTGTATTTACTTTTAATCAAACTAACCGCTATGTACACGGCTTAAACAAACCAAAATTTATTTATTTATTTCAAAATAAATAGAAGTCTCAACAAAAATTGAAAAAATAGCTAGAATATAGTTAAGTCAAAGAAAACGAGATTCTTTATCGTATATACAATTATACAATAAAGGATCTCGTTCTATTATTTTGTATTATCATACAAAATAATATTACGCGATAAATAAAAATTAAAAAACATACTTTTTAAAAATTATCTTTATTTCTAAACTCCATAACGCAGTACAATTTTTACTTCCTTGTACGCAGTAAACGAAGTATTGCGATAGCGAAAAATGTCAGTTTTCAGATTTCAACGGAAATATCCATTTTGCCCGTCCCTGAATCAATTTTGACCGGTTTCAGCGTGACGTTTGTACGCACGTATTTATTTCGCGTAACTCAGAAACGATTAACCGTAGGATGTTAAAATTTTGGATTTAAGACTGTCGTAACATCTAGTTGTGCACCTCCCCTTTTCAATGCAATCGACTGGACCGGTAATAAGCCCTCATCGAGAGGTTTTCTACAATATATCATAAGCGGTACTTATTTTCATCGGTTTCAGAGTTATAAATTTTTAATTATCCAAATAAATTATTAATGAAATATTTGGATCTTACAAGACACGTCGGTTCGAATGAGACTTCATCTCCTTTTTTTAAATTTAAATACTCTTATATTGATTTATTAATAATTATTAACCTCCGATTGTAAATAAAATGATATGTACTTTTAAAAATGCGTATATGTAATTTAATAGGCGTACAAGGAACTTAGTCATATGGTGTCCACATCAGATTTATTAGCGTAGTACCGTGCGGCATTATAATTCAAATAAAATCCAAACGGTACGCAATAACGAAGTTAGTGAATTAGCGCAGTAGATAACATTGGAGGAGCTCACCTCGCCTACCGAAATAAAGTATAACGTCTCGTGATTCAAATACGTAAACTTAAAATAATCACGAGACACCAAACACATGATGTCAAATAAAATACTCCGACATAAGTCGCATAATAAAATTAATTATCTGACACTATTTTTTTTATTTTGAACTTTCAAATGATTTTCGTAACTTAAAAACGACCATTAGTAGTAAATCTTTTGCTGTTTTACGAATTAAACGCGCGTTTTTGATAAAACATTTAAAATTATACTTTTATAGTTATATAATTTAAAAGTCCCGTTACATCGTGTCGACAAAACACATTTTATTCTACAAAGAGAAAATTTGGCGTCGACCCAAATTAAAATAATTTCAACGGAAAAACAAACCAGAATAATAATACGAAACAAACGAACAATATCAAAATTAGTAAAAATACATCTCACTTACGAATGAAGGATGCTGGTAGTCCACTAAGCAGACCAAAAGATTTAACGGATACAGTCTTGCAACATGATTAAAAAAAAAAACTAGCTTTTTTCTCATTATTTAATTAAACGTTTTATATTGATTAGGCCTGTTATTTTCCATTGAAAACGGAATGTATACGTAGATAAAATTACGTTTATTTTATTGTATTGTTTATAAAAATATAACGTTTTCGTTTTTACTTCCTTGTACGAAGTAAAATGTGATCGCGAAAAATTTCGCTTTCCAGATTTCAACGGAAATATCCATTTTGACTAGTTTCGGCGTAACGTCTGTACGTACGTATGTATCTCGCATAACTCAAAAACGATTAGCCGTAGCTTGTTAAAATTTTGGATTTAGGGCTGTTGTAACATCTAGTTGTGCGCCTCCCCTTTGACTGATCCAAAAGTGTCCAGAGAAGCCCAAAATCCAAAATAATTTGGATTTTGGAGTGTTTCTTAACTGCAGTAATAATCCTTCATTGAGAGATTTTCAAAGGTATATAAGTGGTACTTATTTTCGTTGGTTCCAGAGTTACAGCCAAATAAAATTTTAATTAATGAAATATTTGGATCTATAAAGGAAAGGCACATCGCTCGAATTCGACTTCATTTCCTTTTCTTTTTTTAACTTATTTTTTTAATATATATATATATATATATATATATATAAATTAAATATATTGATTTATTAATAATTATTAACCCGTGATTGTAAAGACATTTTGACAATAAATTATTCAATAATAATAATAATAAAAAAAACAAACAAAATCAGAAATTAGTGATATAAAATTTTATGTACTTTTAAAAATGTATAAATGTAATTTAATAGGCATTATTACATATGTGTATATGTAATAGAGTAGGTGAAACATCTGATTATTTTGAAACATCGGATTAATTTTGGATTTTCTAGTTTAATTTCTGTTTAATTTTATCTACGTTAAAGTTAAGTACAGAGTGACTGAAAAATAGACCCCCATCACAAGAACAACATATACACTGAGGCATACATGCCCGATCTTTAATAAATTGCAAAAAGTTTTATCCTTTAGTTCATTACTCCTCTGATATTGTCGGACAATATCCTCCCTAAGTCGGAGTCGATCATCATTTCGTTTGTTTTTTGTTGCCGATCATTTAATCACTCTCCGATTTGATCTTATCTGAGTTTAATTCTTCTGATCTTACTCTGTGTTCACGTTCTCTAGTTTTCTAATTTTGTTTCTATTTATATTCACCGTCTTCTCTTAATCTGGTCTTCTTTTCTCGTCGAGTAAAGTTCTATCGCAGTACTAGTTCGATACACTTCTTCGTCCTATTCGATTCATCATTAACATATACGCAAAAAGACGTTAAAAATTAATTATTTACAGATAATGCTAACCGTATAAATAAAGTTCACGTTTCATTTATTAGTAATTATTAACAACCGATTGTAAAATCATTTATACGATAAATTAGAATTCGATAACTTATTAATGAAACAAAATTTTATGTAAGTTTCATTTTTTTTAAATTTGTACATGTAATTTAACAGGCGTACAAGGAAGTCAAGTAGTGTCCACATCAGATTTTGATCCATCGGTATATAATTTATAAAACCTTTTTATTACTGTAATCGGTCACTGAAAATTGTTATAGCTTATTAACAAAATTGAATGATGTATAATAAAAACCTAATACAGAATAAATAAACCATCAAGAGGTAATCTCAAGATAAACAATTAGAATATTAATATATCTCAATACTTTTTTTTAAATTAACAAAATAAATGATTCTATTACCTCGTATTACGTAGTCTATACAGTAAATTTAACAACATACTGTTATTATTTCTACTTAAGAATTCACTCAACGAATGCTTTTGTTATATTATTAACTACTCAATAGAGATGCATTCTTGCACTCTTGATTACAGTAACGTGTGTATGCAATATGTTTTTTGTGTTATATTTTTAATAACGTAGGGAATATACCGGAGACAATAAATGGGTGGTGGTTGGGAGGTCAGGAGCGGGGTATTAGAACGTTACAAGTGCGCAAACTCGAGTAAGTACTTTTAACAAATCAGACCTCGTTAAGAAAGACTACGCTGATTACCGCACAAACATCAATCCCTTAAGTGATTTTAGGTAAAAAGTAAGCTGTTCAACTAAACCTGAGGAAAGTAACTGACTAGACAATTAAAAACATAAAAATAACATAAAACCAGATGTTTTGAAGTTATACTTCTTTTGGCGCGTTAGGAGAAACTAATCAGAATGTATTTTCAGCAAGTTACGGAAATTGCGCACGCCGATGTAACACACCATGAAGAATTTCGCAGGCCCAGGTGGATCAGTTTGCAGCTTATATTTATTGATACACACACACACACACACACACACACACACACACACACACACACACACACACACACACACACATATATATATATATATATATATATATATATAATAGCAGCATATATTTATTTAAATTTTTTTTGTGAAAACTGTGTTATCAAAATTTGAGGTTATGTATTATCTTTTATGAGTAAAATTATATTTTTTAATGACCGACAAAATAGCACAAATCAGATAACTTCTTTATTTTGCATAAATAATTTTAAATTTACCAAAAACAAAATATTTGATAAAATACACTAATATAAAATAAAACTATTTGTATCATATATTTCACATCATAATCCTCGTGCCTATTCAATTGTCATCCGAAGAATTAATGGAACTAAACTAATCGATATATATTCGATGAACTTTACTTTATATGACGATGAATACTTCAATACTTTATAAACTGTATAAAATAAATATTATTCAATTATTCAATTCAAGTGTTATTTATTCAAACTTTTATTCATGGTATTTAATGTCGTCTATAGATCGTTTGATTCGGTTCAAATTTGTTTGAATGCGTAAAAATTTTTTTTTATTCACGCAAAACATTATATTTTCTTACGTGCGTACATAAGTACACACGAGGTTTTTTTTTTAATATATCACGCGAGCTATTCTCAAAAAATTGAACATATAAAGAGTATTTACATTTATTTAGACATCATATTAAAAATTAATACGCCCCTGTAAGGCTTTAAAGTGCATAAGCGTGATGGTTTCGCAATAACTGGATCGCCTTAGGAGCAGCGTCCAGGAAAATGGAGCTTATAAAAAAGTAGAATGAAATACTAAAGTCCGACACCCCGTTTCCCATTTATCAGTGAAGTTGAAGAAATCTTGGAGAATTTTAAATGCACGTTAATCACTACTTCTACACACAATAATAATTAAAAAAAAAAAAAGACGAACACATAACCTGAAATAAAATTAAACTGAACGAAAGTAATTGCAAAAATTTCGAAAATGGAAATGTGAAAACTAAAGAAAAAAAAAATTGTATTTTTATAACGATGATTTCAGAATAAGGTACCACCACCAAACCTTTTTATAAAATCAGCTAGTAAAAATATAGAAAAAAACACGTGAACTTAAAAAGAACACTTCATAAATTTTGTTTAATAATATTCTTGATGAAATACGATTCTACAGAATACCGACATTAGAAAGTTTGTTTTTTCTTCAACCAACACAACCGATTGATTTTTTTTTTGTAATATTTGCGTAACATGTTTCAATCATTATAAAAAAAAGAAATCTTTTAATAATTTTATTCTAACTTCAGCTGATGATAATGCTTGCGTCGAAATGCGTTTTTTTACAATTTAAAAAAAAATTTTAATTATAAAAAAAATCGTTAAAATACACAAAATTCAGTTAAGACGTTTTATACACAAGAGGTAAATTAGAGCAACATACAAGATGATTCACGAAGAATGTAACACACTATTAGGACATGTTTAACCGGTGAAAATAAAGAAGTTAGTTCATTTAAATATAGGTTCGGTAGCGAGTGTTGGCGGGCAAAAGATTTTCTCCCGATTTCTGCCCCTTCGGTAAAATTAAGCCAGACTGTAATTCTTCGAATCCAAATTAAGGCCTAAATAGTGGTTTTCTTGTTTTTTTATTAAATATGACCTGAAAAACAGAAAAAAACAGTTCCCAGGGCTGTATTTTAAGTAGTTTTCGAGAAATCTGGGATAAAAGACAAAAGATAGGGGGTCGAAAAACATATTATATGTTTCGTTGAACGGGTAATAAACAGATAAAAGTTTAAAAAAAAATTCTACAGAATTTTATTCTGAGTAAAACGGCATGAATAATGTCCACAAAAATTAAACACTGATTTCGAAGTTTATTAAAAACAAAACATCAAAATGTAGCAGATTTTTACTAGGCTTTAAAACAAATTTTCAATATTGCAAAACAAAAATTGTGTACGTTTATATTTATTTATTTACACAAATTAAGATTCCCTACAAGTTTTGTTTAAAACGTTTTTGAGTTTATTACCCGCTTAACGAAATTATTTTAAGCCAAACATAAAATATTCCGAACCCAATAATTTTACTCCAGATTTCTCGAAAACTACTAATAATACGGTTATGAGACCTATTTCATTTTTTATTTTTTAAATTTATCAGGTCTGATTTCATATAAAACCGATAAATTAACCCCATGATTGGGGTCCTTGGAATCTGGCGTAATTTACCGTACGCTCAGAAATCAGGGTGAAATCTTTCGCCAGCCGACGTCGCTACCGAACCTATATTTATATGAGCGTTCTTCTTTATTTTTACCAGTAGAGCACGTCCAGCAAGTTTTTTTACGTGCTACAAAAATCACCCGTATACTTTATATTAACACGTAGGACACAATTTAAAGCAAGCGACTTGATTTTTTATACAATTTACAAAAACAAAAGCTTTTAATTAAAAATAAAAAGGATCGACAGAATTTGTCAAGAAATATCGGAAATATTATCAGTGTGGTTAACCGTAATCGAGTTAAATATTTATTCATTAAAATTATCGCTTACTTCTAAAAAAATAAAAACTACTTTCTAATGCAATTAATACAATAGAAACTTAAATTACCGAGATTATTAAACTACAATAAAAAAAATTAATAAACAACTTACGGGTAATATATATATATATATATTTTTTTTTTTTTTTTAACATGTTATAAGCTTTTTCATATATCTTTGGACCTTTTACCAGCAGTATTTTTAAAGTGTACAAGATCATGCAAGTTTTTTGTTTTCGTGTTTATAAAATTTTCGTTACAGAAATGTTAATTTAAGAAACGAATTATAGTTTATTAACCGAGCAATGAAAACCAAAGATAATAAAGACCGTGTAATAATAATAAAGACCAAAAGTAATGAAAACCATTGAGTTTTCAGTTCCAATTTTTACGTAAATTATAAAATTATATACACGCGTTTGATTAAGTAAAATAACCGTTGTTCGCGTGGTAAAATACTACGCTAAGGAATCCTCTTTCTAATCTTTAGGGACTGTAAAAATTATTACTTAATTTTTGTAGACCTCTTTACGGTTAACGAAATTTCAAACGCATATAAGTAAAATGAAGAGTGAATCGGCGAAATGTTTCCGATTCGTGTAATACATAAACCGGTAATACGAAATCCTCATTTTATCCCATTAAGGACGATTTAAAGAGAATTTGTAAATAAATATTTACAGGGAATTTATCTATTAGATTAAACAATAATTTCCATTATTTTATTATACCAATTTAGGGGTGATTTAATGAAAAACGTCATTTTTCAGAACTGGTTTTAGTTACATCGATAGCATAATTCTAGCTTCTATTAATAGATTCACAAAATTTTTTGAAACTATGAAATTCACATATAATCTATTTTCATTATTTTAGAAGTTTAAAGGGAAAATTTGGGCCGGTATGTTTAAAGCTTGGCAAAGCTTTAAATCATCGGTAACGATATTTTCATTACGACGGGTTTAAATTTTTGTCTAAATTTACCACCTTCAACAGACACTAAAATAAGAAAAATAAATTTTCAAAAATATATCTGTATTTTAGGTTCGGGGTTTATAATTCCTCAAAATTTGTAGACATTTCTTGATACGTTTATAAATGAAGTATAAAATTTCACAAACTTTTTGAAAGATATTTAAACCGAAGGAAGGTGCTGCAAAAGAACAAAAAATCATATTTTATTTTAACAGGCGGGGTTGATTATTTTTGGATTGTTTATATATGCATTACACATAACAGATTAAACTTTTCTCAAAAATATCTCTGAAGGAATTCGTTTATTCGCGATATCCCCGCACCCTCTTAAAGAATTTTGAAAAAACTTAAATGCGCACTCATATATAAAAATATTTAACCCAAATTTGAAGAAAATCGGTACGGTCAGTCCTGAAATAAAAAAAGGCTAAAAGCAGTGCATCATACTCGCGTACATACATCATGTCTTTTTGGTCTAGATGAACTAGTTGGACTCTAAAACGTAAACGTTTGCAATAAAACCCGATATCCCATCTTTGTCATGACCATCATAATTTCCCCTTTAATATAGATATTCTCCGGCTTTTTGGTAAATAAATTAGTAAGTAAAAAGATAATTCCGACAAGAGCCCTCATAAATGTAATTTTAAGCAGCGTTACTAAACTTTCAGAAAATCGAGGCAAATTTCAATGTTACATGTGAACTGGATACGCTAGTTTTGAAACGTCAGATTTCACTTTTTTTACAGATGCGGAAGGAAATATGCAGCCTTAGCGATAAGAAACTAATGGAAATCACCCTTCTGAGTATCAAGTTTTCAGCTCCTCCGATCTCGATACTCCTTTTTATACGACTGCCCAAAAATGAGTTTATTGTATTTAGGGTGTATGTATGTTCCACCGTAACAGCTCAACCGATTTAGATGTACGAACCCGCGTTGGACTCTACGTTACCGGCAGTGCCACGACTATATATATATACCGCATATATGCAGGTGATTTAAAAGGAAAGGAAAATAATCTGGAAACTGATTCTAGAGCTTTAAATAAGGAAAATCGTGCATAGAAACATATGTCCGGAAACGCTTTGTTATCGAGTTACGGCAAATGAAAAATTTTGGGCCCATTTCAGTTCCCCCAGTAAAATTTCAGAATATTAGGGGTAAACTTGATGGTTTCTTATGTTTTTTGAGCTGAAAAACCGAATAAAACAGGTCCCAGAACTGTATTTCTCGTAGTTTTCCTGATATCCAACGTAAAACAAATAACTTCGACGGCGAAAAAAATTTTTTTAGGTTAGAAGCACAGTATCTTTGTTAAATGACTAATAAATGCCTAAATTTTAACATCAAAACGTGTAAAATGTTTATTAGGAGAAAAGAGAAAATAAAGTCTATGAAAAACAAAAAAAATCAACTTAGTAACAAACTTAACAAAAAAAAAGCCGAAACAACAGTCGATTGTTTGTGATGCACGGCTTGCACGCACACAACTTAATAAAAAATAATATTTATCATTTTATTTAAATATAACATTTTTTCGTTTATTTAATTCAACGACTCTAACAAAAGCGCGCACGCATACCGTATTAATTCGCGCAGGTGTGGCGGTACTAGCGGTGACAGTCGGCACTAATGTAATTTCACGACTTACATTCAAAACAGTTTGCTTGCACGGTCGGCAACTTCTGCAGCCGCGAGCTTAACGCACCAGGTACCGAGTAAGCCGGGCGATCGAGTTCGAGAAGAAGACAGACCGAGTTACTTTTTTAAAACTTTAAACGTTATTTGTTTATTTAATTGTACCGCTCCCTTGTAACGTCACAACATAGGTGTAGTCGCAGCAGCATTTTTTGGGTCGGGGGTGCGATTTTGCAAAACCTTTTTTGCACATATTGTTATTTTTTAATTAACATATGCGCTTAAAAAAAATATGATCTTAATAAGGCGAAATCTCAAGATACCGAGCGTTACCTTGTTCTACAGCCTCAACCCTTCGTCCTTTTCAATTGAAAATTTAACGGCATCAATGCCTCGTATATAGAAGTAATCTGACCGAGTTTGGTAATGATCGGTCCGGTAATTCTGAAGATATAAGGTGATTTAGAGGCCAACACCCAACACACACACACTTACATACGTACACTAACATCCGGAAAACATTTTCGGTTTTTTGGGTTTATTAGGTTTCAAAACGTCAAGATCCGGTGAAAACCGCATATGACCAAATCGGACGCATTACAATATTTTCCCTTCTAGAGCTATAGCTCTGCTACAACGCTAGACGGGATAGTAAAACCTTATGAACTTGTACAAGTTAAAAACAGCTATTTTTAGTATAATAAATTTAGACCTTCGAAAAATTAAAATATTTTAAATTTACTTTTAAAAATTAATCACTGTGATTTATACTCTAATAATTTATTACGTAACTGCCCTAAAAGGAGTGTAATGTTTTTAGGGTGTATGTATGTATGTTCCATCGTTTAGATGTACGAACCCGCGTTGGAATCCTTAAGTTAACGGGGATGCTATACATTACATAAATAAATAAATATATATATGTTTAAATAAATTTAAAAAAATATTATACTATATAAAAAAATTGTAACCCGGGCGCTCTTTAATCACCCTTATCGGTAATTACCCTACATTAAATGATCTTTTCGGCAGTCATATTTTTCAATATTTCGCTCTTGTTGGCATAATCTAAGCCCTATGATTATGTTATCAAAAAAAAAAACACAATTCTATGATCGGTTTTTCATGAATCCAGGAAATGGGAAAATTAGTAATAAGGCAGTCGTTCATTAAGGATTTTCTCGTTTAAATATATATATCGGTTTACACCGATCATAATTACGAACGATTATTATACTCGACAACGAGAACGTTTGATTTCAAACGACGGTGTATAAAGGTATACTAATAAACTACCTACGTAAATTATTCAAATAAATCATAATTTACGGTAGGATCTATAACTACCAAACAACATCAGAGCGAGAGAGATGGAAAAGGAAGAAAACACAAAGATACTAAGACAGAAATGTACGGGGGAAAGGTGTAAATTATAAAATGTAAATCTTGTTCAAGGTTTACATCTTACATAATCAATTAATAAATAGGGAAGCCGGCAAAGTCGGTTTAGGCGTGTTTCAGTTATGACCTTTTCGCTGAGCCAACCCCCTCTTCTACCTACATAATTATCTAACCGCTCGCTCCACCTAATAGTATTTCATCCCCTACGGAGAGAGAAGGATAAACTTTAATTTTTAAGACCACCTACTTAAAACGGCGTGAAGGTATTCACAACAATCATCCGACACGAAATATCGCCCCGTCTACAGCAAACTAAATAAACTAGTCGATGTTTAGACGGGTTTATTTTTAATATAAAAAAGAATCTAATAAGTATACGATAAAAATATGGAGTAGATGTCAGCTTATTGGCTTTTCATAAGTCGGTCCTGTGTTCGAATCGCAACACAATTTTATTAGGGAAATTTCTCACGATTAAATTTACTATTATTAAAAATAAAATTATTAAATTTATCATTTTTTACAACAAAGCTTTGTTTTATGTTTAAGTATACTCGAGTAATACGCGGTAACTAAATTTTAATTATTAAAACAACAGTTTAACGTTTTTCATTAGTCGCGGTAGAACCGATTTCAAGAAAACTTTACTAATTCTCAAATCTTAACCCAAGTTTAAACAACGAAGTCAAAATCAATCTTAACAAAAAAAAAAAACAAAAAAAGAAAACGAATAACACTAAGGATGAATTTCAAAATGACAAGTCCTATTACATTTTTTACCTTCCTGGCATCATAGCTCTAAAGGTACGATGCAAAAAGGAAAGTATGGTAATCAGTTCAAATATAAGGTACGGATTTTTCTGCATTTTTCGACGTTTCATGACCCAGGGATCTCAAAATACCAAAAAAGGTGGTGTTGGGGTAGTGTTCGTAAGTACGTTTATGTGTGTCGGCGTGTTTGAAGCTTAATTACTTTTCGACTGAATAAATCAATTTTGTACAGAGACTGATGTATATGGGGTGATTTGTCGGTAAATGTTTTGGGTCAATATATCCAAAGGGAGAGGTAAATAGTTAATTTGGGGTCAATTTTCTCAAAATTTTACAAACATAACCCCACTAAGCCGAATACATGCGTACACGGTTATCTTACCGTTAAAAAAAAATTGCCCACAAATTCTCCCCCTCTACAAAAATCGAAAAAAGGTTTCTTTTTTATTTATTTTCTTATTTTTTAACAGAATTCTTTTTTATGTCTTTCTAAGCATTATAATAGTGCAAGTGACAAAAAAAATATATATATATAACATTGGGAAGGTGGGGGGAGTAGATCAAAGTTTAAAAATATCGATTTTTAGAATTTTTAAACCTTTTTTTAATTTATTTAAAGTTTTAGTTAATAACCAATGACAGGACTGTATATAACAATTTTGTTATCAGGTTTTTACTTCCTTGTACGAATTAAATATAGTATTGCGATCGCAAAAATTTTGGTTTTCAAATTTCATCGGAAATATCAATTTTGACCTTCCCTAAACCCATTTTGACTAGTTTTGAAGTGACGTCCGTACGTACGTATGTGTACGTATCTCGCATAATTCAAAAACTGTTAGCCGTAACATGTTGAAAGTTTGAATTTAGGACTGTTGGAACATCTAGTTATGCACCTCCCCTTTTGAATGCAATCGACTGGACAATAACTGTCCAAAATTCAAAAAATTTGGATTGTAAACTTTTTGTTAACTACAGTAATAAGTCCTCATCGAGAGCTTTTCAAAGATACAACATAAGCGGAACTTATTTTCATCGGTTCCGGTTACAGTCAAATAAAATTTTAATTAATGACATATTTGGATGTTACTAGGAGAAGGCACTTCGATTCGAATCCGACTTTTCATATACGTAAATTTTTTTTTTAACTTTTTTTTTCTTTTAATTTAAATATCGATTTATTAATACTTATTAATGTGCGATTGTAAAAAAAAATTATTGAATAATAATTTAATAATAGCAATAAAAAAAAAAAATTAAAAAAATCAGAAGTTATTAGCGAAATAAAATTTTATGTACTTTTAAAAATGTGTGCGTGTAATTTAACAGACGTACAAGGAAGTCATGTGATATCCACATCTGATATTTTAATTAACGTTTTAATATTCTGACTCTTTGAAGTTAGCATCAAATTAACTACTACTTTAATGCACCTGTTTTTAATTCGGTGTAGGAATCTAAAAAACCCAGATTTAAAATAGAAAAAAAATTACTTTTTATTTTTTAATGTGGTTTATTTTGAGGTCTGTTCGAATCTTTTAATCGTTTTTTATTTTTATTTTTGCTAAAATAAACCGATAAAAAGTAGAAAAGTTTTACAACTGAATTTATTTTATACAAATTTCGATAAGTTTGCCTAGGCGGTTCCTCGATCTACTGTTATAAAATGCATTATTTTCCGACTAAGGATTTATTTTAACAAAAATGAATAAAATATCTCCGTAGAATTTTCAATATGCAGAGTGTCCCACGAAGAAACGTAGAAATTTTCATACGTTCTACTGATGAAAATAATGAAAAACGTTCATAGAAACATAAGTCTGGAAAAGCTCTGTTTGCGAGTTACGGCTACCGAAAGATTGCTCCCGGATTTCAGCTCTTCTAATAAAAAAAAAGCCCTACCCTAATTTTTGGGACTCAAACTAAGGAGTACAGTCGGTTGTTTCTTTTGTAATCTGACCTGAGAAAAAGGATATAAAACGGGTCCCATAACTGTAACACGCGTAATTTTTAAGATAACCGACGTAAAATACAAAGTTCGATGTCAAAAAACAAGTTTTTTTTGGAGTTGTAGTACAATAGCTTTGTTAAATGACTAATAGATGCGGAAGATTTCGTAATAAAACTTGTAGAAAATTTAATTATGAGTAAATTAATGTAAATACAGCCGATAAAACATAAATAAAAACTTTTCAAAATTAAGTTTCGATTGAAGCAGAACAGACAAAAAATTGACAGAAAATCCTATTATCCTTTCCGTACCTAATAAACAATACACTTAATATAGCAAAACGAAAAAAACAAAATACATTAAACGGTAAATAGTAACAAAATAACAAACCTCAATTACAATAAACTGTTCGAAATTCCCTCCTTCACAATGTACAGAGCACGACGTAAAAGATTTCGTTTGCCCGACGTAAAATAATTCCGGTAGCATTCCGCATCACGTCAGGACCGATTCGTATAAATTAATTACCGTTTTGTATTTTAATGAAAAAATTTTTTTTTTACAAAAGTTTTATCGGGGTATACTACCCGTTTTAATACGGCCACAAATGAAGTAATCTAGGAGCGTTAAGGCAGATGATCGTGGTGCCAATTAAATGGCCCACCTCGTCCAATCCGGTTTAATAAATCAGCATTCAAGTGATTTCTAGCTACGGTAGAAAAATGAGGCGTTGCATCATCGTTCCGGAAAATCATTCACGATCTAGTTTGTAAATTTTTAGTTTCTTACGTAATCGTTTCGTTTTATCGGCGTAAATTATTGAATATACAAAGCTAAAATATTGCTTTATAAATTTTGTATTTCTTTTAAAATTATTTTCAGTAATAAGCGTTTTCGTTTTTAAAAAGAATATTCATTAGGTACAGAAAGAATAATACGATTTTCTGCTTATTTTTCGTCTGTTTTGTTTCAATTAAAAACCGATTTTTTAAGTTTTTATCGGGTGTATTTACAATTTACATTCTCAGAATTAAATACTTTACAAGTTTTGTTAATAAATCTTCCGCATTTATTAGTTATTATTGAACTACAAACCTAAAAAAAAAAAAAAACAACTTGTTTTTCGACACAGACTTTTGTGTTTTACGTCGGATAGCTTAAAAACTAACTACAGGGGGTTTACAATTCTAGAACCTATTTTATCCTATTTCCCAGGTCAAATTACATATGAAACCACCAACTTTACTCTTTAATTTGGGCTCCAAAAATTACAGTAAGGCTTCATTTTATTAGAAGAGCTAAAATCCGGGCAAAGTCTTTCCCCAGCCGTAACTCGAAAACAAATCGTTTCCAGAACTGTGTTTACATGCACTTTTTTTATAATTTTCACAAATAGAACGCGCCCTAAAAGTTTCTCCGTTTCTTCATAGGTCACTCTATATAAACAAATATTTTTTTTTTAATGTGGTAAGAATATTTGATCTTAGTTTTCCGTGAAAATCCAATTTTTATATATTGCATAGATTTAAAAAAAAAAGCATAAACGTAAGTAATATGTGTTCCATTTACTAAATTCTAACATAATTCTGTATCGTTCTAACGGTTTCCTAATTTTACCGGAACGATATAATTCAAACTTGTTACGTCATCTCAAATTTTAATAAGGCATTTACCTTACTTTCTATCGCATTTCATTAAGTTTATTCTCAAATCAAATTTATTTTCAAGCGATAAGTTAGTCAATACTGCTACGTATTTCTTATCGGTATTTAAACCGGTGGTAGTAAACTTTTTTCTTTAACCTCCGGTACCATCGTTATGTATTGCTTCAGAGGATAGGATGAAACGGTCATTTTTGTAGCGTGTAAAAATGCCATGCCTGATCGGGATTCGAACCCGGGACCTCCGGAAGAAAGCCCGAGACGCTACCAATCGCGCCACGGAGGCCAGCTACGTTTCAACACGCTTGCAACTTTTAAAACGTAACATTACTTTTCCACTACATAAGAATAAATAACCGACGCCAGGAAAGTATCACGACTTTGTTGTCGTGTTCCGTACAGTATGTGAACTAAAAGATTATATTTTTTTTTTAAAAAAACAGCGAAATACTTCCGATTTATTTCACCGGCTTTATTACATTTTTCGAACTGAAATAATACATACAAAGCTTTCTTAATTATTTTGGAAAAATAGGGACATTATAAGCTACACCGTCCGAATCTTAAAAGCAAGTGAAGTTATTGCACGTACCTATATTTACCCTTGGAAAAGTAAAATAAAGACGCCGTTTTCATTATTATAATAGAACAAGAACCAACAACAGGTACTGCAAAAGTTAACAAAATGTACATATTACGTACGATATAAATTAATAGCGGCCGCGTAACTACTATTCGTAGTACAAACATTGTCATAAAGCAATACAAAGGGAGAGAGTGAGAAGGAAAATACAAAGAGGAGATATAGAGAATAGAGAGAGACATTCATTTAGCAAGAGTACATGTAAAGCGTAAATTTTAACAAACAACAGTACTATTACTACCGGTGGCGTTAACACGGATAGGAGTGCATTTCGTTGTTCAAATACTGCTCTGTCACATCAACTACCCCCCCCCCCCCCATCAGGGAATAAACAACCACCAACAACAGACCGCTCAACGTACGTACACACTAATATGGGCAATTATTTTATAATCTCAAGAGTGATAAATAATAAAACAACAAGACTACCGAAATCAATTCTCAATAACACCCACACACGCACGCACGTTTTCAAAATATCCACCGTTAAGCAAACAATTCCATTCACCGATAGGAATACATATTAAAAAAAAACAAAGTATTAGAGAACAATAATTGGCGAGAAAACAGAAAATATGAAACAATATTTGTTAATTTCGTT
This sequence comes from Lycorma delicatula, assembly GCF_047948215.1. Classification (NCBI taxonomy): domain Eukaryota; kingdom Metazoa; phylum Arthropoda; class Insecta; order Hemiptera; family Fulgoridae; genus Lycorma; species Lycorma delicatula. Next base: position 6,915,613 of record NC_134462.1, read on the forward strand.
AAAAATTAGCAAAAAAGGAAATATTATAATTCGATGTAAAATAAAAAAAAAAAAAAATGGCAACACAGACTTTCCCGTTACGCGGCTTTTTTCTGATGCTCGGCTTACACAACTTAATTAAAAATATCTATAATTTTATTAAAATATATTTTTTCGTTTATTTAATCCAATGATTCTAACTAAAAGGCGCGCATACAGTATTTAATTCGCGCAGGTGTGGCGGTACTAGCGGTCACTTTAAATACTTTTTTACACCTTAAATATTATTTATTTATTTAATTCTGCCGGTAACCTGTAACGTCAGAACACAGCTGACGACTACAACAGCTGTACGTCAGTGCTACTGAGAGGGGATACTAATGACGCAGTAAACCCGCTTAGGCATTAGTTTATTTAGAGAATTTTTTAGGTATCGGGGTACGATTTCGCAAAACGTTTTTTTTGCAAATATTGTTTTTTTTTTTAATTAACAAATGCGTCTAAGAAAGACCTTAATTAGGCGAAATCTCGAGATACTGAGGATGACCTTGCTATACAACCTCATACCCATCACCTTTTAAATTGAAAATTTAATGGCATCAATGCGCCCGATATATAGAAGTAATATGACCAGGTTTGGTCAAAATCGGTCCGGCAGTTTTAGAGATATAATGTGATTTAGACGGCGATACCGAACACACACGCGTAAATACGAACATTAACACCCGGAAAATTTCCATCCTGTTGTTAGGGTTCCTTAGGCGTCAAAACGTAAAGATCCGGTGAAAACCGCATACGCCCAAATCGGACCGATTACCGTACTTTCCCTTCTAAAGCTATAGCGGTAGACGTAACAATATATTTCTTTTACTGCAGGTTTTCACATCGACTTATTATAAAAACGGTCTTAAAATATTTTAACCGTGAAAAAAATTTATTAACAGATTCGAAAACGCGAAAAAATATTCTAATCGACCCGTAAAAAATTATTTTATAATCCCTATTCTTTCATCGACTGAAACGAGTTCGACGATTCTTTTTTTATTTAAAAAAAAAAGAAGTTAAATGAACATTTTAACACTGCATTTCAAAACATATTGTTCAACGAAAAATTACAATGTCTTCATAAACGATTTGAAAATGTTAACGATTTAAAACAATAAGGGTAACGGTAAACAATCTGATATTAAATATATTTTCACGTGAAAATGCAAGAAATTTAATTGAAAAAATTAGGGTTTTTCTTGCATTTCAAAAATCTTGGATCACGTTCGGTAGTAGCTTTCGTTTATGTTGTTTCTCTAAATAATATGACTTTTGTTTTTGCTCACGACGTGTTTTTCTCCTTTTATAGTTCTAGTGAACAACTTTAATCGTAATGAAACATTTACTTTTTTAGCAACATCTATTTTAAAAAAATAATCGAGTAAAATAGAATATACTTTTAAAAAATAAAACCGATTTCAGGAAATAAACGTAGAACGTACTGCATCAATCGTTCTTTAAATTTCGACTTTAAAGATACGCCAAATTAAGGATAATACGTTGCGGGTAGTTTATATATTATGCAGACTTGTAGAATTTTATATTAAAGGAATAAATGAAAAAGTAATATTATTTAATCGTTAATGTATTTTGCTTTTAAAAATGATTATTTTAAAAACGTTTATTTTGTTACTTTTCGACTAAAATTTATGAAAATCAATAACGAAATTTCGAAGGAAAAATTAAATTACTGGAAATCAAATATTTTACACAGAATAAATGTAAACATTACGATTCGATGTCCCTTCAGTGGGATTTTGTTGACCTGAAGAATAGTTCGACCACATAAATCTACTCGCCAACGAATTCCGGAGCAGGGAGAGGGTTTTCCTTAATGAAGCGAGCTGGATGTATGCCCATCGCCTGAAGGAGCCCTTGTAATACCGCTTTGGGGTGTGATTTGTTTACTCTGTTTAGAGGTACTTCAGTAGTATCATCCCCTTCTTACAATCCTTGAGACCTCTCTCCCAGGTTTTAGCCAGAAACCTCCGTAATAAACGAGTCGGGATATGTTACTGCGATCTATAAATTAGTGCGGTTTTGGTCAGGATAGTTTACTATTCTCCTGCCCTAACCCTTTTCAAAAAGACCGAACCGATCGATGAGTGCTTACGACAATAAAAATCCTCCCTAATAAATAAATACTTATAATTCACTAATAAAATAATTTTATAAAAAGGAAACTAAAACCGAATTAAAAGAAGTACGATTTTATTTTTTACGTAGTAAAATTACGTTTAGGATGGATGAAGTAAAAAAAAAAAGTCCAGAATATATAAAGATTTATAAAGAGAGAAATTGTAATAATTAAAAATAAACATTAGGGAAATTTGAAAAAAGGAATCTTCGGTGACATTTTTACAAGAAGCGCAACCGGTTACAGCAGCAAACATTTGATAAAGAGGAAGGACTGATAAAACGAGAATATTCTGAAATTTATCTCAACTCAAATGCGAATATTACAGATATTTTGAAGAAAGGTTTATCTGACAAAAATTCGATATCAGGAACTTGAATATGAAATCAAAGAAGAACGAAGTCTGAATCCAATTATACACTACGACGTCATGAACAAACAGTAACGTACAATTATTTTACTTTATATACGTTACGCTAATACAATTTATCGATTTACGTCAAGAACGCTTACAAAAGCTTAACTAAACTACCCTTATGAAATAAAGTGAATGAAATAGCTTTCGTGAATTTTTCATATACTTATTACTTTATTACTAAAATGTAAAAGAGAATACAGAAACTGGATGCGCATAATTTTCCCAAGGACTATTAAAAAAATATTTTGGGGATATTAATAAACACGAAACAAAATGACGTGTGCCGGATTTCCTCAACTTTTTACTGAAGGGCAAAGTAATCTTTTATATTTCTGAGATGTACAATGTAACAAGATGGCACACGAAACGATCCGACATTTGTTTCGGCAATAATTGTTTACGTTAAAAATTATTAATGTATTTTATGTCGGCAGAAGTGACAGCAGTTCGTAAATATTATTTTCTTCTCTTCCGAGTGCGCTGTTTGCGTATCGTTTCAAGATGGCTGTCAAAGGAAAACCGCCTGTTGAACAACGCGTAAAGATCGTGTTGGTTTTTAATAAAACGAAAAGTGTGGTGTTTACACAAAGACGGTTTCGTCCACATTTTCAAACTCGGTGGTCGCCCTCATTTAAAACAGTACGTAGACTTTACGAAAAATTTAATAGTGAAGGTTCAGTATTTGAGAGTAAGCGCGAACGACCTACCGATATGTTTGTTCTTTACAGGGTGTCAAAGCTGTCAGAGCAGCGTTGCTGAAGAGCCCGAGCAAATAAACAAGAAAGGCGGCTGCACAACTTGGGATTTCTAGGCGATCTGTGCACAGAATTTTATTTTTGTGCCTTTGTATCCTTACAAAATAACAGCGCTGCCTAAATTAACGTCAACAACAAACACCGAAGAACGGCATTCGTTGAACGGGCTGCGAACCCAGAACGATGTTTGGTTTTGAACGTTGTGTTTGAACGATGTTTGGTTTTGACGAAGATGTTAATAAACATAATGTCCATTTATGGGCTTCCGAAAATCCACACGTGCTTCATGAACAGGTGCTTCACGCTTCAAGAATTACGGTATGGACAGTTATTTTAAGTCACGGGGTAATAGGTTCATTCTTTTCTTAAACAGACAGTGAACAGTGAACGTTATCTAAACATGATGCGTAATAATTTTGTTCCTCAGCTTCATGCAGGATGAAGCCAGATCACGCACAGCTAATGTTGTTTTAGACTTTCTCCGTGAAAATTTTAACGTAAATGTCATTTTAAACCGATTTCCTAATTGGTTTTCGCGAGAACAGAACTGGCCCCCGAATAGTTCTTACTTGAATCAGTGTGATTATTTCCTTTGAGGATTTCTAAAGGAAAAGTTTTCACTATAAATCCTCGTACGGTGATGGAACTGCGAGTGCTGAGCGTTGAGGCGTGCGATGAGATAACCGAGGACATGTGTCGTCGAATTATTAACAACATAGGAGGAGTTCATGTTGAATAAATTGCTAGACGTGCTGGTAGACATAATGAAAATGTGATGAGCATAATTTAATCTTCAGATATACAGTAAACACCTTGTATTTTACTTTTCTTTACTGCGATTCAATTAAATATTTTTTAACAAAACCAAATGTTGGATCATTTCGTGCGCCAACCTGTAAATTAACTGAACATTGGACTGAAACTATTGAATATAATCTCCTCATATGTATGTATATATATATATATATATATATATATAAATGTTAAGTTCGTTTGTGTACGCTTCAAAAACTCAAAATGTTCTGCACCGATTGAACTCAAATTTTAGCACGATATATAACCCGCATCAAAGATTGTTTTCATCTATTTTTAATAAATCTATCTATCTATTTTTAATTTGTAAAGTTTTTTAATAAATAAGAGACTAATAAATCAGATGGAAATGTAAATAAAGGAAAACCAATCAGATCAATGCAAGATGGCCGCTGTCTAAAACAACTGTCAATCACAAAGAGCCCGTATGGTCGTTGCCAATGTAAACAAAATCACAACTGATTAAGTAACAAATTTCTTTGAATTATATTTAACAGCTAAAACATCTGTATTTTATTAAAAAAAAAACACCAAAACAAAAAGAAAAGCCACCAAGAAGGATGACTTACAGTAAATAAATTAAAACACCTAACTTTCTTATAGCCCAGATAGACTTAAGACTATGCAAACAAAAAAGTCGAAATAACCAAATACACAGAAAATAATATCCCTACATAATGACCAATAAAATCCGTTATTAGGTTATATATTCACTTTTGTCTGAATTTACAGAAGGCATTTACAACGAAGCATTGATAAATATTGAAGACAAGTGCTTAGCTAATGCAAAGTTCTTAGTCGATTGGGAATGCCGGCACCCACCCGAGCTGCGATCGCTTCATTTGATGTGGATTTACGCCGTGAACAGAGTTACAACATCGGTGATCTTCAGTCATATGTCCGATCAAACATTCCCAAATTAACGCGTGAACAGAAAGGCATTTATGATCGCCTAATGCAAATGATAAATGACGGAGTTGGAGGGACCCTCTTCTTGGATGCGCCAGGAGGAACTGGGAAAACATTCCTCATTAGATTGATTCTAGCAACGGTTCGATTAAAAAATGACATAGCCTTAGCTCTTGCTTCGTCTGGAATAGCTGCGACATTGTTACCAGGTGGAAGAACTGCGCATTCAGCTCTGAAGTTGCCATTAAACATGCAAATCATCGTGACTCCCGCGTGCAATATTTCCAAAGCATCCTGTATGGGAAAAGTATTACAAAAATGTAAACTCATTGTTTGGGATGAATGCACGATGGCACATACAAAATCGCTTAAAGCTCTTGATCGATCGTTACGAGATTGCGTGGAAACATTCAACCGTTCGGGAACGCTTTGATATTGCTCGCAGGAGATCTTAGGCAAACATTGCCTGTAATTTCTCGATCGACACCAGCAGACGAAATAAATGCTTGCCTGAAATATTCAACACTGTGGCGGCACGTACGTACATTGCAGTCGACTATGAATATGCGTGTCCAGTTGCAGAATGATCCATCGGCTGAAGTATTCTCACGACAGTTACTGGACATTGGAAACGGACAGCTGCCAGCCGATGAGACGTCTAGACGAATATCATTTCCTGATAATTTTTGTAATTTAGTAACATCGAAAGAAGAACCGATTAAAAAAGTATTTCCTGATATTCAAATTAATCATAGAAATCACGATCGGCTCAGTGAACGAGCTATCCTTGCCGCAAAGGATAAAGATGTCTATCGACTTAATAATGTTATTCAATCCGGCATTCAAAGTGAGGAAATTAGATGTAAGTCGATAGACACCGTTGTGGAAGCAGATGAAGTAGTTAATTATCCGACGGAATTTTTAAACTCACTTGATCTGCCAGGGATGCCACAACACATTAAAATTGAAAATAGGTGTGCAATTATCCTGTTGCGGAATATTAATCGGCCAAAACTCTGCAACGGCACGCGACTTGCAGTTAAGAAATTGATGAATAACGTAGTGGAAGCAACGATTTTAACGGGGCCTTTCAAAGGTGAAGATGTCCTCATTCCTCGAATACCCATGATCCCGACCGATACACCATTTCAATTTAAAAGATTGCAATTCCCAATTCGATTGGCATTTGCAATCACAATCGATAAAGCTCAAGGTCAATCTTTAGAATTGTGCGGTTTAGATTTAGATGCGGATTGCTTCTCACATGGACAACTGTATGTGCGTAGCCTTTATATCTACGCAGACAGTGGAAAAACAAAAAATATTGTATATCTACAATTATTGCAAAATTAAACTTCTCTGAAACTTATGCTTTGTTTTGTTTCTTATTTCTCATCCATCCAACCACAATGTGCCACAGCGAAGCGTGGCGGGTACAGCTGGTATATATATACATACATGATTACAGAACTATAAATTGGACATTACAAAAACAGCTTTTTTTCTTATATATCAACAGCGTGAACGGGCAATCAGGAAAGTAAAGAAGAAGAAAAACTGTTAACTGGCTGTGTGTACCGTTAGTAGCTATGAAGCTACCGCATAAAATAAATAAATGTCCGGAGGTAATGTTATGTGGGTCACGGGCATTATCTAAAGGATCTTCAACAGAAACAAGCATTTTTATCTAAATTAATTTATCGAAACTGTAAAGTAGAATTAAATAGCTCATCTCATTTTGAACAGAAGAAAAAAAAACAGTACGTATGAAAATGGAGTAAAGTACGAAAAAGAAAAGAAATAAATAATTTAAAAAAATATAACGCTAAAATACATTTTGGAAGATAAAAAATTAAATAAATAAACGACTAGTAGATCGTAAAAACAAATATAAAATAAAAAAGTTTGTAATTCGTAAAAGAAAAGAACTCCGAGCAATATATACTAAATCAAAGAAAATAAACAGGGTATGATTACGTCGTGCGCTTGTAGTACAGAACAGGGGGGTGTCACCGGATTGATGTTAAAAGGAAGTCGCAAAGAAAATTGCAAGCGATCATTAGCAATCGTGCACTGAACACAAGGGAAAAATTACAACCTTCGTCGGTGGCGGGGCCAAAGAGGGGGCTTCAGACGGCCCCAAATAATAACACACAACCGAGACGCGAGGAGAGGCGAGTTAAGCCGACCGGTGGACTACTGACTGTCGGTTCTAATTCGCCTTAGTCACGTTATCTTTAACCTTTAAAGGGTAGGAAGGAGTAAACGTAGGCTAGGCAAGGCGATACGCCGTCAGAAGGGGAAAACGGTAAGAGAGGAGGAGCAAAAAAAAAAAAGGGGAATGGGGGGGTAGCCTGCAGCATAAGAGCACGCTATTTACAACCTGCGGATTATTAAATTGCAACCTAAAAGAATTATGCGATGTAAGAGGGGCGGATTACGCGTTCCACCGCAAAAAAATGTAATACAGTCAAAACAGAGTTTTCTAAAACAAATTTTGTTTTCTTAGAAGATTAAACAAGTAACAATAACAAGGAAAATAAAAACGTTTGCGTAAGCACAATAATGTAAATGTTTAGATATAACAAATAAAACAACCCGAATTGAAGAAACTCACGTTATAATCGATTATCAAAGCAGATTATATTATGTCTACAAAACTATAGAAACGGTTAATAAAAATGTTTATTATCAAAGAAAAGATACAAAGATCCATACCATGTTAAACGATGGGACTTTACAAATAGCGAATAATGTTTCTAAAGATTTTTAAACAGTAAATATTTTTCGTTATTTGACAATTACCCACCGAAAATCGTAAATAATAAAAGAATAATTAAATATGTTTCCCGAAAAAAATAAAGTTAATATTTATTAATCTTATTTATTAGATTTATTTTATTAGATATTGATTTCTCCTTGTCGGTAAAACGATCGTACTATTTATTCATAGAATCCTCAAAGATTCAGCAATAAATTTTATTTCAATCCCTATTTATATTAATCTGATATTTATTGAATTACGATGAAATTTTAAAGCTTCTTTAAATATAGTATTTATTTTTTATTGTTTTTATAAATATTTGTAACGAACGGTATATATCGTTCCCGGTCATTATTATTTTTCGAATGTAGATATTAAACATATAATGCACGGCATTATTCCCTTAATGATGCAGGACGTACCGTCGTAATCATATAATTATCTTTAAGGCAGGTTACATGCAACCACATCCGTCTTCATTATTCTGTATTTCCATTTAAACTTCTCAATTTCTGATAGTTCACTAATATTATCTAACTTTTCCTGTTCTTTTTGTATACATTTTACTTATTCTTCCACAATCGATCATTCGATCGATCGTTCTTCTTCTTTTATCTTTTGCCCCGGCAAGTTAAGTTTTCCGATTACGAATCGGTTTGTATTATCATTTACACTCCTTACTGTTTCATCGTTTTTCACTTTTGTGTATTTACGCTATTCCAACCTCCTTCGTATCCGCATTTTACATTACTCTACCCTTAATTTCTTCTTTCATTTTTATTAGTGCTTTTTTCATCCGTAAAGAAAAAACATCACAAGACGCTACCTTAAGTCTCACTCAATTTTACTGCACGATAACAATTTCTTTCCGTGAAATGCAGAATTAATATATAGCTATTACCTTACGCTTGTAGATAAACTAAAAAGAGACTCCAAAAAAATATATTATGGCCATTTTCAAGAACATCCAACAACCCACGGCTTATTAATGAGGAAAGAGAGTCCTACATCAAAAAGCTAAGACCGGTGAAAAACAGTGTATTTACTCTTCACTCCATTTATCACAGGAACTGGCTGTATACCGAACTTCATTGCTCGAAACACAACTAAGAGCAACTGTGATTAGAGACTTGTAGTTCTCGTATTTTTCGTGCGTTTCAACCAGAAGAAAACAAAGCAAAAAAATGAACACACCTTTTTCTGTTGTAAAAAAAAATACTGAAAAATCGGTAGACTCAGCTGATCTGAAAACAAGCGATCGCTAACCCCTCTATTAATCCTGTACATGCGTTAAAATCTATTTTCAGATACTGTCTATATCTAATATTACTCTCCAGAGTGTGAAGTGAAAATCATTCGATAACTATTCTGGAATTACGGCCTAAAAAAAATTTTAAGGATGTAAAATCTTAACGCATTACTCTTCTGAAGCGACCTGATAAAAATTATATATCCTGTAAGAACAAACATTTTGATAAGATAATATGAATTTATAAATAGTTTAATAACCCCTAAAATTCCCAAACGGTACGGGCCGAATTAACGATTCGTATATATCGTTGCAACAGCAATGTAAGATAAGCATGCGATACAGAATTACTTCGTACATCTAATAATTAGAAAGAAATTGTTAAAAATACTTGTGGACAATGTAACGTTTATAGTATTGTAACATGAAAACTACGGGAAACGGAAAGAAATATAGTGTTGTAAGAGAAGTTAAAAATTTATATAAGGAGATAAAATGCGAAATGAATAGATCTTAAGAAGAATACGAGAGGAAAGAAATGCGTATCTGGATCAATAAAATGACGAGAACTAAGTTTGTCGGCCGTATATAAATTAAGGCATCCAGATTTACTTAATCTGGTGTTGAAGGGAGGAAACAAAAGTAAAAACCGTGGAGGAAGAACGGAGTATATAAAACAGTTAATACATTAGGTAAATATATAAAGGTTAAAAGATTAGCACTGAATTGAAAGGCACCGAACTATCAAACCGTCGTACAACTCAACTAAATACGGCTTAAAAAAAAGAATTGTAATATTAAGTTATCTAGGATAAATGGTAACATATGGTCTTTTTATTTTAATTTCAAAATTTAAAATAGTAATGTATCTTTAACAAAAAAAGGACGACCTTCTCAATTCCACCTGAGAATTTTTTTTCGAAATAATAAGTGCATCAATCCATGCTCACGACCAAATCCCTGCGGTTTTACTTCCTTGTACGAAGTAAAGGAAGTATTGTGATCGCGAAAAATTTCGGTTTTCAGATTTCAACGGAAATATTCATTTTCATTATGTCTGAATCAAATTTTACTAGTTTCTGCGTGACCTCAGTACGTACGTGCGTATCTCGCATAACTCAAAAACGATTAGGATGTTGAAATTTTAGATTTAGGACTGTTATAAACATCTAGTTGTGCACCTCCCCTTTTGATTGCAATCGACTGGACCAAAAATCTCCAAAAAGCTCAAAATCCAAATTTGTTTGGATTTTGAACTTTTTCTTAACTGCGATAATAAGGCCTCATTGAGAGCTTTTCAACGATATATCAATGAAAATATCATTGGAACCGATGAAAATAAGTATTACATATTTTCATTGGTTCCATTGTTGCAGCCAAATAAAAGTATAATTTGGTTCTTGTAAGATCTCCTTTTTGTAATTTTTTTTTGATTTATTAATAATTATTAACCCGTCACTGTAAAAAATGTTTTACAATAAATAACACAATTTAATAATAATAAAAAAAAATGAAAAAAATATCAAAAGTTATTAATGAAACTTTTATGTACTTTTCATTTTAAAAAAATGTGTATATGTAATTTAATAGGCATACAAGGAAGTCATGTGATGTCTAAATCAGATTTTTTTAAATTTAATATCACAAAAATTGTCTCTTGAAACTTTGGTGGACATCAACTAAGCGATAACCGTGATTGAATATCTTTAAATTAAATAACGATCTAATATTTAAATAAAGATTAAGTAAAATACAAATCGGTTCAACCCGTTCTTGCTTAACAGAGGAACAAATTGAGATAATTTATAAAGTCGCTTCCATTTTGTATAGATCATACGAGTTTCATCAAAAAATTATTCTAAAACGTGGAGAATATAATGCCGACAAACAATTCTACAGTACACAGCGTAAACTTATATAATTATATAGTAAATATATAATAACGAAAACTCCATACTTTGCTACCGTTATTTAACTGTAAATATATTTATCGCTGTGAAAATTTAAATTCGAAAAAACCGCTGAAACAATTTTTATAAAAGGATGCTAAATAGATTATCTACAGTCATCATTAAGAAGGAAATTAACTGGAAGGATGCCGCAGCATGCAGCCTGCAGCCTACAGCCTACTGCGTTAATACAATCTGCACCAGAATCTCAACGTAATAAAAGAACTGCGGTTAACCGTATTTCCCTAAAACCATCGTCGCATAAATAGATCGACAACTGCAGTTACAAATTCAAGTAAAATATAAAACCTTTACAATTACTTTCATTTGATCAAAAAAAAATATTTTTGTTCGCAAATAAATTTTACTGGTTTAACCTACGTAGGGGTTTTACGAGTGATAATCTTAACGGGGACTATTTACCCGGTTGCGTATCAGCCGCTTTACGTATTCAATCATCAGATAATAATTTTGTTTATACTAGAATTCTATGAAAATATTTTATTCCAATTAGAATAGGCGATCTATACAAAAGGTAATAAAATAATTACGAATCAGAAATTCTGAAATTCCTAACTAATTAGGCTTTATCCACTTTTAATTTTATTAAACTATACAGGAAAAATAATTAATGTGGACACCACATGACTTTCTAGTACGGCTATTAAATTATGTACACATTTTTTAAAATGAAAAATACATAAAATTTTATTTCGTTAATAACTTCTGATATTTTATTGTTGTTGTTAATAACTTCTTTTTTTTATTGTTATTATTAAATTATTATTTATTGTAAAAACGTTTTTGCAATCGATTTTAATAATTATTAATAAATCAATATATTTAAATTTAAAAAAAAAAAGTTAAAAAAAGGAAATGAAGGCGGATTGAACCGATGTGCCTTACCCTTGTAAGATCAAAATATTTCATTAATAAAAATTTTATTTGGCTATAACTCTGGAACCGATGAATTAAGTACCATTTATGGTTAATCGTTGTAAAGATTTCAACGAGGGCTTATGACTGCAGTTAAGAAAAAGTCCAAAATCCAAATTTTCTTTTGATTTTGGTCTTTTTTGGACACTTTTAATCCGGTAGATTGCAATGAAAAGAGGAGGTGCACAACTAGATGTTACAACAATCCTAAATCTAAAATTTTAACATCCTACGGTTAATCGATACGAGATACATACATACGTAACGCCGAAACTAGTCAAAACGGATTCAGAGATGGTCAAAGTGGTTATTACCGTTGAAATTAAAAAACCGTAATTTTTTCGCGATCACAACACTTCTTTTACTTCGTACAAGAAAGCAAAAATTGCTAATTGTATATTTAAATATAACAATTAATAAAGTTATTTATTCATTTCACGACTTTCCATACGCTTTAAATCAAATTTAAGCGTACAAAAAAATAAACAAATAAAGCAGCTTGATCAGTGGATGTCATAATAAGCGATGCTTATTATGACCTCCACTGATCAGGCTGTTTTATTTTACTTTTCTTTTTGTACATTTAAATTCTCTTTAAATCTCGTTACATTTCTCAAACCCTGGATACAATTTCTACAAAATCCAAACCTATTTCAACAGTCAACCCGCTTTATAGGATTAATATTTTTTGGTATATATGGATTACTTCTACAACATGCGCCTATTAAATGTGTAATTCCTTTGCGAGTTTAACCATATTACGTAATTATAATGGAGGCGATCCATAACCGTCGTATGAACAAAACAAGGCGGATCTTAACCATTCCGCTAATAGAAATCCACGATTAGGATAAAACTTCAGCGGAAACGTACACATTAAACCGATCAAACAGTCGATTCTTCCGCAACGCATAAACAAATGGCGGCCGTCCTTTTCAGATTGTCCTCAGGTTTGAATGAAAAAATTTCATATGAAAATGAAATTTTCTAGAGCTGTTTTGACAATATCGGCTAACAAAACATAAAAAAGATTTTTATGTTTAAACTACAACAAAATCGTCCCGTATTCTATAAATCAAACGACGACAGGAACCGAGTGAAAAAGAAAAATACGATGTAATTTCCTATGACCGCATGTTTATCGTCCTAAGAATAGATGTCTGATGACAATTTGTAACGATCGCGACAGGACGACCTATTTTATCTTTGTTACGCATTTAAATAACTTTTTATTTAAGATATCTTTATATTTAATATTTAAATAAACTTAATCGTCAACGGAAACTGGATTTTTGTTTTTAAATTTTATATTTTTTCGAGCGTACATGAAGCGATTTAAATGAAACTTGCAGGTCTATTTAGATTTATTTTATAATAATCCGATGTAGCAGATTTTATTTAGACGTATATGTATAACGGCGGAAAAAGGCAAGCATTCCATTTTTTTTCGAAATTTATTACTTTTTCACACGATTCTACATAACCGTTCGCGTTCTTATCAGAAGTATAAAAACACTGCTTTCTACGGTTAATAATAAGCGATGCAGCTAGTACGAAAGAGTAATATGTCCCTTTTTCGTAATGAGATAAAGAATATTTAAGCGGACCTGCAACCATTTACCTCGCGTTATTTGACATTTTTAAGCACCACGAAGAAAAATAGATGTTAATAAAGAACTTCTATTATTATCGTAATATATTTCCGTACGAGTAAAGCAGAAAAACTTTGACGGTAATTTTTGTTTAATTAGTTTTGAAGATAATAGTTGCAGATAAAGTTTAGGGTATACAAAATCTTACATTTCTCAAACCGGATGCGATTTCTACAAAATCCAAACCTATTTCAACAGTCAAATAGTATAACGTTTTCGATTTTTACAGTTTTTTTCATTCAGAGTGCCACCCGTTTTATACAAGCTTAACAACACCCAAACTGTGCGACAAACGTTCCAGATTCGAACAAAAGTGATGTATAAATATTTTCTTTATTATTTTATATAGATAATTTTTTAACAAAATAATGATTTTTCGTTAAAAGTTTTAAAAATATTTCTATATTATTTGTTTAATAATATTTTCATAACCTTCGATTATTTCCGTGTAATTTATTTTTATATACTTAATTAATCTATTTAAATTTTCTAAAAATTATAGTTATTTTTATGGTTTTTTTAATTATGTGATTTTATTTTGAAGCAAGTTACAAATTTCTGAAACTATTTTTTTTGTTTTTTAATCATACGCAAATATTTTTAGTCACGCATGTCAGTCGGTAGTTTTTTTTATCTCTGAGAATTTGTATACTAAAATTTCTTGAATCGTTTGCGATTATGTTACTTATACGTTTTAATTATTCTATTTTTTGTAATCAGAATTAATATTAGGATTTCATTTTTTACACGACTGCAGAAAGTTTTAAGTTTATAAATACTTCTGAACTTTTTCATAATTTTTATGCGCATTCTTTAATAAGAGGATACGTTTTGGTTTTGTGTTTATTTTGTACCGTTAATTAAGGATCGTTTGTAAGTAGTTTTTATTATTTCTGAATATGTTTCATGGGAAATTGTTCAAAAAACTATACTTTTATAAAGGCCACCTCGATTGCAGTGTAATATACTCGTATCAAAGGTGTATGTAAGTTTGTTCCACTGTAGCGGCTGAACGGTTGAACCCCGATTTACATTATATGATATCCCCCTTGGAATCCTTACGTTATCGGAAGTGTCCTAGGCTATAATTTATATAAATAAACTTAAAATTCGACAAAAAATTACATTATATACAGAATTTATATAATATTAATATGTATATAATAATATACAATATATATAATAATATGTTACATAATAATAATATATAAATATTATTAGTGTATATAATTGCACGCTCTTTACTTATCCTACATTAAAGAGCAATGTCAGCAATTTTTTTGTTGCTTTTTTTTGTAATTGTGTTTTTACATTGTACACACACACACACACACACACGAGATTTGTACAAAAAAAAAAGACAGAACTTTTTTAATTACACGCCAACGGAGATATATTTTGTGACATACGGTTGGCAGTATTGTGTTCTGCATAACCTCCTCTGTAACCACATGTTCTTAGATCGTTGATAACTCGTATAGTTTTCGTGTTACCGTTATTTGGATGCAAAATGTTTAAGTGTTAGTAGCGATTTTTATAATGTAAGTTTTGCGGGAGCGACGATACGACGTAAAATTTTACGAGAAACTGGGGAAAACCTGCACAGAAACTTTTCAAGTTTTGAAAAAAGCTTACGGAGATGATACCCTGGGTCGTACGCAACGCTGCGAATAGTTTTCACGATTTAAAAGCGATCGTCAGTCAATCGAAGATGACCCTCGACCAAGAAGGCCTTTAACTTCAACCGATAACACATACGATGAGAAAACCAACGATCTGGTGCGAGCAAATCGCCGATTCACTGTCAGAGAAGTTACAGAAAGTTAGCATCTCGATCGGATCATGCCGTGACATTTTGACTGAAAAATTGAACGTGCATCGAGTTGTAGCAAAGTTTGTTCCTCGTTTGATGACCCAATAACAGAAAGAATATCGAGTGGACGATTGTCAGCAACTCCTTGAACAAACCGATGACGATGTAACATTTATGTAACGGGAGAGGAGAACTGGGTTTACGGCTACGACATCGAGACAAAAGTTCAATCGTAAAAAAGTCGCTACTACACTTAAACATGTAGCACTCAAATAACAATAACACGAAAACTAAACGAGACATCAGCAATCCAAGAACATGTGGTTACAAAGGAGGTTATGCGGAGCACAATGCTGCCAATCGCACTTCACTAAATATCTCCGTTGGCGCGTAATTAAAAAGGTTCTATCTTTTTTTGAACAAACTTCGAATATATATATATATATATATATATATATTACACCTAACGAAGAAAGCGTAACGCTAAGGATGACTTCCAAAATGACAAGTCCTATAAAATTTTCTGTTACAATTTTTACTTTCCTGGCCTCATAGCTCTAGAGCTATGCTGCAAGAAGGAAAATATGGTACGAAGTCAAAATATGAAGTAGAGATATGGATTTTTTCTGCATCTCTCGTTTCATGACCCCGGAATCTCAAAATACAAAAAAAAGGGAGGGGTAATGTTTGTACGTAGTACGTACGTATATGTGTTGGCTTGTTTGATGCTTAATAATTTTTTACTTGAAAACACCACTTCGACGAAATTTTGCACGGAGGCTCGTGTGTTTGAACCAATTTGTTGGTAAAATT
This sequence comes from Lycorma delicatula, assembly GCF_047948215.1. Classification (NCBI taxonomy): domain Eukaryota; kingdom Metazoa; phylum Arthropoda; class Insecta; order Hemiptera; family Fulgoridae; genus Lycorma; species Lycorma delicatula. The sequence continues at coordinate 6,931,845 of NC_134462.1, forward strand.
TTTGGATCAATATCTCCAGAGAGTACGGTAGATTCGTTTTTTGGGGTTAATCTCAAAATTTTGCGAAAAAAATAACCCCGCTTTACGTTAAGCTCAGTACATGCGCACATGCTTATCTTAACGTTCTAAAAAACCTTTGCCTAAAAATTCCGCCTTCCCCAAAAATAATTATTATTTTTTTATTTATTGTATATTTTTTAACATAATTTTTTTTAAGTCTTTCTAGTCATAGTAGTAGTAGTAGTCGACAGTTCCAACGTTGAAATCCTAGTAAAGGCAGTTACTTTTATAAGGATTTGAATTCTAAATCGTGGATACCGGTGTTCTTTGGCGGTTGGGTTTTAATTAACTATACAATTCAGGAACGGTCGACCTGAGTCTGAACAAGACTACACTTCATACATAACATCCTCTGAAGTAATACCTTACGGTGGTTCCGGAGACTACAGAAAAAGAGGCACAGCACAGTACTAGTACAAGAAACCCCCCCCAAAAAAAATAAGAAAATAATTTTGGACAATATTCTGGACGGTGAAATTGATCAAAGTTTAAAAATACTGATTTTTTGAAACTTTTTTATCATTATTTTTCCACTGTATTAGAATCTTTCTTGTCAGCTTTTTTATATAAGACTCGTTTGCTTACATTAACGACACAAGTTGACGGTACTGAATGTAATTTGATCGGGGAGACATCTACAATTTAACTGTGCCGCAGTCAGCTTCTAGTTGTTGAGTGATCAGATTTAAATTTTCAGTAACATTTTATTAACAACATGAAAATTTTTAATCCTGCTGATTGCGAAGTGCAACCGGCGATTCATTTTTTTAAAAAACAAAACCGTTCGTCCCGGAGAAATTCCTCGGCAAGTAGTAAAGCGTATGAATGTGTGGCTTTCATCTTTCCCAGAAATTATAGGACATTTGTCCTCACGAATATAATCGACGACTACTCGATCAAACTGTCATGGACTAATTTAAAGAACAGGATTTTGCAGCGAGGGAATCTTCAAGTGCTCGAGGGGATTTTGAAAATGCTAAGACGTCAATGGATATTAAGTTAAAAACTACTCGTAAACTATTTATAACTATTTTAAATATAAAAACTAGAATTTTGAAATATAATTAATCGTTATGAGTTTCTGAGAAAACTATTCTTACTTATAAAAGAAAAAAATAAATAAATAAACGATCTTCACGTGTACATAATTTTTTTATAACCGATTGTTAAGATATAATTAATTGTAATAGTTTTTTTCAAAAAAGTAATATTTAGTTACTTAACTGCGTTGCAGTTTTTTTTAAATAGATTATACTACTCGAAATAGCATATAAATAAGTAAACAGAAATGTTTTATACGTAAAATAAGACAAAGAAAGGCGATTCAACAACCACGAACTTCCGTCAGTATTTCGTTAATAAAAATAACTAAGTGATAAGAAATATTTTACTGTCGGAAATGGATGATTTTTTTCACAGAATTCATAAACCAAACAATTACTAATTAAAATTATTATCAGTTTAAACAAGGGTCATAAATATTAATAAGTTTCATTTATATTTCAACACACACCTCACACACCCATGCACACGCACGCACGCATATATATATATATATATATATATATATATATATATATATATATCAATAATACCGCAAAACCTCAAATTCAATAATTTACATTATTATTTCCCTCGACGTTTACATATGTATTTGTGATAATCGGTGGGAAAGAATTACTTTACTTTGTTGTTCGATAATTTTTTTACTAATGTTCTATAAAGATTTCAAAATAGGATAAGTAAATTGCTGAAGAAAAAGCCAATCATAATCTCATTCTATTTTAGTTCTTTTAGTTCAGTTATAAATACTACCCGTTCTAACCGACATCGATCGTAACGTATATAATAAGTTTCCAATATTATTCAAAGGGTAAAAAAAATATATTAATGTAAAAATTGTTTCTTTAATATCGATGCAATATTTTCATTGAATCGCGTTTATTTATGACTCTTTTTTAAATGTAAAATATTAAATTGAAAAAATAACGAGTACTTATCTGTTATAAATACAAAACTTGTAATATATTAAACAGATATTAATCCGTATTAAACCGTTTAAGCAGTAATCCATAAAAACACCCGATAATTTTTTAAATAATGTAATTATTAGCAACAATTAATTCAAACTTGATTTGAGCGGTTGTATTTTTTTTTTTTTAAAGGGGGAATTAACTCCTATATTTTAGAAGCGCATCTTCCATATTACATTAAATACATCTACAATTATTTAATCTCATAAAAATTGAGTATTCGAACCATGCTATAGGTTAAATGAAGAGTACACGAAGAGTAATGATGAGTAATTAAAATAATAATATAATTAAAAGGAGTACAAACATTAAAGAAATTACTAATAAAAATTAACAAATTCAAACACGATTATGAAGTAAATTATACGTCGCGCAAAGAATAAATAAAAGATTTTAAATTTATATAAAATTGTAACCGTTCTCACAATGATTACGGAAGTGGGAGTTCTGAAAGATTACAAATGGGCGCAACAGATATAGAAACCAAGGAAACCGGTCGGATAAATAAAGTTATCAATCAGGAAATAAGGGAGGGAATCTGATAAACGGTATTCTAAATACTGACTTATCGAACGAAACCGGTGAATGATACGTGAAAAAAAAGGATATTATCGTTTACCTATGGAAAGAGTATAGATAGAGGGGACTTAGGAGACCTAACCTTTGAAAACAAAGCAAACCTGTTGCTATTAGGGAAAAAAAATATTGAAAGACGTTTAACATAGAGAAAATAAAATATTCAATAAGGAAATATTCAAACAACATTTTTATCCCGTGAAAATTATTTTTACGAAAAATATTAATTACACAAACAAGAAAATTTTCTAAAATGTTATTCTTACTTAAAAATCGGTTCAGTAGTTATTACAATTATTAAACGGTTTAGTAATTACCGGGCTGAAAAGACGTATACGCGCTTTAAAAGCGTACCGTATACGCTGAAATTCGTGTCGGTTACGGGTTCTACGCGTAGTACTATCAACAGCAACAGATGGCGTTAAGCGTTAATCGATTCGATGCAATCAATCGATGCCGCAACACGGCTGCCATTCGAAGAGCGAAAAAACAATCTGAAGCGGTACTGGAAATTCTGTCCGTGAAGTGCAACGATAATATAGAAATAAACCGCCGTCAGAAAGCGGTCAATTCTCTAGGACTCAACGTCTGCTGCGGAAAGGGACCGATTGGATCGTCCTTTTTCCACGGCACGGCCACGGTCAAGCTTACTTGGGGATGTGGCGGGCGCATTAATTTTACCGTCCATTAGGATGGTAAATCCATCCTTCGTTTGCTGACGATCCATTTCTTATTCAACAAGATGGCGCATCGCCACACTCTAATTCAAATGTGCGCCCCTACCTGGATAACACGTACCGGTAAACTGGATAGGACGAAGGAACCCGATCGAGTATCCCCCTTGTTTGCCTGATCTAACGCCCCTAGAGTTATATTTGCGGCGATCGTCAAGGACGTACCGCGTAGTAAGAAATAACGTCATTAATAGAACTACGCCGTGAAATTAAAATGGCTTGTGAAGCAATCCCTGCGGCTATTCTCGAAGACGTCGCTATGAACGTACAGCATAGTGGTCGAAAGTGTTTGCAGGCTGGAGGTTTGCAGTTTGAGCACTTATTGAAATAGCACGAAGAAACTGTGTCTGTGTTGTAACCCTTTGTATTGTTGTAATACTCAGAATAATACAGCAGGCTATTCCATCAAAGTGTGTATTCGTGTTTTGAACGGCCCTGTATATAATATAAACCGGTAGAAAAATGTTACGGTAAAAAATATATAAGAACAAAGTTCGTTTTTAAAAATAATCTCTCTTTTCCTGTAATGTCGTGTTTTTCACGACATTACAGGAAAAGTAATTTCTAATAAAACTTGTTATTTTCTGTGATGTTATTATATTACAGTTTTGATTTCAATCGGTTCGAAATTCGTGCGTGTGAGTACGGAAAATGAAAATTTTATAGCGTATAAAAATGCCGTGCCTAAACGGGATTCGAAGTCGGGATCTACCGGACGATAGGCTTCGACGGTACCACCACATCACTCGGTCACAGAATCAGCGGAGATTTCATTTTTAAAACTGGAGCCGTATTTTAATGAAATTCTAGTGGATTTTGACGGACCGTTTCGGCTTTTTGTCTTAGACGCAAGCTTATTTATTTCATTCGAACGTAATGTTCCCTGACAAGAGGAAGCCGGCTAGACATCCTAGTATACCTTTTAAAGAACAGATTTTTTAAAAACAGCCTTTTAAAAAGCATTCTCGATTCGTTTATATTTTTTGCCTAATCTTATCTGATTTTGACTCGCAAAGCGTCTTGTAAATTTCTGTAACAATTGAGTGTTTGTTTTCGAAAATAAGTTCAAAACTTTCTCAATTTAGAGCATACATCCAACGGAAAGTTTTTTTTTTTTGAGACTATTTTACTGTACCCCTGTTTACTTCTTGATCGGGTGCATTTTCTGTCCCGGCGTCGAGGGTGATAAGGGAGTCTTTAAGGGAAGAAATGAGAGGATGTCCTAAATTATAATTTTATTATTATTGTTACGAGGTGTAATATTTTTATTAAAATAATTTATAAGAATCACTGAAAATAATGCATAAATAGTTCCCAGTTTTTTGCTTTACTTCCAGGTACTGCAATTTCATCTTGAATAACATCGTTAAGGGATTATACGCTACGATATTATAGCGGATAAGAGATTATTTATTAAAGTGTTTAATAGTTTTAAAAACGGCCTGTCGTTTAAATAATATCAAAATTTTTCTCCGACTGCCAGATTCAACATGGCGGCCATTTAAAAAAAAAATACTATTTTAAATTTCAGGATATACATAAGAAATTGTTCACTCTATCGAAAGTTTTAACTTAAGTAGTACGGTAAGTATATAGTTTGATACTAAAATTAAGAGCAGGGTATAAAAAGAATTGTCAAGAAAAGTATTTCCCCTAAAAATGTTCCGATGTCTATAAGAAAAGAAAACAATTTCTCAACAGCACCGTAGAACAAAAAAATTGTACAGACGGTTACTAAGTTTCTTCAGTAATTTACGATTAAATATTATATGGATATTCTTCTTTTTTTCTACTGTTGGGCTTTGTAAAGTTAATTTAACGCTAAACGATAATACAATGTAATATGTTGAGCTGTTATTTCGATCGTTCATTACACGTATCGGTACTTAAACTTCTTTCTTTTTTCTGTCTAGCCTCCAGAACTACCGTAAGGTATTACTTCAGAGGATGATATGTATGAATGTAAATGAAGTGTAGTCTTGCACAGTCTCAAGCCGACCGTTCCCTTCGATGTCTGGTTTATTGAAACCCAACCGCCAAAGAACATCAGTATTCGCGTTCTACTATTCAAATCCGTTTAAAAATAACTACCTTTACTGAAATTTGAACCTTAGAATTCTCGTATTTGATTCGCTAAGACGAGTTAACCACAAGATCAACCCGGTGGGTTACCAGTACAGTAACTAGCTATCTGTTCCTGTAATAGATTAAAACATTTTCTTCGTTTTTTTCATCGGCTTCTTAGGCATTATCTCTATAATTATTATAAATATTATCAGCGTATTATCATTATATTTATTATGATTATCAGCAATATTAACATCATTATTGTTATCAATTATTCATCGATATCATTTTTATCACAAATATTTACTACCATTATTATTATTATGATCATTACCGCATCAACTCTGTTATCATTCTCAAACGATTTCTTAAATATTTCTTACCGAAAACACATTAAAACAAAATGTTATAGACTGAACATTTAGGAAATACAAATTAATATAATTTTAAAAATACGCTGAATATATTATATTATCATATGAGACATAAAAAGCTTAAACATGGAAAAGTTGATGAAACTTAAAACTAAACTTTCCTGAAATTTGCAAAGCGCTGAGACCTTAACTTCCTCCGATATTACTAATCTTAACGATGTTTTAATTATCTCAATTATTTTACTATTAAAATATATATATATATAAATAATATGAAAATTTTTCGAAAAAAAAAATCCTGTACTCCTAAGTTTTAACGTGTAAAATATAATTTGAAAATTTTCAAATGTCAATATTTGTTTTATTTGAATAAAATATTATACGATCATGGTTTAATCTATTTATTCTCTATTTACGTGATAACATTTGTAAACTATATCGCAATATGAAAAACCCACCGCAGAAAAATAAATAATCAAAATAATATTAATAAAGTCGATACACTGATACTGTAAAACGTTAAAAAGAATTATCACAAAAGTATCATTTTTAGCAGCGTGTTATGTATTACCTTCTACCCTTATAGTAGGTGTGAAAATTGTTTCCATCCTAATAACACCTCATGTAAAGTGTCAAAAAAAGGTTTACTAGAGTAGCTGAAATAGAAAAAATCTGAAACTTTGTACAATTATCTATATTAAGGAAGTAATTTGCTTTTTATCTGATAAAAAAAAGATAATAAAAACATCAATTCGATATTAATATAGTAGAAAATTACAAAGCATTTATTGAAGTAAAATATTTGGGGGTAAGATTTTTGAAATGTTTTTAAGAAATTGTAAATCTCATTAGCTAAAAAAATAAAAATAAATAAAATTTATTAAATCTAATTTCCAAGATAAATAAAATGCCCTTTAATATCGAAAAATACATTACGGAACGCATTTCCACAAACGATTTAAAAAAGTAAAACGGTCAATCATATAAACTTTTTAACATTTTTTAATTAGAAACTCAAATATAATTCAAGAGACGTGAAAATAAATTTTTTAATTGTATTTTAAAACGTTCTTTTGATCACGGATTTTCAAAATGTTGAGACGTAAAAAGATTGAGCGGGGCGAAAAAAAAAAATTAGAACTCTATTTTTCCTTGTTAATTCCCAATAAAAAGCTAAGAAAGTAAACTGCGGGTAAATCTATCGTAATAGTGTGTTAGTAGCATCGAAATAGACGATAAATTACTTACATGATTCACAAAAAAATGCTGAACTGGACTGCATCACAAAAATATTTACAGCTGTCATAAATTGACAAATTCAATTGAAACACTAAATTATTATATTTAAAAAAACAAACGCCGTAATATTCGTAACCGTTATTGTAATATCGGTTACTGTTCCGTTCAAAATTTAATCAGAATTTAAGAGCAACAGGATTTTTTTATGTTCTACAGAATATATTTAAACACAACCAATTAAAACAGTGATATTATTTTCAGTAACTGCTTTACGTATGAAACAATTTAATATCCGAAAAAATGTACTACCGATTTCTCAAATAAGTATACGATTTTAAGAAAAAATTCCAGTTAAATATATCGCGTATAAATTTATATCACATCAACATATAAATTACGTAAATTTAAATTTAACATTATAAGGCTTAATCGTATTTTTACTTCCTTGTACGAAGTAAAAGAAGTATTGTCATAGGGAAAAATTTCGGTTTTCAGATTTCAACGGAAATATCCATTTTCACTAGTTTCGACTTGACGTCTGTACGTATAACTCAAAAACGATTAGCCGTAGAATGTTGAAATTTTGCATTTAGGACCGTTGTAATATCTGGTTGTGCACCTCCCCTTTTGATTTCAATCGACTGAACCAAAAGTATCCAAAAAAAAGTCAAAAACCTAAATTTGTTTGGATTTTTCTTAACTCGTATTCATATTCATCGAGAGCTTTTCAACGACATCTCATAAATGGAACTTTCATCGGTTTCAAAGTTAGAGCCAAATAAAATTTAAATTAATGAAATATTTGGATCTTACACGGAGAAGGCACATCGGTTCGAATCAGACTACATCTCCTCTTTTTTTATTTAAATATATCGATTTATTAATAATCATTAACCTGTGATAATAAAAAAAAAAGTACGATAAATAGTAATTCAATAATAACAATAAAAAAAATATTATGAAAAAATCTCAGAAGTTATTAATTATTCAGTTAAAATCTGAATATGTACTTTTCAGTTAAAAAAAAAAATGTATGTAAGTAATTTAATAGGCGTATGTAGTATGTAAATGTATGTAGTGTACACACCGGTTTTATTTTAATGTTGTAAAGTATGCAAACGAGCAATTTTATCGTCTTGTACCAGATTAGTTATAAAAATTAGAGTACAAAATATACTATCCGAGAAATGTATTTCCAGCCGGTAACATTACGCTCGTGACAAAAGCTATAATTAGTTCGAAAGGGAGATTTACCCGATAAACAAATTAAAAATTACTTTTTCAAAAACAAAGTTTTGGAAATCACTCAAAAAAAATCTATGTTAACAGAAAATAGGTTTGAGTATATTAGCAGGAAAAAAAAATATATATACATACACACATAATGATTTAGGAGGTGATAGAAATAATTTGGGAACTGATTCTAAAGGCTTAAAATAAGAAAAACGTCCAAAAACGCTTTGTTATCTAGTTTCGGCTGCCGAAATATTCCGCCCAGATTTCAGTTCCACGGTGAAATGTGGTTATATTGAAATTTTTATAAGAGGGTAAAAACTTTTCGGTTTCTTATATTTTTTGAACTGAATATTCGAACCTAAAACAGGTCCTAAAACCATATCTCCCTTTGTCTTCATGATATCTAAGGTAAAACAGAACCAACCGGGTTTTTTTTTTGTTTAACCTCCGATCCACCGTTAGATACCGCTTCAGAGGATGAGATGAATGATTTGTAGCGTGTGTGAAGATGCCGTGCCTGACCGGGATTCGAACCCGGGACCTCCGGATGAAAGGCCGAGACGCTACTACTCGCGCCACGGAGGAGGCCGGGTTGGTCTAGTGGTGAACTCGTCTTCCCAAATAAGCTGATTTCGACGTCAAGCGTTCCAGCGTTCAAGTCCTAGTAAAGGCAGTTATTTTTATTCGGATTTGAATATTATATCGTGGATACCGGTGTTCTTTGGTGGTTGGGTTTCAATTAACCACACATCTCAGGAACGGTCGAACTGAGAATGTACAAGACTAAACTTCATTTACACTCATATATATAACTAAACAGCTAAAAAGAAAAAAGGTAAAACAGAAAAATTCAGTGAATATTATTTAAGTGAATCTGTTGTCTTTCCTAAGTTATAACTTATTCAGGAATTTTATTAAACTGTTACTGATCGATCAATAACACGCGTTGACTTCCGACTGACAATTTTACTACAACACAGCGCACAGAACAAAATGAACGTAAAATACTTAAAATCACAGATAACATATGTTAAACTAGGATAACATTCTCAAGAAATGTTTAATTTACATTTTGAATAACACGCATTATTTAATCCATATTGGGGAAATTTATTAATCGAATAATAAAAGGTTAAATCTCTTCTACACCTACACCGTCTGCGTAAGACATCGTAAAAATCAGGAAGCCCACTTTTCTAATTCTTAAGCAAGTTTTTCAATAATTACACTATTCAAATACAAGAAATATATATATATTTTTTTACAAGTATAATGAAGACATTATTTCTTCTACTATATTATTTATAATCGGGCTCTGAAAATAGAATTAAGGGAGGCTTTCCCTCTGGCAAACGGAAGTGATGAAGCGTAATGGTACCTGCCAACCGCATCGTGTAAAATAAAGCGTGTAAAAGCATTCTTTTAGTCTCTCTCGCTTCAACCCTAACGGTTCTACACGCGGTGTCCCTGTTAAGCCGAGCAATCCAGTGGAATTTCGGGTAACCAGATGGCGAACAGATTAACGGTGGGGGAATTTGGGTGTTAGTTCTAGACCTGCATGCTCGTAAATTGACGGTCTTAACACGACAAAGACATCTAACGGAGAATCGAATACACCGTTAAAGTTGTGAAGCGAGGAAAGTAGATAACTCACAATCAGGCTGGCCAGGACGTCGTAAGAGGGCAACCCCTTCATCTGGATAGACTACCGCAAAACTAATAAATCGCGTAGTACGAATTTAAATTATTCAAAGAAAAAGAGAAGAATAAAAGATCCGACGCTTAACGGCACATAGTGAATGACGCTGGGGAATATGATATTATTTATAATCATTAAACGATTACGTAAATTTTAAATAAAAATAAGTATGTTTATCGGGGAAAATAAATTTTATATTACACTAACGTTATATTAATATCAGTAGATAAATACGTTCCCAGCAGTATGTATCATTATGTTATGTAAGCAGTAAACGTAATACAGTAATAGTAATATCGTAACAAATACTGCCAATACGAAATAAAGTATAAATAAAGCTCAGTAAATTGCTAATATATACTTTTAATACAACGTATTGATTTATAATCAAAATAATATTTTACTTTAATAATGAATCGTTTATATTTCATATAAAATGACATATATTTCAAATTCATTAACTAATACCACGAACGTGCGCTTATAATTTTATATTTCATTACTTTTAATTTAAATACAAAATCATTACAGTGATTCGTAAGCCAGTATTGCATTGAACTATTTCAAAGAAAACCAATTTAATCATTTTGATTATTAAGACCATTGTAGGTGAACGGTAGCTGCTTTTTAAAGGAAGGTTCTTAATTTGAATCCCGATTAGACTAGGCACTCTAAAAATTCATTATCTAAAATTCACTCTGAAAATTCGAAATTTTCATTCCGGAAAAAGATAAGGCAACTGTAACTGGGCGTTAACCGACTGTTATGATTGTGAATATATATATATACGTACTAGGTGGCCCAAGATAAATCGAACCGAACGTGAGAGAGGAGAACCCGAGAAGCGTTGGTGTATTCGGGTATTCGGCGTCCCAACAAGCAATACCATTCCGAATGCCAAGCAGCGAGCTGTGAAGCACATCGACTTGAACTGCGAAAGGGTAGCCAACCCACCACACCAGTGCGCACGCACGAATATGAGCTGACGAAGGATGCCAGAATATTCATCGTCAAGGAATATTACGCGCAGGGCAGATCGATCAAAGCAGTGCAAGTTCAACAGTGATCCACCCGCCAAGTCATCCATACACGAGCTCATAAAGAAATTTGAGCGAACTGCAACTGCGCTTGATAAGAAGCATTAACATTTTCCTGTGAAAAGGAACGAGACGCATTGAACTGCCTAAAAGACCTGAACATAAAGCCGTACAAGATCACGGCTTTACAAGAGTTAAAGCCAACAGACCGTGATAAACTTATACCGTATTGCAGACGGCTACTACAGAAAATCGAATACGGTTTACTCGATCCAAACCTTTACTTCACGACGAACGAGGCGTGGTTCCACCTCAGCGGCTACGGTAGTTAATTCACAAAATTCGCGATATTCGTCTGTCGAAAATCCACTACAAATATAATTTATATCACGCAGCGGTAGCTCGAAGTATTGCTGCATGATGAAAAGATTGGAGTGAGGTGCGCCGAGTCGGAAACGAGAATCAGTGGACCCATTTTCTTCAGAGATCGAGTGAACGAACTTAGCTTGTTGCATTGCCGAGAACAACTGACACTAGACGAACAACGACGTTTCGTGTATTACCGGCAGGACGGCGCGACAGTACACGCTTCCTTGGAGGCAGTGCACTCGGTTTTCACACCTGACAGACTGTCTCGAAGGAGCTAATCTGTTACCTCCACGGTCCCCTGATCTATCCAGTTGTGATTTTCATTTCTGAGGCAAACTGAAGGACCGCCTCAAGGTTTACCGGAACAATCCAAAATGTTTTTATTATAAATACAAGGAATTTATTCTCCAATAAATGATCCGTTTAAGACAAAACTTAAAAAAACTAATATATATCCCTTATACGCGGTCCATACGAGAACGTTAATTTTTTAAATACCCGTTCACCCCTCCAAAAGGTCGATATGTAATTAATGAATCCCCTTATGAATACAATTCATAATATATTTATAAATTTAATACTTCCTCCATACGTTTCGCTTTCAATAACCGGTTAATATTATATTAGAAATTAAAATAACTTTTAATAAAACATTATAAACATTCTCTAACAAAAGCATAAGCAAAGTTGAAAAAGAATACTCAGAAAAATACGTGTTCCCAAGTATAATAATCGAACGTACCGGCTAATAAAATTTTACGGCCATATATAAAGAATGAACAATAATAGACGGACAATTTTGAAGATAAAACAAAAACAGATCGGTAGAAACAAATCGAAAAAGACTTCGAGAAACTAAAGATAAAAAAATATTACATATGAAAAAAATAGATTAAGGGCACCCGGTACTTTTTTTTTTAATTTCGATTTTTTGCACTTTTGCTTATTTCAAATGTTATTTTATGCGGGTAAAAACAATAAAATAAGCAAAAATAATAATTTTAGTGGAAAAATTTATTTATTTTTTTTAAGTATAACTTCCCGAAAAATCCGAAATTTGAAGTTTTATGTAAAGATTATTCGTTTTGTGTTGACACTGTCTAGTTATTATGAAAGGGAAATTCAGCGTTTATATAGGGAAAGTTTGTTAATTTTGGTCATATTCAGAAGCGTATGAGCTCAGGATTGCGAAAACTTCGCGGAGTCTTGCAGAATGTGTTAGAAGATAGAAAAGAAATTTCGGGAAAGGGTCGACCGATAGATAAACTTAAGAATGAAATTCAGGGTTACTGTGATGTTGCTATAAGAAAAAATACTGAAAAATACTAAAGACACGAAGCGTGGCATACGGGCTATTTATTTTCATAAAATCTCGACAGATGAAAACCCTTCACACGGGCTTCGCCCGAAAAATGAAAATACGAGGTGTAAATATAATAAAGCTAAAATAAATAAAAACCGATATTCGCATAAATCACCTACACCTAAATCGATTGCCAGAGTGATAAAACCGATTTTTCAAAGTCTTGCTGATAGTATTCTTCTAACAAAATGTTTGCACGGTCTCACGCAAAACGCTAATGAATCTTAGAACAACGTTTTACGGTCTAGAGTACAAAAACGTGTTCTTGTCGGGTCGAAAGGTTTATATTGCCGTGCTTCTGATGCTGCCTTATACAGGAGGCGTTAAAGTTATTCAAAAGTTTGGCATGAAACAAGATGAAAACATGTTGCGCGCGTAAAACGATGAACGATCAACGAATAAAGCGCACTGATAAGGATACAAAAATAGTTTATTAACGTGGAACTAAGAAAAAAGAATCAGAATATAAGGATGATAAACCAGACAACGCAGAATACGGTTCTGGAATGCTCCGACCGTTGCGAGTGATGTTTTTATTAGTTTTCCAAAAATTGCATGTTTTTTAAATATAAGACCCGTTTTCTCATGAACCGCTTGAAGTAGGAAATGAAATTTTTACACCGCGTTTGCGTATGCAAGAAACAGTTACTGAGATTTTTAATATATAATAATATTTTCTAAGATACGTAACTTTTTGTGCAAAAAATCAGCTTCAAAAATAGGAAAACTGAATAAAAATTGTAAGTGAAAAATATTTGGTAAAAAAAGTATGAAAAAACCCAGTAGCTAAAAGAAAGGCATTAAAAAACTGTGAAAAATTTTAGCTGATTTCCTATAGTCTCCTAGAATAATCGGTCTTAAAATTAGAAAAAAAAAACATTACCGAGACGTAATGTACCAGGTGTCCTGAGGAAATCGGTTGATGAATAAAAATAAAAAAAATCTAAATTTAGCAAAGAAAGTAGAAAAAACAAGCTGAGATAATCAGAACCGACAAGAAAAACTTAATAATAAAATCCAGCGATTATTTCCAGCATCTATATGTAAAACTAGCTACCGGAACTTTATAACTTTACCGGAAAGCAGATACGTTTCTCAAAATCGCAGATTTTCTTCATTTTTCGAAAAATTAATATACGATATCGGGTCTTTTTAGTAACCTATGTTTTCCTATAAAAAAGAAAAAAATCTGATGTGGACAACACATGACTTCCTTGTAAGCCTATTAAATTATATTTTCTCATTTTTTAAAATGAAAAGTACAAAAAATATTATTTCATTAAAAGCTTTTAATATTTGTTCATTTTTTTTGTTATTATTGAATAATTTTTCGCGATCAAGATACTTCCTTTATTTCGTAGTACAAGGAAGTAAAAATGAAAAAAGATTCAACGAAATCGGTAAAACAGTTTTTTTGCGCGATAGAGTAATAAACATAAAATCAACCTAGTTTTAAACAAACAATTAATTTTTATATAAAATTTTGTAAACACCAATGACTAAACTTTATATATTATAGTACGATATGATATAACGGTTTCAAATTACTTATCGTTTTTTATTTTTTATTTTTATTATACATACGTTTTACTTAAAAATTTATTAATTCGAAAAAATAGATTATTACCATTTTCTGTTATTATTTTAATGTCAACATTACAGGCCTCAAACGAAACTTTGCCGATTTATCATACCGTTGGCTTCATGAAATCATCAAAATCTGAAAAATCAACGAAAACTGTACGATTTTTGAACCGAATAAATACCATATTAATATCAATTTGGCGGTTTTACAATTTCAAGGAAGGAAATTGTAATATGTAAAGGGCAAATTTTATTTTTTTTTTTGTTTTTGCAGTCTGAAGAATATTTTCAGAGCCGAAAAGAAAAAACCAAATAAGAAAGTAATATAACAATAAATTATATAAAACAATAATAACTATTTTGGCTCGCCTCAGGACGAGTAAAGTTAAAGGTACTAACATCGTAAAAGTTTGCCAAACCCTACAAGAAACATAAATAATCGATTCTGAATGGCTCATTACACCTGGCAGCCACCGAAAGAGAGATTTACTCCTGCCGTAAAGACAACTCTTATTTAATCTATTATTGTAACATTTTAAAACGAAAGTACCTTTGTTGTAAATAGAAAATAGCGAGATTTTTTCTATTGATTTTTAAAAAATTCACACATAAATGAAATAAAACGCGTTAAAACAATTTACATAATCAAAACAAAAAAAGAAAGAAAATAAATAACGATTGAAAAATAAACCGAAAAAAAAGTGAGACTCGTAGCAGATAACATTAGAATAAATCTGTGTTTTAATCAAATAATTTGAAACCGTTCCACGACTAATTATTACCGAAACAAATGTAGCTAAAGCTCGACTACGAAATTTACAAAAGAGATTTAAAGAGACGACTGAAAAAAATATAAAAGTTAGAACTGTTATCTGACAACAATCTAATTTAACAAACGGTGTTATTAATTTGGTAAACTACGAATATTTTCTGCGATCCGCTTTGGTTAACGGTTACGTTTTTTAATTTAATTTTAATAGGCAAACAACTAGAAAAGCTAATACAAAGTAAAAACAAATGATCCGCGATACAAATTTATTAAAAAGGTTGTAAAATTATATTTTAAACATCACAACGGAAGAAATATACTCAGGCGCATAAAAGTTTCGAAAATGTAAGTATAAATAATTTTTTCTTTCAAATTTATTATTTTTTTTAATTTATTTTCTTTTTTGTAAGGTTACAAACGCTTTAAGACTCGGTCAATTTGCCAAATCATCGACATCGTTCGTGAAATTAAACAACTGTATGCTGTTAAAAAATAAATAATAGAAAATTTATAAACGAATTGTAATTCGTCTTTATTTATAGAAGCGCTTATGCGAGATGATGTAGATATAATAAACAGAAATAATATCCAAAATTAAATCTTTTATGCAATCATCTTCAGTGGATACTGGGAAAAGGGACTGTTTTAACATCGAGCGAAAAATTTACAATTGTAATGCTCGTCGAGATTTGGAAAATTCAGTTATCGCTAAAATGGAGATCGATTGCGCCCGACAACTGGTTCATTTTATCTTCTGCACTAAACTAATAGCATCGTTAACACTATTTCAGACACTTCGGGGAGGATTACTGCGTGTTAATGCGGTTACGCTTTCTTAACTTTGAAGACTAACTGTTATTCTTTATAAATAGAAAAACTTGGTACTGTTTTTTTCTTAACGTAGTAACAGCGCTCATTTATTGAATTTTTATTTTAAATATTAAATAATCAGAAAATTTTTGGATTCTAATCTCGGTGTGGCTTATCATTTTTTCACGAGCTATATATATATATAATGATACACCACAAAACCTTTAGAAAACGGGTTGAATCTATTATTAAAAAAATGTTTCTAAATATCAACGCTCAAAACTATGTTTTATTGACTGTTATAAATGTAGGGTGTAAAAAAAATTATATAAAGTTATTTAATATTTCTTAACTTTGACTTGTAGTAATGAATAAAAAATAAAATGTAGGAGTAACTCTTACAGTTCTCTCTACAAGTGTTTAATGCGATCGTACCTCATTATGCGGAACACATCTAACCGATATAGTTCGTTCCGTATTTTAACTAGCGTGTCTGAAGTAATAGAAGCGGGAAATGCTTCAATTCTGTCTCTCAAATCGGTCAGATCGGTAGGTAAAAGAGTCGCATACACAAGATTCTTCGTAAAACTTCAGAGGAAAAAATCACACGGGAGTCAGATCGCGTGACCTTGGAGGCCCTCCCGCAAACAAGCTATCGGTTTTACGCCGACCGATCTGGCGGTCGGGGAAAACGTCATTAAACCGGAATTATGCCGGTGAGGAGGCGCGCTAAATAAAATTCTCCGCTTCATCCTGCATTTGAGAAACGGAACGGAACGCAAGGGTAGCATGATTTTATTATACTAATCACAGAGCCTGGACAAATGTCACTTTCTGCTGAGTCTTTCTTTTATCGATCGGGTCGTTATTTATTTAATGGCGGTTATAGATTTTCATGTTTTATTTACGGACGGAGTTGGTTTTTGCGTCCGGTCCTTTAGACCGATGCGAATAAATAACCTGGGCCGATCGCGAGAGACTAGTCGCGCATACGAGCATCGTACTCCCGGTTCGTTCCGTTGAAGTTCTTTCGGTGCTAGCACCTTTTTGGACTAACAGGAATACGCCATCCGGGGCCCTAGTGTTCGGAGGAAGAAATGCTCCTCCTTCTCTTAAAGGAGTTGCATGTGCTAACTGAAGTAAAAGCGTTTGAGGAA
Organism: Lycorma delicatula; assembly: GCF_047948215.1. Taxonomy (NCBI): domain Eukaryota; kingdom Metazoa; phylum Arthropoda; class Insecta; order Hemiptera; family Fulgoridae; genus Lycorma; species Lycorma delicatula. The sequence continues at coordinate 6,948,952 of NC_134462.1, forward strand.
AGAGTCACGGTACGCAGCAAATCCAAATAAGCAACTTTCATTTAATCTGAGCTTCATTACTGTAAGTTAATATATATTAAATATCTTTCAAACCCCGAATCTTTTTTGTACATGTGTATTTAATATATATTAGAAAAGAGTATTTTAAAGCGTTGCTACCTAGCAGATATTTTATCGATAATAAATTCAACCGGTAATCTTACGGTTTGCGCGTGGAAATATTGCTTCGGCGAAATACAACGTTTTTCGCCCGTTTGGCCCGTAACTTCAAATTAAAATAAAAATAAAATCAACTCTTACAAATATCAAGACTGTATTTTAGTAGAGGCTAGCAATGTAGTAATACTGCCTATAATGTACAAATTTTATAAACAGAATATATTAAAAAACTGATATAATATAATCAGGCCGACAAAACTAGTAAGTAGTTAGTTACCAAAAGGACAGTAATTTACGGACAATTTTGGTTTTCTCTTCATTTACCGCCGGCAAAGAGAGCTTACCACCAACATTTCGTAAAGAAATCTGCTCGTGTCAAATATAGATATAAGAATTAGAGAAAAATTCTTAAAAATATTTGTAGAGCGTATAAAGCTTTATAGTAGTGAAACGTGGACGATAGAAAAAAAATAAACAAAAAGGAAAAGAATAAAGGTATTTGAAACGAGATATTGCAGGAGAATGTTGAAAGTTAAGCGGGTCGGTAAAATTCGAAACGAATAAATCTAAAACGACTACAAGAGTAGAGAAATTGTCGCAGAATCTTGGTAAGAGACGAACTAAATTACTGTCGTGTATCGCACATCCAGGATTAGTTAATTTATGATGAAGAGACGTGTACGCAGAAAAAATTAAAGAGGAAGGAGTGGAATATATGAAATAGATAACCGAGAATATATAATAGTATAAATATATTGAGTTTAAAAGATTAGAACAGAACAGAAAGGAACGGTGATCAGCGTGAAACCGGTCGACTATCTGACAACTCCAAAAAAAAATAATATGACAAAATAAACGCAGTATGAAATGGTCCAAAAGTAACAGGGAAGGATTCAAACTCAAATGTAAAAAGGAAATTTATCAAAATCAAGAAATCCTAGAAACAGCTACAAGGAAAAAGTTAAATTTGTTGGGGCGTATGATCAGGATGGACCCAAACAGATCAAATTAACAGATTTTTGACAAACTCTGGAACACGAAAAACAAATAAAATTACCTGAAACAGACGGAAGAGGGCGTTACGATAGAAATAAAATAACCAAAGAATAGTTATTAATATAAAACGTGTGGAAGAAAAAGAAGAACAGGAAGAAAACGCACACGCGAGCAAAAAGAAAGCCGTGTTGAAAAAATGAGAAACGCATGGAAGAAGAATAAATAAGCTAGAAAGAAGTGATAATTGCGTGGTCCTAAGGTGGCTTTTTTCGCATTAAAAAATGCGGTGTAAAATTAATAAAATATAATGAATTCTATAACAGTAAAATATAAAAAATATATATATCCCATTAAAATTTTTATCGATTGTATTTCATTTTTAAATTCTAGCGTACAAAATTCTTAAGTAAATTTGATAATTAATAAAAAAGAACCAAAAAAGTGATGCCTCCTCATAATTGGTAAACAATACGGCGGCTGATATCTGCTAATCTGTCCGAAAATTGGAACAAATTAAAATGCACAATATATTTTCTTACATTTCACATAATAAATCTGTCGATAGAAATGAGAATTGTACAAAAAATAGGATATTTTGGGCTAAATAGCATTATTTACGCTACTTATATTTAATAATGAAATTAAGTTACATGTTTCAACCGAATAGATGAAACATTTTTGATAAGAAAATGATTTTCTGAGATTCTAAAAAATTTCCTGATCTCGAGGAATTATGAGGTCGATTGGCATTCAAGAACTGGAAAGAGAATGATGTACTTCTTTTTACGAGTAGATCTCTTTCCTATGACCACTCTTTTCTCTGCTCTCTGAACCCTTCACTCCTAATGTTATTTTGTGATGATAGTCGCATGAACATTTGTACATCTCTAAGAATGCGGAGATCTTGTGTCGTCGAAACTTTCTGGAAACCGTAATTTGAAATAAAACCTTTTTTTTCGGACTGTTTTTAGCCACTCAGGGACAACCAGTAATCGCCTAGAAGACGGTTCCTCGGTCGGCCCTGAGTGATGTGGCTGTAGAATAGCACTGTGTATGCAGCTAACATCGCTGTCCTGCTCGTCGAGGTTTGTCCTGGTTCATCGAGACAACACGACCGCCGCCTCTGGTCGTCATGACGCCCCTATACAGAAAGGCTACCCTTCCTATAAAACCTTTTTTTCTTTTTTATAAAACCCTACTCCCCCGAGCCGGATTTACAGTTAAGTAGCACTCACCCTGAGAGAGTGTCGTTATACTCTAAGGGGGCCTGCCCGACCACCGGCAGTATGTCCGGCACGGGTGGCCCCCCCGGTCGGATCTTATAAGTGCCTGCCTCTAATTTCCAACGGACGGTAATCGGACCCGACTCCCTGTAAAACGTAACGTTTGGATAAGATACTTATCGGATAAATTCCCGTGTTTCCGTATAAAGCAATCGAAATACGGCGGTAAGAATTGTCCAAAAAAGTACAATATAGTAAAAAGTACAAAAAATCATCGACTATTATTTTAATAATCTTTAATTATCACAAATAATTATTTTGGCCGTGATAGTAGCTAACGAGAAAAAAACAAATTAGGATGGTAATTTCGATATTATATGAATCTGAAGGGAAAATTTATCACGGATAATTCGTAATTTTTGGGGAGAAAGACACCTATTCAGTATTTTCTAGTCTTTGTATATTAATGAATAACACTGAGTAAATCAAAATAATATCCTACGACCAGAACAAAACGTGTGTTTTTGAATACGATTAATATTTGTAACCTTAAGGTAGTGGAAATGAAAGAGAAGGTAGTTTCTCTCGGTTGATGCGTAAGATTTATAACACTCCACAGTTGTCGTTGTCAACTAATAGAATAAACCTGCACCTTAATAATCTTCAAGTAATCAACAACGCATTAGTGAAGAGTTTTTCCATCACGGCGCCGTTTATTGTCGTACAGTGCATTGTTTGAATAAATTATAGAATGAAGACTTGTCATTTACAAATTTAAAATATAAAATATTTGTCAGTAAGTTTTACATAAAATTTCAAATTTTAAATTACGTTGCTTACTAAAAACATATAAAAATAAACGATCGAATTTATTTTGAACGTAAACCGAAGAAAATGATTCGATTTGATTTTCTGAATCCGATATTACATAGCGTGAAACAAACTTGAAAATAATTGAATAAATAAAAGAAGAAAAAAAAGACAGACGCACAATTCAATTACAGACCCTGCTATTAACCACGTAAGTATACGGTTCTGGAAAACACCTGTTAACCGACTCATCGTTCTGTCCGTCCGTTACGTTTATATTAAGAAAAGAAAACAGGAACAAAAATAATACGCTAAAACTCCTAAATTCAGTAACAAAAAATTTCATAGCATTCAATTCACTGATGCACGACGTACTTTATTATTAAACATAATTAAAATAAAATATAAGGTGTTCATTATTTTTGGGAAGAATATTAATCAGTTTATTGTATCCATTCGTAGTTACAGTGAAACTTACAACGGCCTTCTTCGTAAATCAATCTTCTACGTACAACATTTTTAATTAAAAATCTCATGTGGCCTCCACAACACTTCCTTGTACGCCGATTAAATTACATATACGCATTTTTAAAAGAATATAAAATTTTATTTCACTAATAATGTCTGATTTGTTTCTTCATTTTTTTTAATAGTTATTATCGAAGAGTATTATTTATTGTATACTTTTTTACAATCGCAGGTTAATAATTATTAATAAATCAATATATTTAAATTAAAAAAAGGAGATGAAGTCGGATTCGAACCATGTGCCTTACTTTTGTAAGATCCAAATATTTTATTAATTAACATTTTATTTGTCTATAACTCTGGAACCGATGAAAATAAGTACCGCTTATGATATATCGTTGAAAAGCTCTAAATGAGGGGGTACTACTGCGGTTAAGAAAAAATTAAATATCCAAACTTTTTGGATTTCAGGCCTTTTTGCATATTTTTGGTCGATTGCAGTCAAAAGGGAAGCTGCACAACTAGATGTTACAACAGTCCTAAATCCAAAATTTTAACATCCTACGGCTAATCGTTTTTGAGTTATGCGAGATACACACAAACGTACAGATGTCAAACCGAAACTGGTCAAAATCGATTAAGGGATGGTCAAAATGGATACTTACGTTAAAATCTTAAAACCGAATTTTTCGCGATCGCAAAACTTCCTTGTACGAAGTAAAAAGGAATCATTTTACATACGATACATGGATACAATCCATTTTTTTAAATCGCCAATCTGTAAACTAATCGTCTACATAACACGATCACAATTTTGAAAACCAGTCGGTGGTTTTACACCATTTTTCAGCTTTATAAAACGACTAGCAGAAGAAAAAAATTATGTAAACTCAAAGATCTATTGCAAGTAAACTGAGCAGTTTAATAACTCCTGTTTTATAATCGGGAAGAGAAAATATATCGCATTAATAAAACGTATTTTTCCATTTTTATGCTTCAGATGTTAAGACATCGGTCGTAACCAAGCGTTTCTAAATGAAAAAGAGGCGGTAGGTAATCCAAACCATCTTAGCCGAAGACATCTTTCACGGGTTTTGCATAAATTCAAAATATCAACTGACGTTAGAAAAAACAGCATAAATAAAACAAAATTTCCTTATTTTTAGCATTCGATCATTAGACTGGTACAGCTGGTAAAAGATGCGCAAACATTTGTTTATTCTTTATAACATACGTGAGGAAATTAAAACTGTCCTCGGTAAAGGATGGGAGAATAAAGACCGGTTTAAAAACGGAGAATATCGATTAAAAAAGTTTCGACAAATTTCTTTCCAAGTTAACAAATTATAGAAAATTAGCCTAGTTTATGATAACACAGTTGTCGGTAATAATTTACGGTATTTCAACTAGAATTTTATCAACACCAAATGCAGTAGAATTATTACCGCTCTTATAACGGGTGTAGCATATAACCCCCATTAATTTCTCTCTTGCAGTTAACAGTATACCGATCTACCATCTTCTTCCCCGACAGTAATCGTTCATAATCGATAAGATTACGCGACTTGTTTCTTCGTGAAACTAATATCAATAGGGTTTTATTTGTAACTCTACGACTATTAAGAACTTTAAAATTACGGTACAGATATCACATATGCGGTCGTTTAAACGCACACGTGCCTGAAATAGTGACATTTTTTAGCTGTAGCGAAAGGTTTGGAGGTTAATTCCGTTATCCAGAAGACAGAATACAGTACTCACGGTAGAAATATTACAATGCAGCCGACTTGTACAGCTGCTCTATTGTAAGTAACAAAAAAGTGGTATTTGACCCGACTCCGAACCGCTCTCTTGTGCCTAGGTCAGGCCTGACCTACCTTCAAAATTTCAGGTTGAAACACCGGATGATTCGAACAGAGCAAAGAATGGCCCGTCTTTGAAAATATATCCTATCAAACAAAATTACGAATAACCGATATAGCTTAGGGCATATAACCCTAAGCGTTAAGGGTTTCCGTTATACCTACGACCCGATCATTAATCGGCTAGCACAGAAGACGTTTTGATACGTTATTTCCACGCAACTCAAAACCGCCCGTGAAACCAAACATTTTGCCCGGTGTTCGAAGGATTATTGATCGGTCGTAAAGCAAATTCGATGCTCCCGGAATTTAGACCGTATCGCAATAGGATATGTAAAACTATAACCGGAAGTACAACACCGTACTGTGCAGAAAAAAACTGAAATTTTACCAAATTTCTACACTTCGTTGATCTCGAGTTACAAATTTCTTTTTTTTTAAATTTCAAAACCTAGAAGTAAAATAGAAAGTAAAACTGAGAAATTTTGTGTACGTAAATAAAAAAGGTAACGTTAAAATAAACTTGTAATGTTACCGTCGCGGGAACATAGTTTATTTAAATTAAAATCTTATTACTGTTAATATTACTTCAAAACAATTAGTAAGCGGATTACATTAAATTTTAATAATTAAACTTGCCTGATCACATCTGGACGACTAGTCCTGAATTACTGTCATTTACCTCGAAAAACCGTAGTAAACTTAAGTATATAAACGATTAAAAGTAACAAACACCACGATCCTTTTGATAGAAATAAATCTGAATGTCGCAAACATCAAATTCAACTTTTATAATGATCGGTCGTGTAATTACTAACAACTCTTCTTAGACGGGCAACAATCTATTGAAATACTAATACGTCCGATAAATTACAATGTAAAACAACGCAAACTTTTTCGCTTTACCGTAAAGAATGAACGAAGCTAAAAAAAAGATTACCGATAAAACTGAATATAAGAAAAAAGAATTCCAAGTAAACGAAAAATAGATAAAGAGTGATAGAAAGAAAAAGAGATTGAGAGAACGAGAGGGGGATACGTAATGAAGAAGAACAGTCTTCCGCATCTTTTATCTAAATCTTTTCTTTTTTATTTTCCCTCGGAGAAGTAGTCAGATAAATAGTTAGATAAAAAGAAATAAGCCTACGCAAAACAATACTGCACAACGTACAATGTCATCGTACATTTGATCATCCGGCAGCAGTACGTTTAGTATACAGAGGAATAAGATGGGAAAAATCTCGTACCGCAACGGCATTCAGCTACGACTATTATTACTACTACGGCAGTTGAATGCCGATCTGCCACGGTGGATGCAGCCGGCATTCTTTATACGTTTACTAGTGAACACAAACATACTCTAAACCGACATACGAATAAGCTTAACTAAACCAAAGTAACCCGTAACGGAACAACAGTAAGAGAAAGAAAAGAAGATATCTAAACAACAATCAACCCAACAGAAATATCTTTACTTTACTTTATTCCCTATTTTCTTTCCCGGTCTTCTTTTTATCTATATCTACAACTACGTAAATGAAAAAATGATAAAAAAAGAACGAAACAAAGAACAAACAAGTAAACAAAAACTAGATATCTTAAGTTCTAACAGAAAAATCAGTAATACGTACAACAAATTTAAACAACGCACGTAAAAAAGAGCAAAATCATTTAACGATTTACCACTTATTTACTTCTTTACGTTTATTCCGATAAAACCAAGATTTTCCGCTTTATTGATTCTTAAAATAGCAACATTAGACTTCCTTTATTTAAATTACGCTATAAATTCTAATTTTACTTTATCTGTTTTATATTTAATTCGTTTAAATATTACCGGATAAATCTGGAATAATCAACTCAAACAAACATAAAAATCCTTCAGATAGAATTCCAATCGATTAATAAAAAACATAATTCCGTCGTTTTATTTTATACCTTACGTACGACTATTCCAGCGCCGTAATTAATCGCGATAGAATGATGCAAAAATTATAAGATCAAAAGAGAACTACTTCCTGCAAATTATATATAAAGAATTTCCTCTCTGAGCGGACTGCGTCTAGCTGGACTGCCCTCTGCGTTCATTAAACTTCTACTTGTAAGAAGCAAGTGTCCGATATGAACTGTTATGATATGCTACAAATCTTTCCTCGACTGCAATACGAACCGCATAACTTTATTCGGGGAACAAGACGGTGCACCTCCTCGCTGGCATAACGCTGTACGTGATTGGTCGAGTGAAATTCTCCTCGACTGCCGGTTTGGTTGTCGGGAGCCCGGACGACAGGGCTTGTTGGCCGTGGCTTTCGCGTTCGCACTATCTGACCCCGTACGATTTTTTCTTTGGAGGTTTATAAAGAATATAGTGTACGGCATCGTTACCGGCAGACCTACCCTACTTGAGACGCAGGCTTGAAGCAGATGTCACATCAACTACTCCAGACTTGCCGATTACAGTATGGGATTTCCTATCGGCTGGATGTGTGCCGAGTGACAAACGGTGGTTACATTGAACACTATATACAAGGGATATTTTTATCAAGCTCATATCAGTCGCGAAATAAAAACCCGCGCAAAAATCGGAGGACTTTTGCGCATATTTCTTGCACAGCGTCTCAAGTATGGCCTTCAATCACGCCGCGTCACTTCGTTTAGTTCTGAACACGCAGATAGCACGTAAACATGTCTACAACAATAGAATCTCCCGCCAAGTGTAAAGTGTAAAGTGCGTGCGGTAATTCGATTTCTTCAGGCTGAGGGATATTATGGGGCTGAAATTCATCGACGAATAAGTAATGCGTACGATGAAACTTCAATAAGCGACAGCAAAGTGCGACAACGGTGCAGGAATTTTAAAGCAGGACGTGCAGATGTTCATGATGCAGGCGGTCAGGGAAGGAAGCGAGTGTCAAGATGATCTCGTTGAGCGAGTGGATGAGGCGATTCGAGAAAATCGTCGGTTCACAATTTCTGTATTGAGCGATTCGTTTCCTGAAATTTCAAGGTCAGCTCTCTACACCATTACGAGTGAGAGACTTCAGTACCGCAAACTGTGTGCGAGATGGGTTCCCAAGATGCTGTCCGACCGTCACAAAACAATGAGAATGGACGCCTCCCTTACGTTTCTCCAGCGCTACCGCAATGAAGGAGAAGATTTTTTGAACAAAATTGTGACAGAGGACGAGACACGGGTCCATTTCGAAACTGAAGAAACAAAAGGACAATCCAAACAGAGAATGCATTCGCATTCTTCCAGTAAACCAAAGAAGTCTTCTCCAACTGAAAGTGTACGGCTACTGTGTTCTGGGACCGGAATGGAATTCTCTTGGTGGAATTCATGGAACGTGGCACGACCATCACTGCAGCCTCATACTGCACGACTCTTCAACGTCTACGAAGGGCGATTCAGAATAAGCGGAGAGGAATGTTGTCATCAGGGATTGTCTTTCTCCATGACAATGCTCGGCCGCACACTGCAACTGTAACAAAGAAGCTCCTGCAGCGTTTTCGTCGGAAAGTGTTTGATCACCCACCATCCAGCCCAGACTTGGTTCCATCCGATTTTCACCTCTTTTCTCGCACGAAACGCCGGCTAGGAGGACAACATTTTGGCAGAGACGTCGAGCTGCAGACCGGCGTAGAAACACGGCTGAAAACACAGGCGACTCCGTTCCATGACGAGGGTATTGGAAAGTTGGTACCACGCTACGACAAATGTCTAAATCGGAATGGCGACTATGTAGAGAAATAGCGTAACTATGTAAGTACTTGTTACAAATAAAACATTTTTTAATTTGGCTGCGGTTTTAATTTCGTGACCGATCGGACCTTGAATAAAATAACCCTTGTATAAAAAACTGTTTGAGTTACTCTTTCATTTCATGTATAACTCATCAAGTAAGTAAAACTTAATAAATAAACGGTATATAAAAAACCCCAAAGAAAAACTTAAAACCGAACAATTAACCCAAACGGAATAAATAACAGAGGGAATTCGAAAACAAAGAATATTATAAATTTTAAACAAATTTTTTTTTTCTTGAAACATTTTATAAAAAAACTTTCTTTAAAAGGAGTCGAATGTCTCCTCGAAGAAGTAAACGAGAAACCACTTCTTACTAATATTCCATAGTCGTCAGCTTAGCATGGAACGTTCGTAATTCTTTTTTATAGATACCGTTATTCCCTGAAGCGATTGAGTCCTCTTGACACCTCGACATACAGTAAGTTTATAAAATTTACATATAACGATATAAAATAAACAAAACCCCCATTAATTTTAAAAGTAAGCGGAAATACGCACCGATCTCTGCGAAACTGATCCACAGTAATTACCAAGACAAAAACGACGTAGTAGGAAACCGGTTTAGTAATTGAACTAAGAGTAAACGAGTATTTGAGTTATGCTTCTTCGATGCTTATTTTTATTTGTCAAATTTAGTTTGGTTAGGCTTCATAACGTTTATATGCTCTACGTAAAATATGTTGCAATTAGTATTTTTTTACGTACAAGTCCTGTTTGTACATAATGATTTGATTTGTACACTGATATCTGAAGTAATTTTTTTTTTCAAAAATAATGTATCGTTGTGTTGTATATTTAATAACTCGTAAACAAAATAAATTTAAATCCCTAAATCTTTACATTTTATCAAGGTCGGGGATGAGTGCACCTATGTTATGCACCCTCACCTTAGAGTTATTTTAAATTAATTAGTCGATACGCTTATTTTAGAAAGGTCATACGCGGTTATATAAAATCATGAAATTATTCTACTGTGCAGAAATAATTAATATGATATTATTTAATGTTTTTGAGACATGTAAACTATTTTAAAGAATATATATTACATACTACGTAAAAAAGAAGTTTAATGTAATAAAAATAATAAGATTAGTGTAACGTAAATAATGCGGTCTGCCGTTACGGAATATTTAAACAAGCTTATACAATAGTATGCAAATACCGGTTACACTGTTCAAAACTATTTTGATTTGATCCTGTTGTACTATGTTTGCATGTCTGCGTGTCTGCCGAACACGAAACAACACAGTTTGAGACGGGTGGCGGTACTGTTATCCGTAATAAACTATATTTCTTATTACCTTCGACCGTATTACAGTTCCTATATTATTAGTATTACCGCGAAATAATAATCTATACTGTTTTTGCTCCTGTTTTATACCGACAGATTCGGTCTACCTTTTCAAATATTACTGCAAAACAACAGGGCGATTAAAAGCTTCGTTAATGACGTTACATATACGTACGTTAAGGGGCATAAATACATAAATTCTTATGAATACATTCGTATATACGATTGCGATACAAATACGTAAATATACTGTCGATGGATAATGCCAGTAGGTATCGTTTACCACCATCGATAAATGAAGTATTAAACATGCAGTATGTAAACGTTTCCGTGTTTACAAACGATTTAAGTTTGTATTTAGGTATTAGTTAATTTATTTATCCTTATTACGGAATTTATTTATCGATTCTATTAAATATTTGATTCCATTTATCGGTAATACTAATCGAATTCAAAATTCAAATTTTATATAAATAAACACATAAAAATTGATATTTTATATAATTATGTAAAATATCTCACTACTATATAAAGAAACGTATTTTCCGCTTGTACCCGATAACCGCGATAACTATTAAATCAATCATTAAGAAATTTTAACTGCAGCTTTCTTATGACCCCCCGTCCCGCCGAAATTTTACCGTAGTAAAAATCACATTAATCTCGCTATTACATAAATAAAAAAAAAGGTATAATATCCTAAAACGATCATCTATCAGTACAGATATCGATTATTTTATATGTCGTAATAGACCTCTTAAGACAGTAGTGTGTTTTAATAACTTTCATGTCGTTTAATCTTACCGAGACCCGCGAGTAGAATTGCATATTCCATAGATTTTTTATAACCTGAACTAAGAAGTTTCTTCAAGATAAGCTATATACATAATCGACCTTCAAATTACGTAGTACTAACATTTTCATAATGCATAGGACGTCGCAGATAGGAAGAACTTCTAAAGCTACTAGAATTTATGATCGTACACAACGTGAATCTACATCAGACTGTTCTCAATATATATATATATGCTCGATTCAAATCGAGTTCAACCTTTTAGAAATACGATATAAATTGTGAATAACGACAACTTTGAAAGCAAGATTCCACAAATAATTCCAAAAAAACTATTTACAACTTTTGAAGTAATATACGCATTTAGCGAGGACGATACCGCGATACGGGATGCTACTTATATACGATTATGCAAAATAGTTATGAAAATCCTAAGTTAATAAAAAATAAAAATTTATTAAATAAATTACCATTTATTTTACTCACAAAAAAAACCCGTACATATAAAAACAAAAAAAATTTTTGATGGGACACCACATGACTTCCTTGTACGCCTATTAAGTTACATGTACAGATTTTGAAAAGTACATAGAATTTTATTTCATTAATAACTTTTTTTTAAAGTTATTACCGAATTATTATTTATTGTATAAACTTTTTTACGATCAGAGGTTAATAAATCAATATACTTAAATTAAAAAAAAGTTTAAAAAAAGGAGATGAGGTCGGATTTGAACCGATGTGCCTTCCCCTTGTCATTTTCAAATATTTCAATAATTAAAATTTTATTTGGCTATAACTCTGGAACCGATGAAAATAAGTACCGCTCACGAAATATCATTGAAAAGCTTTCAATTCAATGAGGGCTTATTATTGCAGTTAAGATAAAGTCCAAAATCCAAATGTTTTGGATTTTGGGCTTTTTTGTATACTTTTGGTTCAGTCGATTGCAATCAAAAGGGGAGGTGCACGACTAGATGTTATAACAGTCCTAGATCCAAAATTTCAACATCCTACGGCTAATCGTTTTTGAGTCATGCGAGGTACGTAAATACTGAGACGTCACTCCGAATCTAGTCAAAATGGATCCAGGGACATTCAAAATGGATATTTTGTTGAAATTTGAAAACCGAAATTTTTAGCGATCGCAATACTTCTTTGTACTTTCTACGAAGTAAAAAGCGGGCAACGGGTTGCACTATTTCCCCGACTTTGTGGGAGAAACTTCACATCCTATTAAAAAAAATATTTTTTTAAATTAACAATTTATTAGGACCAACGGTCCATGTATATAAAACATATTACCAAATTTTAGTTTTTATGTTAACTAAGTTCGAGGTTATGAAAAAAAACTGAAATTCTTTACTATTTACAATTTTTAAAAAAATATTTATCAGCCGAAGACTTTATGACCTATAAATCATACTTTGCACCGATTAAATTGAGTTGAGGCGATAGGATGTCTTTTTTGATTTTTTCAAAAATATTACTCATGTAGAAGAGGAAGTAAATGAAATTAAAGAATGCCTCTGACATTTTTTATCAAGACACGATAACCCGAAATTTTTATCTTACTAGCCCTTCGGCAGATTAAAAAAAAAATTAATTAGATCAATGTCCCGTACATAAATGCTGTGCCTCAAAATTTCAAATGTTTACGATAACATATTTACGAGGTATTAAACAGAATTAAGATTCCTTCCTCAATCCTTTTGAAGTATTAAAATCAGACTTTAACGGGCCTTAAATTACATATTCAATATCGATAATTACTATTAATAAATCACAATAAAATTAATGTAACCCGTCATTTATTGAAATTAACATATTTGAGGGAAAGGGTGTTTTTATGAAGAAAAAATGGAACATATTAGTTGTCAAGAGGGCATAAGAAACGCAAATATTTACTTTCGGATATTTTATAGAGCATCTCCTCACCACCAAGAAGGATTTTCTTTTTAAATTTAATAGAATCAACGTACAGAGAAGTCATCATACAGAATTCAAGTTTCTATTATCGACTCGTCCCTGAAATATTAAGTGAAATATCACCCGAAACGCATACATCAAATTTTTGAAAGCGGATTTTCGGTGGGTCTCGCTGTTCAGTGGCTTCCTGTGTTGAAAATATATTTCGATGCTCATTTTTGACGCGAAAGCAATACATACCCTTTAAATAAAATATAAGCACTGTATAAAAAGAATAGTAAAACGAATTATAAAAATCTTACGCTTATGTAAGAAAAAAACTTACGTAAAATACCTTTACATATTTATTTAATAAGTAAAAAAAAAAGTAATAATAATAAAACCTGCGCTACGAGCTGTTCATAATTCTATTAATACAACGAGTATTTTTACTTTTTATAACGTCATTAGGGTTTTGTTTACTAAATTTTTAATCTTTTGTTTTCATATTTATATATGCTTTTGCTAATTCTTTCGTAAATATTGATAATAGTTGTTCGAGAGTGTTTCTTAAGTAATTTTATTCTTATAGCGTTTAAAATTGTCTAATCGTTAAAAAGAAAAAAAACATTCTTATCTTTTCGTTCCGCACAAACCCAAAGTAAATTAGATCGTTATATTAAATCGTTTCAAGTAAAATTTTACGTGCATCACGCAAAGAATGATCGAACTGATTTTAAAGGTAAAGTGAATTTAAAGTAATCGTTACTGCAGCCTTTTGGAAGATAGAATTTCGATCGTATCGGCTTCTTCAGGAAATCAAACTACGTATTACTTAGAAACATTTTATTAAAATTAACTGCTTTATTCGGTAGGAATTTTTTTACAGATAAGTATCGCATTCAATTTATAAATAGTAGAACATGACTTACAAAAATAAATTGTGTGATCATTTATTTTAGAACTTTTTAGTTTTTTTAAGCGTAAAAAAAAGATTAAACGTGAAATCCATTAATGTCAAATACTCGATTAATTCAATTTTATTATTTCGTCTTAATCCAAATATTTTAGTTTTATTGACAGTTTAATCTTATTTTAGTTTTTTTCGTAATAAATATAATTTATAAAAAAATTTCCTAATTAATAAAAAAATAAAATAAAATAGAATAAAAAAATAATAGACGCATCCTACTAATCTACAAACTAATAAAAAATTCTTTCTATTAACACAAAATTTAGATGCTATAACACAACTACTTAACCACCAAAAAGCTTATAATACGCTGCAGAAACGATGATGCCAGTCAAAGAATGAAAAATGAAAAAAATTTAATAAATATTTAAAAATCTAAATATAAAAATTAAATAAATATAAAAATAAAATCGTTTCGAATCGGATAAAAGGGAACCCAGGTGATCACACGGGGGCTGAGTAAACGCCGTAGGGATTAGTTCCGGCCCCTGCGTGACTAGAGGGGGAGGTTTTTTAGCGGGTGAGACCCCCGCACTATGCCTTTAGAACGGGCCTGGCTGCGGCTGGCAAAGCTTTTTTCTGCCTTTACGGAAAACAAAATAAAATAATAGATACATCTTAAAATCAAATGTAGACACGTTTACCAAAAACTAGAAATAAATATCGGACACTTAAACAGAACGGAGGACTTTTAAAGTATTTAATTATCTTTCTAAATTAAAAATAAAAACATCTTTTTTTTGAGAAATCGAAAAAGATCTAAAATTATTAAATATTATTAAAGATAAGGAAATTTTCGACCGAAATAATTAAAAGAAAGAGACGAGATTAGTCAAAGAATGAAAGAGTACTGCCAGAAAAGCACACAAAATGCAAAGTTGTTGTTTAATACGATTCGTAGACGGGCCAAACGAAATAAAAAAAGATTATTTCCCTACATATAATACGCTAAGGAAAGAAAACGGTTTTGCACCGTTTATAAGGCGCCATCGACACAAAGCCCCATAAATACGGTATTGTTGGATAGGCAATTACCTCCCGGGTGTTCATCAAACAGATTTAAGACGAAAAAAGTAAAAAAGAATTGAAAGTGAAAAAAAAAGTTAAGTTAAAATTCAAATTTGTTTCACCGGCTCATTAATACGTCCAATCGCCACCGTTCGATCGCTACGATACAACCGGAGGTTCCCGGTCGGGCATCGCATTTTCACACGCGCTACAAATCATTCGTCTCATCCTCTGAAGCGATACGTAACGGTGGACCCGGAGAAACGCAAATAAAAAACTAGAATCAGCTGTTGTGTAGCAGTTTTATAATGTTATGTTAATTTTATTTACCCGCGGGTCCGGTTAAAATCGTCCTAAAATCGCGGGTCCTAAAATCGAATAACTTCCTTGTCCACTTTTAAAGAAATACATAGATATATGTCTGTAGAAAATAAAATAGGTAAGTTAGAACATCAGTTTTTTCCACCGGTTATCCACACATACAAACAGAAAAAAATATATATTATTTTTCATTAAAAAAGAAAAAAGATCACTAAACAACGTCTTCTGCGTAGAAGTACATTAACAGGAGTTTTCTTCGATTGATTGTGATAATTATTTTATCTTAAAAGTTTTGTCTCTTGAAAAAGAAAAACGTATTACAGACCTGAATTCAACTTAATATTATTTAATAACAAAAGATATTAAATTATTAAGCGCATTTATTTGAAAAAATATATAAATAAATATACTACACAAATAAAACAGAATATTTTATACGACCAGAAATTCAATAAAATTGTATCATCATATCGGAGTAGTCTTTTTTAACTAAATTTTTCGTACCGAGGAAAAAGGTTCGTAATAAGAGAATATTTCATCAAAGTAATTAAGAGAATAGAGAAAAAGACAAAAGTGACTTGAAAGTAATCAATCTCAAAGTACAATAGACTAGTTCAAAAACGAAACTTACCAAAGACGTAAACATCGGAATTTAACACATGAAGGCCACTCACCTGCAAAAAAAAAAGAATAGAAAAATAAATAAAACAAATTGATCTTACTAATGACACCAAAAAAAAAACAAAAAGAAAAACGTAAATCAGGTACACTGTTTAAATAAATAGTCAAACCATATATATATATATCATTACATAATGTATTGTAATAATAACATTCGTATTTAAATTAACATTTTACTATGCAAACAAATTTTCTCCGTGTAAGCAACAAAATAACTATTTGTCAGGAGCGTATAACATCCTCAATACAGCGCACAATCGCTTATTAATTTCTTTACCTGAAGAAGACACAATTTATTGTAACATATAGTTAATAGTCAAAAAAGCACAGAGCTTTTGCACACGAAGTACCGCGAGTGTATTATAGAAAAAGTCGAGGAAGACCGACCGGCATGTCAATCGTGACATTTCCAATGACCTAAACATCCATCGCAAAAGTGTTAAACCGTTTGAAGAAAACTAGCTACAAAAAGAAGCTCGACGTTTAGCTGCCGCATGACCCGACTCGGAAAAATCGATTCGTTGGAATTTTTATCTGCGAATCTCTACTGAAATGTAAAGAAATCGAGCCAAAACCGTTTCAGAGAAACGGTTGATCGCGAGCGATGAAAAGCGGGTAACGTACAACAATCTGGAGAAAAAAATCGCGATCAAAGCGAGAAGAAGCTCCACGGTCTACGTCGACGACCACACTGAAGCCGGGAAAATTACGCTGAGCATTTTGCGAGCTTAGAACGGAATCGTGCATCACGAGCTGCTTCCGCCAGGCAGAACGATCGACTCAGACTTGCGGTCGAAAATTAGCGGATTGCACCCGGCAATTCAAAACAAACGGCTTGAAATGGCCAACAGAGTGGTTCGTATACGACGCTGGCAACGCCAGATCGCATACGTCTTTAACGACCCGTCAGAAATTGATAGAACTTGACCGGGAGGTTTTAATGCGTAAATGTATTTTCAATTTTGTCCTCCGCGTTTTATACAACCTATATGTTCTTGATCGGCGCAAACTAATAGATTAAAAAGTACTCTTTCCGTTTAGAGTACAGTTACTGAACTCCGTGTACTTGTTGACGGAATGGATAAATACAGCACGGAAACGGTCTGATACACCTTTAGAGCGGGGGGTGTTTGTTTCGTTGTAATAGTTGATCTCTGCTAAACTTCACTCTAATGTATAGGTTTTTGAAAATTTGAGAACATTTAATGTGTTTTATTTAGTACTTGGGCGGTTTGAGGCGAAAAATTTCGCTTATGTAGAAACATCCTAGCATATAAGCAACTGCTTTTACAAGGACTCGATTCTTAGAATTCTCGATTTCGAAAATCAGCTGATTCTGCGACGTCGACGAGTTTAAACACTACACTAAGCCGGTGGATTATATACTCGTGAGTATATATATATATATATATATATATATATATATATATATATATATAACTTAAATACATTCCACTAAAAATTTAAAGTGCAAACATTAGTTGGTTCTACGTTTAATATCTGTCGTTTAATAATGCATACTAATTCAAAACTTCCACACGTTACATTACATTTTACTTTGAATACAAATGATATTCGAGGGTAAATGTGGGTGGCAAGATTCCTGCACCTGACTGTCGTCTCTAAATTAATTTAATGGAATTTCAATTCCCGCCTCAAAAGAGAACGAGAGGGGGAGGGGGATTTATCTCTCAATCTATATTATATATATATATATATATGTCTTTTTGCATTCTTTATAATATTTTCGTGAAGTACGAAATAAATCAAATATTTACGAAAATCGTCCATTAATATTTTTAAATCCGGTAAAAGAAAGGGAAAATAAAAATCCTATTATATGAAATAAGTGTTCGCAACTAGAGAATATAAAACACTGAATTCCCTGTTGAAAGTATGAACCGTTTCTACTCTAATTCTCATAACATCAATACGAAGCTTAAGTAAATGATTATTAGCTATTTCCACTTGTTTCTGTTCAATCAAGGAACAAAAACTGATTTTAATAAAAATACGTAGTATAAAAAGTGTAAAAGTTTAATACATAGTATGAAGGTTTTTTATTCACAGTATGAAAAGTGCCAAGCCTGACCAGGATTTAAACCTTTGGAATTCTTTTAGCGACTAAATTAAAACATAGTTTTTATTCTTGCAACCGCAATTATAATAATAAATAAATATAACCCTTTCGGTACGCCGGAAGAAGGTGAGTAGGGGAAAAAAGATTTCCACCTTAAACTTAATAAAAACTTCAAATTTCCTCAATACGACAACGGTTGAATGTGAAAAAAATTTTCACATGTTCAGCAAACGACAAGCCCCATCTTAGAATTACAGCTACATTTTTGTCATCCCTTGCCGTAAGGGTTGGTCATATCAAAAATTATTTCACACAAAAATTTTAGGTAATGTTTACAGGACTAACGATTAGTTAAAACCGATACGATACGGTGCCTATTAAGGGAGATATGAGTTTTTTGTCTTCAAAACCCCATTTTTCCACCCCCTGGGCCAACGGTTGGTGATATCAGAAAGCTTTACTGAAATGTTTTAGGCCCGTATAAAGAATAAAAGGAACTTTAAACGAATTCGATATTTTACTTAATAAGAAAGTTATAGTGATTTGATTTGTCGAAAAAGCCCACCGTTTCCACCCCACGGTCCGATTATGGCCGTTAATGAACTCGACCGAGATTTTGGGACGAGTTATTTTTAAGCAAAAGTTTGAAAGCGATTGGCGCAAAATTACGACAGTTATTGTGTCCACAAGAAAGTGAAATAAATATATATATATCCTTTTGAACTGACGTAGGTTTTGTGGTCTGGGGGATGTGAAACGCGAACATATGTCGAAATTTTCCGGAAGTCGAATTGTACCCGTTAAAATACGTAGCTTTGTTTGTTATGAAATCTACCTAAAAATATAGTAAAATTTCGGAAAATCGGGAAAGTAGTCCGGAACCGACGTTTGTTCGGATTAAACAGGTTCTATTTATTTTTCAGAATAAATTGAATTTAATAAATACTGAATTTGTAATTTTCAACTGAAATATATTACGTCCACTTAAATAATTTGACACAATACGTTTAATACTATTAACTAATGTAATTTTATAATGCGATAAAAAGTTCTATATGTTAAAACATATTACGATACGGATGATATTTACTGGATTCCTAACCTAAATCTTGGAATAGTGTAAAATGAAACACAATAAAAACAATATGACGCGGAAAAAGTTATGGCCGGAATTTACCTAAACGTTTAACCGTACGATTAACGTACGACTGTTGTACTAAGCCTTGAAAATACTGCAAAAAGAAGATTACTTTGGTCAAGAAATTTACACCACGCCATTGACGCCTGCGAAACCGAAAGTATAACTTACAGAAATATTTTCCCGTACCGAAATGCCAACAGCACTTGAGGTAGTCTGAAATGTATCTAAGAACAGCGTACAGAAAATCACATCCAACGATTTTTCTGTTAACGAATCGGTGGAGAGACAGCGCAGCTACTTCAGGAGTATCCGCTGAGACGTATTTGACTAGTTGATTTTATAAAATGAACTAATTTGGAAACAACGGATAGATGCGAACTGAAAATTATGTCGGTACCATATTTCAGTTGAGTTACGAAAATAAAATTTACATACACTGGTACAGCTTGTCAGTTTATTATTGGCTTTAGTAAGCAATTTCACAGTGACAGATGTTGACAAGTAATGCACTTTTAATAAATGAAAGTAGTTTTTTTTTTTTAATTTAAGCTCCTTCAAATTACCGGAATTCAGATTACCGATGTTTTAGTGAACATATATATATATATATATATATGTATGTATGTATGTGTATGTGTATGTGTGTGTGTGTATGTATGTATATATATATATATATGTGTGTATGTGTATGTATATAAGTGTAATTGTGTATGTGTGTGTATGCGTGTGTTTGTATGTATATATATGTGTGTGTATGCGTGTGTATGTATGTGTGTGTGTATGTATGTGTGTGTGTGTATGTATGCGTGTGTATGTATGTGTGTGTGTGTGTATGTGTTTGTATATATATATATATATATATATGTGTTTGTTTGTATGTGTGTGTGTGTGTGTGTGTGTGTGTGTGTGTGTGTGTGTGTGTGTGTGTGTGTGTGTGTGTGTGTGTGTGTGTGTGTGTGTGTGTGTGTGTGTGTGTGTGTGTGTGTGTGTGTGTGTGTGTGTGTGTGTGGTCTGCTAAACCAGTAGTAGAATTCTAACAAATTTAATACCAATAAATCAATAACCCATATTACGTACAGCTGTACCCATATTACAGCTTTATATATATAAATTACAGTTAAAAACATCTTAAGTGACATATTTTGTAATATTTTTAAAAATAATCAAATTTAAATAACATTTAAAAGCTAATCCACTCCCACTGTAATAAAATGTAAAAATGATTTCCATCCTAAAAACAGGCTCATTTACCATGAATCAAAAACGATTACGAAAAGATATATTGGTAAATGGATATAAGGACTCCCACGGGGTTGTAAAGTGTGAAACATATCATGCGGTTAGTGGGAATTGGAGACAGAGAGAGAGAGAGAATATTGAATTTAGGTGGGATGAGGAGACTTACTAAGGAATAAGATAGATAGATAGAGATGTAATCTCAACAGTGCACTGCACAGAACAAGGAAAAATTTCCCCGCTTCGCCGGTCAAGTGATGAAATTTATTTTAGTGAAAATATTCGATAAAATTGTTTTTAAATAAATTATAATTGAAATTAAAAAAAATTACTTTATTGCTCAAAATACGTTTTGAGCATTAAAAATTTGAAATTGCGGATAAACATTTTCATTTTGGGGACTCCCATACTCAACGGGAATCATTTGTATAAAATTAATTTTTAAGAGACTAATCCTTAAGAGGTAATAGGAAATTATATGAAGACCGTTTTAAAATTGTTTAAAAAATACAAAGATTGAGCCATAATTGTAAATATGTAATTTTCTTCTAGGGAGGAATCAAAATTCTGGCTAATTTTTTGTTTTCAAGAATTACTAAAGACCTATCGAAAAATTAAGACTTTTATATTTTAAATGCAATAGGTAACTTGCGAGGTGGATTTAAATTTGAATAGTTAGTCTTTTTTTAAATAAAAACAAATATATATATATATATATATATATTTTTCGTTGACAGACCATTTGAATGGGATAGGCAAAAGAAGTTTATAGCGGTATGAAGACATATTTATGTAGAAAATATAATATAAAAAATTCCCGTTAACTCCTATTCTGATGAAAGATGTAACTAAAAAAAGAAAAAGCTGAAAACAAAATTGTTTCTGATGCACGGGCTTACATACATATACTACTTAATTTAAACCGTTAATCGTTTCATTTAAATATTATATTCTTACGTTTATTTAATTCAACGATTCTAAATAAAGCACGCGTGCAAACCGTATTTCATTCGCGCGAATGTAGCCGTACTAGTTGCGACGGTCAGCACTAACTAAACTAATGTAATTTCACAACTTACATAGAACAAATTTTGCTTATACAGTCAGTAGCTGGTGTAGCCGCTAGGCTTAACGCGTCAGGTACCGAGTCGACCGGGAGATCGAGTTCGAGACTCAGCCAGACCAAGTTACTTTTTTACATTTTAAATATTATTAATTTATTTAATTCTATCGCTCAATTGTCATGTCACAACATACCAGACGTCTACAATAACATTTTTTGGGGTGAGGTGCAATTTAAAAAAACCGTTTTGCAAATATTGTTATTTTTTAATCGTTAAGAAACGCGCCTAATAAAAATATGATGGTAATTAGGCGAAATCTCGAGATACTGAAGGCGACCTTGCTCTACAATCTCACTCCCTTGACCTTTTAAACCTGAAAATTTAATGATATCAATGCTTTATAGATAGAAGTAATCTGAAGTTTGGTTTAAATCGGCTCAGTAGTTCTGGCGATATAAAGTGATTTAGAGGCAAACACCAAGCGCGCGCGCACACATACGAGCACGAATATTAACATCCGGAAAATTTCCATTCGGTTTTACGGGTTCCTTAGGTAACAAAAGCTCAAGGTCCGGTGAAAACCGCATATCCCAAAACCGATTACAATACTTTCCCTTCTAGAGCTGTAGCTCTATCTAGACGGTAGAGTAAAATATACAGTCAAATTTTTAGGAACGGATGAATATTAAATAAAATGTTTTGGTAATTTGCGATCTTAATAAAAAAAAATTGAACTTTCGTCAAGACAATCTTTGGGGCTAAAATGCCCCAATATAGATATGAAATTTTATTTCGGTCAAAACATCCCCATCATCCCTTTTATCAATTTTTGCAAAATTTTAACAAAATTTTCCACCCGAAACCTAGTTACCGTGTTTGAAGACAGTCGATGAACGGGGCTCAGAGTTATAAAAACAAATGTGGGCCGACATACATATACATAACCACAAACATCTGTCTGAGAAAATAATTTTTATTGGGTTTGAGAGCATCGGAATAAACAACATTTTTCGAAGATTATTTACAATTTATTTAAATCGCTTTTCTTTTTTTGTTAAAAACTTTTTTATAAATGTCTGCTTAAGTCAAAAATTACCAATTATTTTAGATTTCTTTTTTATTGACCCATTTTTTAACCGATAACAGTAAAGATTTTTCCAGTATTATACATACGCGAAACGGGCGGAAACGTTTTATACCGGTGTTCTTTGACGGTTGCGTTTCAATTAACCGCACGTCTCAGGAATAGTCGACCTGAGATTGTACAAGACTGCACTTTATTTTACATTTATTCATACGATCTTCATTCATCCTCTGAAGTAATGCCTTACGGTGGTTCCGGGGGCTAAACAGAAAGAAAAAAAGAAAGAAAGAGAGAGAGAGTATAAAATACTCAAAATTTTTTGTTTAGATATATTTTTTTTACAGAATTTTTAAAGAACGTATTTAAAAGTAATATAAATTTACAACACTTACCGTGCAACAACCCCTCATGCAAATGTTATCTCTCTACTAGCCATGCGATCGCATGTCTAGTCTAAAGTACTGTGCATTATAGGTACAACAATGTCGTTAAAAAAAGTTACACTAATATAACATAGGCAATAAATTTATTATAAAAAACGAGATTAAAACAAACCCGCTTGTGTACAAACCGCTAATAAATCATTCAAAAAGCATTTCAATACGTCATTTAAATTCAACGCAGAAAATTTTAGGCTACCTCATACGCTAAGCACAGTTTTTTTAAAATTTCATTCTTCGAATAGGTGGGTGATTTTTACGAGTAAAATGTCAAAATAAAGCACAATACAATCAGAAAAATTTGATTACTTTATCTCAAAGTTAATTACATCATACTTACATACACACAGACACACACACACACACACACACACACACACACACACACACACACACACACACACACACACACACACACACACACACACATTCTTCCCTTTTTTCGTGCAAACGCGTTTGTATGTTTTGAGAAGAGGCGTACCACAATATATCCACAAACCTGTGGTTTTGGTAAATACTGGCCAACTGTCATAGCGCTTAAATCTTCTATTGATATTTAATAATAAATCACCCGTTGAATTCGGTAACTCATCTTCCATACGTCATAAACGAATAGTATTCCTCAATCGACCACCACAACAGCCCACACGTTTACAAATAATATTTTATTAATTCGTTAAATTATTACCTTCAATATTCTCATACATTATTCTTCCCCGATTATAATAATTTAATAAAATCATTAATTATATATCATCTTATTATGATTATAAGAGAAAAAAGAAAAAAAAAACAAACGAAAAAACTTATACAAATATGGAAACATAATAGATTTTTTTTTAAAAATTAATACTATTATTTTATCATTATTATATTGATTTGTCTCGTACTACAAGAATTTTTAAAATCGGTACGCATTTTTCAAGTCAGAATAAGTATCCGGCCTCTGTGGCGCGAATGGTAGCGTCTCGGCCTTTCTCAGACTCCCGGGTTCGAATCCCGGTCAGGTATTTTTCACACGCTATAAAAATTGTCATTCATCTCATCCTCTGAAGCGATGCCTGAACGATGGTCCCGGAGGTTAAAACGTATACAGGACTATACAAAACCTTATGTAAAAAATTTAATTTTTTTTTTTATATAAAAAGAAAAAATATTTTTTGTAAATTTTTACGACCGATTAGAATCATATTTTAATTATACTACGTTAATTATTTTCGTAATACGAAATTTATGCGACAGGAAAATTATAAATAGTAGATTCGTATATTTGGACCGCTTCGGGGCGGGTAACAAATGGCTCTATTACACGGCTGGCCCTATTAAACGATATTAACGAAAAATGACGAGATATAAACAAATACAATAAAATACATATAATTATAAAACACTTCACGACTTATTACACAGAATTTTATTTCTAATGCGGTATTAAAGTCACATAAACAACATTATTACATTACAAAATGATTAACGATTAAATTATTTTTGTAAACTTATATCATCGATAAAAATAAATAAATTTAAAACAACGGTTTTATTTTTAAACGAAATCTTCTCAAAAGTAAAAAATAATTTTTCAGTGATCGTAAAATGTTCAACATTTGTAAAACATTGCGCGCTCATAAAATATTAGTTTGTCTAGTCATTTTAATTTACGTTCACATTTTTTTCCTTTATGGATCCTCATAAAACCGTATTCGAATTCTTAAGTAACATTTTATGAGTACAGAATGGTTTTTTTCTTTATAAATGTTCAAAAATTATTTTGATTATCTTATAATTACTGAAAAACAATTTTCTACTTTTTTCATTTTAGCATTTTCGTTTTAAAAGAAAACCATCGCTTTAATTTTTTTTAATTTATTTATTTCTTACTTTTTAGTCTCCCGCCCGCACTAAAAATTACAAAATTAAAAAAAAAATCAAAATCACAAAATTCATTCAAATCGGTTTGTCGTCGTAACAAAATCAGAAAATTTACAGTAACAAATCATTAACGACAGGTAATAATTAATTACAAATCATTTTGTTATCGTAACATAATCGTTTCGCTGCCACAACAAACCCTTAGTTAACGAAACGTATCATTTGTTATCCGTAAGTAAATAAAGAAATATGTTTTCACAATGTCCGCCATATTGGATTTAGAGCGATCTTGAATATGCTATATTATATTGTCATCAGAACTAAAGCTGTGTGCAAAATTTCAGCGTGATTTTAGATGAAGCGTGTCAAATTTCAATTACTGCATTTGACCTATTCAGGATTTCGAACATAAGAAAACCATTGAAAAAGTCTGATAAAGAAAATAAAGGTACAAGTAAAAATAATGCGTGCTTTTTACGGTCACTAAAATACAAAACTTGTCTCTTACTCGGTTAATTCTTCTACTTTGCTCATTTGACTCCCTTTCATTATCTAGCGTTCTTCGAATTTGACTCAAACTTGCAGTTCTGCTAGCGAGCTTCCTTCACTATTTTCATGCGTAAATACTGCTTAAGTCTGTCGATGAATATTTCGTCTTGTCGAGTATCTACTCGTATATACGCGTTTGGCTTCCGGTTCGTCTTTTTTTTTGAGTAATCTCTTTGATTACTTTGCCATCACTCCCGTACAATTTGAAAGAATTATGTGCTGTGCAGACCGGTACTTACAATCTTTTCTCCTAGGGGTTAAGTAGAAGTTACCTCCCTCCCTATAACGTTGAAACACAGTTAAACGACTTATATCTTTAAGAAAATTATGTTATTTTACGAGTAAAATAAAGAAATATAGGAACTGATGGTCCTTATAAACCGCATTTTGGCCCGTTAAACCTGCGTAATTTTACATCAATTATAACAATATGTTTCTGTTTTTACAAAACCGCCCCAATTAAACGGCTGCCCTGAACCGGTGGTCCTATTAACCGGACTTCACCGTATTATAATACGCATCATAATAGAAAAAGCTTTGACTGAAAATCTAACGAATCAGTACGAGAAAGCGAAACACACTTTTACAGACAAGTTTGAAGTCTGGAACGGAAAGGAACGCAAGAATGTCGGTTGGGCGGAGAGGCTACTTTATCTCCCTACCCGTTTTAGAACCAGGACATCAGTCCCTTGCTGCTCGGTCTTTCTATTTATCTGACGGTTATTTAATTTTAATACAGTTATAATTTGCTTTGGACGGAGTTCCGGATTGCTTTCCGTTCCTTTGTAGATCGAGTTTTGAAGTATTTTACTCGATTAATTCCACGGGAGATTAGAAAAATATTTGCGTCTTCCCCCGATCACCGAAGGCCTTTCGGTGCTAGTAGGAATACACCTGATAGGACTCTAGTTTTTGGAGTCTCCGATGCACCCTCTTCATGACGGAAGTCGCATGTAGTGTCTGTAGGCGGTTGCCTGACTAATAACTCTAAGATGAACGAACGAAAGCGAATCAAGGTTTTGGAGATTTTACGATTTCTGTACTGCATTTTACGCTTACTTGAATACTATTAATACTTATTAATAGAATAAAATAAAAGAGAATTGTACGTATTGTAACAATTTTAATTAAATATATGACTTAGCTCGTAAAACGGGCTACATACTGAAACCAACGAAGAGAAAAATTGTTTAAAATATTTGAACGTCAGCTGAAGCTCTGTTCCAAAAAATACTTAATTTTTTTTAAATTTAATATCTTAACGTAGTACTGCAACGTTGAAGTTGCTCTATCGAGGGGGAAAATGGAGCACTTTTTGCATTAATTTTCCGTATTTCCTACGGATTTTCTTTAAATTAATTAGTTTTTATTCAAATAAATTCAAAATAATATGAAATGAAATTCAAGTAGTTTTGTAAATAAATCTTCATACACTATAGCAATTTAAATATTTTATACATGTCCCGGTAATTTTATATACTTCACAACTTTCTAATTTTAATTTTTTTTTTTTGTTTTTTAATTTAATTTTTTATATGTTTAATGTGTAAAATTAAAGTACGTATATACTAATTAAGATGGATTATGTTTTTACGGAGTCGGTGCGCTCATCGGTTGGAGTAGTCTTTTCTATAATGAGTAAAAATAATAAGACCACTTAAAGTGAAGAAGCTGGTGATGTTCACAGCACGACACATTTTCATCGCACAAAACTGTTATGCTCTATAAACTTTTCACGTTATTTATACGTAAAAGAAAACAAATAATTAAGATTTTTCAACGTGAAGGATTTTAAGCGATGTTTTGCAACGCGTATTACGAACCCGATTTTTATTAATAAATTATATTTTATATAAATTTATAAAAAACAAAATTAAACCGGGGAGTAAGTACAAGAAAAAAAAGTAAAGCGATAAGATTACTACCAAAGAATACGTAATAGGCAAACAAGCGATGCATACATAAGCAGTACGATGTTTTAACATACAATAGTGCAAAAGTACTGTAAAAGTGATATCTGTATTCTCAGTAAATTCCATTACTACAATAAGTAACAACGGTTTGTCGATTTACGATCATCTGTACTTCTAAATTATAAGGGACCAATATTTTAATCGATATACAAAAAATTAAAATTCGCTGTACTAAAAACGTGCGACAAACAACCCGTACAAATAAATCAAAAGCCGAAAGAGATTGTTAGTATGAATTCGACGAAGTGTTAGCCGAAATACCGCAGGGTTCTATAACAGTTCCGGTTTTGTTTTTAATATAAATCAACTAATATCAAAGTAATATTTTATGCAGACCGGACATAATGTCACGCGATGATATAAATTCATTATAGATGCTTTTATAGAAATAAATTCGGGAATTTAAAATATAATTTAGTAATTGATGAAAATAATCCCGACTTTTAATCCGTAAACTCAAACGTACAAAAAAAATACCGGGAGACACACAGGAGACGGACGGTTTTAAATTGCGTAGTACTAAGAATACGGTGGTGGGGATAGTTCGGTTCCTCGTAAGAAGCCGCTTCGATAACAATGGAGCGTGGTTCTTGCAACATCGGATATTCGCGTATGACAGTTTTGTTAGAAGCTGTGAATCTATACCGCTACGCAGCTACTATTTCGTATTAAATTCAATAACGGTTGGTACGAAGCCGTTTCTAGTAGTAAAAAAATCCTCAGATGAGTGAAACATTTAAGATCGACTGGAAACATAACGAATAAGAAGCACAAAGGCTGGAAACGCAGTGTAACGATACCGAAAAAACATATCGAGGGTAAGGGAAGCGCTAGTCAGAAGCCTAGGACGGTCAGCCAGACGACACGCTATTGAGTTAGCAATCGATCCTGAATCTGCAACGCAAATTTTACATAAAAAAATAAAATTTCCACTCGTACAAAATTCTTATTGTGCAACAGTTAAAAGCGACATATTTTGCTACGCGTGAGGAAATTGCTTACAGAATGAAAGTGTTATTTTGGGATCGAATGAAAATATAAGATTAGTGATGATTGGAGAACCTCGTTTTCATCTGGACTGGACCTTAAATAAGTAAAATCTGCATTACTGGGCTCCTGAAGATCCACACAAGTCACCCGGCTTGGTATGCGATTTCAAAGACTGACAGTCTGGTGTGTTGTTGGCTCTTTTGGCATTATCGGATCGTATTTTTTTAAAGAAAATAGCGTTAACGCCACTGTTAATTCGGCTCGATACAGTCACACGCTTCAAACTTTCTTCAGGCCAGAACTACGATAACGATAAATCGGATAGCGGTACAGCACAAATCGCTAACGATCCAATAACAGTTCTTCCACGCACGTTTCCTGGACGCATCATCTAACGCTTTGAGAATGTTCCGTGGCCTCGAAGATCTTCCGACTTATCAGTCTGTGACTATTTTCTGTGGGGGATACATCAAAAGCCGTGTCTAGAACCGAAAACCCCGCGATTTTAATGAGTTAAAGAATGCCATAATTAAAAAAAATTCCTACAATTTCTCCAGAGATGTTGATCCGTGTGATGAAGGATTTCGAGAAGAGATTTAAGAACTGCATTCAAATTGATGAACGTCACTCGAAGACATTATTTTTCATAAATAAAGTGATAAAAATTTTTTTTTTTTTTTTTTTTTGTCTTCAGTCATTTGATTGGTTTGATGCAGCTCTCCAAGATTCCCTATCTAGTGCTAGTCGTTTCATTTCAGTATAACCTCTACATCCTACATCTTTAACAATTTGTTTTGCATACTCCAAACGTGGCCTGCCTACACAATTTTTCCCTTCTACCTGTCCTTCCAATATTAAAGCGACTATTCCAGGATGCCTTAGTATGTGGCCTATAAGTCTGTCTCTTCTTTTAACTATATTTTTCCAAATGCTTCTTTCTTCATCTATTTGCCGCGATACCTCTTCATTTGTCACTTTATCCACCCGTCTGATTTTTAACATTTTCCTATAGCACGCATTTCAAAAGCTTCTAATCTTTTCTTCTCAGATACTCCGATCGTCCAAGTTTCACTTCCATATAAAGCGACACTCCAAACATACACTTTCAAAAATCTTTTCCTGACATTTAAATTAATTTTTGATGTAAACAAATTATATTTCTTACTGAAGGCTCGTTTAGCTTGTGCTATTCGGCATTTTATATCGCTCCTGCTTCGTCCATCTTTAGTAATTTTACTTCCCAAATAACAAAATTCTTCTACCTCCATAATCTTTCTCCTCCTATTTTCACATTCAGCGGTCCATCTTTGTTATTTCTACTACATTTCATTACTTCGGCTCGATAAAAAATTAAGCGATTAAAAAGCGATAACAACTGCACGTTTCATGCGGGATTTTTAAAATCTGCCAAAAACTACAAGTATCGAAGATCTCAGTACAAGCGCTACTGAAAGCAAATAGACCATTCCAAACATTTCCAGTCTGCTAAATTGAAAACAAAAGACGTAAAAGTAAATAAGAGAAATGACGCCAAGCAATCGCCTGGGAATGTTCAATTTCAAGCCGATGGCGCTATACCGTTCAAAATGTGTGCTAATCCGTGAAGGTGAAAAGTAGCTTCATCCTTAAAATTTATTTGTTTTCGCTAATTATGTCAAAAATGTTAACAGCGAACTGGAAAGACTGTTCTGTATAAATGTTTTCTATGCAGTAGCTGAATTTTTTATCCATATCGATTCATCATTTTATGTAGAACCTTAATAACTTCGTTTTTATGAATTTGTAACCCGAGGCTTCAGTGTCCGATGGATTTATTAGAACGTCTGATTGTAGAATCACTAATTCATTCGATTTTCTCTTCTGACATTCGTGACGTTCTAGGAGATGTCTGTTTACTAACTGATCCTGTTTGTGTGAACCGATCGAACAAATGTCGTATATCGTATTCACATGCGGTATCTTTTTATATGTTCAACTACTACATACGAAAAGTAGTAGTAGTACTATGTAAAGTGTAGTACTATGACGTAGTGTAGTGCACTTGTATAACTTCCTGCAAAGTTCGCCCTGAGCACCTCACTACTTGTAATTCTTATTTAAAAATCCCGCAGGAGACGTGCAGTTGCTATTGCTTTCTTAATTTTTATTTTATAGTAATTTTTTACTGAAATAAGGTGTATAAAAAAAAGGAATTCGACTGAATGAACAATTCTTTGTTTTTTTTTTACCGTTAGAATTTTTTTCAGCATATAAATTGTCTGATTTAATTCAAGACTTCTTAATATGTCGCTTAAAAAACTTAATTCTTTGAATGTCCAATATCAAAGCTGTCACCCGTACCGGTTCTTTTGGAAGTTTCAGTTTTTCTTAAAGCTTTCCTGTAATTCGTTCTAAGGGAGTTAATTTTCTTCCTAACATCTCGTCTAATCTTTCTTTAATATCTTTGTAAATCTAAACCAAAAAAACTACGTCAACAATAAATACTATATAGAAAAATCATAATATTTTTTTCTTAAATGTTTATAAACAATAAGCAAGAAAAAGCAACATACAACAAATAAGAGCAAGAAGAACGAATATGCTTACATGATCGAACCGTACTGTACTGCCCGTCAAAAAATCAAGAGTTTTCTTAAACGTTTATAAACAATAAATAACAACTTAATAATAATTATAAAATAAATTATGAACTTTACTAACGTAATTAATTCGTTCGACATCGTAGCAGATCTTAAAACACAACTATTTTCGATACAAATAAATCGATACTGACAATACTATCGATTATCCATTAAAAAATCGTATACATGATTTTTGTTTGCCTTGTAGTTATAATTAAACATGCATATATAGACTATGACACTCGCCGTAACGTAAGGATTCTAACGCGGGGGCCAAACATCTAAATCGGTTAGGCCGTTGAGCCGCTATGATGGAACATACATACACCCTAAAAACTTTACACTCCTTTTTGGATAGTCGTGTTAAAATAACGTGTATTCGGGTTTAATTACGCGTCAATAAACGTAATTTAATTTTAAAATTAACAAAGTATTGCTTATTTAAAAACCGTCCGTCTCCTGTGTGTCTCTCTGTATTAGGCATTTATGTAAATAATCTTAAAAAAGGTATGTAATAGTATTGTACAACAGTCATCAACATTAAAGTTATCGGTCGTAAACGTTTTTGTAACGCACACTGAATTTGAAAAAAATTACTTCAAACATTTTTGGCTTTCAGATTATTACCAAGGTTTAATGTCGATGATAATGAATAGAAGGTATTATCGATGACTGATAATCTTTCGTATGCAAAGCTACGATTATAAATAACATTTAGAAAAAAAAATGTTATTTTGACAAAATAGTAGTCATTATCATTAATAAAACATAATTAAAAAAAAAAAAAAACCAAAAACAAAAAAGTTATATTTCAATTCCGTAAAGATAACAAAACATTTACAACATAAAGTATAACTGGCAATAGCACATAAAAACTTATTTATTACAACTACTTTCCTCAAACTAGCGAGCTGTGGCATGATATCCCACACCGCTTTTTAACACCCATAAAAACCAAAACAAAGGAATAAAAGCCGAAAGCTATTAAAATAAATCTCAGAACATCACCGGCCGATTACTTGTATAACACGACGGACAACTGAATTTAATTTCCTTCCGGCAGATAAGAATTACACTTATTTAAGATAACACGACAACTAAACTGTCGTAAGTAACTAAGACGTACGTACTAAAAAAACATTAAATAATAGACGCAAAAAAATAACGGCGATTACTCACGATAAGAATCATTCCTTAAAAATAACTGCGGTTGAAGGACGAAGGACGATAATCGGTATAGATGATTTATATTTAAAGTCGCTTAGTGAAATACAGATACAGCACGCAAATAAATTTTACTTCTAATTAAAAATGTATAAATAGCAAAGGATATAATTTCAAGAATGCATTCTACAGGAAAAATTATAAAAAAGAATTTCATACAAGCATAGGTTCGAAATTTTTTTTCTCAATTATAGTTGCCGAAAAATGTTTTCCACAAATATATATATTAACACCACACATCACATTTCTATGAGGGCTCACTGCGTGACAAAAATTATGAAATTCTAGGAATAATTTAACTTGAATTTGAAAAAGATTTGATCCGATTTGTACCTTCGTTTTACTTTCCCGTCTAGGTAGCTCTATAGTTCAGGCGGGATAGTATTGTAAACGGTGCGATTGAGGCGTATGCGGTTTTCACCGGATCTTTACGTTTTGACACCTAAGGAACAAAAAAAAGCGGGTGGAAATTTTCCGGATGTTCGTATTGACGTCTCTGTGTATATTCGGTGTCACCCTCTAAATCACCTTTTATCTCGAGAACTACTCGACCGATTTTGCCCAAACCTGTTCAGATTATTTCTGAATATCGGGCGATGATGTCGTTAAATTTTCGATTTAAAAGGATAACGGGGTGAGGTGTAGAGCAAGGTCACCCCCAATATCTCGAGATTTCGCCTGATTAAGTTCATATTTTTCTTAGGCAAATTTGTTAACGATTAAAAAATAACAATATTTACAAAAAAAAGTTTTCAGAATCGCACCCAAAAAATTCTGTTGTAGTCGCCTGTTATATTGTGACGTCACCGGTGAGCGGTAGAATTAAACAAACGAGTAATTTAAAGTGTAAAAAAGTAAGCCGGTCTGGCTGGCTCTCAAACTCGTAAGGATTAACTCGGTATCTGGGTGCGCTAAGCCTCGCGGCTACACCGATCGACCGTACCGACGAAATTTGTTCTATCCAAGTTGTGAAATCGCATTAGTTCAGTTAACGCCGACCCTCGCCGTAGCACCGCTAAACCCGCGCGAATTGAATACAGTATGCGCAGGCGCGCTTTAGTTAAGAATCATTGAATTAAATAAACGAGAAAACATTATATTTATATAAAATGATAAAATATTTTAAATTAATTTGCATCAGAAACGACGCACAGTTGCACGACTTTCCTGGAAAGAGGTTTAACCCGCGTGACGGGAAACTCCTACAGCTGTGTAATCATCTTTTTTTTCTTCGCGGAAACGCCTGCAAGGACTAAGCAAATGTCACTTCATCCGGTTTCTTTCTTTTTCTTCGAGAACTGTTTAGCTCTTCTTTCTTTATACAATTCGCCTCTGTATTTTTTTATTTTCACCTACACGAACTTTTAATTCTAAAATCTTGCATTCGATCCCGTCTTTTTCTGTAATATTGAACTTTTTGAGCTCTTCTTACATAGTCTCTTGACCTTAACGGCTCCACAATATGCGAAAATTTGTTTGTTTGATTTATTCGAAACGTTTGTCCGTATAATTTTAGTCGTCTTTTTCTTACCGTTACTTCCAGGTCTTCAGTTTTATCGTATATATGTCTGATCTCAATCTGCAGCCTTCTTGTATCAGATCGATCTTAAAATTATTATTTCCATTTCGAGTAGATTTTCCACTCCGGTTAGATTTGTGATTCCACTCCGTATAAGATGGCTGATCTTACAACTAACTGTACCTTCAACAAATTTTTTTTCAATAAAAACCAAACAAATCACGAATTTTTTTCGAAGTAAATAACCTATTTAAATACCACCCCAAAAATTTAAAAAAATAAGTAAAATCTATCGTTAAAAAGCTGAAAAAAAAAACATTACAGAAAATTATAATATTTTTTTTTTTTTACAAATCATCCCCTTTTTTGTTTTATATATTTCATCTCCTCCTCCAAGTATCTTCACGCCACCGTAGAAAGATTTATTTCCTAATCTTACCACTTTTGCCGTTACGTATCGGTTCATTCCGGCCGTTTCTTTAACACCTTTCTATTTTCAGTCGATCTTTTAACATCTTTTCTTTATTTTAACCTTTTATTCACGTTCCGAACAACGGAACGGTACAACCTTACCGCATCATAATCTCACCGTTATAACCGATTGAAAAAAACCACTCGAATATCCTTTTCTGGTATAACCGGATGTAAACATTTATTATAGTAAATGATTTATTACCGTACTAGTTTTTAACTTATCGCGTCTTGGTTTTGCCATCACCGTTCTCACATATTTTATCTTCGTTAATAATTTACGGTTATCTAACAAATTTAAAAATTTTCACAATTTTTTTTTACCGGTGAAAGTAAAGTACGTTCATATAAAAATAGGTTCATAAGTTCGGAAACGCTTCGTTAGCGAGCTTTGCCGGTGAAGTTGTCGACCTTGTTTCTCCGCCTTGGGTAAAGTTAAGCCAGACTATAAATCTAGGGAGCCAAATTAAGGGGAAAATTTCGCGATTTTCTATAAAATCTAACCTGAAAAATTAAAAAAATAAATTAATAAAAAAGTAGGTTCCAGAACTGCATTTTTAGTAGTTTTTGAGACTATTTTGATACATTTTGTTTTTAATAAACTTGGAAATTTTATGTTTGTATTTAGTTTCTGTGGATTGCATTCATACCATTTTACTGAAAATCAAATTTGCTATAAGTTTTGTTCAAATTCTTTTTGCGTTATTCATTTAACGAAATATAAAAGTGTATTTATCGACCTAATGTTTTCTCGAAAACTACTAATACAGTTCTTGGACTTTTTTAAACCTCCGAGTCCGCAGTTAAACATTACTGCAGATGATGAGACGAATGATTTTTAGCGTGTGTGAAAAACGCCATGCCTGACCGGGATTCGAAACCGGGACCTCCGGGTGAAAGGCCGAGAGGCTACCGCTCGCACCACGGAAGCCGGCACGGTTCTTGGACCTATTTTTTTTAACCGTTGAAGTCAGATTTTATATAAAACCACTAAATTCCACTTTGACTTAATTTTACTCGAGGCGCAGAAATCGGTTCGAACTCTTCCGCCAGAAAGCCCGGAACGAGGTTAACAAGACAAGAACGAGCGAGTTCGATACCCGCTAAAGAAGCGTTTTCGAACCTACGTTTATACGTACTTTCTTCATTATTTTCACCGGTAGAACGTATTCGAAAGTTTGCTTATTCTACGCGAATCACCGCGTATAATAAATAGTATATGTCCGATAAAGAGTTATATCTGTTTTAATATATTCGGATAATTAATTAAGAGAATCAAACCCGACGATAAAAACGGATTAATTTGAAACGTCTTAAGAATCGAAGACTTAACAAAAAAGATGTAGAACAAAACACGCTCATCGTGGTAATAGGTTTCGGTGAAAAATACTAAGTAATAAAAACAGAAACTAAAAAAAAAACTTTATATTTTTGCGGATTTAAACACCAGTATCCGTTTTCTTCTGGTGTAAGAAATCTTTCATCTTCTTGCTGAAAATGAATTTAACAACAGAGCTGAAGGTAAAACGAATCGGAACAATCGAGCGTGTTTAGCCGGGAAAAGTCGGTTTTAAGGCTTAGAAAAGCCGACTCTGCTGCCGTAGACAAATAAAATAATTAATACCCGCACTTAAGGGGAAAAGCGGTATAGCATGGATGCGACTAAAGTTGAAACTTTAATCGGCTGACTTTAGCGGCGGCTTGCGTATAGGCGCTGTCGCACTGCTGCACACCTATTTCCACTTGATATTATCAATAGCATTCACTATATCGAGTCGTTTTTCCTTTAATTCCTTCTTTATATTTGTACAATATATAATAATACTTAACCTAATGTCGGTAGCCAACCCCCCGGTTTATGAAAAAGAGACAAAAATCTTTCTACGGAACCGTGCGCTTCACACTTTCAGCGTCGTAGTGTTTATCGTTTGTGCGCATGCGCACATACGAAGCTGCACGCGAGGCTGCGAGGGTAAAAAAGCACTGTCCTTCGGCAGTGCCGACCCTGGCGTGCCGGTTAAAGGTAGATTGTTTTTTGCTTCGCGAGTGTACAGAACGTTCCTTGTTCTTTCCCTTTTCTAGTTTAGTCGGTAGAACGAATATGAAAACGGATCGGTTGTTTTTCAGAAGTTATTGGAGGATGGAGGAAAGCGAGGGCTCTTTGATCGCCAAAGTTTTCCAAAAACACGCTGGAAGGGCGAAAGAGAAGGTAATTAGTAAAAACTAACGTATTTGTTTCTGTGTACATAGAAATTTAAATTAAGCATCGTCGGATTATGTAGTATTTTTTAGCGGACATTTTATTATTTATTCGATTAAACCAAATACGGTTTTTAAGCGCAATGTGCTTAACGGTAGCGTGTACCAAATTCTTGAACGCCATAAAAGTGTAGAATTAGATTATTATCCTGCTTTCAGCTATTTTATTCGATTCATTTTTTTCGGTTCTTTTATTTTACAGAAAACTTTAACCGCGGCCTTGAAAAGGTCCAGAAAAACTTTTCTGGAGCAGCATCCCCGTTAATTTTAGCTACGATCCCCCACTGCTCTCGAGCCATTCGAGGAGTAAAATATCCAAGTATTTTGGAGACGGTGACTATAGACTTTTCCAAAATATAAAAGAAAAGTAATAATTTAGATATTAAAAATTAGAATGTATTAGACGTGAAAAAAAAACCAGATCGCGACGCCTAATAAACGGTACGAAAGGCATCCTACGGTAAATAATTAGATGACATATAGGTAGGCTCCCCGATAAACAAATAAATTTATTCGAATACTATAACGGCCTCGCTATTTACACGAATACAGATAACGGTATTAAGAAAATGAGACAAGGTGTTTTGAAAACTACCGAAAGTTGTCTACATTACTAACGTAACAACGGAGGGTATTAAACTTAATTTTATCGTTATATCCAGGGATAAGGTGCCAAAATGTTATCAGAGTAAAACTCAAATCGCAAACTAGAATGTTAACAACACGGATTTGAACCCGAACGCCAAAATGTTTTTGCAGGATTACGATTCAATAAATTAAAAAAAAAATGGTGTCGTGGATGCAATCGTAGGTTTTAATTTAAGCGCAAAAGAAAAGGCGGCAGTCTTACGTGCAGTTGTCATTTCGTCGTTTCATCGCGACTGAATTCTTCGCGTAGACTAGGAAAATTAATTATGACCAAAAAGAAAGCCCAGATAAAGCAGCTTTGTCAACAATATAAGATTTCAGAATAAAGAGAAGTCGATGAACAAGCGAATTGAAAAGACGTTAAAAAAAAAATTAGCCGATTATAAGGCGAGAGGATTTTTATAATACGTTGTAAAATGTTAATTTTGAAATATAATAATCCGAAAATTACATATTTTTTAATTTGAACACGTTTGTTTCTACCAAAGATATCAATGTGAAATTATTTTTGCGCTTAACAATAGTGTATTTTCTTCACTGTACTAGAATTACTTAAGAATGTTACACGTAAAAGACATAATAAAAATAGTGTGTCTCAAGAAGTAAGACCGAAAAAATTATTTTAAAATATTTAATAAAACGACTAACACTAGATAGGGAATCTTGGAGAGCTGCATCAAACCAGTCAAATGACTGAAGACAAAAAAAAATGAAACTACTGGAAAAGATTCATCGTTCTAAATTAATATTTATTTGAGGATACTGTACCTAAAATAAGAAAAATTTGAACGTAGATATAACGGAAACCAATCAGGGTAAGCTTCATTTAATATGAGGATGAATAAATAATGGCGTTGGACCGATGCGACATTACCTGAATTACAATTAGTATTTGATTAGACAGGAAAACGTCAAAACAAAACAAAAAATCAGAACAAATCAGTTCTATACCGCATCAAAGAAAAACGCACATTGTTTTCCGCTGACGAAAGGTTTCACCGAATAAATTATTTAATAATAAGCAATTCTTACTTAGGTTTTATTTTTTATAATTTATTTTTCTTAACTTAAAAGACAATTTTATCATTTACCGATAAAATGAATAAACATACTTCAAGATAAAAATAAAATAAACAGTATAGACGCCGTTACGTTGCGTCAATAGCAACAACAATAAGCTCATTTGACGTCATACTTTAAAACTAATCGTTCAACATCATAATCGTATCAAATTGCAAGAAAGATTTTTTCCTACAAATATTTTCTGTGACGTCCAACGGATTTTATTATCGGATTATTTACAGGGTCATCGGGCTAAGTTTTGCTTTTATTTAACAAACGATACGTTGAATAATCGTCGTGTAAAAAATAAAAAAAATACAGCCCAATGACCCTATAAAAGAATAAAACAATAAAATTCCGACGATGTAAGGCAAAATTTTATGCAAAATTCAAGCCTTAATTTAACAACTGTTGTTTAAAAATACGTACATTCTCTATTTATACTAGGCGCGTTGTACATCACCACCGATTTTTTTAAAACTTCATAACGCCGGCAGAATAATTTAGGATGATTTTATATTATCCCCTAATCGTTTCTTTTATTAACCTTTTAGAATAACATGAACATTTTATTTGTAAAATTTATCTTCATAAAAAAAAAAATATGTCCTACTAACGATCTAATAACTAATTATTACATTCTCGATTGTCCTTACCAAAACTGGGGGTTTTTGACAGATAGTTTAAAGCTATCAAATATTTTCAAGCAGCGACTATTTCAATCTAGAATAATTATTTCAACGGAACTAAAAAACCGGTTACGTTCTTTCTGATAAGTTTGATGTATAAAATTTTTGTAATATATCGGTGAAAAAAACAAAAATCTTTTTTATTAAAAAATAATCATTACTCAAGTTCTAATCGCTTGAAAAAAATAAATAAAAACCGATAATAACAGAAAAATCACGGGTTCAAAAATACCCAAATTAGGCAAAAAAATAAGGAAAAGTTTATTAATTTATTAAAATAATTTAAAAACATTTAACCAACTAAAACTCCAATTTAGATTTGGCAAAATTTCAGTTTCCAGTTTGGAACGCCTAAACGACCATATAAACGACCATTTTTTAAAGGTAACAAGGACCCTTCTTTTAGTTCTTATCAGCCTTTGATTCTCTTGCGTGTAATTGGAAAGGTTTTTGGGAAAGTTTTGTATCTCCTTATTATTAGTAGGTTAACTACTGAGCACTTATTGATGGACAGCCAATATAGCTTCCAAAGCAGTATGTTTTATTTTTATTAAAAAAACTAAAGCCGATAACCAAGTCGTAATACTTTCCTGGCATTAGTTATTTATTCTTATATATTGGAAAAATAATGATACGTTAAAATAAACCAGAGGTTTAAAAATTTTTTAAAAAATAGATATTTTTAAACTTTGAACTTTTATTCTTATATAGTGGAAAAATAATGATACGTTAAAATAAACCAAAGGTTTAAAAAATTAAAAAAAATCGATATTTTTAAACTTTGATCGGCTCCACAAGACCCAATATTGCCCCAAAGTGTCTTTTGGGCCACTTGTATAGCTACTATACTACTTAGGAAGTCAATAAAAAAAAATTCAGTTAAAAATTGCAATAAATAAAAATGTAGTATTTGTTCATTTTCGAGGAACAGCGAATTTTGGGGAATTTTTTTTTTTAGAAAATAGTAAGATAAGCGTGCAGAAATGTACTGAGCTTAATATAAAGTTGGGTTACGTTTGCAAAACTTTTGAGAAAACTGACCCGACAAAACCATCTATCTCTTTCTAAAGAAATTGACTCCTTACTAATAAATTGCCCCGCACACACAAGAGCATAAAATTGAACAAAATTTCTTCAAAATCGGTTTATCCAGTCAAAAAATTATGAAGTTTCAAATACGTTAACACGTGTACATATGTACGAACATTCATCCACTTTTTTT
Organism: Lycorma delicatula; assembly: GCF_047948215.1. Lineage (NCBI taxonomy): Eukaryota > Metazoa > Arthropoda > Insecta > Hemiptera > Fulgoridae > Lycorma > Lycorma delicatula. The sequence goes on from NC_134462.1 coordinate 6,989,394, forward strand.
GTTGTTTTTTTTTTGGGTCCCTGGGTCATGAAACGTCGATAAATAAAAACCCATACCCCATTTTTGGACTGAATACCGTACTTTCAACGCATCCTGGAATAGTCGCTTTGATACTAGAGGGGCAGGTAGATGGGAAAAATTGTGCAGGCAGGCAACGTTTGGAATATGTAAAACAAATTGTTAGGGAAGTAGGATGTTGGGGGTATACCGAAATGAAACGACTAGCATTAGATATGGATCTTGGACAGCTGCATCAAACCAGTCAAATGACTGAAAACAAAAAAAAAAACATTCTTTCCTTCTATGATGCCAGGTAAGTAAAAAAAAGCTTATATAAATATTCACTTTAAAATGTTCCCTGAGCAATATAAATTTGTCAATTTTTTTCATTATATTATTATATTATTTCAATTTTTCACGTATTATTTAATTATTTTTTAATAATATATACTTTTTCTCTTGTGTCCACTGTTGATAATCGTTTAATAATCGAAATAAACCATCTAATATAAATTTAAAACAAAAACAAAAAAAAACGGAGCGTATTCTTATTTACAAATTTAATTAAAAACATAATTACATTTTTTTAATCGCGGAGATAGATATTTACTAAAGAGGCCACTGAAATATTTACATGCTGCTTTTTAATTAAAAAATGTTTTTTTTTATTTATTTATTATTAAATAAACTATTTATTTAATACAATATATATATATATATATATATATATATATATATATATATATATATATATATTGAAGATCTCTAAGGAAGTACTCAAAGGAGATAAAAAATGAAAACAATAAAAATAAACACAGTCTTAATTAATTTTAATAGATTAATATATTCTGCTGCTAGGATGAAATTTGTAAACATATTTGTTAACGTAGAAAATTATTATTTATTTTATAACTAAGAGGATGTATTAGAAGTTTTTTTGCTTGTTTCATATGTCAGTAAACTCGAGTTAGGTTAAAAAATGAAACCCACCGGGTTGGTCTAGTAATGAACGCGTCTTCCCAAATCAGCTGATTTTGAAGCCGAGAGTTCCAGCGTTCAAGTCCTAGTAAAGCCAGTTATTTTTACACGGATTTGAATGCTAGATCGTGGATACCGGTGTTCTTTTGGTGGTTGGGTTTCAATTAACCACACATCTCAGGATTGGTCGAACTGAGAATGTACAAGACTACACTTCATTTACACGCATACATATCATCCTCATTCATCCTCTGAAGTATTATCTAAACGGTAGTTACCGGAGGCTAAACAGGAAAACGAAAGGTTAAAAAATGAACAAGAGTACTTTTCAGTTTAAAAAAGAAATAAAATAAGAAAAAGCAATATATTGTCGGTTTACAAAAAATAAGGAGGGAATAAAATAACTTGATTTTTAACCGTTATTATGAAAAGAGATCGGTTTATCTCATCAAAAAAACAGCTGTAGTAAAAAATTATCGTTTTCTATTGTTTAATAACATCAAATTAAATATAATCTAATATCGTTATTCAATTACGAAAATTTTAATAATTATACTAAAAAAAAAAACGATTAGTACACCTACGTTAACTATTTTTAACGCTCCCTAACAATATTTTTAGAAATATATTCTTTTTTATGCCTAACAATAGCAATATTGCCACAACATGAAATCCCCAGACGAAAAGAAAGAATAAATAAAATCTTGCGCAGTTTTGCGCAAGAAGAAAAACTTTTCGTTTCCTACGCCCACTCTATTTTGCGGTCAGAAACGTACTGATTAGAGTACAACGCACTTCATACGTTCGATTAACGAGTAGACCCTACATACACGCGTCAATTTAAACTCGCTCACCCCTATGACTCGCTGTATAAGGGAGCATGAAAAATATACCGATACCAAATCAACATAACCTGACAGGTTATGTTGTCTGTTGTCGACCTTAAATTGAGCGAAACTGAAGAACGACTCGACCAATCTTCATCAAATTGTCACACGTTAAATTGTAACTTCAGATACGCTACTACAGCGTATCTAAATTTTAATGAAACTAACTTAACAGTAGTAGAGATTGTCAAGCGACAAATATTTTAAATGATGTTAATTTTTTAGATTTTCGAGTCGCGTAATTTTATATCTAAGTATTTTCGTAAACCTCATATTCAAAAGGCGATGAAAAATTATTTTAACTCCCCAATTCCACCATGCGACCGAAAAAAATCCCACAAATTGAGGTTGTGTTGTGTGTTGTCTGTTGCCGACCCTAAAAATTGAGTGAAACTGAAGGACTCGACCGCTTTTCATCAAATTTTCACATGAACAACTTCAGATACACTACTAAACTTCAATGAAACCGATTTAATAGTTTCAGAGATTTTAAAGCCAAAAATTTTATAACTAGGCCTATATATATAACTATTATATATATATTACAATTTTAATATTAAAATAAAAATATAGTAAATAAAACCACCTATAAAAAATTGCACGAGTCTTCTACTTCTTTTTTTTTCAAAAACCATCATGAATGAGAAAATACCAAAAACATCAATAAAGTATGCGATATTACATTTTATGTAAATTACGTCTTTCATACTCATCAAAACGAAAAGAAAATTCATTTTTACCCTCCCAATCCAACCGGGTGACCGAAAGTAATACTGTACCTTTCTTCAAAAAAGTCTATAAAAAACATTCTGAAATTAAACGTCACGGTTGGCTACTTTTTTCTGTGAAATGCAACACGGTTTTTTACGCATTTGATTTTTTAAAAAATCTACAGTAATTCAGGTAATAAAAAAAAACTATTTTATAAAAGAAATCAAGCATCGTTTTTACCGATATTTCCAAAATTAAAAATATGACGCGCTCTTAAAATAAAAGAAATGAGTTTTTCAACATTACTCCACAGTTACGTACATAAATATTTTATATTCCATGTAAAAATACACATACTGAATTTTTTTTCAAATTGCACAAACTGTTTTAGAGAGATTTCATTTTGAACTTAGAATTTGTAAGAGCTATAAACAAATAATAATTTTTAATTTCACACAAATAGATTGCAGGTAATACATTGCAAACTAAGTTTATATTAAAATAAAAATATAGATTAAATAAATAAAACCAGCTATAAGAACTCGTACGAATTTTTTTTTTCTTTTTTTAAAAACCATCCTGACCGAGGAAATACCAAAAACATCAAAAAAGTACGCCAATATAACGATCACTGGTAAAATTATCGATTAATTAACGCTTCTTAAAAACGTAACTTGCTTGACGTGCGAACAAACGTACAAACAAAATATATAATGAATTAATCTTGATTCCATATTATTTGAAGCGTAAAAATATTTATAAAAAGATTCCATTTCGAAGAATATCGATTAAATTTTTAATTTACGCAATATTGATTTTCTAAACATCTAATATTCATTGAAGAAATCAAGGGAAAAATAGAAAAATGTAGATTTTTCCACAAGTTAGTCGCGAGGGGGGGGGGGCGCGATACAATTCGTGTTATCAAATAAAAATAATACCCCTTGTCGCAATTAAGGTAAGGTGGTACACACCGTATCGCGATAATGTATTTTTTGCAATATTAAGGTACATTATTCTCAACCACGATAAGTCATACGAACAAAATAAATACGCTATTATAATGTCTCACCTAGTGCCATCTACGAGCATTTTATTATTTAACATTTATTGAAAACAATTTTTTTCTAATATGCATATGTTTCTACGACATTTTTTCATCTACAAAAAAAATCTGATGTGGACATCAAATGACCTTTCGTTGTACGCCGATTAAGACACACTTTTTGCCGCACTTCATTTACACTTATTCCGTTTAAAAAAGAGAAACGTTCTTCCGATTCTTTAATAAAGTAGACGGTTACACGATCGCTAAAATATTAGTTTTTATTATCATATATTTATACGATTATTAATTCGATCGTTTTATATATATTTTTTACGTAATATTAAAGAAGTACAACTTTCTAGTTGAAACATATTTTCATCAAAAAGCTTCTGCTACGTTTATAAATAAAACTTGCCGATTAACTATTTAATTTATTTGTTATAACCGTATCCGAACTGTACCGATTTATAAAATCAAAACGTGTACAATATACAAAAAAATTCAATGAATTTTGTTGTATATTAGCGAAAGGCGGGGAATGTCATCGAGAAGCGCCGCACCAGTGTTATAAAATTAGCTAGATATTGGCGAACATCCCATACCGATGTCAACTAACAAACCTACTGTCGTCCCGCAATATACATTTTTAAAATCGTTATTAATATTTGTGCACGTATTATAAATAAGAAAACATCTAATTCTTATTATCTAAATAAATTTCCATCAGATACCGCAGGTTTACTCGCAAGAAAATACTCATCTTTAATATATATTAAATTAATCGATAATATCGGTATACAAAATTCGCGTACATAACCGATCGTGTCAGTACTCAAAAACTGGAAAAACCTAAATGAAAATACGCTTAATTATCAGATCCTAATGTATTCTTATGTATATGTCAGTTTTTCAAAACAGACTTAAATCTAATGGAAAAGTTAACGGGCTGAATGATAAAACGCACGACCGCTAACTTTAAACACGGCACTCTCTACAAAAAGGTTTTTAATTATTTACGGGGTATATAAATAAACTACTTTATCGATTCTTTTTTTTTTTTATAAAAATAGAACATTCTTAATAAAAGAAACATTTACATTCTTAAATTAATGAAAATTTCTTAATAAAGTTTCATCTTTTTGTAATTTCATCAGTTTATATACAGATAAAAAGGTTAGTTCTTAAAATAACAAATATTGTAACAAAAATTTAAGGATTAATCTCTTAACGTTTCATAAGTGTTTAAACTAATTTTATTTATTATTATTATTATTATTATTATGCCGATCTTGGCGGCAGAGTGGTAGCGTCTCGGTTTTTCATCCGGAGATCCCGGGTTCAAATCCCGGTCAGGCATGGCATTTTTCACACTAGATGAAAACTGTAAGGGGGAGTAAAAAACCTGTTGTTACATGTAAAAAAAAAATTATTATTCTTTTAACTATCTTCAAGTTAAAGGTGATTTGTATTTATTTACGCACATCTTTTTTATGCGCGTTCAGTTTTAGTTTTTTATAGAGAAAATTCCTCTTATTTATTGTCTCTTAAATTTCATCAAAAACTAAAACTGATTTTTTAAACAAAAAGGTTATACGATATATATTAAGATAGACGCTTAAGATAGATATGTGTTAAGATAGAAATATTAACAATATTTCTTTTTTTTTAATATCTTTACCGACTTTCTAATACGTAATACCGGATTATTACAATATACTCATACGCGTGTGTGTGTACAAACAACTTTAATATCATTTGATAGTCTGTAAAAATGTTCTCGCGAAAATTCATAAAATTAGTTTGAAAATCTTCATATTATAAATGAAAAATGTAAATTTGAAAAATGATTTTCAAAAATTTATTTTTATTATCACGAATGTAATATCAAATGTATGTTTGGGTAAAATATATATATTTTCCGCATTCTACTTGATTCAAGCTCGGTGGAAGTTTGTTTACAGTCTCTCTCCGCCGTTTTCCTTATGTTTATCGAGTCGGGTTTGTGGACTAATTCTTAAAAAATATATACTTATATTTTGCAATACGGGCATCGTTTTGCTATATTAAAGAGGAAAGTAAAGTTTTAATGTCAAAAATGAGATATCAGTTTTTTTTAAATCTTTACGTTTTAGTTCGTATAAACCAGAAAAACATATGTATGTACATACCTATGTATTACGTGTTCGCACTGCTTTTGGCCTTGCATCTAAGGATTCACTAAACTGATTTCTTCAAACTTGGCTCAAATATTTCTATATGCGGGACTACGATGATATTAATTGTTTTTTAAGATTCATTAACGGAGTGGAGGATATCGAGAAAAACCAATTTAGATTTTCTTTCGAGGAATTTTAGAGAAAGCTTTATTTAAAGCGAATTTGTTACCTACAACGCATACATAAATAAACTAAAAATCTTTTTCAAAAAATCAACTTCCCACCTCTTACAATTTAAATATGTTTTTTGGCTCTTCTGCTTTCTCTCCCATCGGTTTAAATATCTTTCATACATTTTTAAAAGTTTATACTTTATATGTACAGCTATCAAGAAAATGTCTACAATTTTTTTTTTAATAGCAGACCCAAAAATTTATGTATTAAAAAGCAGAAATATTATTTTCCTTATTTTAGCCTATATTAAGGGGGTTGTTAGATTTAGAGAAAACTTTACTTAAGCAAATTTGTTAAGCTTAACATATAAACGATTATTTTAGAAAAACTTGTTCTTTTAAATCTATTCAACTGTAAAAAATAATTTTTTTTATTTTGCTTGTTTGATTCTTTGCTCTAAAACTAAAGTAGATTTTGCTTCTATCTTATATTCCGGAACCAAAATGAGAAGCAAGTTTCTTCATTACTTTCATAAGTTATACTCTATTTCTTTCTTCAATATTTTTGAACAATTCTCTTTTAAATTAATCTCGTTTTGTTAAGGGTCACTTTTTTATAAATAATTTTTTGTACATTTCCCCCGCAGAATAAGAAAGCCCCGAAAATCAAAAAGATTTTTATTCGAAATTTGGGAATTTTAAATCTTATTTTAATAATCGTGACTTGACCGGCGGAGCCGGGAAAGTCATACTAGCTTTTTTTTTACTTCTGCTTATATTTTATACTTAAATAAAAATAATAATACTTATTTGAAAAAAGCGAATAAAAAATATTTTTTAAATCTTTAAATTTCGACTTTTTGAGGGTGGTGTCAAGTAATATATATATAAATAAAAATGTAATGTTCGTTTGTTCAAAACCTTAAATCTCCGAAAGTTGTTCACCGATTGCTTTGAAATTTTGATACAACGTTGCATTCGAATACGCGCGTGTTTTTATGTACCTATGTCACACCTGTGACAGGTAAAAACATGTTTTTTTTTTTAACTGGGCTATCTGTAGGATGTAAAAGCAACACACGCTATTCTACATATTTTACGATTCCATTTCAATGTTTCCGATATAAACTAGAAAACTACTGGACCGATTTACGCGCGGAGAAAAAAGGGATAAAGGGAAAAATCGGAAAAGGGAAGAAAGGAAGAAGGGGAAAATCGAATATAAGGGAAGAAAAGGAAAATAAATATAATAAAACAAGGGGAAAACGGGGAAAAGTAAATAAAAAAGAGGAAAGGAGAAAAAAGGGGGAAAGGGGAAAGGAAAATAAGGGAAAGATAAATGGGGAAAGGAAAGGAAAAGGGAATACGGTAAAAACGAAAAGGGAAAATTAAGCGGGAAAGAAAAAGGGAAAAAGAGGAAAAGGAAAAGGAGAAAAAGGAAGTGGAAGAAAGGGAAAAGGGAGAAAGGATAAACAGGAAAGGTTAAATTTTGTGAAGTTCCATAATGTTCCATTTTGTTAATGTTTTATCAAACTTTCGATTGTGTTCAATTAATGCATATTCATACTCAAATCTAGCAATAGCGAAGCGCTATCGGGTCTCCTAGTTTCTACATAAGTTAATCAGTTAATCGATTAAACATAGTTTAATCGGTTAAACAACCGAATCTTACGTACAAATCCAGGTAAAACCAAAATTTTAAAAATCCCTTGCAGCCGAGATTTATAGCGTAAAACTCCAGGTTAACTGCAATCTATAAAAAAACCGCTAAAAAAACAAAATCATAAAAAAATTATTTCGAATCATTTACTAAAGGTAAACAATTGTCATACGGTTTATAAACAATTCTCAGCACGATTTAGATATATACACACGAGTACACACAGATATAAACACGTATGTAATAACACCGCACGTAAATGTAATACATAACTAAACCGACATTTACAGGTGACAGATTAATTTTAATCCGTCAAGCTGCGACCATCATCGTGAAAGCATCCCCCCAACCGCTAACTAGATTTTCTACCCTGCAACATTTTCAAGACAATATAGGCCTATTCTGACATTAATCCTCTCACCGTATCCTCTATCCGACAGGAGCGTAACGACTCGCGTTACGCTGCCGTTCGGACCGGACAAGAATATTACGTATTAGCTTTGCGGTTACATGAAGGGGCTTTGTAGGACGATACGCCTTATTTAACTGAAATTAAACTAACTTTGATATAATCCGTTTTATAACTTATCGGAAGAAAGGATTTATAAAGGGCCAGACTAGACTAGTTTTACATAACGGCTTCGCTTGGACGATAACTTTTACAATATAAGTTTATAAAAGACTTCAAGTAATATCATTAAAATTAGAAGTACGAAACGGTTTTATAAATATCCCACGAACTTTGGAACAATTTTTTCAAGGTCATAACATAATTTATACTTTTGTAAAAGATATCTTGAGCGTAAAATTAATCATGAAGAAACGATTCACGTTTTGTTTTATTGTTAATATTAATAATAATAAAACTATTTTGTTTTCTTAAATAATAATGTCTGTAAACGTTAAACCTAGTAATTATTCCACGCTGCATTAACTACAGTGTAATAAATAATATTATTACTAATCTCAGCTGTAATTTCTAAACTTTACTTCCACGAATAAAAAAAAAAAAAAAATTTATAAATTACCCACGCAAATGTTAATTTTCGAATCACTCCGAGCACATTAAAAAAAAATTCTATCTTATCCCGAAAATTAAAACTTATACATATAAAGTGATTCACAAAGAATGTAACAAACCTTCAGGGCATGTTCTATCGGTGAAAATAATGAAATGCATATAAACAAAGGTTCATAACGAGTGTCGGCTGGAGAAAGAGTTCACCCTGATTTCTGCGCCTTCATTAAAATTAAGCCCCATTGTAATTTACGGCTTTTATCAAAGAGTAAATTTTATGGTTTTAATCGAAATCATACCTGAAAAAATTGAACGCAAAATAAATTCCAGAACTGTATTTTTAGTAGTTTTCGAGAAATCAGGGGTAAAAGACGAAACATCGGGATCGAAAAACAAACTGGTTTTTTATATTTTGAGCAAAATAAATTTGTTAAAGCGTAATAAAAACAAAAACGTTATAAACAAAACTTATATAAATTTGATTCTGAGTAAAACGGTATGAAATAAATTCACAGAAACTAAATATATATAAATGAATATTTGTTTGTCCAGTATAAGTATACCATTCACCCGACTGCAATGAAAGTTTAGCGAGTTGTGCGCACGCCCGCGAAGGTTTATGAATTATTTTGGACCCGCTAGGCGGCGCTGGGGTCGAAATTTCAAAAATTGTATTTGCGGTCCGATTTGGCTCGTATTCAGAATACGTATTGCTTACGTGGAAAGAAATACCTCTGCAAAAATTGACCCGCTAGATGGCGCCGGGATCGGGAAATTTGAAAAAAATTGCATTTACGGTCCGACCTGGCTCATATTCAGAATATACATTGGTTACCGTGAAAAGAAGAAGTTTTGCAAAACTATAACCCGCTTGGCTGGCGCCGGTGTCGAGATGTTTACGAAACAAACAAATATACACTTTCTTCTCCTATATAAGAAGAAATATTCTATATAACATCGCCTTCTTCTACATAAGAACAAGGCAATGTTCATATGAGTGTCCGCTATAGACTAAAAAATAAAGGACTGATTTACGCGCGAGGGAAAAGAGGGAAGGAAAAAATTAAAGGTTTCGAAAAAGGGAAACAGGGAAAAGGGAAAAAGGGAAAGGTTAAATTTTGTGAAGTTCCGTAATTTTCATTTTTTTAAATGTTTTATCAAACTTTCAATCGCGTTAATTTAATCCTGTATACTCGTATATATACTCAAATTTAGCGATAGCGAAGAACTGCCGAGTCTGCTAGTATTCTATAAAAATAACAAGTACAAACGCAAAATATTGTGTACGTTTTTGTTTAGTTTATTTACGCAGAATAAAATGCTTAAGTTTTCTTTAATACTTAATGCGTTTATTACTTATTTAATGAAGTTATTTTACACCAAACGTAAAATAGTATTTTTCGACCGCAAAGTTTTATCTTTTAGCCCGCTTTCATAAAAAAAAATTTTCTTAAACTAATTTTTTTTAATCTTTCAGGTTAGATTTCACCAAAAAAAAACCCACTAATTTACCTCTTAATTTGGTTCCCGAGAATTATAGTCCGGTTTAATTTTACCGAAGGTGCAGAAGTCAGGGCGAAACGTATCGCCAGCCGACACTCGCTAACGAAGCGTTTCCGAACCTATGTCTATAATGAACTTTCTTCCTTATTTTTACTTGTAGAATACGCCCTGAAAGTTTGTTACAATCTTCGTGAATCACCACTACTACACACTCGTACTTACACAGGAAAAAAGTATAACATTTCAATAACATATTTCAAACAAGTAAAGTCGAATAACAAACCAAATGATATATATATACATTAATAACAAATAATAAATAAAATTAACAATCTTTGTAGTACAACTAAATCTGGAATTAAAAGGATAAATAAATGAATAAAAACTAAACGATACCGGTCTGAGCGTCAAAGATTTTACCTAAATAATAAATGAGAATAAAAAAAAATGATAGTAACAAATCGAGTGAATTATTTAAAAAATTAAAGTGAATTTGGTCTCGTAAAATTAAAATACTACAAAAATGCATGCCGGTCTGAATTTAAGATAGATACTGTAAAACCGAATTTGAGGGTTACGTCCTTACAACCATCCGGTGAAGATCCAGTCGAATAATTTACCTCCTCTCCACACGCCACGGTTTTTAAGAACGGTCGATATTGTTCATTCAGGAACCCGTTACCTGATCGCCGGTAGGTCTTTAATTTTGACAAAGAAAATCTTCTTTGTGGAAAAAATGCAGCCGAACAGAAATACGATGCTCGTTTCATCAGTACGATGCGGTTCTATTCCCGGAGGGATGTGGCAAGAAGGACCGCCCGCTTTCAGTGAGAGGAGGGGCCGTGAGCTATTCTCCGGATCGGATTATTTCGTATTGTTATTCCACTTTAAATTAGAAATGTTTCTTACAAATCACTCTTTTCTCTTTTCTTTAAATCCGTTTCAAATTTGGATACGTTTGAATAATTTACGCCCTGCTAGTTTAACGCTTAAGATATAGGGAAATACTTAGGCAACCCTTGGTGCGACCGAGTAAGTGGAGCTGCCGGTGAACCGATCTGAAACCGTTTCCTTTTGATCGCTACGCAATAGGCAAATAGCAGAAATGCATCGATTAGAATTTGGGCTTCTACATAATTATAAATTCATATTGGAGCGCAGAAAGCGTAAGAAACACGCGTTAAAAAACTTCGGTTTTAACTAAATATGGTAATATGTTTATCGTTCAGTGTATCGCTACAGATATTAAGTTTTAAAAAGCCAAATAAGAAAACCCATTTAGTAATAAAAAATAACTATTATTATCATGTTGTAGATAAAACTAATTAAAAATTTAATTATTTCGTCGTATTGGTAAGAAAGTTTTACAGCAATTTTAAAATAATAATAATAACTTCCCTGCGCCTTGTCTTTTTTGCCAACAGTTTGCAAAAAAATCTACGTAATAAAAATAGCTATTAGTATTACATCGGCAACATAATCTTACAGTATTTTCCTTCTTGAAGCAGAACGTAGCGTGTACGAGTTATTTTAAAAGATTTTTTTTTTCAAATACTACTTCGTTCCCGTCTTAATAACGGTTAATTAAAAAAAAAATTGTTCAAATAGTTATACGCGTTTCTTTACCGGACTAATAAAAATTAAGATAGCAGAAATCCTGACAGAATAGTTTGATATTTACTGGAATACCAATATAATCCAAAGATATTAAAATACGAGAGAATTTTAAAAATAAAATAAAATCATTTTCGATTTTTTCTATTAATATGAAGCAGGCTTCAAATTCATCAGCTAAGATATAATATATAACAACTATATAAGTAACAGTCAGTTTAAAAATAATCCAAAAACAAAACATCTGAACCGAAATAATAGCATAAACAATGCAAACGGTAAAATAATTATTCCGAAAAAACTAGGGGACAGGAAGGGGGACGTAATAAATTTATTTAAAAGTGTTCATTAAAAATTTGAACCGTAGCCATTTTTCGTTAAGCTAACCCGGTACAATAAAACCAAGTGCCAAGAGATAGCCCTATTTATCAATTAAATAAAAAAAAGTTATAACGTTTAAAAAACTCTCCCGCAGCGGAACAGCTAGACAGGTTGGAAGATAATAGAGGAAAACACGGAGATACGTGGAAATAGATTATTTAAAACTTAATAAAAAAAAGACATAAAAATAAATAAATTTAGGTATGCGTACGAACAACCAAATAATAATCTTTGAATAATCTTAAGTCGAAGTATATCGCTTTGGAGTAACCTAAATTAAATATACATTTTTTCACGTTGTATACAAAACTGAAGTAAAGTGTACGACTATAAAACGCGTAATGAAAAACAAAAAAGGGTTACCTTTGTAGTGTTGTATCTTATAAACTGACGTTTTACGTTATTACAACTAGTTCTTTTCTATGTTATTATTGTTAAGTTGCAAATTATTTTTCTAAGAACAGTTTATCGATTTGTAATACACTTCTGAAGTATAATTTGCAATTTCTTTGAAATAAAAATTATGGAAAATTTTTTAAATTACACCATTTTTCACCTGTTTTCTAAGAAATGTAATTTCAACACTCCAATACTTCTGTAAGAGATAATAGGATTAAAGAATAAGTATTTAGACACAATTTTATCTACAGTTAACTTTTTAAGCACAGAATACAGCACAATTTGAAATTTTCTTTATATCAACTATGCTGAAAAACACTTTGTTACTTTTAAAAGTTAAGTTAGTGCTTCTTAGCGAATTTCTGTTTTAATACTAAAAACAAGATTAAAACTGTATTCTTTAATATCATTTCCCGTTAAACCTGTTCTGTTCAATTAAATCGGTACCGGTCACCATAATGAAGAAAAGAAAATTTAGTAGGGCGCGAAACACATTTTTTTTCATCAAACGATTTCTATTAAATAACAATTTTCTTTTTGAGCGTATAAATACATTTTAATCTGTATTTATACAGATTAAATTTACATTTAATTAATATACAGATTTAATTTACATTTTTTGAGTTTCACGATAACAGCATAAAGAAAATACTGAAAAAACCTTGAATTTTAATTTATCTTAATTCTAATTTACAGTCGAGGCTACCTCTTCATTTAAAGTGGAGATCACTGTCTGGCCCTCCTTTTTAGGAAATATATATTACAGCATTTTCCCGTTCTCGTAAAAAAATCTGAACGACCCTTGTTGTTAGTCACTAAAGTTTCTTTGCGGTTACTAAGTAGCCACTTTAAAAACCACTAAATGTGGTTTTTATCATTTTTAATAATAGCGATCCTTATTTCTCCCGCTTTCTGATAACGATTGATAACCGAAAGAACTCCGGGATAGGTCAGCTGGTATCTAAAAATAGCCTAAATAATGTAAATTTGTATTCTTAGTCTAAAAACTTGCCTATTCTAAACATTTAAAAATAATCCTAACAAGTACAATGCCAACAAAATATTTTAGAACAATAAACTACATCGTACAGTTTTATTGGCTAGACGACTACAGCGTTAGCTTTAAGTATACACATGTCAAGACATTTTTCAATTTGTGCGTTAAAGCGCGTACTCCTGTATTCTTTTAGCTTCCTTTAAAAAACAATAGTTATAAATACTAAAACCGACAAACAATACGGTATTGGATTATTTGTTTTTTTTTTCTTTTTACTACAAAGTTGTTAGAAAACAATGTTGCATAATTTTAAATTTCTTTTGGGTTTTTTTTTAAATAAAAGTTTACTTATGTTTGCCTAAAACGAGTTCACAAAAACAAAAGGTTCGCGTTTTACAAAATGATAATAATATCTCATACGCGAAGTTAAATTATTTTATTAACAACTTGTATAATCGTAGTTCCGTTGCATCGTATTTAGCGATCTAGAAGCGAGAAAGATCAAAATAATTCAGGGCTTAAAGAAGAACGGAACCTAGAAACTTTTATCAGAATAACCGAAATTCATTTACATTTTTTCCAGGCTTATTTGAGATATATATATATTTAAAAATCTGCACTCTTCATTTAAAAAAATAAATAAATATAAAAACGAAATAATTTAATTTTTTTAAGAGTTTACACATTTGAACAGAATAATGTATTATTACGTAAAAATACTCGGATATTTCGATTTTCTGCTGAGAAATAATCCGACTACGAATAGATTAAGAGAAGTAATGCTCATAACGTGTTAGGATACTCGTAAAGTCGTACGAGAGAAATCAGAAACAACGGACAGTAGACACATCAACCGTTAAATTAATTAAAACAGGCTCCTGCAATATCATTAAATTAACAAATTTTGAAATAATTATTTATTCTCAGTAATAATAATTAATTTCGTTTTATTACAAAAATACAATTCGTTTCGAATTTTGCGGTTGTAAAACAATTTTTTTCCATCTATGTAACAGATTAATGTGAATTTAATTTTTGAAAGTCCGATAAGATTCTGTGAACGAATGAAAAAAATATATAAATAAATAATAACGGAAACCAAAATCTAAGTTAAAACCGGCATGGAATACTTGTTATTCTAGTGTTTAGCTAAGCTACTAACAAAGTTTCCCACGAAGAAACGGAGAAATTTTCAGGACGTATTCTATTGGTGAAAATAACGAGAAAAAAGTGCGCGCGCGCGCGCGCGCGCGCGCACACACACACACACACACACACACACACACACACACACACACACATATATATATATATATATATATATATATATATATATATATAAAAGTCTGGAAACGCTTTTTTTTGAGTTACGGCTAGCGACAGATTTCGCCCGGATTTCAGCTCTTCTACTAAAAAGAAGCCTTACTATAATTTTTGGGATCCAAATTAAGGAGTAAAGTTGGTACTTTCTTATGTAATTTGAGCCGGGAAGTAGCATAAAACAGGTCACTGATTACACCGATTAATTACATGAAATGTAATTAAACATATGAAATGAAAACAGTTTTAGCTGTTCGCAAAGTCATAAACCTTTTTCTGTACCTTCCGCTTGAAAGCGAAAGTAGCAAAGATGGCAAAACCCTCCCAAACAGTAAGCGTTCTATGTTTTGCGGTTTGTAAAGCGTAAATCTGTAATTACCGCTCAACGTGCCTTCCGTTTGAAGTTATGTTGCGATCCCCGAAGTGAGAATAACATTCGTAGACGGTATGAACAATTTTAAACCGGTGACTGTATTTGTAAAGGAAGCGTACAGGACGAATGAGTGTGTCCGAAGATAATGTCGAACGTGTTAGTAAACCTATAGCCGTGAATTACCGATTACAGTGAGTCTGTGTGAGGGTGTGGGAGAAGATAATGGTTTGCGTGCTAGCTTCGCAAATGAAATGAAGCACCGTGACCATGAAGACTCTCTTTATCGCGTCGTATTCAGTGACGAATCGACATTTCATGTTAATGGAAAAGTAAACACTCAATGTGCGTATATGGGGATCAGAAAATCCTCACGAAACATTGCAGTGCAAACGAGACACCCCAAACCGAATGTTTTTTGTGCCGACGGCAAGTTTACAGGCCGTTCTTTTCTTGATATGCTACAATTATGGCTCTTTCTTCGACAACAACGCTAACGGCAGAACTTTATTTGGCGACAAAGTGGTGCGCCTTCTCGCCGGTATAAAGCTGTACGGATCGGCAGAATGACATTCTCTCCGACAGCTGGATCGGTCGCCGGGAACCGGATATCAGGGTTTGTTTGCCGTGGCCTCCGCGTTTGCACGATCTGTCCCCGTGCGAATTTTTTCTTTGGGGGTTTATAAAGAATCTAGTGTACGCCACAGTTACCGGCCGACCTACCCGACTTGAGGCGCAGGACTGAAGGAGCTTCCAGACTTGCCGATTAAAGTATGCGATGAACTCTTCTATTGGCTGCCGTGTGACAAATGGTGCTCGTATTTAACAATTATAGGAAAAACTTTTCGGCTGCTCTTTCATTTCACGCAAAATCAATTGATTAAAGTCAAACTTAATGAATATTACGTAACTTTAAAATTTGATATTCATTTTGAAACAAACTGTACTATCCGTGCCTTTCCACTTATTTTTGAAGGACGTGAACGTTCTTCCTTACTCTGTCTATCCTAATTAGTAGTTAAGGACTGTTCAGGAACCCAACTTGTCTTTTTTCTTTTCTTCTTCGGCGGCTACACGATTCCGATCTGACGGATCAATGTAAAAACCGGTTTTCCTACTTTTTTCCAAAGCGATACGACAGTAATAAAATAGAATAAGACAATCGCTACGGTCAGATCTATCGCTTAAAATTCCCAAAAATTGATTCCGGCAAACATTTACCAAAACGTTACAAATTTTAGTATATATTTACTTTTTAATGGTTAGCGCGTGCAAGACGATCGGATAAATTCTATAATTTGTTTAAAAGCAAAACGGGAACCGCTGCGAGTTTAATTTATAACGGTTAAATTTATATAAGAATAACGATGAAGTCGGCTTTATACGCATCGGCAAATACAAGGCGTAATCTTTCAAATAGATCGCAAAAATATTTAAAACAAAATAAAAAATTAGTTTTGCCGATCTCCGTGGCGGAGTGGAAGCGTCTCGGCCTTTCGGCCGGAGGTCCGAGTTCGAATCACGGTCAGGCACAACGTTTTTCATACGCTACAAATTCCATTCTCATAGGGCAAAATGACCGAAGCAATCGACACCTTCATCTCAAAAAAGGGTGATGAAAAAGAATATAAAATAATAATCGAGTAAAAATTAGATAAGAAATACAGGCGAGTTACGACGTAATTATTATGTAACGATCGAAACGAATTTACAGTAAGTAACCGAAGAATATGAGGTTGGCGATGACGGTTACGGTGATGATCATCCGACAACAAATCGATGGCGTAGTTAAAAGACAAAAAAGTACGCATCTTGAATTAAATTATTTGATCGTTCGCCAAAATATTTTCAGTCGACAGAATATGCGGTATACACATTTATTATATTTAATTGCTAAACTTATAATCATCTATTCGTTCCGTGTAATAAAATAAAATACAAACATACACGATGAAATTTTTTTAAATTATTTTTGTTGACATTTACACACGGTTTTTAAAATAAACGATCAACATTTACCAAGTACGTCGACAACATTTCATTCAAACATATCGTAACTTAAAGTTTCCCGAAAAGGCGGTTTGATTTTCACATATTACCGTTAAAGTACTTAATATTATATTAAAAACCTTTCGGAACTGCATTTTATGAAATCACATTTCGAATGGCTGAACATATTTCAATAAACTTATCATTTAAGCCTTAAGAACGCAAAATCGTCGGAAAATTCTGTTTAAATGCTATATTGAATTATGACATTACAGCACGGTTACCCAAATTCGGTTTTTTTAATTTTAATAATAATAATATATACCGCTCACATTCAGGATAGAAATCCTGTACTGTTCTCAGCTTTATAAAATTTATTCATTTCTTACATTAGTAGTTCGCGTAATTGAAGCCTAATTTTAGAATTATCCGTACTGATATACATAAACAATATACTTCACAGTAAATGTCTAGTGCAATAATTAAAATAAAAAAAAAAAAAAATGTAGCGCGATTATTTTAAAAATCGTTAGGTACACGAGACTGCTGATTTCAAAATCGAGAGTTCTAAGGTTCAAATCCCAGTAAAGGCAGTTACTTTTATACGGATTTAAATACCAGATCGTGGATACCGGTGTTCTTTGGTGGATGGGTTTCAATTAACCACACACCTCAAGAATGATCGACCTGAGACTGTACAAGACTACACTTCATTTACATTCACACACATCATTCTCATTATAAAATACCTTAGTAATATTTTTTTCGGAAGGTAGTTCCGGAGGCTAAAACCGGAATGTTTTTAACCTAAATATAATACACGGTTCAGAGTTCAGTTGATTACATTAGATACAAACAAATTTATTTGTAAAATATCTAAGAAAATTGAAGTCATTCCTAAAAATTTAAACTGCGATTTCCGTTCATCATTCAGAATGCAGCGTAAAGAAACGATCAGGAATCGTAATAAAATACAGCCTCTGTCGAATCGTGCGTAAAAGAAACAATTGTTTTTCAACTCGACTCCATCAAAGGTGAATAAAATAAATAAAGGCCATCAGTAAACAAACCAAAAACGGTATGTAAAGCCGATTTGGCTTAACGGAAGCAGGATAAGAACCTGACCAAAACTTTGGTTTCTTAGAACCAGGTAGGATTTAGGAGATGGATGGTGCGATGTATAAACGAAGGTTATCTCTTCGAACATTATTTTTTTGTATTTACGTAAGATTTACGTAATCGCTTCTAAAATTCTTAAGAGAGATAACCAAAAGTCTGTCTTTATAGTTTTTCGAAGCACCCGAATATTAATAACTAAGCATAATTTCAGCGTTCATCCGAATAAACAAAGAATAATTGTAGGGAATTATGTGGGGATACACTAATTTCATTAAGGAAATTTCTGCCAAAGGAATGACGACTGATATAAAAATAAAAACGTTTTACTTGTGGAATTGTGAAGCTTCTGCATTAAATCTCTGAACCTGATCGACGCTAATTTTGAAATTTGAATGTTTTAAAAACGTTTTCTAATACGGCAAGAATGAAACCGCAAGGAAAACTTCAATTTACTACGACTAGGCATTTCAAGATATGCAGCGACTAGTAAGAGATGTTTCTTGTTTATACTCGGCCGAAGTTGTAAGTACCCGAGATCCGTTTTAACGAAAGCCTGTATAAAATAAAATAAAATACGTAAATATGGTAAAATCTATATTTCGCTGAGGTAATTTTATGCTGTTTTAAGAACAAAACATTAATATGTTATTTCCCTCGTAAATCAAGATAATTATAAAAAGTTTATATAGATAAAATAGGCCGATTCGGAAATAGCGAAAATCCGTCTTTACGAGAAAGTACGATTAGTCATTCAATCGTAAAACGAGAGTTTTACCGTATAAAAATCTTCATAAAACCTTACGGTTGTGAAAATATATTTTCACAAGTATTTCTAATACAGAAAACCAGTAATAATAATAATTAATTTTAACAAACAATAAACCGGTTGTATATTTTATTTTTTATTTTTTGTATTTGCACGTTTTGTGACTGTTCAAAGTACGTAGTAATGAGACGGTTATGTTTGTTTTTCATTTAAAAGTTTCTTCATACAAGGATCTACGTTAGAAACACGTAAAATAGCAGGTAGTTTTCGAGCGACAAAAGACGAGTCCTATATTTAGTTTTTAGCAAGACCGTGGACAAAAAGCCCTTTTCACAGAGAAAGACGTGGCTAAAGAGATTAATATTTTCTACCCTTCTGTGATTAAATTTCCAGTTTCAGTTCGACGAGCAAGCCAAAATGCATTTAAATCTTCAGATGTGAATTATTGTTGTAACATTTTATCGGCAGACATTTCGATGAGCCAGTCGTGAATCTCAACCGGTAACTTAACAGTTGCAACAATGTATTCGCTAAATGGATTCGGTACCCGTCTCTTCAAGAAATCATTTTTATCTTCCAAGAAATACTCCGCCGATTGAAGTTTTAGCTCCTGAAAATGCATCTTCATGCTGTCCAAACGGTGAATAATAGAATCTTCTTCGTCCAAGTTTTTCTCAATATAATTTCATTTCTTAGTTACCGTTTACGATAACCTGACGATTATCGTCAGTATTGCATTATATGAAAATAATGCAATAAAATGCTACTAAGAAGATTGTTGGTTATTTAATACTATTTTGGGCTACATAAAAAAACAAACAAAACAAAAAAAAAAAAACAGCATTTTTATCCAAAAATAAAATTAATGTTGTTTTCTCATTCCTATTTTAACTCTGAGTGTACAGCGTTGTAAAGTAAAAGAAATAATAATAAAAAGATAAGTTATTCTAAAAATGACAGATGACACGTTAATACCAAAACCCAAAATGCCGAGTTGATAATAGAACGACTGACATAAATTCTCTTTATTCGTTTGAAAGAAGAAAAAAATGTCAGAAGACATGTCAGTCATTCGCACTTTAATCCGCTAACCTCCCTTACCGACACAATGTTTAATATAAATAAATTATAAATCATCATTATAGTTACCCCTTTTCTTTATTTTCAGAAAGTGTAAAAAAAAGTAACAATGTTTAAAATAAAGAAATAAAAACGTCGTTAATAAAAAAAGGTTCTTCGTGTTATTTCTATTACTTTATGCGAATTCAAATTTTTACTAATAGTAAAACGCAAAACCTTTATTCCTTTTTTTTTTTTATAACTTAAAACAAAAAAGACAGGCAAAAGATAAAGAGAAAAATATTAATTTTGAAATAATTGGTGAATTAGAAGTCGGATGGCGATTGTAAAATGAAGGCTGACACGTCAAAAGCAGAGCGGGGGGAAGAGAGCAAAAGAGAAAGATCAGCAGGGCAGAACGAGACAGACACTGTCGGTGGACGGGCATAGTACGGTACCGAACAAAGATGAGATCCCGGTTCCATTAAGAGCACGAGTGTTGCTAAGCTACATTAGCCTTATACCTCTGCTACATCCACCCGCCCATCCCCGATATAAAACTCTCATCCCCCGCTTTATTTCCAAACCCGGGCAACCCTTACTCTACTCAGTCAGACTGCTACTCTTATATATATATATACACACATACACAAACATCTCATCTTTCATAGTTTCATGCTTAAGGCCCAGGAGGCAAAATTTTACACAGAAAAAGTTTCAAAGGGGAACGACGAACATATTAACAGTCGAATACTACGGAAGGGGTGGGAGGGGGTACAGTGAAACAATAATAATAGTGAAACTACACGTTTCTAAAATTACGTACTACAACCATTACTAGTACAACGAAAACAATAATAATAATTATAAAAATAGGAAAAAGTACAACTGTATTCACACGCTTAAAACTTATCAATTTCATTTATTGCATAGCATCATCATCATCATCATCATCATTATTATTATTAAACTGTTCTTCTTTAATACAAACTATTACGCTAAAAATAAACAACGTCCGTTCCAACAATTTAATATCTCACCGAATACATCAAATTCTTAAAATAAATTGCTGACAAACTTGGACGTTTATATCGCTGTACCTCTTTCAATATATCTTTGAGAAACGAATGAAATATTATACGATCTTATGAAACTAAATTTATCGAAATTAAAAACAAAACCGGCAATCGGGGAAAAAAAATATATTACCGCTAGAAATAGATTTAAGTTTGCGTCTTCCATTATTTTGTCGTCTACTTTTTTGCCGATTCAAATAAAAAACTTTGAATTTCCAAACGCTACACCTTTATTAAATCGGTAAAAAGGCGGATAAAATTTATTATAAATAACCAAACGAAATACTAACGTTTAATAAATAACTTTTTAATAACCGATTTTATTAAATTAGCACGGAAAAAAACGGCGATAAAAAAATTATTTTTAGGCGACATTTCCAAGTAACGTAATTTAATTCGGAGTTAAGACGACGTTCAACCTTTTCGATCGGGTACAATTAACACCGTAATCAAACGCAAACGGTAGAGTATAATTATTTTGGCCTCGCAACAATAGTAACAAAACTTGACGTGTGCAGCGTCAGCACTCTTTCGCTTCGGTACACCGCAGGCTATCCTTCTGAAACCGCAGAACGAACGACGTTCACCTACCAGGATTTCAGCTGTAAATTAAATTATAAAACACTCGGCTAGTCGGCAAATAGAATAGGAGATGTGTAAATCAAAACAGCCTCGTTAATGAGCTATCAATGAACCGTGGGCCGTAGGTTACGACAGATATTACTTTCATGAAATTCGATTACGATGCGAGAAAACTCCGGCAAAACAGAGCCCGCCCCTGGTTTGAAACGCATCCTTTGTTCGTTCCATAATCGATAAGATCTTCCGCGAGTGAACAGGATGTAATTTACAAATTCATATATTCTCGTGAAAATAACACAAAAGGTTTAAATTAAATTTCAAATCTCGTAAATAAGAAAAATTCTTGCCCAAGAAGACAGACTTTTCGTTTTTTTTTATTTAGATAATTAAACGCATACTCAGTCATTATGACCCTAAAAGGAGGTACCTGAACGATATTTCTAACAGCGGATACCGAAGATAAAGAAACGTCAACGTTTTAACTTGCAGCATCGTAACGAACCGCGCTTCTGACTAGACACGGTCAAATTTGTTTGACCTTAAATTGAACTTAACTCGAGAACGACTCTACCGATCTTCATCAAATTTTCACGCGCACAATTTCAGATACATTATTACACCGTATCAAAAACTTCATAAATAGGCCTATAAATAAATAAATTGGGGAACAGCAGTTTAAGGTATTTTTTTTTACTTCTCATACCTCAAAACGTAAAGAAAAGTCACTCACACTCCTCACTCCCACCGTGTGACCGAAAGTAATATTGTACTTTACAACAAGAAATCGGTAAAAAATAATAAAAGAAAAAGAAGAAGTAAGGAAAAATCCGATAACTAAATGGAATATACATACAGAGATATAACACTAGGAAAATCTATCCTTAAAAATAATAATCGGAAACCTTCACACTCCATTTAAAACAAAGTTTGTAAAATATTACAACGTTTTATATTTCTAAGTAGGCTAATGATAATTCAATAAACTGACAAAAGATATTGTGACTGTCATTTAAAATAAAAGTAAACTGTCATACAAACATTTCCGTTCCAGATACAACAAAATATGAACAATATTTGTTTTTATCTCCGTTTTTACTTACATACGCCAATACCGCCCATTTTTTCTTTGAAGTTACAAAATTCAATAACATTTGTTAAAAAAGAAAAATTTACTAATAATAAATAAATAAACAGAATAAAACTTTAGTTCGCCGTTTTATTTTTATTAAACAGCGCAATACAGATGGATGGAAAAAACACGATAAAGGAGATGATGCCACGGTTGAAGTGTTTTACGAAGGATGGAAGCAATAAAAATGACAGAAGATAAAAAACAGAGCTTTCATCGAGATAAGACAAAAGATTTATGAATTAATATATCTATAACGATACTAATGCGCAGCGTAGCGATTTATGATATCGAATCGCGGATAATCGAAGACTAAAGAAAAGAACAAAGGGCTACGAGATGGAGTACGGTATTATTGGAGAATGTTGAAAATCGAATAGGTGGATAATATTACAAACGACAAAGTCTTAAGACAAACTAGAAGGGAAAAGGTCTTACATTAAAATACGAGCTTTATAAGAAAATGCTTCTACATTCTCCATAATACAAAAAAAAAAATAAGCTACGAAGCCAGAACATTTTTGTGAGATCCGTGGGTTTTTCTCTCTAAGAATATATATACTAGTATTACGTTAAGCATATCACCAGCACGCGTACGTAACCAAATTTGTACCGAGAACTCGAAAACTGTGAAATCGACATTACCTAATGTCCACCCATTAAAGAAGACGAAAGCTTAATTAAATATTTAAAAAAAAAGCTGACAATAACGTTGTAATACTCTCCCGGCATCGGTTATTTATTATGTAGTGGAAAACGAATAATTCATGAAAAAAGGTACCCAAGATTTATTTTCCGGGTAAGGCTAATTTATTATGAAGTTTTATGTAAACCCATCATTATATGTTTAAATAAATAAAAAAAAAGTTTAAAAAACAGATATTTTTTCTCTTTTTCTGCTTAGCTTCCGGAACCACCGTAAGGTATCATTTCAGAGGACGAATGAGGATGATATGTATGAATGTAAATGAAGTGTAGTCTAGTACGGTCTCAGATCGACCGTTCCTCCCCACCGGGTTGGTCTAGTGGTGAACTCATAGCAAATCAGCATATTTCGAAGTCGAGAGTCTAAGATTCAAATCCTAGTAAAAGGGGTTACTTTTATACGGATTTGAATACTAGATCGTGGATACCGGTGTTCTTTGGTGGTTGGATTTCAATTAACCACACATCTCAGCAATTGTCGATCTGAGATTGTACAATACTACACTTCACCTACATTCATACGTATCATCCTCATAAGCGATACCTTATTTTGATTCTGGAGGCTAAACAGAAAAGAAAGGTCGATCATTCCTGACATGTGTGGTAACTGAAACCCAACCACCAAAAAACACCGGTATCCACGATTTAGTATTCAAATCCGTATAAAAATAACTTCCTCTACCCTTAAAACTCTCGACTTCGAAATCAGTTGATATGCGATGACGAGTTTAACCACTAGACCAACCCGGTGGATTGATATTTTTTCTGCTCTCCACCCCCAAAAATCAACTAACAAGATTTTTTTTTTTGTTTTTATAGTTTACTATATAAAATGGAAGAAACTTTAAAAAAGCCATTAAAAAATGTACTACCGATAAAAAGTTACCTAAGATTTCTTTTTTGGGAATCAGAAATAAAACATTGTAATATAATTTTATTACCAAGTAAAGATTAAAAGTTTTTAAAAATTCAAAAAAATCAGTATTTTTAAACTTTTGATCGGCTCGCCCCAGTCACAATATTAGAGGAAAGGAAAGAACTTTGGAGTAATGTTTTTTTAAAAATGGTTAAGATATGCATGCACTGACCTTAATAAAAAGTGGCATAATGTTGAGAAATTCTGAGAAAACTCCCTGGAGACATTGATGGCAAAACTTTTACACGGGTCCATATTACACAGTTTCATCAAAATCGATAAATCCAAATAAAAGTTATTAAGATTGAAACACCCCAACACACGTACATGCGAAGATTACCCCCTACCTTTTTGTGTTTTGGGGTCCCTGGGTTATGAAACGTTGAGAAATGAATAAAAATCCATACCCCATGTTTTGAGCGATTACCGTACTTTCTTTCTAACTCTAGAACTATAATGCCAGGAAAGTAATAATCAATGTTACCACGAAAACAAAGTTACAATTTCAATCTGTAATTAGTTTTTTATTTTATTCTACTATCAGAATATCATAAACGCAAAAAGAAACAATTTATTGAAAATTAATCGATATAACGTTTTAGTATAACGTAGGAAACAAAAAATATAAACGAAACGTCAGCGGGAATTAGGTTCTTGGCCCAATTCCATTAATTGTAGTCATCTCGAAATAATTTTCTTCCTTTCCGTTCACAATTACCAACATGTAAAGACATTCTACCGTTTTCCATTATGTGTACGCGATATTATCAGTTAAATCTTTTAACGTTCAAATAATTAATTTACAGCCGTCGTATAGAACTTCCTTCTTACCTCACCAATTCTTCATCTATGACCTCGTAACTCCCTTAATTATTCTTAGAAACCTCATCTTATGTCCAGCGTCTTTTTTTTAAATACTACTTATCTACGATTCATTATTAAAAAAAAGTAGATAATGTTAAAGTCTTTTGTTATAACATCCAAAACCTGCTTTATTTTTTATACTTCTGACAATTGTAAAAATCCCTTTCGGCACGCCGGCGAAGGTAGATTTCACCGATGCTAAGTAAACCGATTCGATACTGTGCCTATAAAGGGAGGTATGATTTTTTTTCTTCTAATCTCCATTTCTTCCACCCGCTGGGCCGACGGTTAGCGATATCAAAAAGCTTTACTTAGATAAGTTTCAGGCCCTTATCCAAAAAATAGTAGGAACATTAAACGAATTCGATATTTTACCTGATAAGAAAGTTACAGCGATATTTTGTTTTTTCGAAAAAGTTCCATTTCTACTCCGCTTGTTCCGATTTTTCCCATTAACGAAGTCGACCGAGATTTTGGGTCGTTATATTTTATGTATCAATTTGAAAGTGTTTGGTGAAAAATTAAGGAAGTTATCGTTTCCACAAGAAAGTGAAATATATGTTTATATAAACTTTTGAACCGACTGTGATTTTGGGATCTGGGAGAAGTGAAACGGGAAGATACATCGAAATTTTCCGGAAGTCGAATCACGGTACTCAGTACAATAGGTAGATTTCATAAGAAAGCTACCTATTGTATATAAAACAGTTGAAATCGAACGTTTTAATATCAGTGGCAACACTTTACGTAAACAAACGTCACATTCTTTGTAAATGGTACGTTATTTGTTATAGATCGTATTTATTAATAAGTCATAAATCTTATAAGTTCTTTACCTATTATTGTCATTATCTTACCTTTTATAGGATATAACTTTTCAAATTCAATTCTTCGATCACCTTTAAAAAAACTGAACAACTATAAATGATTATCGTCTTCTGATATACCTAATAAAAGCAACCGATTAGAAAAAAAGAGAATATTCATAAAGCTAACATTAATAATATAAATAAACTTTTACTGTACGTAAAACGTTATTATATGAAACGATTTTTCCGTACTCTTAAGGAAAAAGAATTCTGATCGGTTCTATTGTAATTAGCGAAAAAGATTTCCCTTCTGGCAATATATTATAAATCACTCGTTAAATGATGAGCAATCCTTTAGGTGTTTTTTCCCGTTTTATATATTCTTCTTATTTACCAATTTCCCTTGCCCGATACTTGATTTCGCTTCTCAGAAGGGTCTTTTTTGTAAAGGGTTACTGGATTCGTGGAAAAGAAGCAGAAAGTTCAACTTCTGAAGTTATTACATCCTCCGAATAACACTGATTTTGTGGAGTTCTTCCGACTTGTGCTCTCCCTATTCGAACACGGGCTAACGTACTTATCGGGTAAAACTAGACCGTCTAGTCAGTCTCAACTATAAGTAAATAGATAATATCAACAAATAAATTTTTATGTTATAATCTGCTTTAAATTTATAAATTACTCGTTAATTTTCATAAGATCCTGTGATAATGAAAAATACTATATTCTTTATACTCCAAGGTATATATTGTACGATAAAAAATAAAAACAAATTTATTTTAAAAAAGAAATGCTGAAATCAACTGATTTTTTTTTTACTATGTTACTACAAGATAACGTCATACAAATCACGCATTTTAAACAATAAAATCAACCGTCAATGCGCATTTCAAATGTTCATTTAATTACTTTTTTAATATAGAACAATACAATAACACCAGTATATGTATTATCTTCAAGGATAACGAATAAGTATAACGAGGAAATAAACATTATTACTGAAAACGTACTAAACAAAAAGCTTTAATCAAAAAAAAAAAAAAAAAAAATGGACAATGTAGGAATTAATCACTATTTATACTATAAAAACGGATTTTCTTTAAATAAGAAATTTGAAAAAACTTTTATTTAAAAAAAACCTTTTACAACTTCTATAATACTAAGAAACGGAGAGTTATTTATAAGCTAGCGCTTCAGTAGTCAATGGCATCTGTTTGAAAAGAAAAACTTATACAAAAGAAACAAACCGAATGAATTCGTGCTACGCAATATAAAAAATGAAATGCCAAGATAAAATTCAAAGGTAATAAATTAAAAATAATAATAATAATATAAATTATAAAAATAATGAGATTACAGATATATAAAAATATTAGTCTACCGTTTAATAAATTGTAATCAAATGCAAAATTGTATCCGTAAACCACACTAATAATAATAATAATAATAATAATAATAATAATATTAGGTAAACTACTTTCAACTTGAAAAGTAGTTTCAACGATCCGCAAGAAAATTAAGTACACCGTAAATAACGTATTAATATATTTGGAAAAATCCGAGCCTTTTCAGCGGCATGAAAAATAAATAATTGGAAATACGGTTAAACGCACTTTCGCAGCCGAATTCAGAATAGTATACCGGCACCGCAAATTTGTTTTATTAGAGTAGATGACCCGTTGAAAAAATAAATTTAATTCTTTAACTTTACCTGCGGTCCGCTGCAGTAAATTTCGTTTTCCTAAAGCGGAAAACAATTTTTCATTTTAAATTTTGTTTCTACAAACCAAAAACAATTTGTAAGAATAGAACAAATTATTATAGAAAATGT
Source organism: Lycorma delicatula (assembly GCF_047948215.1). NCBI lineage: Eukaryota > Metazoa > Arthropoda > Insecta > Hemiptera > Fulgoridae > Lycorma > Lycorma delicatula. The sequence goes on from NC_134462.1 coordinate 7,017,454, forward strand.
ATGATATTGCCGCATTTATAATATGCGTATTAATTACAAAGAAAGTAAAAGAAAAAAAGTCTACGGAGTATAATAATTATAATTTATTTTGAGATGGGGTTTTACAAATTAATTATCAAAATTAGGTTATTTAATGATATGAGGTATGTTGAAGTTTTTTTTATCGGGACAGGACGAGGAAACGCATATTAAGTTGAAATATTGAAAGACATATACCGAGCGTCCCCGTAGAAAAACTTTCAGGACGCGTTCTACCGGTAAAAATAATTAGAGAAGTTCATATAAACATAGCTCAGAAACCCTTTTTTCGAGTTACGGCTAGCGATAGATTCCCCCCGGATTTCAGCTCTTTTAATAAAAAGAAGCCCTACTGTAATTTTTGGCACCCAAATTAAAAAGTAAAGTCGGTGATTTCTTATGTCATTTGAGCCGGGAAGTAGGCTAAAACGGATCCCAGAACTGTAACTCCAGTAGTTTTTACGATATACGAAGTCAGTGTCGAAAAACAAGTTTATCTTTAGGTTTGCAGTAAAGGAGAGCTTTGTTAAACGACTAATAAATGCGATAGATTTAGTAACAAAACTCGTATAGAATTTAATTATGCGAAAATTAATGAAAATACAGCCTTAAAAGGAAATTTAAACTTTTAAAAATCGGTTTTTTATTCAAACAAAACAGAAAGAAACATTTTTCAGTACCTAATAAACATTCTTGTTACAGCATTCTTTTTAAACATTCTTCGGTGTAACAGCATTTAAGAACAAAAGGGTCATTTCCAACGAGTTCATTTTTAAATCATCGTGTTAACGAACATCGAGTGATCCGGCCAAGCGTAGTACAAGGTAAAATTCATGTCGCACTGGTTTGTCGAAAAACAAAGTGCGGCGCACCCTACGAAAGAAAATCTCTATCCTTTCCGCCTGCAAAACGTTCAAAATATACGGCCAACAGATTACCCCCGGCGGATAAACTTGTAGACAACGCCGATAAGGTAAATTCAATTTTATTTACTGATGAAGCCATTTTTACGAGAAATGGAGTCTTCGATTCTAAAAAATAATCGTTTACGGAGCGAAAAATTCGCACGGTATTGCGGAAATAAGTTTCCAACATAGATTTCACATTAAATATTTACGACAAAATTCTGGGATCGTTTGTTTTTAATGAAAACCTTACGAGAAATACATACGTTCGATTCTTGAGAGATCGTTTGCCGACTTTTTTGGAGGATGCCTTTACCGACCAGACTGCAAATGATTTTCCAGTACGATGGTGCAACGTCGCATTGTTCTTTAGTAACTAGAAATCACTTTAATGCAAATTTCTTAAACTAGACCGGATGCGGTGGACCGATCGATTAACCACTACGATCGCCTGACATACCGCCACTAGATTACTTCATTTGGGACCGTATGATGAAAACGATAATATACCGCAAAAAGTTAATACTAAAAAAGAGCTACTCGTTAGAATAAGAAATACAATTGAATTTATACGAAACGACCGCGAGATGATACGGAAAGCCACCGAAAATATTTTACGTCGGGCAGAGTGCTGTGTACATAGCGAAGGGATTTCGAATAAAACTGTTACTGAAATTTATTATTCTGTTACCGTTTATAATTTTAAATACTTTATTTTTCTGTTTTACGTATTAGGAATAATTTTTCTAACGTTCAGAAAGAATAATACGATTTCCTGTCTATTTTTCGTCTGTTTTTCATCAATAAATAACCGATTTTTTAAAGTTATTATTTACATTTTATTGGCTGTATTTAAATTAATTTTCTCAGCGTTAAATTCTCTACAAGTTTTGTTAGTAAACCTTCCGCATTTATTAGTCTTTCAACAAAGGTGTTGTACTACAAACCTAAAAAAAACTTGTTTTTCGACATCGAATTTTGTATTTTACGTGGGATATCTTAAAAATTACTGGAGCTACAGTTCTGGGCCTGTTTTATATTATTTCCCAGATAAAATTACATAAGACACTACCACTTTTGGGTCCTTTCGGGTCCCAAAAAGTAGAATAAGGGTTTTTTAATTAAAAAACCTGAAATCCGGTCGAAATCTTTATCTAGCCGCAACTCGAAAATAAAGCGTTTCCAGACCTATGTTTATACGAACTTTTTTAATTTTCACCAGTAGAACGTGTCACGAAAGTTTCTCTGTTTCTTCGTGGGACATCCTGTATATATATTAACGCATTCAGTAAGAGTTAAGTTAAAGAAGGAAAGCCTAACGAACGCAAGATTAAAACAATTATCGAAGAAAAATTAAAATAATGAAACGATCGAGGATATGTGATGCGAAGAGATATGTTCGGACTATAGACCGGCGCAGAATAGAAGAGAATGGATAAGCGAGTCGACCGGTCAAACGACTAAAAAAATGAACTTGTACGCTAGAAGATGGCGGAACAGCTGTAAATAAATATACGCCTGATGTTAAATTGAACTTTCTTTTCGTCTTATTACAACAACGATGACTACATCGGCCGGGCTTACAAATCAAGAAGAATTGCGGTTTACGATTAACGCTAACCTTTTCACGCGGGAGATTCATGACGTAAGCCTACCAGAAACAGTAATTTTAAGGCTAATGGCGGCTCCTCGACTTTGTTTAGACAACCCCGGCCTGGTGATCGGCGGTTGCAACCCGCAGTTATTGCACGAACAAAGGATACAACTGCCTACCGGCCCAGAATCAAGAAACCCGATTTGATATTTCCGAAATATCATACAAATCAATTCAGTCAATAGTCTTCCTATCTTTCACTAAGCATTAAGGTGTTCTCAAAAAAAAATTGATTAAAAAAGGAAAACTATCCCAAAAATGGTAATGTTCGTATAATGATGGGCAAGTTATATAGTGATGACAAGCACTTGTGAATTTTATTAATAGTTCAAATTAAATTGTTAATACATAAATTACGTGTTATGTAGAACCTTAACTAACTGGATTGTTTGTACTCTCAACATCAGCCCGAAATAAAGAAAAAATTAAATCGGGAAGCATAAGTATCTTCTTCGCACATTAGTTACTAATTAGGATTTTTTTTTTGTCTTCAGTCATTTGACTGGTTTGATGCAGCTCTCCAAGATTCCCTATCTAGTGCTAGTCGTTTCATTTCAGTATACCCTCTACATCCTACATCGCTAACAATTTGTTTTACATATTCCAAACGTGGCCTGCCTACACAATTTTTCCCTTCTACCTGTCCTTCCAATATTAAAGCGACTATTCCAGGATGCCTTAGTATGTGGCCTATAAGTCTGTCTCTTCTTTTAACTATATTTTTCCAAATGCTTCTTACTTCATCTATTTGCCGCAATACCTCTTCATTTGTCACTTTATCCACCCATCTGATTTTTAACAAAAGCTTCTAATCTTTTCTTCTCAGATACTCCGATCGTCCAAGTTTCACTTCCATATAAAGAGACACTCCAAACATACACTTTCAAAAATTTTTTCCTCACATTTAAATAACTTTTTGATGTAAACAAATTATATTTCTTACTGAAGGCTCGTTTAGCTTGTGCTATTCGGCATTTTATATCGCTCCTGCTTCGTATTTTATATCCCTCCTCTCAATTCTTCTGTATAAAATTCTAGTTAAGATTTTTGATGCGTCACTAGTTAAACTAATTGGTCTGTATTCTTCACATTTTTCTGCCCCTGCTTTCTTTGGTATCATAACTATAACACTTTTTTTGAAGTCTGACGGAAATTCCCCTTTTTCATAAATATTACGCACAGTCAATCTATCAATCGCTTCCTCACCTGCAGTGCGCAGTAATTCTACAGGTATTCCGTCTATTCCAGGAGCCTTTCTGCCATTTAAATCTTTTAATGCTCTCTTAAATTCAGATCTCAGTATTGTTTCTCCCATTTCATCCTCCTCAACTTCCTCTTCTTCCTCTATATCACCATTTTATAATTCATTTCCTCCGTATAACTCTTCAATATATTCCACCCATCTATCGACTTTACCTTTCGTATTATATATTGGTGTATCATCTTTGTTTAACACTAATTAGGATAATGTACAATAAATGAAATTCGATAAAATGTTTTAACTTTATGTTACTGTATAAACTAAACAGCATGCGATGCATCTACAATTTTTATTTATACTTAGTAGAACGGTTGTGGTGAAAATTATACATCACATTTTCCGATTCTTCGGATAGCAATAATTGTTTCATTATAGAGTAGATATGACAGATTATACTGTATTTTTTCCAATTGCAGAAGGAAAATGATCACATTTTAGAACGTTTTTTAAATGAATTAGGGAAGATTATACGTCCACATAATTTAACCAATTTAATTGAAGATAATTGTTTTTTTTTTTCAGAATTATTTTAAGTTACACGGAGTAGATAGAAAAGAGCGCTGAACGCGATAAAATTGTTGGGAATTTACGGTTTCAGTTGTGTTTCTATTGTTGTAGATGTCGACTGGAAATCCTGTTGACTCTACCCGGTAAAATGTTGCGCACCGTAATGTAAGCTGATAATTTTTTACCTGTTTTTATTCCTTCCGGTAAATGTAATAAAGATTATTCATAATAAATAATAATAGTAAATCAATAAGAATTATCATCACCTTGTATTACGCAAAGTATGCGCAAGCGTACTGCCGGGTTAATTGTCTGCAATACTCGATTGTTTGTCAACGGATTTTTACAAATGAGGAGCATTTTGTCGAGAAGAAAACGCTTAATAAATTTTGTAATAAGTGTAGATACTTATCAAACAAATAATTACAATGTTATAGAAGTTTAAAAAATTAAGATAGCCTACCGTTTTGAAATTTTTGCAGATGACTTTGCAAATTTTTTTTTGTAGAATAAAACACTACTCTTAGATTTGCGAAATTTAAATAGGTTAACCCGATCCTGAGAAATCATTTTTTTGTTGAAAATCACAAAATGGCATCGAGAGGGAAACCAAACCAAAATAGGACTTATGTCGATATGAACTTCTTTGCTGATTTTGGTGTCAATGCGAATATGTATCGGAAGACCCCGTGTGTATGTATATATACACACCCGCACCCACATTTTCAAACTAAACCAAACTAAATTAATCCAATATTTATTTATTCCTGCTCGCATAATCACGCGCAAGATCTAAATTAATTTCAATAAAACAAATCAAAAGGATGAATTTACAGTCTCGATTATATCATAAAATATAGAAAATTCATAAAGAAGCCTCGCTCCAATCTCAGGAAATATAATTTTAAGGGATTAACTTTTCCACCCAAAATATATATATGAAAGAGAAAGAGAGAGAGATTGTGAAATGCTTTATTTGTTTACTATTTACGTTCTACGTGTTTATAACGTGTCTGGAACCAGCTGAGCCACAACAATAAGAACCGATTTAGTTTACAGTCCACTACAAAATGTGTCAATAAACAGTGCAAAAATTGTGTCACACCAATCAACATTCATCCAATATATATATATATATATATAAAACGACACAAAAAGGCCAGTATAATCAATTGTAGTTGGAAAGTTGGTATTATTTACTTATTCTCCCTCTGGTAACTACAGATACGTCCAACCACAATTATAGTTACTCTTAACGCCATTTTTTTAACACTACGAAATAAATTTTCGTAATCGCCAAGATACGAACCAAGATCCAGAACCTTCCGGATGAAAGACAGAAAAGCCACCGTTTTGTCACGGAGTCTTATCAAGCTCAACCGTATTAAACGTACACCCAACGTAAAGTCCGGGTAAAAAAGAGTTTACTGTACCTCTACAAAAATAATTATAAAAAATTATTTAATTACATATAAAAATAATAATCGATAAAGTAAATAGAAAACAAAATAAAATAATAAATATGTACCTAACAGCGTAAAATTAAAAAAATTTTAAATCGCAGCTTAGTTATATCGAATAAAAGACGTTCAAATACGAATAGCTTACAGTAACAGCGAAGTAATACGTCTATCTTTTTCTAACAATATTTTGTTTCAACATTTGTTTCTATCCTCCGGCAGCGAGTACGGCAGAACGTTATACGTAATATATATATATATATAAACGTATAAAACAAAACGGAAGGGGAATCGTAGAGGCGTAAAGGACAAAATAAACAAAAAAATTAACGAACAAAAGATTAAAGAGAACACTAAATAAACAAAAATAAGTAACTCAGTAGCTTGTATTGTTCGTCTCACCCTTACGTTAATCGCATTGCTAATAACCGCCGCCACTGTAAAAGCTATGTGTATGATATCTAATCGTACAAGGAAGTAAACGCTCAACCACTAGACATTCTTTATTGCAAAAAGAAATAATAAACATAAATAGTACGATAACGAGGGTGCAACAAAGTAAAAAAAAAGTATCTTTACTATTATTAATTCACTATATAACACGAGAAGAGATTTTTACGAAACTTTTCAACCAAAAAGTAAATAACTACTATACGGCAATTTAAAAAAAAAAACATTTTTTTAAAAATCTGATGTGGACACCGCATGACTTTCTACTACGCCTATTAAATTGCATAAACACATTTTTTGCTTCAAATGAGATGCGATCCTCCAATTCTTTAATAAAGTGAACAGTTTCACAAACCCATTGCGATGGACAACACATTGCATCAATTTTTTGTGGTGTTAGTACCAGCATTTTATAATAGTTTATATATAATTTTGTTTCGCTCGCTCAAGTAGGACCTCTGAAAGAATTTTTGAATCGAAATGAAAAGTACATAATTTCTTTATTGTTATTATGGAATTATTTATTGTATACGTTTTTTGCGACGAAAGGTTACTAATTATTAATAAATCGATATATTTAAATTAAAAAAAGAAAAGTTAAAAAAAAACGAAGTCTGATTCGAAGCGATGTGTTTTCCCCTTGTAACATCAAAATATTACATTAATTAAAATTTTATTAATAAGTACCGCTTACGATATATCGAGAAAAACTCTCGATGAGTGTTTATTATTGCGCTTAAGAAAAAGTGCAAAATCCAGATGTTTTGGATTTTGGGCTTTTTTGGACGAGTTTGGTTCAGTCGATTGCGATCAAAAGAGGAGGTACACAACTAGATGTAACAACAGTCCTAAATCCAAAATTTCAACATCCTACGGGTAATCGTTTTTGAGTTACGCGAGATACATACGTACGTACAGACGTCACGCCGAATCTAGTCAAAATGGATTCAGGGATGGTCAAAATGGATATTTCCGTTGATATGAAAACCGAAATTTTTCGCGATCCCGATACGTCATTTACTTCGTACAAGGATTATTAGGAAATTTCAAGGAGCAGTGTCATGAACGACCCTTTTGTAAATGCTCAATGCTATTTAGAGATTGTATTAAGGTATTCACGCTACCTAACTTTTATAAATGACTTCAAGCTGCCGTCATTCTACTAGTAACGTAAATAATCATACAGTATAACTTCGGGAAATAATTATGCAAAAGAGGAAAGAGTGCCCCCTCCCCGTTAAAATACTATATAATTATTGAAAAATCAACCTGCTGCTACTTCTAATAAACATACGATTTACTAATAATGTGCTGCTCGATTATGAATATCTTTTCCCGGCGGGAAATCAAATTAACTTACGACCAAAGTTCTATCGATTATTGTTGCTATATAAAAAGATTTTGTTAGGTATTCTTAAGGAATAACGTACTACTATAACTTCCGTAAATTTTCTAAAAAATTCTTATTACATTACGAAAAATGGTTTATATTATTAAATCGGAACGATTTTCATTTTAAGTTTTTTTGTTTTGGCTTAAACATTTACAACTTGAATTAAGTAGTCGTAATTCTAGTATGTATAAACCAATAAAATATTTCTTTACTATTTTATTTTTTGTTTAGTTCTTTAAGAACTAAACAAAAAAAGACACAAAAAAATCATCTATTTATAAAAAAAGAAATCGTTAAGTTTTATTTTTCCTGTAGTTCATTAAGTATGCAATGCACGTGCCGTAATCGTAACGGTAATGGTGACCTGATATAACTCATAAATCACTCCCGAAAATACATGGCGGATGAACCCGCGCAAGGTTTAATAATTATTATGAGGAGAAGGTGGTTACTGTTGCCTTTTTCAATGACCCCAAAGATAGTCTGCGTATCGATCGATATGTCTAGCCCACTAAAATTCAGGTAATATTCTATCCAACACCAAAACACCCACCGTAGAACTCGCTACGTGAAAAAGCAATTCTAACCGTTACTCCCAGTTCTTCAAGCGCTTTACATGTATCATAGCTTTTTTTTTTGTTTTTTTTTTTGTCTTCAGTCATTTGACTGGTTTGATGCAGCTCTCCAAGATTCCCTATCTAGTGCTAGTCGTTTCATTTCAGTATACCCTCTACATCCTACATCCCCAACAATTTGTTTTACATACTCCAAACGTGGCCTGCCTACACAATTTTTCCCTTCTACCTGTCCTTCCAATATTAAAGCGACTATTCCAGGATGCCTTAGTATGTGGCCTATAAGTCTGTCTCTTCTTTTAACTATATTTTTCCAAATGCTTCTTTCTTCATCTATTTCCCGCAATACCTCTTCATTTGTCACTTTATCCACCCATCTGATTTTTAACAAAAGCTTCTAATCTTTTCCTCTCAGATACTCCGATGGTCCAAGTTTCACTTCCATATAAAGCGACACTCCAAACATACACTTTCAAAAATCTTTTCCTGACATTTAAATTAATTTTTGATGTAAACAAAATATATTTCTTACTGAAGGCTCGTTTAGCTTGTGCTATTCGGCATTTTATATCGCTCCTGCTTCGTCCATCTTTAGTAATTTTACTTCCCAAATAACAAAATTCTTCTACCTCCATAATCTTTTCTCCTCCTATTTTCACATTCAGCGGTCCATCTTTGTTATTTCTACTACATTTCATTACTTTTGTTTTGTTCTTGTTTATTTTCACGCGATAGTTCTTGCGTAGGACTTCATCTATGCCGTTCATTGTTTCTTCTAAATCCTTTTTACTCTCGGCTAGAATTACTATATCATCAGCAAATCGTAGCATCTTTATCTTTTCACCTTGTACTGTTACTCCGATTCTAAATTGTTCTTTAACATCATTAACTGCTAGTTCCATGTAAAGATTAAAAAGTAACGGAGATAGGGAGCATCCTTATCGGACTCCCTTTCTTATTAGGGCTTCTTTCTTATGTTCTTCAATTGTTATTGTTGCTGTTTGGTTCCTGTACATGTTAGCAATTGTTCTTCTATCTCTGTATTTGAACCCTAATTTTTTTAAAATGCTGAACATTTTATTCCAGTCTACGTTATCGAAAGCCTTTTCTAGGTCTATAAACGCCAAGTATGTCGGTTTGTTTTTCTTTAATCTTCCTTCTACTATTAATCTGAGGACAAAAATTGCTTCCCTTGTCCCTATACTTTTCCTGAAACCAAATTGGTCTTCTCCTAACACTTCTTCCACTCTCCTCTCAATTCTTCTGTATAAAATTCTAGTTAAGATTTTTGATGCATGACTAGTTAAACTAATTGGTCTGTATTCTTCACATTTTTCTGCCCCTGCTTTCTTTGGTATCATAACTATAACACTTTTTTTGAAGTCTGATGGAAATTCCCCATTTTCATAAATATTACACACCATTTTGTATAATCTATCAATCGCTTCCTCACCTGCACTGCGCAGTAATTCTACCGGTATTCCGTCTATTCCAGGAACCTTTCTGCCATTTAAATCTTTTAATGCTCTCTTAAATTCAGATCTCAGTATTGTTTCTCCCATTTCATCCTCCTCAACTTCCTCTATAACACCATTTTCTAATTCATTTCCTCCGTATAACTCTTCAATATATTCCACCCATCTATCGACTTTACCTTTCGTATTATATATTGGTGTACCATCTTTGTTTAACACATTATTAATTTTAATTTATGTACCCCAAAATTTTCCTTAACTTTCCTGTATGCTCCGTCTATTTTACCAATGTTCATTTCTCTTTCCACTTCTGAACACTTATCATAGCTATAAAAACGATTTTGGACAGAGAGTTAAAAGCATCAGATAAATGAACCCCTTCTATAATGAAACGATGCGTTTACACACTGCTTCAACCCAGCAGGGAAAATCAAAACGTAAGTAAATAAACAAAATACATATTTCGATTTTCATTTCCTCGTACGAAAGTCGATTTTGATAAAAAGTCGATTTTTATACCTTATACGAAAGTCGATTTTGATAAAAAGTCGATTTTTATTTCCTTGTACGAGTACAAGGAAATATTGTGATCACAAAAAAAGTCGGTTTCAGATTTCAACGGAAATATCCATTTTGACCATCCCCGAAACCATTATGACTAGTTCCGGAGTGACGTTTGTACATACGTATGTATGTATCGATGAGCCGTAAGACGTTGAAACTTTGGATTTAGGACTTTTGTAACATCTAATTGTGCACCGCCCTTTTTGATTGCGATCGACTACACAAAAAGTGTCCAAAAATGCCCAAAATTAAAAAAAATTTGGATTTTGGACTTTTTCTTAACCGCTATAATCAGTCCTCATCGAGAGCTTTTCAGCGATAAGTGGCACTTACTTTCATCGGTTCCAGAGTTATAGCCAGATACGATTTTAATTAATAAAATACGGTTATTTGGATTTTACAAGGGAAAGCACATCGGCGAAAATCCGTTTTCATTTCCCTTATTTTTTAATTTATATATATTGATTTATTAAAAATTATCAACCTGTGATTGTAAATTTATAAAATAAGTAATAATTCAGTAATAACAAAAAATATAAAAAAATATGTAAATTAACAGGCGTATAAGGAAGTCATGCGATGTCCACATCAGATTTTTTATTTCATAAAATTTTAACTCTGTTAAAACTCGATAACTCGTACTTTTTTAAAAATTAAATATTAATCTAATAATAACGGTAACAACCGTGCAGTTTTTCATATATAAAATATACAAAATTCACATAGCGTAAAAATACAGAGTAGTATTTTTTTTAAATAAGTAAGCTGCAATAATCAGACTATTAGAAACAAGAAAACAACACACACTAGTTGTGTGATCGATACGAAATAGTTGTAACCCGCTTTCCAGTAAAATTGTAATCATTCCAGTAAAATCGCTCATACTAAGTTATCCGATCTCATACAAACACACACACCATATTCTATGTTAATATGCAAGCAATAAATAAAAAAAAACCGTAGCCTGCATATAACATAATAGGTCTGCTGCAGAATAATTATTTCATCATAAAAGAACTAATAAACGCGATAAAAAAGTAATAACATATAAAAGTCGATGATAAAATTGTAGGAAAACCACCGCCGCAGAAACGTTTATAAAGAAAATAATAAAGTAGCGATCTAAGGCCTGGCATGTTACAGTGTAACTCTCCTCCCGTAACAGTTTTTCATGCATCACGACACATTTCTCGAGGATGAATCGTGTGACCCGAGCCGATTTTCAATAAATAAATTTCTACCGCAATTTCCCTGGAATAGGAGATGTAATTTTACTAAGAACAAAGTAGAATATAGCATGTAAAAAGAGGTTACTTTTATGAGATTTTTTTTATAAAAGATAATAAATTACAACACCGTAATTAAACAGCAACTCCTAAAATATCTAATAAGGCGATTAATTTAGATCATCTATAAAATACTGATTTAGATATATTTTTAAAAAGAGCTATTTAACCTCTTTGTTAAAGTAAATTCCAAACAACGCGAGAACAATTTTTTATTTTTTTTTACTTGCACGGAGGTTAGCTTTTAGTGAAGATAATAAATGCGTAAAATAATACTAACTGGATTACAGGGAGAGGTAGCAGTACACACAGTACCGTAGCTTTTACAGTCCGCTCTTACTAACCCGCTCTTAGCATTATCTCGTAAAAGAGTCGGGAGAGTAGTGTAAAGCTATTTCATATAATACACCGTCTTTCTTCAAAAATTATTTGTTTTTTCGTAGGATTTTCTTGAACTTGGTTTAACCGAAACTCGTTTCCCTGTCGATACAATGATCGCAAGCGAAGTAGCATGAAATATCATCCCCTTCTTTCCTTTATATATAGAGTGTTACACGAGGAATCTACAATACTTTACAGGCGTATTCCGCTTATCAAAACACCGAAAAAAGTTAATATAAACTGATATGTTTGATTTTCAATAAAAACCGATTAAAAACATTGTGTTCAGTGTCGATAGACATTGATTACATCGCTTTTTTAAGAATTAAATTTTCTACAAATTTTGTAGAAAACGTTTATTCGTATTACTTATTTAAGAAAATTATTTCAAGTTAAACATTAAAAAGTTTTTTCGACCCCTAATTTTGGGTTTTTAATCAGATATCTTAAAACTAAAGGAGGTAAAATTGTGAGAGATATTTTAACGAATTTTTCGGGTCGAAAACCATTAAAAATTTCAGTACGACCTCATTTAAATGAGGAAGCTGAGATCCACGCGACATCTTTATATGAAGTTTTATCAATGTTTTGATAAGCTGAACACGCCTGTAAAGTATTGCAGATTCCTAGTGAAGCATCTGTATTTATGTAAGTGTGTGTATGTATATAGACAGACACACACACACACACACACACACACTATATATATATATATATATATTGCTTTCAAATTTTCAGGATACATTCCTGTTATTACACAGAAGATTTGAAGTCACAGATCGATGCAATAAAATCAATCATCGGGGTGAAGTTGTCAATTAATCCTTTACTCAATTATATTTCTGTTAACATAGCAACAGAAATATAATGAAGTAAAATGACTAATTAAATTTTCTTTAATAAATATCTGCAAAATATTTAATTTCACACAATGGTTACTACTAGTCTTTTATAATTAATTTTTTTCTTTTCAAATATTTGTAAAGTCAATATACCTCTGTCGTTTCCTCTTCTCTTTTCTTTTTTTTGTGCATAAAGTCTCCTTTCATTATTCATTTTTCTTCTTCTTCCTCCTCCTCCTTCCATGTAGTTTTCTCAGTTTTTTCGTTATGTTCTTATGCTCTCTAAAAAGAGATCGAATCTAGGACGATCAAGTGCCGCTATACCTAACGAGAACAAGAAACCAAAGAGGAAACAAATCAGCGCCTGCAAGTTTCCCAGGTGGAGCCCTGATCGGTTAGTATATATGTGGTTATGTATAAAATCAATCGAAGTACAGGACTCTTAAATATTACATATTTTATTAACTCGTAAACTGAAAAAGGTCTGGTTATCGCATTCTACAAATCTAAAAATGTTTGCAGTTTAGAATTATTGAATGAGGCTCGTAGCAGCCACCTGACTCGTTTGTATAGAGTGCATTTATAACCGCTTAGTCGACTTTACAAGTAGGAGCATACACACGAGTTGGATTTTAACATCACAAAAGCTAAGAACGAAAGACATCTCGTCGAGCAAAAAGAAGGCATTTGTGAACAGAACTTGATTCATTTAAGAGGAAACAAATTTCTGGCAAAGATTACAGCTTAAAAAAACAGATTGTTACATCGTGTTTTTAATGTGAATTGTGGTGGCCCTCCATATGTGGCTGCATCAAATGAGTTCGTCGTGGCTAGGCGCGAGGTTAATTATCTGATCAAACGCGCCAAAAGGGATCGATGTAGAGAGCTCTGTTCCGAACTGGACTCTGGCCCTTGGGGACGGGCGTATCAGGTAGTCATGAAGAGATTTGGACGACGATTGCCCGTCCTCGCGTCAGAGAACGCCGTGTTACAACTGAGGGATTTGTTTCCCGTTAGAGACTCAAATCGCGTTGAAAGGGTCGAGTGTGAAGGGGCAAGATTCACGCAAGATGAAGTCAATGCAGCCATCAGTCGTCTCAGAAATAAAAAAAAGTCCAGGACCTGACGGCATCCCCGCTGCCATTCTCAAGGGGCTAATGAAAATAATCCCGTGGGAGATGACGGACGTAGCCAACTTTGGAGTCTCGTATAGAATGTTTCCTGACTGCTGGAAAGCCTCTTGGACTGTGTTTTTACCAAAAAGAACTTCCGATGCAACTACAGTCGCATACAGGCCTCTTAGCCTAATCAACAACACGGGTAAGGAGACTGAGAGGCTTGTTGCAAACAGGATAATTCAGGAATAGGAAGACAACAACGGCTTACACCAAAATCAATATGGCTTCAGGAGGGGCAAGTCTGCTCTACATGCTATTAATAAAATTGTCACTTGGGCGCATGAAACCAGAAGAGGGACCTGGCGAACCAGGAAAATCCCTTTGTTTATAACTCTTGACATAAAAAATGCTTTTGGGTCCGTCAGATGGAACGCTATAGTGGCCGCGTTAAACAGGAAGGAAGTCAGTCCATATCTGCAAAGGCAGGTGGCTGACTACTTGACTGATGGACCATGGTTGATACGCTTGAGGGACCCATCAGACATCATATTTTTGGCGGGGTCCCTCAGGGGTCTGTTTTGGGCCCCCTATTATGGATCATAGTATTTGATGATATACTGAGGTTACAAATGCCTGTCGTGCCGAAATTGTGGCGCATGCCGATGATCAGATTGTCGGTGCCAGATCAGAAGTCGATCTTGAATTAATAGGAAATACCGTACTTGAGGCTATACACGAATGGTTGACAGCGTCGGGCTAATTTTGTACTTAGATAAATGCGAATACACTGTGCTGGCTGGTAGAAGAAACATCCGTAATTTAGACCTACAGGTAGGAATGAATAATATGCGTAGGGTACCGCATATCAAATATCTTGGAGTTACTATTGATAAGTCGCTGACCTTTAGTACTCATATCGCCGATAAGTGCAAAGAATCAGAAGCGTTGTTGAAGACTCTGCTGGGGCTAATGTCGAGTAGAGACGCGCCTAGATCTTCTAAACGTAGGGTCATTGCGTCGGCCTTGACCTCTACTCTCCTTTATGCCGCCCCGATTTGGCATAGTGCCATGACAATAAATAGGAACGTTAGGCGCCTCCAGAGTACACATAGGCGAGTGCCAATTGGAGTTATCTGTGGATACCGTACAATATCATACGAAGCTGCGTGCGTAATGGCAACAGTTCCACCCATTGATCTCCTGGTGATGGAACGTTGGCTGCGCTTCCACGGTATGGGGAAGCGGGAGGCGACTAAAGTTATACAACAAAAATGGCAGGAGAGATGGAACCGACATACATTTGCATCACGGTCTAGGAAAACGGTGCCAGATATCAGCCGACGGATTAATAGAAGACATGGCGAGATGGGGTTTTATACTTCACAAATAATGACAGGGCATGGAAACTTCGAGCAGTATCTGCATCGATTTGGTCGACGGGTCTCCTCAAGATGCATGTACTGCGAAGAGGAGGATACACCAGAACATACTCTACTTATTTGCCCAAAGTGGAAAGTCCAGAGATCACGGAACAGCATTCAAGGTTTAACTATTGATGATCTACTACCGTTTCTGCTGGCCAATGCAGATAATTGGCAGAAATTTGAAACTTTTGAACTTTTTTGAAATTTTTCAAGTTCTACGAGAAAAGGACGAGGGAAGAAGGAGGGGCTTCTAATATTGGTTTAACTAAATCAAGACCGAGACCCGGCCTCGTGGTCGGCGGTCGGGAACGACATAGTCGGGCCTGGCCTACCTTCTGCGAGGTTAGAGGCAGGCAAAAACAAAAGACCGAGACCCGGTTCCTGGGGTTGGGGTTGGGGCTGGGGACGGCATAGCCGGACTCGGTTCTTGCCCTGGGGATTTGAGGCAGGCAATATAATGATAAATTTAAAAAAAAGAAGAAAAGATCCGACCGCGGGGCTGACCTACCGTGCCGGACATACAGCCGGTGGGTGGGGAGGCCCCCTTTGAGTAAAAGAGGGCACTTCCTCGGGCTGCGTATACTTAATTGGATAACCAGCCCGAGGGAGTAGGGGGAAAAAAAGCATACCTCACTAGACATACACAGAAAACCTGAAAGATGACGTCCAGCATGTCTCTTCTATTCTAGGAATTTAAAATTTCTACTACTTCAGTAGGATTTTTTTTTGTAACATTCTGCGTATTTTACATGTAATCTTCAATATATAAAAAAATGAATGTTTGTTTGTCCCGTATGCGTTCCTATACCATCCGTCCGATTGCAATGAAACTTTGGTAAGTTGTTGTTTTTTCTGAATTTGGTAATTCAGAAACCCGCGAAGGTTTCTGAATTAGTTTGGACCCGCTAGGTGGCGCTGGGGTCTCGATATTTCGAAAAATTGTATTTATGGTCCGATTTGGCTCATATTCAGAATACGCTTACTTAAATGAAAGAAATACTTCTGCAAAAAATGAACCCGCTAGGTGGCGCTGGGGTTGAAATATTTAGAGTAATTGTATTTACGGATTGATTTGAATCGTATTCAGTATATTAGTTGCGTGAAAAGAAACGTTTTTGCAAAACCTATACCCGCTAGATGGCACCGGTGTCGGGATTTACTTAAATATACAGACTTTCTTCTTCTTCAATATGTATATAAAAGGCAATGTTCGTATGCGTGTCTGAAATATACTAAAAAACTACTAGACTGATTTACGCGCAGGATTTTGCAAAATGGTGTTGTCCGGAGAAGGATTAAAGCTATTGAAATCCTCGACCTGACCGTTTGAAAGAAAGTTAGGGGTATTTTGAACCACTACTGTGTTTAGAACGTAGTTTGAATTAAATCCGATAGGTAGTGCTGCTGTTTTGACAAATGGATTTATTTACATTTTGAAAGGTTCCGTAATGCTTTTTAAGTTTGTTAATGTTCAGTATTAATTGTGATGATTTTGCAGCCGTATCAAACTTTCAATTCTATATATATACTCAAAGCTAGCAATAGCGAAGCGTTGCCGGGTCTGCTAGTATGAATTATAAGACAGGGTTTATCGAAAGGAAAATAAACACCTTCCTTACTCAATTCATTAGAAACGAGTCGAACGCGTTAATGTATTGCGAAACAATATAATCAGTTCGTTGCATAATCAAATACCTTTTCCAAGCTACGCACAATCGATTTAATTAATTTTAAATGGAAATGTATTAATCATAAACGAATACAATTGCACTTGTTTATTTATGAGTATTAGGGTTAAATAAATATTTAATGTTTTAATGTATAATATTGCTTTACATACTACAGAAACGGCACGGAACCTAAATTAAAAGAAATCTATAATCGGCTTCGATTTCGGGGCCTAAGTGAGGATAAAAAAAACAACAAATAAACCACATTAAATTAAAAATCTGTTCCATATAATGTAATCAATGTTTATAACAGAAACAAACCGAAATTAATTAATTACTTTCATTATACTCTTTAGCTAGAGCAATAAAATTCTTACAGGTAAAGAATAAAATTAAGGCTAAATATCACCTGGATTTCACTGGTTTTTTGTTTTTTATACTAAAACGCAACCGTCGTATATTATAGTACAATATGGCTGTTATTCTTCAAGAATAACTAGGTAATTTTCAGGAGTGAAATTTTACTAGTGTTAAGCCGCCTAAAACGCCTAGGCACGTTTATGCAGTGTACAGTAACACTGCTACAATTATTGTACTTATACATACATTATCTATACTATTGTATAAAGAGGAACAAAGTTTTTGTTTGTTCAGGATAAACAAAAAAAAATTAATCTCTACCAAATTTTTACCGATGTTTCTTGGCATAACCGAGAAGGTTTTTTTTTTAGATACATTTCATCCCGAAAAAAAAATATATGTACGAAGTAGTGGAGATTTTCGGGCTGAAGCACAAACTTTAATGAATTGAATTAATGAACTGCGATTCTCTAACAGTGTATGAGCCGGGTTTGAACGGATCGATCTAATGAAAAATATTACAAAACAAATAGAGTTAAATTTACGTTAAATAAAATAATATTAAATAAATTTAAAAAAATCTCTCTTTAACAATAACGGGCTTCCCGCGGGGACTGCGTGTGAGCCTAGAGTGGTCAGTATGCGAGCACATCGTGGGAGGTTATCAACCGGTAACAAACGGGGTTTCCCTAAGATGCTGTATTGGGATGTACAATCGTCCAATTCTCAAAATTCAAGCGGGGTACACTCATCTAACAGATCACGGTTATTCGGAAATGTGTGTGTGTGTGTGTGTGTGTGTGTGCGTGTGTGTGTGTGTATATATATATATATATATATATACAAAGTTAATCTGTTTGTTATCGTATCAAGCGAGAACCAACCGACCGATGACCGATTACTTTCAAATTTGCAGGATACATTCGTGTTATACCAGGGAAGGTTTTAGCCATCGACCGAGGCCTTAGGTCCCTTGAAGGTAAAAATATTCATTAATTCTTCGCCCTCAAGGAGGGTGAAGTTGTGAATTAAAGATATTCATTAAGGAAAAAATAGAATAATCTATCTACTTCATTATTACATTTCTGCCACTACGGCAAAGAAATATGTTATGCATTTTTCGTCGTCAAATGTGCGTGTACTTTAGTAAGATAGTAATTATTATTCTATAGTTTGTAATTTAGTTTCTTTTTCAGGTTTCTATAAAGCCTGAATACCATTATTATTATTATTATTCTCACAACCACGAGGTAACGTACAGTACAGGAATTCAGGTGGTAGGGCCCTCTGGGTAGAAGGGAATAACGACCGAAGCAAGCTATGCGGGTGTCCAGGCGCCGGTCCCCCAGGAAAATTGGGAATGGCGAACGAAGCGAGTCTGCGGCCACAGGGAAGGCCCCTTGGTTTCGGGAGGCCTTGAAGAGCCCTGGAGTCGGCTCCGGGATTCGCCCGGCTGACCTGAGTCCTTAGTATACAGGTTCTGGGTAGACGGGCCGGCTAGTATAAATATATAACGAAACCAAAAAACTAACCTAAAGATGGTTAGTCGGTTCTGCACGCAATCAAAATGAAATAAGCAACACAAGTAGATCGGAAGTACAGAATACCGTACATTTTACCAGATGTTAACAACATTGTTGTTTCTCTTTATTCCTCTTTTCTAACAAAAATTTCTCAGGAGTTCAAATCCTTCAGTCGCAAGAACCACATCGTTCTTTATAAAGGAGAACAACTAAAAATAAAATATTACGTTTTAAGAATGCGAAGGGCATATTTTTGAATATTACCGATAAAATATACTTTATAACATAATAACATTTTATTTTAACTACTAAAACGTAATACTACGTTTGTTCTTAAATTACATTTTATTTCAGAAAACAATTTAGTTAACAGTAATTACATCTTAAATAACACATATTCGTCATACATATTAACAAATAGCAAAACTATTACAATCGATTGCAACCGAACGCGGAACGAAACACGTTTTACGTAAAATCTGAACCCGCAGATATCTAATTCTCAAATCTGAATACAAAAATATTTAAATTACTAATATAACGTTGTATTCTTTTGTTTTGATAACCTACGTAATAGAAAAAAAAAACAAGGTAAAAGCAAGCATTCCTTAACTGTGACGTACTTTTAAAGCAGTCTCTACTATACAATAGCATTATTTATACGCCGAACAACGCATTTCGTTTCACAATGAGTCAACAGTGCTTATAACAAAAGCATACGAATAGAGTAGTATATTAAATACAGAAATGCATGTTTACTTAAGTAATCGTTCTTATGATATGAATAATATAAGAAATATTCCTAAAAGCAAATATATGTAATACTTCTCATTTCCCTTAGTTTCTTGTACGGTTCTGAAGTTTGACTATCCTTTGTTCGAAAAAAAAAGAAATACTAGATGTTGTTTTATTTGAGTAAATGTTAAGAAAAAGACGTTACATTCTTCCACGATTATCAAAGTAACAGTATATATTTTCGAAGATAACAACAGAATCGATTAGAAAAAGAATAAAATTAATACCGTGTAAGAAAATAAAGAGCTATTGAATAATAAAACAGGAAACATAAAATTTTGTTACTTAAGCAGTTAAATTGCAAGGATATAAGGAATAAACGACGACAATTGAACACAGTGACAACTCAACACATAGTAGTTCTGAACATATAAGTATACGAGAGAGATTTGACCTTGCTCTATCATTCAAATACGTATTAGTAGGCTCTAACCTTAAAAATAAAACATTATTACGTAAATTAAAAAAAAAATCGATAAACAGAAACTTAAAATAAACCCGCAAATATCCTGGGAGTCTACAACAAAACTGCTAGCTACAAGTATTAGATAATTACATGAGCGGAATCGTCACGATGCTGAAATACATCAAAAGGAAACTAACGTAAAAAGAACTCGTAATTTTCACGCGGAAATCGATACTTCGCATAGCAAACACAAATTTAGGAATTTTAAGGGAATTCATAAAATTTATTTAAAGAGTATAATGCTTAAATTTATTACAAATGGCTAGATAAAATAGTTTAGATAAAGACATTTTTGAAATATTTGTTGACAAAAGGTATCGATTTGATATAACCAAATCAAATTAAATAAACTGACGGGAATGTTCGAAATGAAAGAGGTTATTCGATCTTATTAAAGAATGAATTGGTTGCTAGGCGATATATAAAAGCACTCTTAAACGCCACTGGAATTTTAAATGGCTAAGCCTCTATTTGGTAAAAACAACGTATAAATTATCATCTAAAACATACAAGAGGTTCCAATCAGAGCTGCTTTTAGTAATGATACAACCGCTTCCTGCGGTATGGTGTTCCTATATAAGTGGGAAGACGGAAATGATTTGTGGCGTATGAAAAAATTCACGCCTGTCCAGGATTCGAACCCGTCACCCCCCCCCCCCCCCGGGATGAAACGCCGAGACACTACCACTCCGCCATGGAGATCGGCTTAGAATCAAGGTATCATTTGCAGCGCTGAACAGCTAAATTTCAATGGCCTATGTCGACGTGTGACAGTATGTTTAACTGTAATTATCTTTAGTAAGTGGGGCACGTAATATACATTATCTTGAAAACGATTACGCCCATTTCTAGAAAGGCTTGTTTATCGTATCAGGTTGCATATCACCGTTTTAGTTTACGGCGTCTAACATATACAAATGTTTTTTCCTTGTTTAGCCTACGGGAACCATCGTCGGATATTACTTCACAGGGTGATTTGTATGAGTGTAATTGAAGCGTGCTCTTGTACAGTTTCAGGTCGACGATTTCTGAGGTGTGGTTAATTGAAACCCAACCGCTAAAGAATACGAAATTCACGATTTTTTTACTGTTTAGCCTCCGGTAATTACCGTTCAGATAATACTTCAGAGGGTGAATGAGGATGATATGTATGAGTGTATATGAAGTGTAGTCTTGTAAAGTCTCAGATCGATCGTTTCTGAGTTGTGTGGTTAATTACAACCCGACCACCAAAGAACACCGGTATCCACAATCTAGTATTCAAGTCCGTGTAAAAATAACTGACTTTACTAGGACTTGAAAGCTTGAACTCTCGACTTCCAAATCAGCTGATTTGGGAAGACGCGATCACCATTAGACCAATATTATGTTATATTATATTATACCCGGCGGGTAACATATACAAATTCAGCTGGATGTTTGTACACGTCAGGTCAGACAGGAGTGGGAAGAGAAAAGGGTTTTTGCTTGAAGAGAATCTTAGTCTCGGCTAAAGCGGATTTTTAGTAATCGGGCGAAAAAAAAATTGTTGCAGGATGTATCTGAGTCGATCAATAAACGAGAATTCCAACCCTTGCCGCATCCATCAAGAATAAACATGACTTATACTGATATTGTAGGGAGGAGGATGGTATCCCGCTGAAATAAAGCTGAGTTAGTCTAGCGGGATGGGATTATTTGTCTCGTTTTAGGATTTCCCTTTGGATAGACAGCATCTATTCTCTTTATAATTATCTACTTTTTCCCCGATCCTTGATTTTTTCCTTTCGAGTGGTTTTGACTAGAAGCTCAGATTAAGGTTTTGGGACACGTTTGAAACTGCTGCCTCCTTGGGGAATGTACGGTTCGATGGATATAACTATCCTTATAGACTTATCCAAGGATTCTTTTTTCCTAACCGGAGGCCGTATAACAAGCCCGGTTGGATCGACTGATATGTTTATCAGGTAAATCGAGACTTCTTATACAATTCAAAACAAATTAAAGCGCTCTTCTTCAATTAAGAGAAATAACTTAGAAACTTAAGTCTAAAACAAACAAAAATTAAAAACTGTGGTGAAAGACATGAGGTTTAATTTTTAACCTAATCTATTCAAACAAATTTTGTTTAATTAAAACTATTAATGCAAAACAGAAGCCAGCGGAGAAGCCGATCAATTAATCGGTAGGGGAATTTTTCTTTACATGACCAAGCGACAAAACGCTTATGAAATTGCAAAACTGATATACACACACTAAGATCAATTTAATTCGCGTAATCAATACACAATACTCTCTTCGTACACTCATTTATTTTTAACATATACGACTTTGTACGACAAACCAGAATACTATTTAACGAACAGAAAGTAATTTATCTGACAAAGACCAAGTAATCTGTTATATCTTATCCCTTTCTGACAGCGTAAACCTTATCTACAGAATGACCCCATTAAGTTATTCTATTTTATCCATCACTTACTGAAAATTATACGAGCCAATAAACGATGTTTCCAAGATTAACTTTGCTAGATAAAAGATGTAGTCCGCCAAGAAGAAAATACCTCTTGGCCAGTGACTGCCCAATAAAAAAAAAGTAGTAGGGGATGTTTTTCACCAATATTAATGTAACTCAACCGTATTTTTAATTCAATACACCAATAGCACATATAAATACATATATATATATATATATATATATATATATATATATATATGTATGCTATATATTACTATATATGTATGGTCCTTCATTTTCTCTCCACTCAATTACAATAACAAAGGGGGTAACTTTGTACATGCCCCTAGCAAGTTTTTGTAACAAAATCTTGCAAATCAAACAATGATGGTCGGCGATGTAATATCACGTTTAGAATTAATTTAATAAAAAATGGAATTATAAATGTAAAAAACCAAAATAACAAAGACAAAAATTAGAACACACGAAATAGACGACTGAGGAATTAGACTGTAACAGATGTTGTAACGAAATATTACCGCAAAACATTTTCAGTAAAATGAAATTAATTAATGAATTACAAAACCAAATCAGGATATTTCTTCCGATGAACGCTATTACATAAACGACTGAATTCACCTGAACGAGCATTTTTCAAAAAAATTCTTTATTTTTTTTTTATACGCTACTCTAGAGTCAAAGTAATAAAAGTATATCCGTTCTCATTGCAAATGCTTATAAATGAACCGTGAGGTTTAAACTGACAGCTATTTGACTGGCCAACGACGAAATATAGCCGGACGTTTGCAAAAGGTAATAGAAAAATGAACCGTTAAATTTTGATTCCAAATTACTCATGCAGGTATCAAAACATATTCATTTTGATTATTGCATAATAATTACATATCAAAGAAATAAATAAGAACCGCGAAAAAAAGTGTTCACAAAATCAAAAACTCAGCAATGAGAATTCTACGCTAGAGGTAACATTTTTTTAAGTAAAGGCGCAAAATAAATTCAAAATTTATTGGGGGCGACACACTATAATTACGCGATAAGCAGATACATTTGCTTTTAAAGTGAATAAAACAAAACTGTTCTTCCCGGTCGACATTAGAACATCATTTTCTTTTACGATTATTCACGACGGGTTATTTATAAATCCGTTTAACCAGTACGATACGTATTTGATAGCGAAAAGCGCGACTATCTTGCTCGATATGGTTATTAATAATAAAATATAGTCAAAAATAATAACGTTCAAAATACGTAGGCACTCAGAATACGGTAACTACCAAATTTATCAGAAGCGAGAATATTCCTACGTGCTAAGTAGCAAATGTATCGGTGTATGACCTTGATTGCTATTTGCTGACACCGAGCTTGCGCAATTATATTGTCTTACATACGCGCGACGCCGATACGGTTATTGGGCTTAGTAGGCGTGTAATATAGTGAGGGAGTATAAAAATCTCATCAAGAGCGCCAAGGCACCCGCGGACCCCAGCGTTGCCGACCCCCGCTCTATACGATGCTCTATAAAATACGGGTGGAGATTACTTAAAAATCAGTATAAAATATTACATATTCTAAAAATACAACAAAAAATAAAGTAATAAATTTGTTTTGGGAGCGGTGTTTATTTTTTGAACTTTTTTTTACTGTTATGAATTTCTTTACTAGTACTCGAAACGCATTTAAATTTTCCATCAAACTTTACACATCACAAGATGTGACACCGAAGTATCGTATCTCGTTAACCCCCGTAAGATACCGATACCAAATTATAGAGGCGTAAATATTGCATACATTGGAAAAGCATCGTACCAAATTTCAGATTCTTTGAATATTGTGGCGTTCAGGTTTTAAGCGCAATTTACGGTTATACATTTGTACACGTACGACACAAAATACTTTATCAACATTTTTACAAATATCTTCGTTTTGTGTTTCGAGAGCTCAAAAATGTAAAAATTTCGGCGGCCAAAGCAATTCATTCCCGCTGTTATATAAAACATAGTTATGAAGGTAGTATTTGTTCGAAATTTATTTTATATCTCTAAGTAGCTATCCATCGACAAAGATATCCATTTTTGATTAAACTGATACCGATTAACTTTAAAAATTGATTTACTAATCTCTTTTTTTCTCAAATTGCTATTTTAAAGTAGCTGTCATGCGCTGTGGTAAATAAAACACTCTTAACTGGTACCCAACTTTAAACAATTATTTAAGTCTACAACAAAGACAGGCTGCATTCTTTGTACTGAATACATTTTTTGATACTAGTCTGAAAGACTGAGATATGTAAAATAGCTTAGAAAACTCAAAAACACTAATAAAAGAGAAAGAAAAGGATAAAAAAAACGAAAAATTATAGAGAAAAATGTTTCTTACATTACTCAGCGAGTCTTCTTATATATATCGATTGGTACCTTAGTTTCTAGTATTGCTGTTTTGTAAGAATGAAATTTTATTTAATGTGTTTGAGTACCGTTTTACACACACACTATTACTACTGTTCATTTTTATTTATTTGTTCGTTATTTCCATTTAATTCCGATTAGTTTTGTGCAAACACAACGGGAACTAAATAAAATTTATATTTTAATGGATAAAGTATTATGTACATAAAAAGGTGAATTTTTTAATTATTAATAAATTTCTCATTCGTTGAAATAGTTACACGCATTTATTTTATTTATATCCGACTACAGATTTATTATACAAATTTCAGGAACAGGAAGTTCTATAATTTTTTAAAAAATGAATCAAATTTGGAATTTAGGAATAGTTCGGCTTTTTTAAAATTTAAATACAAAAAAATTACAAAATGAAATTCGTAACCTAGAAAAATACAGGAAACAAGTTTTTCTAAAAACGCTTTCAAATACTATTTGGTTTTAAAAATTGTTACTAGCTACAAAAACCGATAGATTATAAACATATAAAAGCTAGGAGAGAAATATTTCAGAATTAACAATATTATTGCAATATATTTATTTACAAACACTTTTATCGCACCAGAAACTAATAATAAATTATCAAATTAAATAAAGTAACGATAATATAACACGATATGACGTCAATAGAGAGAGAGAGAGAGAAAAAACTTATCGAGAAATATTTTTTCAACTCAACTGAACACTGAATACCATGTTATCAAGGATAATACGTTAATAATCTGTCGTTGTTATATTATTAAACAGCCTTACCTTTTATTATCATCAACTATTGCTGTCATTCAAGTGGTTTTTTTAACGGAAAAAGCTACGGTCTTAAATAAATTTTTTTATTTGTAAAAGTAATTAATTTTAAGTGTTTATCAACTAACTCGATCGCTCTAAATAATAACTATTACGACATTACAGCAATAAAATTTATACAACGTTAATAAAATAATCAAATTAAAATATAAGCAGATAATTTCAAATTGAAATTTCGTCGCGTTTTATTACTAAATACGTATTAGCGTTCGATATAAAATCCTATCGTACCGCCGATTTTCTGATTTGTATATCCTGTCGGTAAGAAAATCACGTAAGAATATATTGCACTGAAATCTGTAGGTTGCATTTATCGAAAACCTTGAGTTAAATAATTTATTTTAACGGGGATTTGAAAATTTTAAACGAAGTCGACGAAAGGTTTTCCCGGACAATTTATAGATTAATTATAGAATACGGGCAAGGAATCTTCTCTTTGAAGCCTAAGCCTGTTCTAAAAGAGAGCTTGTTAATTTCTGAAGGAAAAACATTAAATAATTACACCTGACCTGCAGGGAAATATGACGAAATATATCTGAAGTTAGCAACGTTGGCTGTTCTTTCTCATAGCCCATCAACTGTAATCCACTTGTCTGAGCAAAAGGTACATAATAATGTTGCGCAATTCATTCAATTTTTGACAAATGATGCGGGTTATTCCATGTAACACCATACGTGACTAGAAAATCATCAATTTGACATGACTTTTCTTCTCATTATAAACCGAATGAAAACCTCAACCGTAAAAGTAAACTCGGTTTTTCCAATATTAAGGAAATCTTGGAATGAAATTTTAAAATGTAAAAGTAACATTTCTAATGCCAAAAATGGGAAGTGTTTGGCGAAAATTACGTACTCATACCGATAAACACAACGCCCCACCCCGGTCATCTACTTAAGAATTGTTCAAAAAATTTGAATGTACATATCCCTCAAAGATGATACAGCTCGTGTGCATTAACGATCCGTTCAGACTGCACAAAACATCGCTACAGTGAGTGAGAGTTAACAATTAATCCTAAAATATCAATACGCCAGCGAGCACGATTAAATATTTCACGTGCTACAGTAAAAGTAATTTTACGAAAATATCTTCTCCTTCGAGGATACAAAATTCAATCGACCAAGATCTGCTTACTAGAGACCATTAACAACGAAGAGACTTAGTCGATTGGGTTTGGAACAAACGGAAGTGGATGATAAAGATCGGTCGCTGAAGATTATTTTCCGTTGAAAATAATCTTTTAGAGGCTCATTTCCACCATCGGCTTCGAGAATCAACAGAATCGTCGAATTTGGGACAATGAAAACCCAAGCGCATATCACACGCAATTCATGCATTCAAAAAAATTGACGGTGAATGCTATTCGTTATCGTGCGATGCTCGAGAATTTTTTTTTTTGTCAGAATCGGAAGATATAGAGGTATTAGAAATATGGTTCTAACAGGACGGTGCGACCTGCCCTTCAGCACGCGAAACCATCCAAATATTGCAGACCAAATTTCCAGGTCGTGTAATCTCACGTTTGGGAGCTCAGAACTGGCCAACAAGGTCGTGCCATCTAACACCTTGCGATTACTTTTTCTGGAGTTATTTGAAGAGTAACATGTTTACCGACATACGTAACCCTCAGATACTGGCACTGCTAGAGTTGAAGAACGAAATTCGCCGCTGTATTGAAGAAATTAACTTACACACATGTGAATATGTACTTAAAATTTATATTAAAAGTGTGAAAACCTGCCGACGGACCCATGGCCGTCATTTGACTGACATTATTCCAGATTTAACCCTCTACAATGTACTATGTATTACAATAAAACTATCGAATACTGTTGATAAAGAATAAGTTTTTTCTTAATTAGAATACAGGTTCTTACTGAGAGGCACCCTTTAAAAATTCTATATCTTGTGACGGAAAATGAATGCATCCAATAGCCAAAATAAAGTAATATGTATTAGTGACATTGAAGCTCACGTCCATCACGAAAAAAAAAATTGTATTAATAGAAAGTTTTTTGGAATTCTAAGAGCGTACTCTATTTCGAATTTTTCAACGAAAAAAAGAACTGCCCTTCATTTAACATTTTTACGCCATTTTAAAAATCTCCTAACAATCCACTTAACTTAGAGAGGTATTTTTGCTCATTTACTCGTCCAGTATACCAAAGCCTATCGTACATTTTATTTTTCAGAAGTGTTACGAAGAACGTAACACTAGAAATTAACTTAATCCCGTCAACCGAAGTATTTTTTCTTCCATTATTCTGTGCCCGCATTGTACGAGGGTTAAGTAGATTATTATCCGCAATGTAGTTATAAATTTTATTGCAATACAAATAGGAAACTTACATCATGTACATCGTTTTTCAACATAGTCCCCTCACTTGGTCCATCGTTGCACAAGCTTCCTGATGCCCTCATAAAAGAAGGTTTTAGGTTGAGCTGCGAGCCAGGAATGCACCGCTTCTTTCACCGTTTCGTCCGAGGTAAATCGACGGCCCCTTAATGCCTCTTTGAGTGGACCTAACAAGTGATAGTCAGAAGGGGCAAGATCAGGACTATACGGAGGACGAGCCGGTACTTCAAAGTTGAGTTTCTGGAGCGTTTCAGCAGTGTAAGCAGCAGTATCTGGACGGGCATTGCCGTGCAACAATATAACACCTTTCGACAGCTATTCTCGGCGTTTGCTTCGAATTGCAGGCTTCAGCCGGGCAGTAGCATCTCACTGTAACGGGCAATATTTATTTTCATGCCCCTTTCCCCATAATGTTCCAGTACTGGGCCTTGTTAGTCCTAAAAAACCGTAAGCATCAGTTTTCCTGCGGACGGTCGGGTCTTGAACTTTTTTTTGCAGGGCGAATTTGTACGTTTCCATTCTATACTCTGCCGTTTACTCTCCGGCTCGTAGTGATGGATCCACGTTCCGTCACCGATGATGATTCTGTCTAAGAAGATGTCCCGTTCGTTACCATAGCGATCCAAATGTTTTCGGCAAATGTCCAAACGCTTTGTTTATGCGACTGTGTGAGGTCTTTTGGGACCCATCTTGCACAGACTTTATGAAACCAAAGTCTGTTGTGTATGATTTCGTAGGCAGAACCGTGACTAATTAGCAGACGATGTGCCGCTTCATCGATAGTTACTCGTCTGTCTAAGAAAACCGTGTCGCGTGCACGCTCAATGTTTTCCTTTTTTGTGGCGGTAAACGGTCGTCCGGCTGCTTCGTCGTGCGTAACACTTGTGCGACCGTTTTTGAATTTTTCAATCCGTTCGTAGACACTCTGTTGCGGCAACGCACTGTATCGAAAGTCTTCGATGAATTTCGGCCCCTGATACACCTTCCGACCACAAAAAACGGATCGCTGAACGTCGCTCTTCTTTGACGCAAACAGAAAGCGGAGCAGCCGTGGTTAACGGCAGGGGAGCGATAATGGAACTAACCTAGCAGCATCAAACCCGCACAGACATAACAATTAAACCACGCAACACGACAATACTACTGACATAAACGAAAATATAACTAAATTGCGGATAATAATTGACTTACCCTCGTTCATAAACAAGTAGATATTATTTTATTTATAAGAATTATTTTTAACTTTTCTTAAAACAAAAACGATCAATCAAATTTGGTTATAATAGCGTGACAAATATTTTTACATAGGAAAATCATTGCACGTTGAAGAAACGAACAGCGGATTTGTAATTTCATTGCGTAAATAAGTTTATGTAAAATACTTGTCTCTTTCCATTTTATTTAATTATTATCCTTAACGGTTAAATCAAGAGTCTTTAAATAAAATAGAAGCGAAAAAGAATGTATTTTATGTATTGACAAAACGTTACTTTTAAAAAGAAAAAAATATTAGATTACGAAATAAGTAGGTCGTAGTAGAATTTGACCTCCCCTACAGAGCTGGAGACGGAAATGATCAAGTGGAGACAGGAAATAATCTGCTGCTGTGAGCAACGACAACGCCTGCCTCTCTTATCTTTTATTTACCTAAGAAAAAAAAATCTTATCTATAGCTAGTTCTCCTTTCCTACTTTTTTCTGTTTTGATATCACAATATCACATCGATTAACACGTCCGAATAACAAAAAAACAGCATCATAATCGCTAAGAAAAAATGGGTCGTACCGTCTTCTTTGTTTTTAGGAATCTATATCAATAAAATTGAAATTTCCGCGGACACACGTTTTTACAATCTTATCCTATAGAAATAATTTTTATCGATTTGAAACTTTAGCCTTTCAATTTATTACTTAAATTACAGAGACCGATGGAATAAGTTTACCGGCTGAAATTCTCGATTATAGAAAGAAACGATCCACTACGTAGCTTTCAACAAACGTGTTCAGAACCGGCGCCTTTTCTTAAGGTGTGTTCTCACACTTACATCTGTATGATGCAGTTATCCGTAAATATTGTTACAAGCGATGCGATTTATAAAATTTAGGGCTAGATGAATATAAATGATTTACACAGATAAAATGATTATACGACAATTCGAAACAAGTTAGGCTTAAGTATATATAGAGATATGATAAAAGGTGTGACCTTGTTCTACCGTTCAAATAAAAACTTTGTAATAAATGAAATTAAAAAATACGCTATTGTTTGTTTAATATTGCTTATTTGACACTACTGTAATGTAAATATAAATTATACAATAATAAAGCGATTAAAAAATAAGTAAAACTTAAAATATAAACTTAACAGTGCAAGCCTTCTTAACAACTTATTTTAACACAACGGAATCGACTCTCTACGAACTATACGGCCCGTAAGCGGACACGATACCCGTCCGTTTATAAACACATCTAAAGAATTTTTTTTAATTTTCTCGTCTACAGAAAGGTACTAGCCAAATGAATAAACATTCATTCGGCCTTTCGATTAAGTCGACCTTAGAAGGAGTCTCGTATAGCGACTCAATTTAGTACCGACTCGCTATTTAGCGACTCGCTTTTAGTTATTTTTAGTAAATTGTTACTCGATCAGACTCGAAAAGAATTATAAAAGAAGAAATCGAAGTCGAATTTTGACTACGTAAGATACTTTGGTTTACAGAAACAAAGAAAATTATTATAAAAAAAAGGGAGGAAATTATCAAAAATGTTTCACCGTAAAAACTAAAATTTTCTTACTTATATTTATATAAATATATTGTCCCGTAATTCTCACGGTAAAAAATATATTTATTTACTCAGAGTGTATAAACAACACGTTCTCTCGGGACTTCCATAAGTTATTTTACTCGTGAAAGTCACGGAAAATATAAAAATATGTCCTAAGAAATGCTTCGTTTGCGAGTTACGGCTAACGGAAGATTTCGCACGAAATTTAGCTACCGTGGAGAAATAAGGTCGTATTCAAATTTTTAGAACGTTAATTAAGGGACAGAAATGGTGATTTCTTATGAATTTTGACCCGTAAATCCAATAAAATAGAACCCGGAACCTTATCTAGCGGTAGTTTTAGAGAAATATGGGGTGAAAACCAATAAATCGGGGTAGGACCCCGTTTTTATGTTTTACGTGCAACAACTTTGTTAAATCGGTAATAAAAAATTTAAAACACTTTTAAAGAAAATTTGTAGACGATTTAATTCTAAACAAAATGGTGTAAGATAAGTCGAATAAAACAAAGAAAATTTTTATTTAGAAACGGTACGCTAGAACAAAGTACGTACCGGTTTATAATAAACGTAAAAAAATGAGTGCGCCATTTTCGAACGTGAAAGGAAACCATATTTTCTCAGGGAAAATGATAATTTAAGAAAACGGAAACGGCACAAAAGAAGTCGGGAGGCGCGCTATAGTTCTAGAAATATACTTTGCGTCTCGGCGCTAGAGGAACATCTTCAAGTTGCTGCCGCAATTCTTCTCGAAGAAAACGCAAGCAGACCTCAGAATTTAAGCGGCCAGGTAATATGAACAATCCAAACAGTTGACTGTGAAGTAGGCCACGCCGTACATTTACTTTAAATGGGTGTTGAAAAATTGCCTTCTACCTTTTCATGAGGATTTACTCTGCCCGTGTGAAAAGTCGCCCTGATTGTTTTGGGAACTGGAATTCTGCGATTCCTAAAACGTATTTCATATACTATTACAGAAGATGTAGCGTTACCGCATTACACGCACCAAAAATGAATACCATATTAGCGTATTCCTATGTTGTAAATTAGTAAGGCGTTACTTCAAAATGGTAAACGGTCAAAATAAAATTCCCAGAAAAACTTCGCTAACGACAGCACAATTCACAATAACCGATATACGAGTTAACGATTTAAACATTAATTAATCAACATTGTTGATCAGCTGCTATTTTATTTCCAACTTTGAAACAATAATTTTTTAAATAATTTATTATTGTATTTCTGTCGTAAATAACAAACAAAAAAAATTATCTATGTAATGTTTATTTATTTATTTATTTTTAATCTAAAATTATGTAGTTCCAGTTTTTTTAATTTTTTAACGGTAAATTTTGTTTTTACAAATTTTTAACATCACCAAAAAAATATTACGGCTTTTGTTTACATTAAATAAGTATTTTTCTGAAAGATGTAGTGATGTACTGTTTCTAAATAAAATTCCAATTTTTCTTTGTTTTATTCAACTTATTTTACACCATTTTATTCACAATCAAATTCTCTACTAGTTTCCTTTAAAAGTTTTACCGATTTAACAAATATATTGTACGTCAAGCATAAAAAAAGTTTTTTACCCCCGTTTTTAGGTTTTCACCCCGTATTTCTGAGAAAATACTCCAGATGCAAACTTCTGGAACCTATTTTATTACATTTTTCAGGTCAAAAATCATAAGATATCTCTAATTCTGCCCTTAATTAAATCCTAAAAATTTCAGTATGACTTTATTTCACCGGGGGTAGCTGAAATCCGAGCGAAATCTTTCGCAAGCGGTAACTCGCAAACGAAGCATGTTAGGATATATGTTGTTTATATGAACTTTTCCGTTGTTTTACCGAGTAGAATAGGTTATAAAATCTCAGGAAATCTTAGCGATAAATCTTTTCGATAAGCTTATCTCCCACAATTTTAGAAATACGATATACTTTAATAGAAGGATTATAATATTTTGATACCAAACGATAACTAACTAAACTATATTTAAGAATTCATAACCCTAGAGATCGGCTGCACAGATAAAAATAACGAATTAATAAACGTATAAGCATTCATAAATTATAATAGGTTATTACGTACATCAGTCGTTAAGGTTAACGTCATAAACCTTCAGCGATCATTAAATAAACGTAGCGGTGCGTACTAGCAGTAAAATAATGCCGTCACGAGAAACTAATAACTAGAGGTCATCTAGAAAGTATCGCGTCGATTAACATAATTTTTTACCTCCGCCTCATTCCTGCATTACAGAAACTTCAGATGTTCTAAATCACAGGGTAATAGCTACAACAGAGGAAAAAATACGCTACGCTTTAATTTTTTAAATATTTTTGCCGGCGCTAAATAAATATTTTCAACAAATATTTTTAGTTTAATAAAAAAGATAAATTTCGATAATTTCAGTTCCGTCTCTTTGGTATTCAATGCTACGATCGGCTGGTAGAAAGCCTCCAAAGTCCTCTATTCTGAGACTTCATTTTCAGTTCGACGTACGTTTCATTCGCGATTCGCATCTCCCGTAATCTGATCGATATACTTCTTCGGCCTTCCTCTCCCCCGTTGATTCTTCCCATCGATTATTACCTCAACAATAATTTGGAGCGCCCCGTTGTGTCGTAGTACGTGGCCAATCGGCGCATCTCTTGTCTTTGCGAGAGCATTCATGAACTTCTGTTTTTCATTCGTCCGGCTAAGTACTACATTATTTGTAACTCTCTGTTAATCCGCCTGAGCCTAAGCATTCGCCAGTAGCACCGCGTTTCAAAGGCCTCTCCAGCTTCCTTCTACCCGCAGTTCCGATCGTCCAACTATCGCTACTGTACAGAAAAACAATCCGTACGTACGTTTTTAGAAGCGGTTTCCTTTTATCCAAATTTACACCGTAGTACAGAAGAAGTGTTTCTGCAAGTTAAAGACGATTCTTGCTTGCGCAATTCTCATTTTTATATCCTCGGAACGTTTCCCGTCTGGTGTAATTGTACCGCCTAGGTATTTCAATTCGTTAGTCTGTTGGAGAGTCAACCGTTGAGTTTAATCTGCGCACTTCTATATACCCGACCCTCGATATATAATTTATTTATATTTTATACTACATATTTTTATTATATATTTTATAAAACCGACCGCTAATTTCTGTTATATCCTGATAATTTTTAAAAATTGTATATCAGAAAGTACAGTAAGAAGAAAACTGAACGAATACCTTGAGTATTCAAGAATATACCAGAAATATCTTATAAAATATTTCTTCAAATCAGTCTTATTTCGTTTATTCAGCTAGATCAAATTCGAAATAAATGTAACAAATATAATGAAATATAAAATAAAACATATCGCTCAAACGGTATTTTATTTAAAATACTGGGTACAGCAATATTTATTTTCATAACGTGTACGTTGAAATCTGTTCAATTAGTGAACAATAAGCGACCTTCCCGCTCCCCAAGAGAGTTAGTTGCGTTTATACGAATTTGAATACCAGACAGTGGATACCGGTGTACTTTCGTGATCGGGGTTAAATTAATCACACGTCTCAGGAATAATCGGCCCGAGTCTGTACAAGACTTCAGCTCATTTACATGTCGTACATATCATCCGCATCTCATCGGTAAAGTAAAATACGAATAAAATTTGATCGTTGTACCGCCATCGGAACGGAACGGAACGCAAGGTTATCGGGGTAATTTTATCCTCCCGATCCACTGCTGAGCCTGGATATCAATCCCTTGCTGCCGGGTCTTTCTATCTATCTGGCGGATATTTAATTTTTAATGGCGGTTATATATTTATCTTTAACTTGATTTTAAGATGGACAGAGTTCATCAGTGACGATCCTTTACGATCCTTTGTAAATCGTGTTTGTGAATTTTTTTATTTGGATTATTGCGCGGGAGATCGAAAAATATTTGCGCGATTCTCCCGATGACTTTACCCTTCAGTCTGTCCACCGAAGGCCTTTCGGTCTGGCTGGAATCCGCCAGAAGGAGTCCTTATTTCTGAAGGGAGACACACGCGGTGTATGTAGTCAGGCGGTTGCCTGATTAGTAATTTGTAAGATGAAAGGATAGGGAAGGAAAGGTTGTGGAGGTGGTGCTTCTTCTTCTTCTTCTTCCGGCGATGCGGTCTGGATTGGATTCGCTGTCGCGGGACGGCGAATCCAATGCTTCTTCGCGTCATCTTTCTTCTTTTTGCTTGATCGTCAACGTTTATCGGTGGCGAATATTTACGATCGCAATCTTTATTAGACTTGCGAGCCCTGAAGAGCATTACAGTGGAGAGTGCATGCCTCTTCGTTGTCTCCTTTGAGCGGTTGCTGGATTTCTTCTCTACGCTTTATCTGCTACTACTGAGAGTAGTACCGCTACTACTGTCTTCTTTCCCGTCGATAAGCTAATAGAAGTGCGGAGAAGAATTACAATCGATATCGGGTCAATACGTTCACGTACGCGAGGGCGGTAGCTATCGTAAGTCTTTGAATGTCCGGGGAAAAGAAAATACGAGGGAAATTATCTTCCTGACACAGGTGTATCAAGGACACCGATAGGTGTCATTGTCGGTGTAGTCTGTGATGTCGCGTCTGCGATACTGCCATCAAAAGCCGGAATACTGTGGAAATGGCGGTACGACATTCGGATAACTATCGGCTTTTTGTTTCATAATTTCAGAGTAAAGACTTTCACGGCTGAAAGATGTAAAGAAGTTTTTTTTTCGGTTCGGCCAGGTTTTATTCCGTTCGTTGTAAACGTAGTTATAATTACCAGGATTGTTGCAGACAATCGATAACAAACGTGGAATATATGAAGATATGTTGACCGATATTTCTTTGGCGTTGCTAAACTTCCCGTGTCGGGTTCCGTAAAATATCTCAGAATGCATCTTAACAAACGAGTAACTTGGACGACTTATATACGTACAAAATGAAGTACAACGTACCGTTGAACTTTAGGAAAACATCAAATATTTCACTTTACGACCAAATATACTGATTTATCAAACCCGACTGAAGGTACAGAATACAACTGCGCGAAGAACAAGTAATTCCGACATTAAAAATCTTAAAACGGTTTCGATTCAAACTACGTACAATACACTCGATGCACGTACAATTATATACGACACGGATCATTTCTAATTCGATTATCTGGATTTAAAAATTTCGAATTTTAAAAAAGGAATTCGCAGATTTTCAGCACTACATAAGCTAAAACTGGAAAAAGAGTGCCGATTACGACCGCAAGACACAATGTAAATTAAGATGCTGACGTCCGACAAATTTATTTTGAAGTAAACAAAAAACATTAAATCCATTCAACTTCAAAATATATAAAACCTACATTAAGAGAAACTACATAAATACAACATAGAATTTGGAAGAAGAAACGCTATCTTCATAAACACGCCTCAAAATAAATAAGATAATCAAACAACACATCTATTTATCGCTTAATAAGAACATATTATAGATACGTAGCAACGCGATAAAAATATATAAATGGAAAATTACCAAGGTGAATAAAAACGATAAATTTTTAAGAAAGTCTACATAAAAAAAAGATATATAAATATCTATAGGAATCAACAACTTACATGTAAAACAATCTTTCGTACGCATTTTTAGACGCTTACGGAGAGATGAAAATTCTTATTAAATATCCCGAAATAACCTTTAAGATGGCGAGCCGTCTACGTTATTATCTCGGTAGACCGACCCGAGGAACTAATCTCCAATTAAAATGTCGTTTAATTCGATTTAACAATTTATAAATTATCGCCGACGCGAATGAAATAATGAAAAGGCAAAAAATACTGCGATCACGAGATAGAAAATCATATGTACCGTTACCGGCATACGTTGACTAATCTAATCGATGAAACTTTAAAAGACAGTTTTTTCGATTTGCTTAGCTGCATATTAACATGAATCAATGTTAAAAAAAATATAGGTATATTTTTGACAAAAATACACGAAGAGAGAGAGAGCAAACTAATTCACTCTCACTCAAATTTAATGGTTACGGAAGACTACAATTATCCCGTATTCTTAACACGATCAAAAATGTCGCAAACATTTAAGGTTACGCTTTGGAGAAAACCGATCACAGTATCGTGTTAAATGTTTTCCGACATTAATAAAACATATTCAAGCGCTAAAGCAGAACTTTAAAATAAGGATTTTTATTCTACAATGAAATGAGGATTTTACAATTGTTAAGAATTGTATCCCTAAAGGCCCCTACACACCTTCCGATCCGATCCGATCCGATCCGATGTCCTAAATATAGGATGAAAATGGTAAATCGTGTAGTATGTACGTCGATCGTCCTAACAAAAAAGTTGGAATCCGATTTAGGAATGTCGGACGGTCTTCCCCATCCGACTTGAGACAGACTCCCTCCACTTTCCTTCCTAGATCGGATAGTGTAGTCGGGTGTCGGTTCCGATTAGTTGTTTGTTTTCTTCAATTTAAAGTATTTATTACAACACAAACAACGCGCTAACATTATGCTAGATCATATATATCGGTGGAAATTTTCAAACTCAAAGAAGCACTGTAACTGTAAAAAATAACTTTTTTTACGATTGAGGTACGTACACAACAAAAAATGGCACATTTTCTTCGAACGGCTTTACCATTCTCAGCAATTCCATGCAAATAAAAAATAAAGTTCATTTATTCGTAAAAAAATCGGAAATCGTCCAATCGTTTCGACAACATCAAACGGGTAAATTTCTTTCTTTCATTTAGCCACTTTTTTGCTCGAAATTTCCTTTCCGGTGCGGGTTTTAGAGGATCAAAATTGTTGTAATAGCAACCCCGATTTTTGGATTTTTCAATAAAAACGGTGTGATCAGGTCGGCAGTCTCAGTGGTACCTAGATAGGAAGAAAGAAATTGTAGAGTGTAGATAGATAACGATCTCCTTTTCTAAACTGGAGATCGGATCGGAAAATCCTTCCTTCAAAATCTGTTTATACTTACTCGTTTTTGGAAAACGGTTTGAGGTTATAAGAATTTTCCGAAAAGATGATACAGGAATAAAGTACCGGTTTCTTTATGTTGTGCAACATCAAACGATTTTATCTTTCGGTTTTCCAATATTTTTGTCTTGCTTTACGTTTTTTATTTAAAGCGTATAATAAAACAATTTAGTAATCGCCAAATAACGATAAGAAGAGAAGGGAAAATAAACGTCGGGTGAAAAAAGAGGTAAAGAATCGACTCGAAGAAAATAAATGTTACCGAAGAAAAAATTTTAAATTAAACTACTTTTAAGCAGTAAGTCCGCTTAAAAAAAAAGTGCGATGGAAAACAGTTCAAAATAATGTATGCCTCTACGATCCTACAACGGATTAAAGGAGCGTGAAGGAAAAGAAAAGTACAGAAACTAAACTGTACGCCGGATTAGGGCCGCTCGGAGCCGGAGGTCTGTGTTCAATAGGATGCAGGTCGTGTTATCGTGGTGACAGCGGTGTAAACGTTACGGTGTAGGGAGTGCAGCGGTGGTGGTAGCTGCAGCGGCAATTGCGGCACAGCACGATATGACAGTAGCGACGGCGAATACCGAGCGCAGAAGAGTAAGAGTTGCCGACCGGAGATCTTCGCCGATCGATAAAGCGCCACCGATTATTACCAGCACACAACTAACTAACTCGCCGCTGCTATACGCATCGCAACTATATTTTATATATAGTCGGCAATTCAAATATGCACATATGAAACGATCAGTGTTTATTTTTTGCATCGCAAAATATTATTAAAATATTTATAAATAAATTCAAACAGCTTAATATTATTTTTCCAATAAAATTTTGAAAAAAAAAAATATATATATATATATACATCGAATGAAAATTCTTTAACGTTTTAATCATAAACAACAAAAGTACTGGTAAACTACATTTTTTCTGGTACATTATCTCTTATTACGTGCTTCCTGTAAAATGATAATGGGAAACGGGAAGTAATAAAAATAACTTGCCAAAAATTAAACAAAAATAATCAAAATTATGAGAAAATATCTCTGCCTACGCTGAACAACCGATTTGCTATCGCATCCGAAAACCAGTATTGTAGTAGAACGAATGATACGATTTATAAACTATACTAAAATTTTATAACCGAAATGCTACAAATTCTTTATAAATATCTCGTTTGGTATTTTGCACAGGATCTTTTTCCCGTAATTTATTTACGGTATTTAAAAGAATACATTAAAGGTATTTCGATAAAGAGCTGTGAAATACTAAAAGCTTAACTCATATCGTAAATATATTCCAAGATGCAGACGGTGTTTATTTAGTGCAACCCTGGGTAGTATATAGAGGCTTTGGTATAAACTTATATCCCTCGTGTTATTATTCCGTGAATTATAGACTAAAAATAGTTCAACTCGTATTTTAATATGCGATCTATAATAATAAATAATTTTTTCTGACTTCACCGATTCTTATTCTACACGTTCAAACGAGCGCTTTTAACTAAGAAAAGAAAAAAGATTAAATACTAGTGATAATTCACCTTTTTCTAGAATTCTAAATTTTCGACCGATAACACCTGATGAACGTGTTGTTTTTATAACTATCAAACCAAGCGACAGTAAGAAGACCACTCTACGAGCTACCGCTCTAAGTCAACAGTCATCAGAATGGAGGACAAAGATGAGTCGAAACCAAAAAAGAAGAAGCATTTTGGAAAACCATGGACATAACCGCAAGGGAAAGAGAGTTCAAAGAAACGGACAAGCGGTTTAAAGAAAATCTGTTCGGTAAACGGTTCGTGAAACAGAACTTTGAAAATCGAACGTCCACCGCATTTTTAAACACGATAAGCGGAAAAGTTTTATTCCCGCATTAGTCCATCTCTCAATGAAAATGATCTTGATCGGAGAATTTAAGTTTCTGAGTAGCGCTACGCAAAATGGGAAATCAATTTCCAAACAAAATTGTTTGGAGCGAAGAGGCAACATTTAAATTAAAGGGCTCAATTAATCGTCATGATTCTCGTTTGACAGTGGAACATCACGCGGATTTATCAAATGTTACAGTGCGGTACGGTTTATCAGCTTTTGGATTAATTGGACTTTTCTTCTTTGAAAATACCGTGACCGGGGAAATTTCCCTGAACTTGGTACAGGAATCCGTTATGTATGAAACGCATTCAAGAGATGTTTGAGAATGAAGCTTCCAGCAGGATGGAACATCTCCACATTACCATCGTTGAAGACCTATCGTGTTGGAATTCTGGTGAACAGATGGTCGGGGTAGCGCTGACTTTCCTCACGCTCACCGGAACCCACCTCGATTGATTTCTTTTCTGTGGATCGCCTTCTATAATGTTTATAAAACTAAACCGGCTAAAATCGTCAAACTGTGAACAGCCGTGGAACAGTAATACGCCCAAATACTTAGCGAAGTTTGCAAATCATCGAGTGTCGTTATCAGCAGTGCCTGGACAATAACGGTGAACAATATAAACATTCGATAACTGACAAACCTCTACATTTGTATTAATTAATTTGAATTATGAGACTTTGCTGTTTGTTAATAACTGTTAATATAAATTATTCAAAGGGTGTATGTATTGTATCGGTACACCGGTGTATGCATACGATTAAAATATTTCATATTATTATATAAATTTATATTACTACAGCTGGGGAACGTAAGTAGTTTTCCCTTAATATTTTGACCAGATGTAAACTTATTTTTTTTAACAGCACGGGGCTCAGTGTACTTCCCTGAATCACACCTCGGTAAACATTCAGCGTTTCCAATCCACCGAAACAAACCGGTTTCATTTATCCAAGTATCTTTTCAACCAAATCATACGCCTTACCGTGAGCTCCGATCTCAAAATACGTAAAATTACTATTAATTTTCTCAGGATACGGTATTAAAGACCTTAATATTTCCAAAAGTCTGTTGGAATTCTTTTTTGAATTTTCCACGGAGATCGGGAAACTTTTCTGCTTTTTGAGATTAAATAACACAGAGCCAAATTTAAAATGAAATGTCTTAGAATGAAAAGCTTAGAATTATAACAAAAAATATAAACCTTTTGTAAAGTAAAAAGTCTGACAAATAATCGGAAAAAGACGGATAAGTATGGATAATACTACAGCTTACCTTTTAATTGTAAAAAACGCAACTGTAAAAACGGAGTCGAGAGAAGCGTTTAAAAATAAAATCACTTTTCTTTGAGAGAGTACATCAATTTTTACTGAGCGATTTTATTTTTTTTATAAGAGAATAATCATATTCCAGGTTCATACAACGTTATTATTACGTAGTACATTTTTTTCTTTTTTAAATAGAAATTCAAGAAAATGTATCCACATCTTAAGTTGAAGCATTTGCAGTAAAAAAAAAAAATAATAATTAAATAAAACGAACTTGAAACAAAATTTCCAACCGATAAACTCCAATTAACAACGTTCATCATTTTTTCTCCGTGAAAAATTACTTTTGAATTAGTAAATATAAATATAGGCCTACCATTCAAAATTTGAACAAATTTTAACACGAAATAAGTTAAATTTAAAGAACCTTGGATCAGCCTTTTCTTATACCGCATATGAAAATATCAGATTCTTTCTAACTGTTTCTTCGCATCAGATCGTGTTTACTTACCTATCTAAACTATCGTATAATCTATCAGGCAGTAATTTTTTGTAGCTTTGACAATTCTACGGAAAAAGGCGATGATCAGAGGAACTGACTTTTAATGCAAATAGATCTACATCTATTCCGTACTACTACAACGGGAACGGACAAAATTCTAGTTGGAATGTGGACACGCAATAGGTAAGAACACTTGCGGGAGGGCTGCGGAAAAGCGTGCGTCGCCGTTTATAGCATCGCATCACACACGTTCTTCCGTATCCTACGTCAATTATACAACCGTCTTTGTTTAAACATTTCCTCTTCGCTCGGTTCCTTAAATCATAACTTAGGTTAAATCTCGTACAACATACCGCAGTATTTATATTTTAATTAAAGTTTTACAGAACTTTTTCGTCACACCCGTCACGCAAGTCTGTATTTTATTAAGATAAGTAAGACCAAACAACTTATTCGCTTAGAAATAAGTTCTAATTAAATTTAAGCCGTTATTACAGTTAAATAAACCAAGATGAACTACAAGAACAAAATTAACAGCGGGAATTTTTAGTTAACGGACGGGTGACCGTCGATCGATTTTAATAAAAAAAGAGACGAATGTTAAGATCATACCACATTTCTTCTACTAAGCTCAGAAAGAGCGAGGAAAAAGAAAAACGGGCGTGAAAGACAAAAAAATTCAACAGAGTTAAAAGAAAAACGGAAAAATTATTTCAACACGTATTACGGTATTAATATCAGAACTTAAAACTCTACTTGCAAGCGCGCGCACAAGTATAACAAAGTAAAGAAAAATAAGTAACTTTAACGGGGTTTAAGAACAATGTACACAGGACACAGGTTCTGTTTCGCGGTATGAAGCACGTATGTTTACATATGTTAACAGGCAGGGGCGGCTCCGTTCTGTGTATATAACAAACAACCACTAAAACTCAAACAGAAAGCACTTTCGGCTAAAATAAACAAATTCTTACTCGCATCTAAGTAAAGTAATAAAAACACAATAAATTTTAACTATATAGGTTATACACACGATCGTACTGAAATTTTGTATAGATATTTTTCAGAATATTTCATTTTTCAAGAAATCTTTGCGACACTATAGGAAAACTACTCAAATTACTTCATTACCTTGACTAGTGACCGTTCGTATATTACCCGAAAACAGCACAAATCGATTTTAACAAAAAGAAGAAAAGATTGAGGGTAGATTTATCGGTAAATTAGATGTAATACGATCTACATTTCTATTTAAAATATACTCCCCACTACCTACCCTTTTTATTAAAGAAAAATGTTACTTTTTTTCTCTACATTTACTCATCTATAATTTATTTTCAGCATTTTTAAAAGTTAAAAAGATTTTTTTTAAACGGTTTCATCGGTCTCGACAATTTAACAACAGATAACCAAGAACT
Source organism: Lycorma delicatula (assembly GCF_047948215.1). Taxonomy (NCBI): domain Eukaryota; kingdom Metazoa; phylum Arthropoda; class Insecta; order Hemiptera; family Fulgoridae; genus Lycorma; species Lycorma delicatula. The sequence goes on from NC_134462.1 coordinate 7,060,479, forward strand.
GTTACTAACGTATTACAACAAATTTTAATTTATTTTAAATTAATTAATTTGTTCAAATAAATCAATCAATTTTCATTTTAACTCTATTTTGATACCTTCTAACGATTTCATGCCAAATACATTTATAAAAATTATAGGCCGATTCCTACAAGCTTTTATAACAAAAATCCATAAAAACGATTACTGTACAAAGTTAAATTTACTTGTTCATTTATTTATTTATTTTTGACGTTCACAGAAATCATCTTTTTTAAGTAAACAATTTTATTATAAAAGTCATTAGTTTTTAATATTTTAAATGCCGTTAAAAAAACACGTGTTTCGATACGTACGTCATTATCAGTTACCACAGCAGAATTTTTTTTTACAATATATTTAACGATCATAAAATTTCCTAGTCGACCGAAAATTATAAACAAACGTAATAAATAATTTATTTCTTTTTTTATCTGACGAAGACGCTGTTTTTAAAATGAACATTATCGTTATAAGAGAAATAAAAATTTCCGTATCAAGTCTCTGATTCGCTCATCATCGTCGTTCCTTTTTGTCGTTTACGGACTTCCACAACGAGGATCATCCGCAAGTGATTCCTGGCCATCTGAAAATGCTTTAAATTACCTAAAAACCTCCATACGCCCTTTTCGATTGTGAGAAAGGTTTGGTAACATTCTTACAGAGTTTAACACAAAAATTGATTGTACAACGTGCTCGTAATTAGTATCGCTCATTTTTGTAACGCACAAAAAAAACTCGATTCACAAAAGTATGTTTGCGTTTCATGCGGCAACAATAGATTAAAAATATTAATACCTAATATAAATCAGCCGTTCATATAACCATATGTTTACTAGTAACTTTACAGTGTTGCCATTTTGGCTGCCAATAAAAAACTACACTCGTTACTTTATTTACAGACCTCGTATATTTATACTTTTTACTATCGCTGTCTGAGGAGTATTATTTATCTCATAATCTCCGCACATATTTAGTAAATCTTCATCCTTAGTTTACTTGTTTTATTACATCTTCCTATCATTCTCTACCTATATAATTTTTAAATACTCTTTCTACGCTAACTTTTTGCCTACCACGCTTTTTAGCTTGGATATAGCATGACAGAAGATGTATCAAAACACTGCTAGAACGATCGGTAGATAGTGCGAAGAAGAAATAATGGAAAGATTAATAAAATATAAAAGAACTATCAGAAGTTAAAAAGGTTTAACCGGTAACAGGAGAAAGCGGTGATGGAAACGGTGCAACAGGACCTGCCTAAGCAAACAAGACGGTAACGGTAATAACCTTTTAACTCATCTTTCTTTTATCAAATTAAGCAGAGACACTTTTGGGATATGAAAACAGATTTTGAAAAAAAGAATTAAAAAAACCTAAAAATATAAATACGTAGTAATTACCAGGTTACGTAATCCTACTATTAACTACGGTTCTCTAATCGTAAAATTGATCTAAAATCTATTACATTATACATTTTTTTCAATCGATTTATTTTTCATTAATTCTAAAAATTAGATAGGCATTAATAAATTACGATAAAAAAGAATTAGTACTTAATTAATAAGAAATAAATTCTGCCATAATTTTTTTTTTCAGAAAATTTCGTTATGGAACTAATCCTATAAAACTTTTATTCATACCACCGTAGACTCGCATTAACCAATCCCTCATTTTATCCAATCTATTGGATCGATTCGATATTTTACCGATAACATAAAAAAAAAATAAGAAATTTAAGTATACGGAAGACCTATAAATAAAATTTTTATAACGTAAGAGGCAAGCAAGGCTTAAATAAAACTACTGTGTTCACAAACTGTGTACAAGGGTGATATTATACAAGTAAAAAAATGCATGAATAGTAAAAAATACATTAATACAATAAATAACATAAATATTAATAAAGCATATCTTTTAACAAATAAGAAAAACATACAGATTTGAAAAACTTCAAAATTATTTAATAAAATAAAAAATATAATAATAATAAATAAATAAAACTATCCAGATATTCTGCGAGATTGGGTAATTAATATTTTTAAAAGCTAAAAGAAAAAAAATGGATAAATCTGGAAAAAATGAACAAAAAATCGTTCGCAGGAAACGAAAGGAGAGAAATTAGCATCTAGTTAAAAAAAAGGAATAAACAGAAACAAAATAAAAATACTGCTAACGATCATGAACTAAAAGCCTTCTGAAATACAGGAATCTACCTTTATCTTGAATTTTCGCGAGAAAATATTATTACTACCCGAGTAAAAATCAGATCGCATATCGTTAAGCTACAATTCGATACTACGCAATGATGTAGACAGAGATGCAGTCGTAAATTTTCCTCAACGTTCGATTTTGTATTATAAAAGACCGCAAGAATATGCTTCATAGCCTCAGGCGCCTGGGTACACGACAACGTTATGAAAAATCTGTTGTGAACACCACTACATGACTTCCTTGTACGCCAATTAAATTATACGTACACTTTTTTTTTTTTTTTTTTAATTTTTTTAATGAAAAGTATATACAAATTTTATTTTATTAATAACTTCTGATATTTTTTCATGTTTTTTTTCTTTTTTTTGTTATTGAAATATTATTTATTGTAATTTTTTTTTACAATCAGAGGTTAATAATAATTATTAATAAATCAATATATTTAAATTACAATAAAAAACATAAAAATAAAGGCGATGTCTGATTCGAACCGATGTGTGGCTTCCCTTTGTAAGATCCAAACATTTCATTAATTAAAATTTTATTTGGCTATAACTCTGGAACCGATAAAAATAAGTATCATTTACGACATAACGTTGAAAAACTGTCAATGGGGGCTTATTACTGCAGTTAAAAAAAAAGTCCAAAATCCAAATTTTTGGATTTTGGGATTTTTTCGACACTTCTGGTTCAGTCGATCGCAATCAAAAGGGGAGATGCACAACTAGATATTACAACGGTCCTAAATCCAAAATTTCAACATCCTATGGCTAATCGTTTTTGAGTTATGCGAGATACATATGTACGTACGTACTGACATGACTCGGAAACTAGTCAAAATGGATTCAGGGATGGTTAAAATGGACATTTCCGTTGAAATTTGAAAACCGACATTTTTCGCGGTCACAATACTTCCTTTACTTCGTACAAGGAAGTGAAAATATACATTCGTTTCAATGTTTACATCGATATATGTTTACAAAACATATATTTTTCATGTCAAATGTTCAATTATTTTTCGCGGTTGGATTTTTAGCGACCTATTTTATCGTCGTTTGTCTACGGATATCCAAAACAAAGAACCGTTCCTGATCTGATTTTTTTTTAAGGAAAATTTTCTATTTCTTCCAAAAAGCAGTACCGGAACGGCATTCTGGCACCAGTGCACCCCTGGATGATGACAACAAGAAAAATATCTTAAAACGTCAATGTAGACGATTTGTTTTTTCATTCAAAAAATTTCCATTTAAGTTTTTTACATGGGAAAACGTTCAAAAAAACCTTCTCTACAAAACGTCGTCTAAAAAACAAAAACAAAAAAACAATCGTTAATCCACTAAATGAACAACACGCCTTGAACAAGCATTAAAAATAAAACTGTTGAACTGAGAATATCCACCTTTAACTGAAACTTTATCGACCGTAATTTTTAGCCAAATTTATTTATTTATTAATTTTTTCTCAAACGATTACCTGAATAGTCTAGAATAGTGCGATTAATTTTACGCACAGGCCGATTAAAGAACATATATTTTTACGCGACAGTAAATTTCAAAAAATAAAAATTACTTAAAAAATATTTAAAACGAACAACGGGCCAAATAAAAATAGAATTAGAATTAACAATAATAGAATTAAATATCAAATTTTACATCAAATATACAACAAACTTTTCAAATATAAAAATTCACCGACTCGAAATAAAACACCACATGTTGATTTAACAAAACATATGTTTACGCGGCATTATGATTTATATAAACTCTTCCCTCGGCAGACGATCTCAACCGCTGTTAAGACATTTATTTTACGCCAAATACAAACCAAACCGACCACCACCATCAAGACAAAAAACAAAAAAAATCTTGCTAAAAATAAAAGGATACTAAAAACGCAGACGGATACAGTTACTTTCTGTTATGACAGAATCAATTTATTAGCAACCCCGTGCGGTTTTTATTTGTATGAAACGTTTCAAGTAAGTTATACGCTACAGTTAAAGATGCCGTAAAACAATTTAAAAACAGAAATATTTATTTATCATTATTTTAAACGTACGGCCGAACCTTTTTCTGGTATTTTTTGATAAACAATAATTCTGTTTTTAAATCCCTTTGGTAAACTATCATTTTTAAAAGAATTTACGTCGATTAAAATATCACAAATATAAACAATTTCTTACAAAATAAATCCAATTCCATAGTTGATATCTTATCATCAGGCGATAACCTATATCAGTTTTCTTTTCAAGGAAAGTAATGACACGTAATTTGAAAACAGGCTGTACCAATTTACACGTAAAAAATATCAAAAGAAAAATCTGAGAACGTAATAATAACTAAGTAAGGAAAGAATACGTTAAGAGATAAATAGATATATTTTAAGTATCGGATAAATATTTTAATTAATAATATTACGCTACATATTTTAAGTAAATTAATAAACATATAAAATACGAGTAAAATTATGGCATTTTCTGGACGAAAATAAAAAATATCTTACTAGTAATAATAAACGATACGGGTTTATTTCTACGACAGCGATTCAATTCAAAAATAATATAAGTTTACGTAATAAATATTTATCTGATCCCGGTTTAAAGAAATCTGATCGTAAGAATCTGAATCGTTAACGTTCCTTTTTTTTATATTAGTTATGAAAAATCCAGCACTACATAATCCCGCCTTCTACACGGTCTTTCGTTTTCAGCGCAAAAATTAAAACTCCAATAAAACAAAAACTATGCGTAATAAAAAAAGTCTTATTTTCAAGCTTAAGTTCGAAAAATAATATCGTTCGTATGACCTCCACGGCTAAAGTCTATCGACAAAATTTTGTGTGATTTTCGCAAAAATCAGTTTGAATTCCATTAATAACGCGTCGAACAAGACACCAATCGTTCAAGTTTTGTTGCTATAGACTTGCGATTTAACGTAACCACCGAATAAAAACGTCTAAGGGAATCATATTACACGGTAGCCAAATGAAATTACCGTTTCTTGAAATTATCGAATCGCCAAACCTTTGACGTAATAATTGAATTGTTTTAGCAGCTGTACGGCTTGTGGCACCATCCTGTTGAAATCAAAGATTTCAAATGTTCAAACAAAAAAGTCACCGATCGCAGCTCGACAGGGTTCACTATTTACCGTTAACAGTATCTCCTTGCATATTTTCCAAAAAAAAAATAACGCTAAGATATCACCGGCCCGTAATACACACCAAAATGAGATTTTTTCCGAAATAATGTCGCTGTTGAATCATCTGTGGATTGGAATCATCCTAAATTTGGCAATTTTTCTCGTTTACAAAGCCATCGAGTCAAAAACGAGCCTCGTATGAAAAAGATGGTCTTTTGATGAAAATCTGGATCCACTTCGAGCTGTTTTAGAGCCCGATCGGCAAATCGCCGACACAAAGAATTGTCCCGTGGCATTAATTTTTGAGTTAGGTGAATTTTACGCGGGTGTAGACAAACTTCTTTTCACAAAATTCACCGTGTTGTTAAAGAAAGGCCCTCCCTATTCTTATAATCGATGTGAAGTCGATAAAGTTCGAAGAAGAACGCTTCGACTTACAGCAGCGATATTCTCTTCGCTACTTTCTTTTGTGAAATAGTGTTTAAACATTAGGTAGAAAAATAATACGGTTTTATTTTTTTGGCCGATTTTGCACACGATAAATATCGGGAAGGGCAAGATACGTAGCTGTAACTGATTCCGTACTTCGATAATATACTATTACGTGTGTAAAGCGTTAGTGATTTGTCACAGACTACCGAAAACAAATGACGCTTGGAAAATCTAAAAATAAAATCAACATCGCCACCGCAATCGGGCGATTTTCTGAGCTCAATTTGAAAAACCCTTTATATAACTCAAAATTCTACGTACTGATGAATATCGACCGATTAATTATTGATAACATAATTATTTTAATATTCGTAACGAGAAAATTAATGGCGTAGTATTAAGCGATTAAAAACAAATACCGACGCTATAAAATATTTAAGAAAAGCAAATCGGACCAAAATATAGAGAAATAAGTTAAGAATTTTTAAAAGTATCAAATAGCTACGATAAAAAATAGTAAATGAATAAAGCTATAGATATAGAAAGGAGCGAGAAGAATGTAGATTGTCCCCGCTGCTTTACGACAAAGGATGCGCGAAATAAAATCAGTTAGTTGCAAGCTAAAAACAGCAGCGAAAACTTTCACGCAGAAACTTAAATACGTTTCTAAAATATAAATAGAAGAATCATACGAAGAAAAATCTTCAAAGTATTTGTAGGGAGGTAAAGCTATTAATGATAACAAAACACGGGCAAGGAAAACCAGAAAGAAAAAAATAATAACCGCCTTTGAAAGTGATGTTACAGAAGGACTTTAAAAAAAAAAAAATAGGAAAAATTTAAAAAAACCATTTCGGCACGTCGGAAGTAGATTTCACCGGTGCTAAGTAGCGGATAAAAAAGATTTCCCCTTAAAATTAAGAAAAACTTCAAATTTACCCGATACGACAATGTTGCAAGTGAAACAATATTTAACATGTTTAGCATACGACATGCCAATCTTACAATTCCAGCAAAATTTTGGTCATCCCTTGCGATAACGGTGGGTCATATAAAAAATTATAACACACAAAGGCTTTAGGTAATGTTTAGAAGACTGACGACCACTTTAAACCGATTCGATACTGTGCCTATTAAATTAAGGGAGGTATAATGTTTTTTAAATTTCAAAATCCCATTTTTCCACCCCCCGGGCCAATGGTTAGCGATATTAAAAAATTTTAAATAGATAAGTTTTAGACCGTTACCCACAGAACAGTAGAGACTTTAAACGAATTCGACATTTTATTTAATAAGAAAGTTATAGCGAAATTTTTTTTCTCGAAAAAGCCCCCCCCCATTTCCATTCCCATGGTCCGACTTTGGCCGTTAACAGACTCGACCGAGATTTTGGGTCGAGTTTTTTTAGAGAACAATTTTAAAGTGATTGGCGCAAAATTACGGCAGTTATCGTGTTCACAAGAACGTGAAATATATATATAGATTTATATATAAACTTTTGAGTTGACGGTGGTTTTTGGATGTGGGGGATGTGAAATGCGAAGATATGTCGAAATTTTCCGGAAGTCGAATCGTGGTATCCAGTACCCATTATAATAGTAGCTTTCTTATGAAATTTAACTAAAACATTAGATTGTTCAAAAATATAATGAAATAACTGTTTTTTAATTTGGGGGGTTTTAAGCATTTACAACTGCTTAAAATTGGTTAATTATAATTAATTCAGTTTGAAAAATACATATTTTACGTAAAAATAAAAACAATTTATTTTTAATTAATAGAGATCTTTTGCCGATTTAAATAACAGTCCATTTAAAACCACGACCTCGTTTATATTAGAGTAAACATCGGAACTTTAATTTTTAAATACCACGTCATTATTGTCAAGATATTTAAATATAAAATGATGCGTTATTATTAATGTGTAAGCTGCCAAATCCTATTCGTATTGTATTGTAATATAATATTAAATTTAAACTTTTATTTTATATTATAATTTAACCGTGTCATTCATCACACGTGTATTATTCGTATTTTTTTTCATAAATTTTTTTTTTTTTTATAGGCATTTTTAATATTACGTTCTATTAAATGAAATGTTTTATCTCTTTAATTTTTAAATAGCACATTTAATAATATTTTTTATTACTTTAGACCAACACTCGTTTACAATTCTATTTTGTAATATGTCGACATTACAATATAAACAACAACAAATATATATATATATATATGTAACCTTTTACTTCAGGGTTATTATCTTTTTTTCTGTTTAGCCTCCGAAACTGCCTTACGGTATTACTTCAGAGAATGAATAAGGATGATATGTATGAATGTAAATAAAGTGTAGTATTGTACAGTCTCAGGTCGACCATTCCTGAGACGTGTGGTTAATTGTATCCCAACCACCAAACAACACCGGTATCCACTATCTAGAATTCAAATCCGTAAATAAGTTATTCTTGCCTCTGCTTGGAGTTGAACGTTAGCAGTCTCGACTTCGAAATCAGCTGAATTGCGATGACGAGTTAAACACTAGACCAACGCGGTGGGTTTATCAATTAAGCCTGCTACTCTTCAAGATCTACGAAATCAAATTGTTAAAGCAGTGAATTCAATAACCAGGGACCGGTTACCGATAAAAATAATTAGCTGTTATTTATAAATCTCGATTTTTACATCCTTGTACGAAGTAAAGGAAGTAGTGTGATCGTCAAAAATTTCGGTTTTCACATTTCAACGGAAATTTCCATTTGACCATCCGCGAATCCATTTTGACTATTTTCGGCGTGACGTCTGTACGTAAGTACGCGAGTATATTTTCGCATAATTCAAAAACGATTAGGCGAAGAATGTTGAAATTTTGGGTTTGGATGTTGTAACATCTAATTCAGCACCTCCCCTTTTAATTGCAATCGACTCGACCAAAAGTGTCAAAAAAAGCCCAAAATCCAAAACACTTGGATTTTGGAGTTTTTCTTAACTGCAGTTACAAGTCCTCATTGAGAGCTTTTACACGATATACCATAAGCGGTACTTATTTTCATTGGTTTCACAGTTATAGCCAAATAAAATTTTAATTAATGGAATATTTTGCTCTTACAAGGGGAAGGTACATCCGATTTCATTTCCTATTTTTTTGAAAATGAAAAGTATATAAAATTTTACTTCACTAATAACTTCTGATTTTTTTTATTGTTATTACTGAATTATTATTATTTATTGTAAAACGTTTTCTTACAATCAGAGGTTAGTAATTATTAATAAATCAATGTAATTAAATTGAAAAAAAAAAAAAGATTTCACCGATGCTAAGAGGGGATAAAAAAATGTTCTCCTTAAAGTTAAGAAAAACTTAAAAATTACCCAATACGACCATGGTTGCGTGCGAAAAAAGTTTCACATGTTTAGCATACGACAAGCTCTAACTTACGATTCCAGCAACATTTTGGTTATCCCTTTCCGTAAGGGTTGATTATATCAAAAATTGTTTCAGACAAAAGTTTCAGGTAATGTTTAGAGGACTAACGACCACTTTAACCCGATTCGAGACCGTGCCTATTAAGATAGATACGGTTTTTTTTGTGTCATCAGCTCCTTTTTTCCCAACCCCTGGGCGAACGGTTGGTGATATCAAAAACTTTACTTACATAAATTTTAGACCCTTACCCAAAGAATCGTAGGACCTTTAAACGAATTCGATAATTTACTTTATAACAAAGTTACTGCAATATTTTGTTTTTTCGAAAAAGCCACCCCATTTCCAACACGGTCTGATTTTAATCGTTAACCAACTCGACCGAGATTTTCGGTCGAGTTGTTTTTAGTGAACAATTTGAAAGTAATTGTCGGTTATCGTCTCTACAAAAAAGTGAAATATATATATACTTTTGAGCTGACGGTGATTTTGGGGTCTGGGGGATGTGAAACACGAAGATATGTTGAAATTTTCCGTCGAATTACGGTACCCATTACAATCGGTACCTATGAAAACTACTAAAATGAATATAAGGAAGAATTTTTTTTATAAAGAACTGAACTATGTAGCCGGGACATACATTTAAGTTATCCTGGTTATTTTGAATATATAAAACAAATAATTGAGGATATAATAATAAATAAGTCGAGGCTAATAATAAAGGGAAAAAACCACGATAACCGATTTAATATATTTTATCTAATATAAATTTATATTAATGCTTATTATTAATAACAAGAATATATACCCCGATTTCTTATAAAAATGGTTCCAAAAATTTTGTTAAGATTTTAGCTTGGACAAAACTATCTAAAAATAATTGGAAAATCCCTTTTTTCAAATAAAGCATTTAAAATATTGAGTCGCTCTATCGATCATCATAATATCACTATTCCATCAATATCGATGGAATAAATTTAATATTTATACCGATGTCGAATTTTTACAAAAAAAAATCGTTCAATCTGTCTGAAAAGTCCCTACACGAGTAACGTAACATAATAGGTTTATACACAAGAACTTTCTTTATTGCGCCCTACTGAGGTATTAGGTTCCCAAACACTCAAACTAACTTTCCTAAAAACTTTACGCCTTTAAAAAAAAAATTATTTTTAGTAACCTCGAGAATACTACAGAAGAAAACAAAAACGTACTAAGCATACCTAAGAATAACTATAATACTATACGAAGTATAATAATTATATTTAGAACTATTATACGTAAGGCGTACTTCAAGAATATGCCAGGGTTTCAAGCAGGTACGGTCGCTAAAAAAATAAACATTAAGGGCTAACACGGAAGCTTTTGAATTATTGTTGTAGACGAATAATCCGTTATTTCACGGTATGTATAGTAGTATTACAAATCAAATCGTTTAATAAGGAACGACTACGGTGAAGTACTAACATCGTAAAAAAAAGTGCTCATATATCAGTTTCATACTGCAAAACAATAAATATGAATGGTAACGATGACTATAACTCTTTATGGAGAAAAAAGATAAATCTTAGTAGATGAAAGATATGACAGAAATGAATGATTAGGATATTCGTAAACAGAATTTATTTTTTTACAAGTAGAAAGTCTATTTTAAAAATCTTCTTTTCTACTTAAGTCTTGCACCTATATGGATTTTCTTACAAATTTTTAGGTCGTACCTAAAAAATCATCACTTGCGTAAAATTATTCACGTATTAAAATCGATTCGTAAATTAAAATATTTTAATACGTTAATATATTCAAAACGTAAAAAGAAATAACAGACGGTAAGAAGTACAGGCCAAAACATTTTTAAATTTCGATATAAAAACCGCAGTTTATTAAAAATAGAATAAAAGCCGAGCATATAGGGAAAATTAAAAAAAATTCTTGTCGGCTGACGCGTCACAAGCAACAAGAATACATTAAAATGTTGCGGTCGAGATACTTTGCACTACCTTAGTCTCGATATTATTAAACTGTCACGATGATGAAATTCCCCGATCGTAAAATAAAGTGAACAAAGCCGACCTGTAATAGTAATAACGTATAACATCGTAGTTATACGATGTAACTACGCCTAAATACGCATTTTACTTTCTGTATTCATATAAATATGTACTGTATTTATTTATTGCTTTTTTGAATAGATGAATTTTTTCAAACCAAACCGGAATTTTATCCTAGAACCTTCCGAATGAAAGTATTTATATTATTGCTACACAACACGGTAATAATTTTTTAGTTATCCAATAACTAATATATATATATATACAAATTTGTTAATTACGCAATAACCGATCTTATGAGGGTCGGCTAAATGTAATGAATCCCCGCGGTCACTCCTCCGGCTGGGGTCCCAGCGGGGACTTCCCCACTTCCGAGCTAGAGACGATGGCATGTAAGTACGGGTACGTTTAAGTACGAGTGTTGTGAGGGTTGTTGGTGTAAGTGCGTCTGTGTGCGGGAGGTGTGTACGTGTTGGTATTTAGAACCGCTACATCGCATTCGGTTTTCTTTCAAAGACGGCGAAAGGTTTCGTAGATTACGAGAAGATATCCGATACCTTTCGATCTTCAAAGACGATTTCAAATCTTAGCGACACGATTTTAAACGATAAAAGAATTTATAACAATTAAAAATGTCTACACGCGTTTCAGACGATACAGTGTAATTAGTAAGATCGGAAAAACCGGTTGTAGCGTTGAGTCACCGAAGATGCGTATTTTCTCCTGCAAAGTTACTTTTCAGAAATCAGAACTTACGATATTGACTCTACAACAACAATAATTTCGTATCGGCATACGAACCGAGATAATGAATAAGCGCTACGAGTGAATCGTACGAACTAAGAGTGAATGCGAAGAAAAGCTAAGTTCGCGGTTAGTAAAAATTGTTTTCATAGAGCGAGAAAGAGAGATAGAGGAGAGAGAGAGACTTCTATTTAAATAACGCAGAAGTCGGTAGAGTCGATAACTACTCGAATTTATAACGTCTTGCGAATTAATAGTAGAAACATTCATTTGAAATCTTGCCGGAGAAGCATTTATCGGGGTTAGAAGTGAAGAATGTTGTCTAAACGTGAAGACTCGTCTGACAAAAATAACTTTCACAAACGTTCAATAAACGACAGCAAAAAATACAAAAAAACCTACAAGGCAGGTATAAAATACAGTAATTTTTCAATACTTCCAAATAAGACAGCGAGCTGAAATTTTCAGCAAGGCGAATTCCTGCTCGGCCAAGAAAAATACCAAGTATCACACTTTTACAATTAATAATAAGCGGATGACTGCTCTTTCGATGTTGAAAACTACTAGTCCTAAATCACTCGCTCGAAAGAAAACATTAAAAATTACCATAACCTTCAAAATTCTTTTTCTAAGAGAGCAGGCTATCCGACAATAATAATTAAAACCACGCTCAAGCTTTACTAGCGGTCATTATTTTATTTCATTTTCTACAAAATGTTTCCTCTATCGTTATTACTGAAATTGTTGAATACATATTCTCGATCAAGCCGAAGTTATAAATAAATGCAAATTGATCGAAAATAAAAAATAAAAAAATTATAAAAAAAGGAATTTTTATATACAGAAAAGATAGTTAAAAAATAAAAATAAAACTTAAATAAAACAATTCGTCGAAAAATACACCTTCATACTAGTTAAAAATGTATGACTTCGCCGAAGCACAAAATTAAAGAAAAAAAACTTAATTTAAAAAAAAATATAAAGTCGGCTTATTTTTAACCGACTTGAAAAGTTGAGCGTCTCATTTCGATCCAAAGAACTATTTTTAGATGTTACGTTCACGATTTTCTCTTTACCGACTAGACCGATTTCGATATGTTGAGAAAGTTTCTCTGATAAGGAAACTTTCCCGGTAAGTTTTTCCACGTAACTTAAGCGAACGTTTTTTTAACAAATTATACTGTCTTTAAAGATAATATAGGTGTCGAATCTCTTTGTCGTAATAATTCCTTAACGCTGGATCGTTATAGTATAACGATATATAATCTGACGTCATAATTATATTAAACGTATTTTCACGGGGGGGGGGGGGGGAATAGTTAAAAAACCTCTGGCAAAAACTACAAAATACTAATTTCATATTTCAAAGATCTTTACCTTACGTTTAGTAACGATCTCTTCACGTCATATCTTTACAGTAATCTCGAACGTTTAATAAAATGAAATTTGTCACCTTTGCGTTTTTCCGAACGGCGTTTTTTAATTCGGGATTCCTAAATACCTAGCTTATTTTAAATACAAATAAAACTAAGTAATTTAAATAAAATAATTTGTTAAAAGAATAATAATAAAACCGATATAAAATACAAAAACAAAACATTAACGTTCTCTTCTTAGGTACTTTTGCGATGAATATAGCTAGAATAAGTATATTAAGGGGAAAAATTTGGTGATCGTGTAAAAAATGGATTAACGAGTGTTTTTGCAAATATTTACATTTCAGGGCCCAACTAGTTCATCTAGATGAAAAAACAACATATGTATATTTATGTGCATCGCACTTCTTTTGGCCATACGACTGATCGAACCGAATTTAATTTGGCTAATATATATATATATATAAAATAGGAAGTCTAAAAAGTACTGAGACTTTTGCGCAAGAAATAGGGAAAACCGGCATGTAAGCAGTCACGACATCGCCGATGACTTAAAAATCCATCACCAAACACAACGGGTTTGGAGAAAGCCGGCTACAAAAAGAAGCTCGACGCGTTTGGGTGCCGCATGATCTCGCTAAGAAAAATGTAGTCGATCGAATTTTTGTCAGCGGATCTCTGCTGAAACGTAAAGAAATCGAGCCGTTTCTGAAGCGGTTGATCGCGAGTGATGAAAGGTGAGTAAACTACGTCAAAAATACGCGAAAAGATCGGGGTCGAAGCGAGAAGAAGCTACACAGTATGCGGCAAAGCCCGCACTTAGGCCCAGGAAGATTACGCTGTGGAACGGCATCGAGTATCACGAGCAGCTCCCGCCGGGCAGAACGACACACTTAGACCTATACTGTCGACAATTAGCGCGATCGCACGTAGCGATTCAAAAGAAACGACCTGAACCGGTCAACAGAAAGGATGCAGTATACCGCGCTGACAATGACATACCGCATACATCTTTAACGACACGTCAGAAATTGAGTGAACTCGACCGGGAGGTTTTAATGCATCTTCCGTATAGCTCGGACCTGGCACGGTGACATCAAGTTAGTTTCAAAAGAGGCCTGTGAAAACCACGCGTCACAATTTTCTGACTAGAAACCGCAAAAGTTCTAAAACGACGGGCTAATGATATCGCCGAAAAATGGCAGAAGGTCATAAAAAAAAAATTGGTGCATATGTATTCCCATAATGTTATTATCCGATAACAAAAAGCACAATCTCAATTTTGGCCTCCAAAAGCTCAATACTTTAAGAAAAATCGATATATACGAAGTGTGGCTAATAACGAGACTAATGCTGCTACAGAAGAACTGCGCATGCGCCAAATTCGTACGACCGACAGCTGTGTACGGTGAAGCCTTTTCTTTCGATTGTTGCAACTCCAAATTCTGTATACATATTAGCCTGGCCGTAGCTTTCGCTTGGATACATCTGTTTTTTTGTTTCACCGAAAAAATTATAAGTGTTTTATTAGAGCAAAGAATTGTCGTTAAATGTCATATGAAACTTGAAAAAACCGCTACCAAAACTTCTTTTATTAAAAAAAAAAATACACGTAAATGAATGTTTATCACGACCGCGGGTTTTTCAGTGGTTTTAGCGTTTCCAAGATGACAAAAAACGTTGAAGATGATGATCAAAATTCAAAGCGAATGATTTTTTTTCTCGATATTTATGGGATTGTGTACCTTCACCGGGTTTCTGAATTTCAAACTATTAACCAACAATACTAACTTGAGGTTCTTGCTCGACTCCATGAAAAAATAAGAAAAAACAACCCAAATTGTGAAAGAAAAAGTCACGGGTTCTTCATCAACGGACAATGCACCGGCTCACACTGCATTGTCTGTCAAGACGTTTCTAGCAGAGTATAACATCTCACCGTTAGACCGTCCGTCTTATTCGCCTGACCTGGCACCATGCGACTTTTATCTGTTCCCCAAGGTCAAATCTGCATTAAAAGGAACAAGATTTCAGACCGTTGAAGCTGTGAAAGAAAAAGCGGCACGAGTCACGAAAGAGCTCACAGAAGAAGACTTCCAGCACTTTTTCGAACAATGGAAAATTCGCATGGAGCGTTGCAGGGATAGAGGAGGGGTGTATATTGAAGGGGATAACTAAATATGTATAAATTTAAAATAAAATATTTTACAGTATTAGTCTCGTTATTTAATAGTCACACCTCGTATATACTCGTGTATATATATGTATATATATATATATATATATATATATATATATGACATTGATCATATTAATTTTTTTTGCAACAATCGTTAGGAGGTGGAGGAATATCGCGAAAAATCCAGTTTTAATTTTCTTCCGAGAAAACTTTATTAAAAGCAAATTAGTTTCCTACAATTCATTTATAAATAATCTCAAACATTTATTTTTCAACATATCAACCTCCAATGTTTTTTATTATTTTACTATAACTTCCCTCGGTTTAAATATTTTTCAAACAAAAATGTCATAATATGTAAATAAATTTCTATATATATGAAAGTTTATATTTCACATATAGAGATCTTAAGAAATGTATACAATTAAAAAAAAAAAATTATATACCATGGACTTAAAACGCAGTTAAGATTTTTGGAAAACGTTCTTAGCCTTTATTAATGAGCGTGTTGGATTCAGAGATCCGTTAAGCTTAACGTACATATGAATATTTTTAGAAAACGTTTCTTAAAATCAACGCCCTGTGTCTGAAATATATTATTCTTGGCTTTTTCTGCTCTAACTCTAATTTGTATAATTAATAACGAGGAAAGTCACGCAATACATTATCCGTTGTTTTAAGCCAAATCAAGCGGCAAGTAAGAATGACAGTTGCTTTTATTAGGAAAAAACTTCAAAAATCAAAATTTAAAGGACGGTTCGAAACGTAGCACAGTACTATTTATATACCTTGGATTGTACTACACTATACTATACGGTTAGGATTTAACCTGACGCACGGCGTCAAGAATGAACCACAAAGCAGAATAACCAAATCCCATGTATTACTCAAAGCCGCCGGGTTTTGAATTGCCACGTAAGACACGGGGTCAACGCTAAACAGAATACGAACTCAGCACGGCAGGTGCGCCTATTTCCTGCATAAATGGGGTAAAACGCCAAGGCCCCTTTGCGAATGCGGTGAAAATCAAACTGTTATACGCATCACACAAGTTTGCCCTAGGACAGCTTATGAAGGAACTCCTGAAGATTTCGTGATTGCGAATCCAGAATCAGTAGCTTATATTAATTTGTTAGATGTTTGTTTGTAATTTTTGATCGTAATTGGTGTTGCGTCTTGGTGCCATACGCTTAATAAATAAATATATAGCTTGGAAATATTTAGGAGGTTAACTGCGTCAGTGTTGAATATCGTATTCTAACATTCGTTTAATCGTTAGCAATACTTTAATTATTATTTAAAATGAAACTATTTTAACTTACCGTTACGGTTATAAGAAATTCATTCAACAAAAATTGCAAATGTATAAATGCAGCTGTATTTTGGTTTTTATCATTTTTCATGTTTTCAATCGAGAGGATTAATTCTTTTTATTAGTTTGATTACCGTCGATTAAATTCGAGTCGTATCATGAATATTTACACAAATATCGATAATACAGTACGTCATATATCCCCTTACTAACAAAGATGTTTCAACATTTTACACATAATTGCCTTTTGCTCGGATCTTACAGCAGTCCTATTATCGACATATTTTACAAAATATCCGACCGGTTTCTATTGTGTTTTCTGTATTCATCTTGGCAACACGATGTTTCACTGACGAACCAGATATTTTCTCAAACGGTAATCTTAGAACGACCGTAAGATTAAACAAAATTTCATCCGTTTCATATATTTAGATTTGCGGCATTTTATTATATCGTGTAACTCCGATCTCAACGTGGAATCTAATTTTAACAAATGATTATTTCGTTTTGTTAACGATTTCGGCGAACTGAAATTCGAAGCCGGGTTATGACATATATTACGATACGGATGTTGACAAACTCCACTGTAGAACTATGACATAATGCAATAAAATACAGTAATAATGAAAGCACAAAGAAAAAATGTGTTATACATTTTGCACGTAACTAAAACAGTAATAAATAACTAATGTATTTGCGATAAAAATTATTTAAATATTACTGAAATATTTTTATTTTATTTTTTAAGAGGGTTTTATATCTTTAAAAAAAATTATTATTCATTTTTTCAAAGCTAAAGTTAAGAAAAAAAATTAACATTTATTTAAATTAAGAAAATATTACACATGAATTCTCCACGCTAAAACGCAGCATTAAAAAATCCTTTAGCTTTTTTTTTTTTTTTGACTGCACTACACAGACAACTAACTAACTGAACTTCGTTAATTTATAGCATGTCGCTTTGATTTTAAACAGAAGAAGATAAGAAAAAATACGTCGTAACACATAATACCGAGCCTATATAAAAAAAATAAAATAAAATAAAAAACCCGAAAGATGTAAATATTCTATTAAACTCGTCACGGGTGAACATTTTCCCCTATAATACATGAAATTCAATCTCAGAATTACATAAGACACGCAACAAGGATAAAATATAAAATAAAGAAATGTATTGAATTTGACATATCAAATAAACATACTAGTCAATTTATATACGTAACAAGCAGCAAATGTTTTAATCTTTGTTTAAATTTATTTAATTACTAGCTCCCAGTCGCAGCTTCGCTCGCGCTATACGGTTACTCGCGTTTCCCGTTTTGGTCAATCTTTTTATTTTATATTTATTAATCGAGTAACTGGAGGCAGGTGCGGTCAGTCGTACATATAGTAACGGTGGCATACCGCATTTCCCGTCGCTCAGTTGTTTCAGTCGAACGGGATCGGGCTGTGTGTATTCGGGTGCTTTCCAATATCGACTGTCATTCGTCTTCATTCTTTGCCGCACGAACGGTTTTCATCATACGTGCTTTATTTGTATTTCTCCCGATCGAAAAATGTCTTTTAGGCACGGTATGATGTTTTTAAAAAAGATCACAGAATTTGAAAGATCGCAGTTAAATACTTTACTACACACTTTAAATTAGTAACACATACGTGATAAACAAAAGCGGCTATTTATTTATGTTTTTAAACAGCTGTAAAAAATTGTAAATGAATGACTCGTAAAAATTACATATGCATGTGCGCTATATCGATTGAAACTTAGGAATAACTACGTTAAAACCTCAGCTCTTTTCAAAATTAATCGATTCAAAAAAATGTTAGCTAAAAATTAAATTTTTCTTGAAAATCAAAGTCATTTTGAAAATTAAATAAGCTTTAAGGAAGAAATAAAGCGTTTTAAATTTCGTTATATCGGAGGTCCAAAAAAATTAGCCTATGTTAACCGCAGGGCTTCAAAGTGTAGGTGTGCAAAATTTTAGACAAATCTGTCCGGTAGATCTCGAGTTAAGTTGGAACAGACAGACAAACAAATATTGATTTTTATATATATAGATTATTAGTTAGTTTCCAATAAGAAAATTCTTGAATTTATTTTAACATTTATTTATAATTTGGTTTAATATTACGTAATTAATATTAAGATAAATTAAAACATTAAAATTAACTCGAGAAAAAAGTATTTAGCCCTTTACAGTTAAAAGTATTCTGAGGTTAAGCGCATATGTGTAATACCCGCACCGTTAAAGGATACAGATTATTTCATACAACTTTTTTATTTGAAGTAAATTAACCGGTTTTCTCCTTTGTAATATTATTTTCTGATGAACCAAAACGAGCGCTTAGAGAACAAAAAAAAAAATGTTCTTTTTAATTTCACCATGAATGTAGGTGAAATACAGAGTAGGAGCATTAGATTCAAAATATGAATACAGGAGTAAAATTTTCCTGTCGATCAGACCAGATGGAAAAAATCCCTAAGCATGCCTTAATTACATACTAAAAGTCGAAAACGTCACTAACATTCCGACATTTTTTTATAAACAAAATAAAATTAAAGAACCACGTTTTTTTCTTACTTTGGCCGTAGGTCATTAAATATTGATTTTACAGAACAAAATCGTTCTTGTCAAAAATGTAGAGCGAAAATATTACGTAAAGTTTATGGACCCATCCCGATCGGATCAAAAATAAACGAGCTAGCGCAATAAACAGTAGCGCTGTATATACTGCCTATGCGGAGAGATATGAGGTAGCCGGTGGCACTGAATCAACACGCGCGCGCGATAAACAAATATCTATAACTCGGATCTACGGTAGATAATACAAAAAACAAAATATCATCGATAAATGATACCTAAAGAAAAAAGTTGTCGGGTCCAAGTATTTTCAAATTTGTTCATCAAAGGTCTGCAAACAAAAATCGAAAAACAACCGTGGAAATATATTATTAAAGTGATTATTTATATATGTAATATGTTTGGTAGCAAAATATATCGCCGTATTTCAGACATTAGTAATTTAAAAATCATTATATTTAAAAAAAAGAAGCATTTTGGGATAAGTACAAAAATCTAATGCATACACCACATGACTTCCTTGTACGCCTATTAAATTACATATACATACTTTTAACAGGACATAAAATTATATTTCGCTAATATTTTCTGATTTTTTTTTTGTTATTGAATTATTATTTATTGTAAAAGTTGTTAACAATTACAAGTTAATAATTATTAATAAATCAATATTAAACAAAAAGAAATTGAAATGAAGTCGAATTCGAACCGATGTCCCTTCCCTTTGTAAGATCAAAATATTCAATTAAAAGTTTATTGGGCTCTTAACTCTGGAACCGATGAAAATAAGTACCGCTTATGATATATCGTTCAAAAGCTCTCGATGAGGGCTTCTTACTGCAATTAAGGAAAAGTCCAAATTCAAAATATTTTTATTTTGGGCTTTTTTTGGTCAAGTCGATTGTAATCAAAAGGAAAGTGTACAACTAGATGTTACAACAGCCCTAAATCCAAAATTTCACCGTACTACGGCTAATCGTTTTTGAGTTATGTAAGTAATTTACATACGTATGTACACATCACGCCGAAACTAGTCAAAATGGATATTTCCATTGAAATCTGAAAACTGTCATTTTTCGCCATCACAATACTTCCTTTGCTTCGTACAAGGAAGTATAAATCAAGTATCACATTTCGTACCCGATTAGAAATTATTAAACTATAGTCCAAAAGCACAAATTTTCGCTTGTGCGCACAGAAATAAATAAAATTCACAATACTAAACCAATTCAGGGAAATCGTTTTTAGTTTAATCGGATAATATACAGAACCGATTACCATTACGTTCTTAAAAGTTACTCTTCAGAAAATCGATTGCATTTATTGCGAGATTAGCGAAAGATACTCGCAAAAAAAAAACGGCATTAATCAATTCATCAATAAATTGTCAAAATTGAACATAAATTGCCAAAATACGTTAACCAATAAAAATAATAATTAAAATCAAATTAATACGAGAAAATATTTTAAGGTATATATACTGGAGGTTAAAAATCAGACCGCAATATCTACAGTTAGAACACGACGTATTTAAAGATTAAATAAGAATTAGCATATTTTACACGCTACCGTACACCGTACCCCTACTGTATTACATTAAATTACTTTTTCTCTCGTTTTTTAGACTGAAAATAGGCGTTACCAGATATAATTCCAGATTACGTGCGACTAATTTAATCGGATTAAACACGGAGATAGCACGGACTGCAGGTGTAGTAAATTCACTGGGACTCGGACCACAGTCATTCGCTGCCAATCTAACTTTATTTTTAAATACTTCGTTAACCGTTACACATTTTTTAATGGAAACGACGTAAAAAACAAATTACATTCCCTGGTGACAGGGGTACGGTTCGCCGTTTCAATTTTAGTGACTGACACACACCCACATGAATGCAAATAAATCAATATAATATCGTCTATCAAAGTCACTGTTAAAATCAAAAACCGAATGATTTCTAAACTAGTAAATGCAATTTATTTTATGATTACCGTTAATCAGCGATTTGCTCTCGGATTTAAACACAAATAATAAATTTGATAACGTAAAACTGTATGTATAGAATTATCAATAGTGTTACGTCTCAATTTAAATAAACACACGCGATTTAAAATTATAAACAATACTTATTTATTATAATATAATGAACAATTATGAAACGAACACTGAAAAGCATATCGATAAAAACTGTCCACGTCATCGCTATTTTCGATACAGCCTCACTATTCTCAATAGTTAGTCGGCTTAAATAGATATCGATCGATCGTTGGGATACTACAGTCTCCCACGCCTATTGACATGATACATTGAAAAATAAATTTACATTTGATTATACATTGAAAAATACCGAATTTATATACATTCAATATCGATATAAGCCGACGATGTATCGAGAATGAGAGTATCGAGATTACGTGGACGGTTTTTATCGATATGCTTTTCAATGTTCCTTTCGTAATTGTTCGTTACATAATATAAATAATTATTTGTTATAATTTTAAAACGCGTGTGTTTATTTAAATACAGATATAACAAGTGGTGACGCGAGTGGGATATAACATATAGTAAATTAAAATTTTAACTTTTATTCGCTTTAAACAAAAAAAAATCCCTTTCGGCACGCCGGAAGGCGGAGGTAGATTTCACCGGTGCTAAGTAAGGGATAAAAAAGATTTCACCTTAAAGTTAAAAAAAAACTTCAAATTTACTCGATACAATGGTTGCGTGTGAGAAAACGTTTCACGTGTTTAGCATACGACATCTTACAATTCCAACATTTTGGTCATCCCCTGCCGTAAGGGTTGGTTATATCAAAAATTGTTTCAGACAAATATTTTAGGTGATGTTTAGAGAGGACTAACGACCACTTTAAACCGATACCGTGCCTATTAAGGAAGGTATGATTATTTTGTCTTAGAAACCCAATTTTTTTCAGCCCCTGGGCCGATGGTTGGCGATATCAAAAAACTTTACTTAGATAACTTTTAGGCTCTTATTCAAAGAACAGTAGGAACTTTAAACGAATTCGATATTTTACTTAATATAAAAGTTATACCGATATTTTTTTCTTTTCGAAAAAGCCCCTCCCCATTTACACCTCCATGGCCCGATTTTAACCATTTACGAACTCGACCAAGAAAATTCATCAATTTGAAAGTGATTGGCGCAAAATTACGGTATCGTATATAAACGTTTGAACCAACAGTGGTTTTGGGGTCTGATGGATGCGAAACGCGAAGTTATGTCGAAATTTTGCGGACGAATCATGGTACCCGTTACAACAGGTAGCTTTCTTATGACATCTACCTAAAATATCCCTCCATTCCGTACTTCGATAACATAACCAACAAACAAAACCGTAAGCGTTTAGTCAAGGTACCTCGATTACAGAATAGGTACTCGCAATTCAACCCCAAGACTTTTAGTTTGAATCCAGTCACAGGTTTGAGCTATTCCGTTTTTTTTTTAACTCGGATACAACATCCCATTTCCCGTTATGCTTTTATAAATGAAGGCATTACCCGCTACGGTCTTTATGGAGTAGTGTACTTGATGCGATATCCTCTACAGGATGAATATTGGTCGACTATATTCGTATTCCTCCTGTTCTTACATCATTATTATGCGTATTTTTTTTACGGGATGAACCGGTTCCCGTAAAAACCGGTTTTGGTTAAAGGTTATTGAATAAGTATACAAAATATAAACACTGATGTTACTACGCTATTAATTGAACTGCAGGATGGAGGATGTGGTTTTACAGAACTTAACTCAATAAAGGCCACTTGTGGTTATAGTTTTAAGATTGTTTAGTCAATAAATGTGGTAAATCTATAAGTTAAAATATAAAAAATAATTTTCCAAGTTTAACTAATTTTTACGTTTTCAATTTGTATTTATTTTAACAAGAAGTAAATATAGCACCGTTTTTAATTCAAACTTACATCTCGTTCATTCACGTACGGACAGAAAGATTTAACAACCTCTGATTCTATATACTATATTATTAGGACTAACTTACATTTTCACAGACTAATTTACCGCGTAATTTCCCATCTCTTTTTTTCCTATTCAGCCAACCCGGAATCACCGTCAGGTATTACATCAGAGGATAAATGAGGATGATATGTATGAGTGTAGTATAAATGAAGTGTAAGCTTGTACAGTCTCAGGTCGACTATTCCTGAGATTTGTGGTTAATTGAAACCCAACCACCAAAGAACATCTATCTACTTCCCTATCTTTCTTTCATGTTCCTGTTAAGCCTCCGGGAATTACCGTTCAGGTATTACTTCATAGAATGAGAGAGGATGTATGAGTGTAGTCTCGTACAGTCTAAGTTCGACCATTTCTGAAATGTGTGGTTAATTGAAACTCAACCACCAAAGAACACCGGTATCCACGATCAGAATTCAAATCCGTGTAAAAATAACTGACTTTATTAGGACTTGATTTATTTCCCTATTCAAACTATCAAAAACCTAACGGTACGAAAATCTATTGTTTCACGTACATTTATTTTTGAACAATAATGCTACGGACATACTCCTTTAATTTTTTTTCAAGCTCATTGCTTCTTTATTGTAAAGCAACGAAAAAACAATTTTGCAATATACAATTTAATTATTAATTTATTATTGAAAATTCCCATATAAGACATTTGTAACTCCATTCTTTTTTAAAAATCCAAACCCCGTAACAAATACAAGTAACAGTTTTTGTACAACGCCCGATGTTCTTCTGTTCATCTACTGATCAAACAAACGTATTCAAGAAAGATTTATTATATATCGGCTTACCATATTTTTTGGGTCCAACCCAGGACATATTTTTGAAATGACTTATAAATCTTAACAGTTTATTGAAACATTAAACTTTATTTATTCAGTTGTATTTTTCACTAGGCATGATTTTTTTCAGAAACGGTTTGTTTGTTTTAATTATATCATAAAGTTCGCAAGCAAGTTCTGAATTAGTTTTAACATTTATACTGAAAGTTTACCCCTTTCTGCAGACCAAATGCTTCCCGTAACTGAAAACTCTCTCGACTGGAGCAGATGTCCCAGGCAAAGACATCGCAAACTCAACCGTTTTAGAAATATTGTAACATGAATTATCAGTCTTTTGAAACACCTTAAAAATTGCTTTCCACTTCTTTTCAATAGTAACTGGTACTTTTTCAGAATTTGAACCGCAACCTACCCTTAGGTTTTGAATTACCTGGTTCAACGATGTACGTTCCATCAAGTAGGTCATCAATATTTTTGGAATATTTTATAAATTCATTAACAACCTGTGCACTCTCTTCTAAATCAGACCAGGAAATTTCAGTTCGTAAATTTATCCCCTGAAACTTACTAACTTTAACAAAACTGCTTCTCCACAACTCTAAATATTGGATACTAGAATTATAGAAATTGTCTACGTTTGAGAAGAATTTTTGTTCCTGAACGTCATTATTTTCTTTTAGAGTCATACCAATTCTTCGGTAGAAGATGGTATAAATTTGTGGGTTTTTTTCCTGAAGTTGACAAATTAATTCAGAATATGTCTAAAATGCTTCTGTTGCTGTGATAGAATTAGCTTTCGATTTCAGAAATACATTATTAAATAACTGTAGAGTACTATAAAAAATTTTCAAAAACAGTTCACTTTCTAAATTTAAAAAAAAATCAAATATGATTTTGGGCATTTGTCACAAGATAAGAAGTATTATTTTAGTCCATCAAAAATGGAAAAAATTCTTTCTATTACAGGTAACAAACTAAGGAACCTTGTGCTGCTATGAGATAATACTTTTTTGTAATCTGTTTCCACAAATTCACAGAGCTCATTAAGTTTCGTTAAGCTTACTGTATATATGTGAAAATATTTTAAAATTTTTATAACAATAACTTCTATGTCAGGAGTAGAGACTCGTATGCTATTTGTAATGAATTGTGCACAATATGGGCTGAACAACCAATTCCTTTTCTTTCTTTTTCCTGTTTAGCCTCCGGTAACTACCGTTTAGATAATTCTTCAGAGGATGAATGAGAGTGACATGTATGAGTGTAAATGAAGTGTAATCTTGTACATTCTCAGTTCTACCGTTCCTGAGATGTGTGGTTAATTGAAACCCAACCGCCGAAGAACACCGGTATCCACGATCTAGTATTCAAATCCGTGTAAAAATAACTGGCTTTACTAGGACTTGAACGCTGGAATTCTCGACTTCCAAATCAGCTGATTTGGGAAGGCGCGTTAGCCACAAGACCGACCCGGTGGGTTTCATAGTTCTATCTATTAAATTTCAAAAAATCTTTTAAAAAATAATTAAATCAAAGGGAAATAGAGCAAAAGAACAAAAAATAAACAACCCGGTGGGTTGATCAACCAATTCCTAAAATAGGTCTATATCACGCTGAACTTTTCTTAACGCATTTTAATTTCCTTTTCTCTTCACAACACCAAAATTACTGTTAGTGTTATCAGCAGTATAACAAATCAACTTTTCTTCAAGTTTGTATTTCTTCACACACTGCAAAAGATGCAGAGTCAAAATTTGAGCAGTTTCACCTGACACTTCATCGAAATTTAAAAGTTTAACTTTTATTCCCTCCTCCAGACTGAAATATCTTACAACAATCGGAACAAGTTTTACTTAGCTTCTGTTTGAGCTATCCATCGCTACTGTTAAATAATTCATGTATTCCAAAGAACGCAACACATTACCAAATATAAATGGCGAAATAACGTTAACAATAACCGCCTAGGTGTTGGTTCTAGCAGATGAATATTTTGGGGGTCATATAACTTTTTAACCGGTTTAGATGTGCAGTGTGATGGTTTAAAACCGAGTTCGTGTCTAGCAGTGCGGTAAGAAAATTACCTTCTTCAGTAGCACACTCCAGATCACTGTTATTGTTATTCCCATCTTTGGCTTTAAAAAAAATCTCTTATGTTTGCCGAAGCAGTAGCATTAATAGCACTCCTATATTTAGCCGTTTTCACGTGCTCTTCAATATCACCCTTTCCTTTACGTGCAACACAAAATTCTCGTACGTAGCGTGCAATAAACATGTTCGTTGTTACTGTCGTTATACAATTTCAAAAATTTGTATCTCTGTTGCAGGTTAACATTAAATTAAACACGCATTTTCTTTTGCCCGACGCTAAACGATGAGATAAAACGATCGAAAACGTGTACACGAGTTACTTCACACACGAAAACAATATAAACACATCGCCCCTGTTGTGTTGACAAATGACTAAGCATACAAATTGTGGCGAGACCGGTAACCACGCCTCTGTCAAAATCGACGTCAGCGCTTACTCCAAGATCGGCTGCAAGATGCACGGCCGTATGAGAATGTTTAAAACCGCGATTCGAACATATAGATCTAATATTAAAAAGGTCATAAAATTCTCAAACCCCGGACATCTTTGCAACCCCGGAAAGCACTAAAAATCCAGGACTATCCGGGCCAATCCCGGACGTACGGTAAGCCTAATTATAGGTGACTTTAAAAATAATTTTTTTGATGATCTAATTCTATTTCAAATAATGATACGCGTTAAAAAATGATCCTCTTTTCAGTGCTAACGCTGGCGCGTTGTTAACCTACTTCATAAATTTTTAAATTACACAACAAAAATCTCAATATTATAAAATTTGCAAGAGATCAGATACTCTTTAAAAAAAAAGAAATGAAATTGTTAACATTTTTTAATTTATCAAAAAACTATAAATCATGATTCCAGATCCGCTTATATAGATAACACATGAATTAAATAAATATATATATATTTATTTATTGGCAACAAAAACGTCACATCATCAAAATATAAGAAAAAATAATCGTAAAAAGCAGTCATGAAGAGAAGATAAAAATTTACAGATATTAAGAACAACAGGTTCCAGGAGACCAAGAATGGAACTTCGGGGAACCCCGCAACTAACTACAACGGAAACAAATCTGGCTTAATTGAGACGAAATTACCTATTATCGACACCTTAATATCGAGTTAAGTGAAATATAATTCTAATCGCTTCGACAATGTTCCCGATACTCCGTAGAATTTTATCACATCTAAAAGAAAAACGTGTTATGCAGTAAAATAATTGTCATAATCTAAAAAGAGCTGTTACTTTATCCTCGTACCAAGCCGTTGTAATAAACTAAGTTCAAGCCTTAAAAACTAAGTTCATTAAGGCGACAAACAATTTTCTGTAGAAACTTTGATACCGTTGGCGTAAGGCAACAGAATGACACTACGGCATTACGATACAACTATTAATATAATCGGTAATAAAATGTACGGTAAGGTTTCTTTCTATATCTTAGCAGGAGGATAGGGCGAGCATGTTTATGGGAACCAAAGCAGCAGCTTGACTCCAGTATTTTTTTTATAAGTTCATCACTGACAACGGCGAATAAACCATCCTAACCTCGTAGGGGGAAGACACCCATCTTGTGACGTAACCGGTCGCCACACCGCCCCCTCCGTTCCAAGCCCTGAGGGGCTTTACCAAGGTCGTCTTTAGACCCTCTAACCGATTGCATCTCACAGTCATCAGCCAGGCCTCGGTCGGGATGCCACCGATGTAAAGGCCTCGGCAGAGATTCGCATCGGTAAAATACAAATCAAATTTCGCCTTGGCGTAGGCCTCAAACGGAAATCTTCACATCCAACCTGACATGATTTCCTCAACTAACCGAAACCGCGGAAGCGCGAACCCCGCGCCTATTAAAGATTTGACAACACCGTTCGTGACTGTGAATGCCTCAGAGAACGGCGAATAAACCGACAGATAACAATGAACGAAAACATTCCGTTATCATGTACGTTTACTCCACGGAATATTGCAAAATAAGGATTTTTTTTTAACCGTTGTCAGTAAGGTGACATTTGAACTGCTCGACCAAACGCACCTCAAAAAAACAACAACCAGCCATTTTTTATCATTGTAAAACCTTGAGTGCTTATCGTAATCAATACATTCTAGAATTTTACTTCAATTATCAATAAAATATAGTATTCTTGTTCAATTTTTGGGAATGAAAAAAAAAGTTTTTAATCGCAAGAGGAATGAAGTCTCCTGCAAATTTTAAAAAAATAAGTGTTATTTTTCGATCGTGTAACATAGACGAATTGAAATTATAAGATTCGTTTTAGTAGCGGTAATAATGACGATGAATAGCAGTAGTATTACCTACTTCACCGACCATCATGGTGGAGGGGTAACATCACAGCTTTACTTCTGAAAGGTTCTGGAGTTCAAATCCTGGTCCAGACTTGACATTCTAGAAGAAGGTTAGAAACTTATATATTTTATCGACTGATAGAACTAGAATTAAATAAATCTAATAGAAAAACAAAACCGAAATACTAATAAATCCCTTGTTAAAAATTAGAATACCTGTTTATGTTAAACTAGAAAATTTGTATACCGCTCGCAAGTAATATTACCGACATTCTCAAAGTCGGTTGTTGCTCATGTATCCGTTCTCTAATCATAGAAATGACACTTGGTGTCAGAATGCTAAAAAATGATACTTCAATATTAATGAAACCTTTTTAAACACTTTATTAATTTTTCTTTTTTTTAATGCTTTTATTTACAGCCGCATCAACAATTACAGTCATTAGCGACTAACATGTAACACTATCATGTAGTATTACATAAAACAACAAAATATACAATAAAGAATAAACATAGACAAATAACAACAAATACAAACTGAAATACAAAAATCATTAAATCTTATTCTTCATTCCACTGCGGCATAGTAACCGCAACTGACGTTTTATATCTTCTTTCTGGTTTAATAAAAATTTCATATCTGAACCCAGATCTAAGTTTTGTCGGAAAGTTCCACGGACCGGGCAATCAAAGAGCAAATGGTACACAATATGCTCTTACAAGCCTCGCAGATCTTCTGAGGAGAGCCAAATAGATGAGCACGGGTAAGCCTGTTGTGTCCGATTCTTAGCCGAGTTAAGATGACTTGGTCTCTTCTGTTGCTAGGGGAAAGAGGCTTCTCGCCCGGGAGGACTCGGCAGCCAGAACCTGTTCCACTGAGCCCGCAATTTTACACGGACTGATCTCATGAAATCCCTCTCGCATGTCGATCGTACTCGGATACCGTTTATCGCAGCTTTCTTGGCATCCTCATCGGCCCGTTCGTTCCCGAAGATGCCGCAATGACCAGGGACCGGTACCGGTACCACAGTCTTTATCCTTGAATGGATATCACGAATAATCCGGCCGATGGATTCAGAACGTCAAAAGCATGTACACTTCTAGAGTCGGTAATTACTAGGAAGCTGTCGTCGCTACGGGTTTCGATAACTTTCAATATTTTATCGACAATACAAAATGTATAATTGACCGGCAAAAAATGCAAAAAAAACTTTCTATTAAATTGTCAGCCGTTTAAATAACACATTTTTAAATATTAAACTTGAATTTTACCGAAGACGTATATGAAAAACCAGCAGCGTATTTCATTACCCTAGCTTCTCATCGATTAAAAAAGTACTCTATAGTTATAATTTTAATTTTACTTTTTCTTTTAAATCGGTTTGAAAACTATTTAATTACATAAATAATAATACTTCCCGATAATATTTAATAACAAATGATGTTTATTTTATTAACAAAACATTTATTTTAATTAATTTTGTCATCCGTGCGTCATATTCTCAATTTTTAAATAATTTCGCTGAACAAAGTGAAGTTCATAATTATAAGAAAATCGTATCGTATGGAAACCGTTTCGGTAACTGCAGACATGATGAATTATCACATCCAAGGCAGGCTTGAAACGCAATTAAAGTTCAATGAAGCAAATAATAGTCTACAAAATAAACACGCTACTGAAATGAAACAATAACTCTTCACGCTTGCAATTCGTAACAGTAACTAACAAAGTCGATTATTAACACGAAACAATTTTACGTATACACGAAACATATATGAAACAAGACTGCTTCCGTCCCTTCCCGACGGTTTGTAGCGTATTTCACCAACAATAAAAATAATTACTAAATGTTTATTAAACTAATATTTTTCAAGTTAAGGAAAGAAAAAGAACGATATAGGCACTCGTACTTACAGACAAAAATATACCAAGAAAAAATCGAAAAGAGGCATTTAATTGGAGAAATGTAATATTTTATCGAAGTTGATCGAGCCTGAGGAAAATAAGATAATACAGTAGTAAAGATTTCCAATTTGCTAAGTAAGTTACGTAGCACAACCGGAAGGACCTAGAGAAGAGCGTGACAAGCCGTTTAACAGCTTCTTGTTTCTAAAAATGTCATAAACTTATCAATTTTGTTTGATTCAATGAAGATAATTTTGGTAATATCACCAAAACTACGAACTGATATCTATAGTACAGTTAACAGATACGGTTTCAAATATCTGCATTCTCTAACATTCGCAAACGTCTGCATAATTTATACTTGTAATACAGATAGTAGGCAAATTTACCAAACCTTCCGGTTACGACATTTATTAGTTT
Source organism: Lycorma delicatula (assembly GCF_047948215.1). NCBI lineage: Eukaryota > Metazoa > Arthropoda > Insecta > Hemiptera > Fulgoridae > Lycorma > Lycorma delicatula. The sequence continues at coordinate 7,091,453 of NC_134462.1, forward strand.
CTGAAAGAACTTCGTTATGTGGGAACTTCATAAATCGAGAAACTCGATATAAGACAGAAAAGAAGTGTTTCTATTCCGCTGGCTATACAAAGATAGAATCAAAAGGTAAATAAAATCTGAAACAAGGAAAGAGAACATTCATACAGAAAAGACTGTTAATAGCATATAAATTTAAAAAAAATTGTAAGGATAGGCCGCTTAATGAGAGCAAAAATAGGTCAATAAAAAAACAAAAGGGAAAAGAACTGCCTTTAAAATGTGGTGTTGCAGAAACACGAATTGGTTAATTTTGTTTTTTTGGTTACGTGTTGAGGATGAAAATGAAAGATGAAGACATGTAGAAGAGAATGAAGAAGGTAGCAAAAAGAATTGAGAAAAGCAGTGAACAGCATCAAACCATTTAAATAAAAAAATTCTGATGTGGTTCCGCATGACTTCCTTGTACGCTTATTAAATTATTACATTATTATTTTTGTTTTTTTTTTTTGAATTTATTATTTATTGTAATTTTTTTTAGAATCACGGTTAATAGTTATTAATAAATCAATACATTTAAATTAAAAATAAAGTTAAAAACAAAAGGAAATGAAGTCGGTTTCTCGTCGATGTGCCTCTTCCCCTTTTAAGATCCAAATATTTCATTAATTAAAATTTAATCGGGCTATAACTCCGGACCCGATGAAAATAAGTACCACTTGCGATATATCATTGAAAAGCTCTCGATGAAAGCTTATTATTGTAGTAAAGAAAAAATCCAATTTCTTTGGATTTTAGGCTTTTTTGACGCTTTTGGTCCAGTCGGTTGCAATCAAAAGTGGAGGTGCACAACTAGATGCTACAACAGTCCTAAATCCAAAATTTCAACACTCTTCGGCTAATAGTTTTTGAGTTATGCGAGATACATACGTACCTACAAACATACGTAATTGTACTTCTTACAAGGAAGTAAAAAAAAGTAAAGATTCTTCGATATTTTATTTCTCATCGATCTACGAACTAGTGGAAAAAATAATGAGAAATACTAATTCATTACCGGGGGTAAGAATTCAAACTAAAATTGTAATTTAATTGAGAATTAAACAAAGAATAACAATACAGAAAGGAAAATAATGAAAAATTAAACAGCAAGATAAGAGAAGCACAAGTTGAACGTCTATTAACCGTATAAAAGTAATAAAGGATGGATTATAACGATATTAAATCCGGTCATTATCAAATATAATTTGAATTTAGAAAAAAATATCGGACGGAGCTTTTCGTTTACGGCATCGAACCGTGGAAAACGGGAAAGCCTGAATATAATAAATAAAAAAATAAAAACTAACAGAGGCTTTGGAAGTATAGTGTAACGACAAAAATAATGTAAATTATCTGTTTGACAACGTACAATAAGAAGAAACTTAAGGTAGAATTAGAGAAGAGGTTAGTTTGCGAATAAATCTGGAAAAATTAAAAATTACCGGTATTTCGATTCACCGTATTTTGAGAGTTCCATAATTAGAAAAAAAAAATAATTAAAGGTATGAAACAGATAATTCAAATTTTTGAATGTAGGATGATGTGTGTTAAGACTAAAAAATCGGGATACAATGGTAAGGATAGGAAAAATCTTTCAAACCATCCAAGAGAATGATGAAAAAGAAACACTCACTCACCAAAATAAAGTTCAATGACAGGGAAAAGAATATTGTAGTAGTAAAATGTAGAATGCAACTCACCTGAAACAAAAAATGAAAATATACAATTAAAAATATGCAACCAGAAAAAGAAATCCACATTAAATATTGCTCGAAAGGCAATATTAAAAGGGGGGGAGGTGGAAACACGAAAAAAAAACTAATAAACAAATACTACTGTGGTATTACATCTTTTAATTTTTCTCCATTAAAAAACAGTTTTTCCAACGTTTAATTAAAATTTAGACTAAAATTATAAAAATAATTTTACATAAAACGATGAGATAAAAAAATAGCTATGAAATAAGGTAAAAAAAAGGAAATTGGAAAAAAAAGAGATATAAAAGATTAATTGGTGTATCATTTTTTTGCTTGATAATATCGCCACATTGTGCGTGGGAGATGGAAATGGAATTTTGCAGCGTATGAAAAAATCCCTTTCGGCACGCCGGAAGGCGGAGGTAGATTTCACCTGTGCTAAGTAGGGAATACAACTAGGAGCTCCACGTTAGGATACAGGGAGCAGAGAAAGCGGAACAATTTACATGTATCCTGAGGGACAAGGCTGGCGACCTTCACGTTGATATAAAAAGCAGAGCTGGAAGGAGAACTGTTGTGCACATCCGAGATGTCGAGCATGACACAACAGAGCAAGAGGTTATGGCTGCCATTATAAATCGCGTGGGTTCTAGCGAGGAAGTCAAGATAACATCCATGAGGAAAGGTTTTGGCGAGACACAAAATATTACGATCATGACCTCTTACAGAGCGGCATGCAAACCAGTCGAGGAAAGAATAAGAATCAGATGGATTAGTTGCCGGGCGTACATCCGGGAAGATGAAGACAGGTGCTACCGTTGTTGGGGCACGGGCCATAGAAGGCACGAATGTAAGGGCCCAGATAGGCTCGGTTTGTGCTTCAACTGCGGTAGCAGAGGTCACAAGATAGCGGATTGTCTTGAACCTAAGCAATGCCTCGATTGTAAGAGCGGTGAACACAGGACTGGAGCATGGCAATGTAAGAAAAGATTGCATGATTAGGACTATGTTAGCGAATGCCGATAGGAGTATTCTCGCTCACGACTTAATTAGTCGTGTTGTTGCAGACAAGAACGTAGACCTCCTTGAGGTCACCGAACCCAATAAATATGAAGCTGCCAAACTTGGATGGACTGTTGATATGTCGGGAGATGTTGCCATTATGGACGTAAGTCATAGTATACAATGGAATTTCAAGTTTAGTGGTAGTGGCGTGGTGTCTGTTGAAACCGAAACAACACTATTCGTGGGTGTGTACATTTCGCCCAACATTGCGATCGCGGACTTTACTAACTTCATCGACACTTTACAAAGTGTGATTACCAATTCAACCAAGAGGATCGTAATGTTGGGTGATTTTAACAGCAAAATGGTGGCGGCTGGCAGTCGACACACCAACAGGAGGGGCAGATCCTTGCCGATCTCCTGGAAACTGCCGGATGCATCTGCATTAATGACGATACGCCCACGTACGTAGCGAGAGGTCATCGGTCGGTGCTTGACCTCACCATCCTGGACTGTAGGTGGAGGCGGAATCAGTACCAGTGAATGGTTCTCTCAGAAGATATAGCAAGCGATCACCGCGCCTCTATCTTGGATCTGAAAGACGTAGATTTCAAGCGTGAAGTGCACTCCCCCCATCGAGATTCTCATCAGTACAAATAGAGCAAATCGTCAACAGGACTGCAAGTAGACTGTCTGATAGACATCAACAATCACCTGAGGCTTTATCTAATATAATAAAGCAGGAAATGGACAGAATGGCAGCTAACAATACAAGGAGGCGCTCCGTATATTGGTGGACTGCTGAAATTGAAGCCATGAGACAAGAGCTCCAGTCCCTTAGGAGAAGGAAACAACGTATTCTTAGAAATAACAGAGAAGGGTACCAGAAAATAGCCAATAGATACCTCGAGGCAAGAAGAACGCTTAATAAGGCTATTAAGAGACGTAAAAAGGATTGCTGGATCAGGCTCTGCGAAGAGCTTGACAGCAATCCCTGGAGCCAGGCATATCGTATTGTGACCAAAAAGTTCGGGAGACGTATGCCTATCCTCAATAAGACCAGTGTTGTAAGGGAGGTAGCCAGGTTGTTCCCGCATACAGTGCCTGATATCGTGAGATCCACACCTTGCGACAATAGAAGATTCACCATGGAAGAGCTACAACTTGCGGCGAGGAGTTTGGCAACCAAAAAGAGCCCTGGCCCGGACAAGATTCTCGCGGCAGTGATCAAGGGACTGGTTCAGAAGGCTCCCTGGGAGATGCTCGAGATTGCCAGCCATGGCATGAAGAACGGAGACTTCCCCGACTGCTGGAAGGAGGCCAGAGTGGTATTCCTACCTAAAGGCACCTCTTCGGAGGAAGATATAACCTATAGACCCCTGAGCCTCCTTAACATGATGGGGAAGCTAGTAGAAAAGATGCTGGCTCGCCGCATCATCAAAGAACTAGAAGAGGGAGCCGGAATCAGTCCTAACCAGTACGGGTTTATGCGGGGGCGAACCACCGTGCAGGCTATCTGCCGAATTTCGGGATGGGCCGACGAGGTGAAGAGTGGCACTTGGCGAACCAGGAGAATTCCACTGATGCTGTCACTAGACATAAAAAACGCGTTCGGGGCTATTGGTTGGGGTCACATTAATGACGCAATTGCGGCTAGGGGCCTCAGCCCGTACCTGCGTAGGCAAATTGAATGTTACTTGTCCAACAGAGGATGTCTGGTGGAAGCACAGGAAGAAACAGTACATTTTCAAATGCACGGTGGAGTTCCGCAGGGCTCTGTTCTGGGGCCGTTGTTGTGGCTGGTGATTATAGATGAACTCCTTCAGAAGGAGTTTCCTGTCGGCGTCCAGGTCCTGGCTTATGCAGATGACCTTGCAGTCCTCGTAGAGGGAAGGACGGTCTTGGAGGTGCGGGAGAGGGTGTATGCGGCCATCGACACTATACAGGAGTGGTTGAGGTCCAGGGGTCTGCAACTGTCTACGGAAAAAAGCCGGTGTATTGCCTTTACTGGTAGAAGAGTGCTAGAACCGTTCAATATTTCCATCAACGGTCATGCTATAGAAGAAGCGAATAAAATCAAGTACTTAGGAGTTATCCTCCAGAAAAACGGTAGATACACCGAGCACATAGTCAATGTATGCAACAAGGCAGAAAGGATGATAAAAAGTCTAAACATCATTATGTCATCGCAGAATGCCCCTCGGGCCTCAAAGCGCCGTTTACTGGCGACCACCGTCGTGTCTTCGCTTATGTATGCCGTTCCGGCCTGGTGGCGCTCTATCGCCATCAGACGCAACAAAGAGAGACTGGCGAGGACGCACAGGTGTGTGCTCCTAAGTGTTGTGTCCGCATACAGGACAGTGTCCTATGCCGCCCTGTGCGTGTTATCGGGTACACCTCCTATTGACCTAATCGCAAAAAAGAGGGCGGAGAGGGCACAAAGCAAGCCAGAACAAGAGGTCAGGGATGCCGTTTATAATATCTGGCAGGAAAGATGGTCGCAGGAAGCTGTGGGTCGATGGACGAGAACCCTCATCCCCAACATCAAGCCACGGTTGTCGAGAAGATTTGGTGAGGTTGATCATCACCTATCGCAGTTTTTTACAGGACATGTTTCCTTCAATAACTACCTGCACAAAATAGGCAAGAGAGAAGAGCCAATTTGCAACTACTGCAACGAGATGGATGATGCTGAGCACACCTTTTTTGAGTGCAATAGGTGGGACACACTTGACATAGTAAGGCACTCACAGGTATAACTCCAGAAGCGAGTCAAACTGGAATAATTTTGCTAGTTTTGTCAGACAAGTTGTTCTACAGAAATACTCCGATGAGAGAAGACAAGGTGTTGGCTAGAATAGGACTGGGTGGGCAGCCTTGCTGGTGAGGTCCAGCATGCTACGGTGTGTTGGCACTGATGAGCCACCAAGGACTCCACGGGTAACAGTCAGGCAACAGCACACTGAATACTGAAGGGACCCGGCGCCGCGTCGCGGCGAACTGGATCTGGCGTGGTGTAATAATGTGATGTATTAATATTGCCCTTTTGGGTCCCAAAGGGGGCAATATTGATAAAGAACTCTCAAAAAGAGCTAACCGGCAGGCCGACCTGCCTTGCCGGTATATAGCCGGTAGGTGGGGAGGCCTATTTGAGTTTAAAGACACTCCCCTGGGTGGCGTAATACCAACAAGTCGGTCCGGCCCAGGGGAGCTGAGAAAAAAAAAAAAGTAGGGAATACAAAAGATTTCCACCTTAAAATTAAGAAAAAACTACAAAATTGTCTCAATATGACAATGATTGCATGTGAAAAAAGTTTCACACGTTTAGCATACGACATGCCCATCTTACAATTCTAGCAATATTTTGGTCATCCCTTGACATACGGGTTGGTCATATCAAAAATTGTTTAATTAGTTTAATTGTTTCCAAGCGTAAAACTTGGAAAATCGGGGAATACCTTATCAAGTATAAGGAAAACGAGGGTGAAGATCTACCCGAAAGAGGGACGGTAGCAAGAAACAAACAACCCGATTAGAAGATTCCTTTCGAAACCGTTCAGCAAGCATTCATTCCATCCCTACAATTAGGAAGATCGGGTTTATTGTTTCGGTTTAAATAACGGGGCGACACACTGGTGACGGGACGGTTTTGAACTGAGCAGTACTGAAAGCAAGGTGGTTGGAAAATGTCGTGATGGGGGATAGTTTTGCTCCTCACAAGACGCTGTTTCAGTAACAACGGAGCCGTAGAACTTGCAACATTTGATGTTCGCGTGTGACAGTTTTGTTAGAAGTGATCATCAGTCTATTACAGCTACGCAGCGACTCTTTCGAATTAAATTCAATATGAGTTGGCACGAAACTGTTTTGAAACGTAACACAATCCTCAGACGGGTGGAACATCTAAGATCGACTTAAATATTATAAATAAGAAGCATAAAGGCCCGAGAAGCGGTGTAACGACACCGAAAACACAGCAAAGATAAGGGAAGCGCTACGCAGAAGCCCAGGACGGTCAGCTAGACGACATGCTAGTGAGTTAGCAATCAATCGTGAATCTGTTAGGACGAATTTTACATAAAAAATTAAGTTTCCACCCGTACAAAATTCTTATCGGGTAACAGTTAAAAGCGACAGATTTTGCTGCACGCGAGGAAATCGCTTACAGAATCCAATCGATTTTAGGATTGAATGAAAATGTAAGATTACTGATGCGTGAAGAAGCTCATTTTCATCTGAACGGGACCGTAAATAAGTAAAACCTGAATTACTGGGCTCCTGAACATCAACACAACATTCACCCGGCATCGTATGCGACCTCAAAGAGTGACAGCGCCTGGTGCGCTGTTGGCTCTTATCGGAATTATCGGACCATATTTTTTTAAACAAAATAGCATTAATGTCACACTGTTAATTCGGCTCGATCCGTTCACACGCTTCAAACGTTCTTCAGGTCAGAACTACGAAGACGAATAACCGCTTTAAAAGATATTTGGTTCCAGCAGGATAGTACTATAGTACACAATGCAAACGATTCAGTGGCAGTTCTTCGACGCATGTTTCCTGGACACATCATCTCGTGCTTTGGCAATGCCCGTGGGCTCCAAGATCTCCCTACATAACAGTCGGTAACTATTTTCCGTGCGGGTATTTTAAAAGCCGTGTCTGCAACCATAAATCCCGTTATTTGAACGAGTTAAAAAATGCTACTCAAGAAATCGCTACCGTTTTGGCCCGTACGATGAAGGATTTCGAGAAGAGACTTGAGAACCGGACTCAGACCGATAGACGTCACCTAGAGGATATTTTTCATAAATAAGGTGAACATAATTACATTCAAATGACATATATCGGACTTTAATTTCGTGCGCATCATTTATTTTTAAAATTAACACAGTATTCCTTATTTAAAAACTGTCCGTCTCCCGTGCGTCATCCTGTTGTACACGCTCCATCAAAATTATATTTAATCAAGAAATCAAACCGTCATCCGGAAGAGACTGAAGATTCCTAAAGAAACTTCTTACCCGCTGCAAATTTTGTCGCGTATAAGCGTGCATTAATGAACCATACACACTTCTGATGAAAGAATAATCGGTATTAAATGGGTTCAATTTGTTTTTCTTTTGTTAATTATATTCTGCAACAGTTTAGATAAGATATGTAACAAATTATAATACAATTACCGTATATCAAGTAGTCATTTTGTTTAGGCCGTTCCTCGTCCCGGCAAACACGTTACCTTTAATCGCGACACGATCGGTTATTTAACAAAAGAAAGCGTTATTTTACGAAACAGAATATAATTCTATCAAAGAAATCTAGTAGCAATAAATTGTCATAAAAAATTGAAATTTAAAAATATCGTGTAATAAACGAATATTAAGCTGTTTTATCATGCGCGATAAAAAATCACAAAGAATACAAAAACAATGAGAGGAATTACATAAAATATAAAAGCAAGGTTTTCTTTAACTCCCCTTTCACTAACACTCCTTCATTTCACTCGATCGTATCGACCGATAAACTATAAACCGTGGTTTAATATGTGTCTGAGCATAATAATTACATTCGGCTACAAATAAAGCCGATGAATATTCAAAAGAATATTACGACAACAATTTGCATATTAACGAATTCTTTCGTTAACTTACTGTGATATTTAAAGAATTATACGCTTTGTCGGTAATCATAAATCATTCAAAATTTTAAAAATTGTTCCATTTGAAAGTTTGTTATTCATCCCGGAAGATTAAATAAAAACACTAGCGTCCCCGTCGCGGCTTCGCCCGCGATATACGATTACTTGCGTTTCCCGTCACGGTCAATTTTTTTTTATTTTGTTTTTTAGTCAAGTAACCGGAAACAGGTGCGGTCAGTCGCATCGCACCTACAGTAACAGTTGTAGTGGCTGTGCTGGTTGAGCCGCCTCGCCGTACATCGTTAAACCCCTTAAAAAAAAACCGAAAATGGTGTTTAAATATTTATCTGAAAAATATTTTCAAGCCCAAATCGAGTGAATATAGTTTAATATAGTGGGAAATTGGGAAAAATTTGTAATCGTTGTTCAAAATACTTTTACTTTTCTTCATCCTCTTCAAGGTAGAATTTCAAAAAAATATATAGAAATTGGTTTTTAAATATTCACATGAATATTACACCGACCAAAAATCAAGTCGTTATCTTATTTTGTTACAGAGAAATTCCAAAAATAGTAAATTACATTGTTACTCCATTTTAACCCTTTAAACTCGGAATTTCAAAAAATCCTTTCTTAGGGTGTACTTAAACTATAAGAAGAACATGTACAAGTACAAATTTTCATCAATTTACCTTACAGTAGTTTTTGCTGGGCATTAATGAGTCGGTCACGATATGATGTAATATATATATATATATATATATATATATATATCATAAATTTTTACCGTAAATAGGTAAAACTTTCATCAAACATCAAAAATAAAAAAACTCAGTAAACAAAAGGATAGATTTTTATTAGAGCGGAGAAACTAATATTAATGATGTACAAGTTACAAAATTGTAACAAAAAAAAAAAAAAGGTTGCGTAAACTTCCATAACTTTTCCGACTTTGTGAGGTAATGTTCTCGCCAAAAAAAATATTTCTAAATTAATATTTATAGTCATCAAACACAGCGATTCACGAATGTAACAAATTTTTCGAACGTGTTCTACTACTGAAAATAAAGATGAAAGTATATACATATAAAGACAGGATCAGAAACGCAATGTTGCGACCGGTAAAATATTTCCTCCTGATTTATACGCCTTCGGTAAAATTAAGCCAGACTGTAATTCACGGTACCCCAGGTAAGGGCGAGAGATATCTGAACTGAAAACTTGAAGGAAAAAAATAGGTCCCAGAACTGTATTTTTAGTAGGTTACAAGAAAAATGGGATGAAAACAAAATATTGGGGGTCCATAAAACCACTACTTTATGTTTGTCGTAAAATAGCTTAGTTAAACGGGTACGTCGTATAGCTTAGTTAAAACACGTAAAAATGTTAAACAAAACTTGTAGAGAATTTCATTCTGATTAAAGTTACACGAATGAAGTCCACAGAGACTAAAACACAAACGTAAGAAGTTTATTAAAAACAAAACATATCAAAATATTGCAAATTTTTAATAGGTATTAAAAGAAACAAATCCTACCCTACTAAAAAACGGCATCTGCGTGTGTGTGCGTGCGCGCTCGCATCCTCCCTTAGCTTAGCACCGGAATGTACCGATCACTAACGGAAAATCCTGTTAATATAATTTACATCGAAAACAATAAATTATATACGTAATAACAAAAAAAAGGCCCTCATTTTTATCGAAATGCAAGATATCCCCGATTTTTTATATTTCCCTTCCTTCTCCAAGATTTTTTTTTAAACCTCAATAACACCAATGTCCCATATATATAGAAGCCATTCTATCAAATTTCGAGTATTTAGGAAGTTTTGAGGTGTGAAATTTAACGATTATAGTTACAATTTCCACTCCTTTAAAAAAATATACATATATTGTTATGCGTTTAGTAACAAGTGCGCATGCTCAAACCAGCATTCCTAACAATTCGGTTGCCCGTGGGTACATTATATAGATACAAAATAATATCGTAATCGTACTGGTAAGTAAGTATTTAATATTGCAGTCTACCAGTATCAGTAGCGGGATATGATAGCGCCATTTCATTTTTTAAATACTGCAATATCTCGTTGCCTCTACACGGACTGTTATTGTTTAATACCATTTTAATTATGTTAGAGCATTATATAGCGATGTACAATACTAAAAATCAGAATTAACAGTAAATTAAAGAATAGAACAAAGAGCTGACACGATTTAGTTATCAGGTGAAATACTACTTATTAAAATTCCTGATCGCTTCGTTTACAAACAACGTGAGAACGGTACCGCGGCAAGGCTGACGAGATACAAAAGGCGAAGTCGCCAAGAAAGTCAACAAGTCAACGATTGATAATATGTACGGCAAGAAGTGGTGGCCTATAGAAGGACATGGAAAAACAGCCGATTAGAGAGGTAAACGGTAATCATGACTGGATAAATTGCAGCCATATGTGATTTACCAAGCTGCACACGCCAACCGTAATTTCTACTACAACAGTAATTCTTACTTAGATCGTGTTACTTAGAACCGCGGACCCGTAACCAGACTGCAAAGATATTAAGATATTAATTATAACCGATGTACTATAAACCATCCGAAGTGATTTCATTGCGTAGTCGGCCCTTTCTTAGTTGAAAGTTTCGGACAAAAATAACGCTCCTTCAATTTGCCTCAAGGACTACGTCTCTCGCTTACATAAACATCGATGTAATTAGATTTGTCGATTACAATTAAGAACATAAAAAACACGTACTTCAGATAAGAATTTAAATTAAAAAAATCCCATTCGGCAAGCCAGAAGGCGGAGGTAGATTTCACCGGTGCTAAGAAGGGGATAAAAAAGATTTCCTTCCACCTTAAAGTTAAGAAAAACTTCAAATTTACTCAATACGACAATGGTTGCATGTGAAAAAAAGTTTCACGTGTTTAGCATACGACATCTTACATTTTTACCAAAATGTTGGAAATTTTGTTTAGCGTACTACAAGATTTGGTTAAAATGTTTAGAGAACTAACGACCGCTTAAACAGATTCGATACTGTGCCTATTAAGGGAGGTATGATGTTTTTTGTCTTAGAAACCCAATTATTTTTTAATCCCCTGGACCCGATGGTTGGTGATATCAAAAACCTTTTTCGCGTAAGTTTTAGGCCCTTATCCAAAGAATAGTAGAAAGTTTAAACGAATTCGATATTTTACTAAATAACAAAGTTATAGGGCTATTTTGTTATTTCGAAAAAGTTTCCCGTTTCCACCCCCACGGTCCGATTTTGGCCGTTAACGAATTCAACCGATATTTTGGGACGTGTTATTTTTAAGGAACAATTTGAAAGTGATCGATGCAAAATTACGGCAGTTATCGTGTTCACAAGAAAGTGAAATATATATATAAACCTTTGTTTGAGCTGATGGTGGTTTTGGGGTCTGGGGGATTTGATATGCAAAGATATGTCGAATCATGGTACCCATTACAATAGGTAGCTTTCTTATAAAATCTACCTAAAATTCCGACCAGGAGACAGACCCTTCGTTATTTTATTTTGTTTTTAGTTCCAATTCGCAACAACATAACGAATCGCGCTTCTAACCTGCCCCGCTAAAATAACTTCGACCTTAAATTGAGCGTAACTCAAGGAAGACTCAAATCTTCGTCAAACTTTCACATGCAAATCTGAAAGATACACTAATACAGCATATCTCAATTTCAATGAAATTGATCTAGTAGTTTTGGAAATTTTCGAACCACAAAATTTTATATATATATATATAAAAATAAGGAAACCAAAATTTAAGTGAATGGTACCTTTCGTACTCCTCAAACCTAAAAAGTAAAAGAAAATCCATTTCCATTAACAGAAAAAATATAAATTTTTTTATAATAAATGGAATGATTTAAATATTTATTTTTTGTAAGTTTTTTATATTAAAAATTTGACTTTGTATATAAAATACATTTAAATATTTTTTATTAACTTCTTAACCGATAAACTCGTATTTCTTTTTTCAACATCTGCAAATGCAGAATGCTAATCGATCGAAATTCTTTTTACATTTCTTTAAAAAAAAAGATTTAAAAATAAAACGGTCTGAGAAATGCGGGAGAGTTTTTTCCTCAGACTTCATTTCCTTATTTCTCCCCAGAGATTGTACAATAAAAATTACGCTTTCTTTACGACACTTCTGAAGAACGCCTTATCAATAAACAATAAAATCCTTTCTAAAAATTCGTTCGTTTCTTTTTTACTTTTTTTGGATACACTTATATTTGAGCATTTCCATACAGTTATGTTCGAATATGTATCTGAAAGCTAACAAAATCTTTGAAAGAAATCTCGTATTTTGCGATCTTATTAATTTATAATGCTTTTTTTTTAAGGACAGATTATAATACATTTTCTTGGTTAAATTTAACCTACTTTTAAAATTGATTGACTCAAAAATTACAATAAACTTGTAGAAACTATATCATTATTTTTAAATATACAGTAAATTAGAAACCTAATTTTTTTTATAAATTCAAAATTTCCTTTAAATCTGAATCAAATAAAATATTTTACAGAATTTAACAAAGTTCCAAAAATTTTTGATCGATACGAATTAATTAGCCGTACACGCAGTGATATATGTTTAACTAAATCACATCTTTATCAATCTTCCGCCTGAAAATTCTTTTGATTTTTAACAGTCTGGGTAACCGAGATGATGTATGTTTTTAACAAATGTTTTAAACGGTAAAAAAATAAGAAAAATTTCATGTTTTTCTTAAATTAAATAATTTAGTAGTAAAAAGTAAATAAATACATTAATGATTTTTTTTTAATAAAAATTTAAATATTGGGCAAAACATTTAACGACTTTGTAATTTTTCAGTGCGCCCTGAACGATCCAGTTTGCCAAGTGAGAGAGTTAATTAAGCACGAGACGAGTACAATAGCTATGATCAATAATAACGCTTATCGTAGAATAAGGCGACGCAAAGAACAAGCTCCCGATTCGAGGATCGGGTCTAGTAGACTGGGTCCCTAATAGGTCGTCTAACTGTATCTCTCTCGCTTGCACAAACTTTCAAACAAGGATCTTAAAGAATGAGATTAGTCGCCTTTAAAATACTAAAATCTTTAAAAATTTTCATACAAATTTCAACTTTCGAAAGTAATTTTCTTAAAATTTCAAATTTCAGACGAAAAACAAACTTCCTACTTTTTCCACACTTTAGGATATACTATGAATAAATGATATACATTACAGAGTAATTCGTTTTTAAAAACCTTTTGATTACAAGATTAAATTCCGTACACCTTCTAAGATTTTTCTTTTTTCAATGAAGTGAAAGTAAGAGTTAGATTAAAAAAAAGTACTGCAAATTTTAGAAATACTATTCAAGTTTCTAAATATTTCATTTCTTTTATATATATACACAGCACGTAACAAGACGGAAACTCTCGTGTTTTCAGAAAAAAAACGAGTTTTACATAAACATCGTTGAAGGTTCTCCGAAATTTAATTTTTAGTATTTTTCAAGTGCGAGGAAATCTCCAAAGCAAGGAGATTTAAAAATTAAATAAATCATTAAAAACCATTCGGTTCACGATCTCAATTTTCTTCCTACTCATTTTATTTTATTTTTAAAAAACTCTTTAAACAGTCAAGAAACCATAAAACACATACATACGCTAACATTATAATTATTTGATGAAAAACAAATAATAAAACTGAACTGTTTTACGCTTAATTTTATAAATTAAAATGTTTATCCAATAAATATTATCGACAAAATAATTAACTAGAAATTTTTATTTTATAAAGTAAATAAATAAATAATATGCTAGTAAGACAAATGAATACTACTATTATTATTATTAGTAGTTTCAACGCAGCTAAAATTGCCAAATTCAATAGTGTAATAGCTGAATCTATTCCAAGAGCTTTATTCATCGCTAAAGCCTTTGTGTGACAAAAAGCGAGACAACAGAGACCTTTGTCATTTGGCTATGTGCTCCGCACTATATTATATACGTATCAACACACATACATGCATGCATGCATGCGCACACGCGCGAGCATACACACACACACACACACACACACACAGAGAGAGTGAGAGAGAGAGAGAGAGAGTGAGACGCCCACCAGTTCATGCAAAGTAAAATGCAAAGATTCTAAAAGTCAAAATTTTAACTTAAAGTACAAATTAGCACGATAGAAACTTTCATTAAGGGCAAAAAAAATCCTATAAAATTATTTTAAAAATACTATCGACTCTGTTTATTTTTCATAAATTTTATTGAATTCTTTTATACACCATTCTATTTGGTGAGAAAATGCACCTAATTTCTCGAAAATAGCTTACATATCGCAAGATGTGTTATCTACAATCTGAAATCTAAACAACGTAGACAAAATCTGTGTACTCGGTAAAATCTATGCACTGCGGTACTACGGGATAAAGCATGCTACTAATTTTGCACAACCCTTAATCCAAAGTAGTAAACACTAACATAAAAAAAAAATTTTTTAAAAATAAATTATGCGACTGCGTTAATAAAAAAAGTGTATTTTTAAGAGTTATACAAACTGAAGAAATAACTCGGATTCAAGATCTAGATAAAATTATCTACAGACTAGATAATGCGAGGTGTAATCTCGAAAACAATAGCAGATAAAAAATTGTTTTATGAAACATTATCAGTTAACACTGATTTTCGTAATATGTATGTCATATATATACTCGTATAAATAAAATATATTTAAAATTAGTTACGTTCGATGTTGCAGTTTCAATGAACAGCACAAAAACTTCAAAAACTAAAAAATTAATTCTAACCAATATTAGTAGCAACGGAAGAACTCAAAAAAATTTGATTCTTTAAAATAAATCAAGAAATTTTTTAGAATGAAAGACAAACAACCGTTAAAATCTTCTCAAAACGATTAAATTTGTTCAGAAAAACCGGTTAATTCCTTTTAAAAATAAGTTGGATATTAGTTCTCATGAAACTACTAAACAAAACGGTAAATTCCATACGTTATAAGCTCTGAACAAGAAAGAAATTTAATCGTACAGATCCGAATCATCCACTACGGTGGTAGACCATCCAGAGAATGATGGACCGATCAATAAACAGCCTTCTTTAGAGATGGAGGAGAGAATTTGTTTTGGAAGATCGCATAACTCCGTATCTGTAGATCGAGTTCATAATGCGCAAATAAGAACACTTTCACAATAATATTCGGTCGAGCAAATTTCTTTTACAAATGTACCAAACAATGAAGATTAAGCTACAATAAAAATTTGTCTAGAATAAAATAACTAAAACGGTAAACTAAATTACGAAAAACTAAAATAGAGATATTAAACATAAGTTCCAATTTTTATAACCCACAATTTACATTAACTGAAGTTTTTTCGTGACAGATTATATTGTATGTAAATTATGAAAAACTTATACTTTCAGATTTGGAAAGGAATCCGTAATCTTTTTTGATATTTTAAACGGCAAGCCTAGTTTTTCTGATAGCTGTTGGCAGTTAAATTAAAACTACTGGAACACCGTTTTCAAGTTAAAAACCATTTTTTTTTTTTTTTTTTTTGGGGTGGAGAAATTGTTAGGTTTGATTGGAACCAAAAACTTTAAGACTACCACCATAAAACTGATACAACATTAAAGATAATTAAACAAAATTTAAACAAGCGGTGTAGCGACCGATTAAGGCTTCCAAAATAACAGGAACAAAAACAGACGATAAACATTTTGCTCGAGTCAATATATGTAATAGAAATAAGCGACCACAAAACGTAAAACCTCACTCACCATCGTGACTCACTGCAGAAGCGCGTATGAAAAATACAAAGTCAACATAACCTCAAATTAAAGTTGCGTTGTCTGTTGTCGACCTTAAATTGAACGTACCAAGAACCACGCGACCAATCTTCGTCATATTTTCACTTGTACAACGTCAGATACACTACTACAGCATATATAAATTTAAATGAAATTTATCAAATAGTTTTGGAGGTTTTTGAGCCGCAAAATTTTGAAATTTTTTCGAACAACTGAGCGCAACTCAAAAACGACTAAATCAACCTTTATTAAATTCTCACATGTACAACTTCAGACACTACAGCATATCTAAAGTTCAATAAAATTGATCGTGTAGTTTTGGAGATTTTCTAATCACAAATTTTATATATATAAGGAAATTACATTTTAATGAAATATAGTATTTTCGTACTCCTCATACCTCAAAACGGTAAAGAAAATTCAATTTAACCCTCCTATCCCACCGTGCCACCGAAATAATACCGTTCTTTTTTTGGAAAAGTTTGTAAAAAATTATTTACACATAAGACAGCCGTGAACTAATGGGTTACGCTAGTAGTCACTAGACGCGCTAACCGAGAGAAATGAAAACTACCTCCCGTCCAGCCCATAACCGGCTGCTATTTACTTCACCACCCGATCGGAATGTATAAGCAGGTGTTACGGCATAAGCATCTCTATGCGTTGATTATCTGCGGGTCAAAAACCCACACGCGTACACGAACGTCCCTTAATACAAATCCAGTGTATATATATATATATATATATTAATAAAACTACCGTTGCAACGGACAAACTAAACGATTCAAAGTCTCCTCTACTCGGTTAACTAATCAAACGGTGGATACTTCATGCTGTTTATTCCATAAAACCATAGAACACGCACAGAATACGCTTCTTGCATATTAGAATAATCGTAGAAAAAACGCACCGGCAAAACTCATCGAAGAAAGAATCGCTACTTATGAGACGCTAAACTTCGATCCACCCTTCCTAGTATACCCGTTCTCTAGCCCGTTCATTTCTTCTGCCTTCTGTTTCCCTGACACAGAACTATTCAGATCTTACAGCAGAATGATTCCCGAGCAATTATATATACCGACCGTAGTCAATAAAGTAAACCAGACGACGGGTTAGATAAGATATTTTACATTTTAAAAGAATAATAAAAAATAAAAACTTAACGATCCGTTAGCTACAATGGATAAGCGGCAGTTAAAACAGACTTCATTCCAAGCTTTGAAAGTAACAACAGCATAACAGATACAGTTGTAGTCCTGGGTACAAATGTTAGAGCCCAGTACCCGACAAATAGATTTATTAAAATCAAATAATGTATTTAGTACACCGCGATTAAAAAACAAAAATGAAATTTGGCCCAAAACATAAATACAACTCTTTTATACTACTGTAAATTACTTATGTATAGTTAAAAGTTATATTTTAGAATTTTTTAACGATTCAGTTTTAATGAAATTACTCTCGTAATAGGATTAAAAGTAATTATTAATACGGTTTTTTTTTATAAAAGACTGAATCGGTACAATTTATTACAATGAATTTAAAACAAATATGTATTTTAAAACATAAAATTATCTACGAATTTCTAAATAAAAAAAAATTAACCAATTTTTCAAAAATAAAAATTTGTTAAATACGACTGAATTATTTATTTACCTGACCTATTCAAATAATTCCATTACTTGTTTATCTTCCGTCAACAGGATAAGACAACATGTACTTATCCATGCACAATCATATGCACACAAACACACTAACCTAAATATTTAAAAAACAGATTATTTATAGTACGAGCTTTTCAAGTAGGCGTATAAAAGTAAAATAAATAAATACTATTTAATATTGGCAGACACAGTAAGGAACAAACTCTTCTTCAATATAAACATTAATTCAGAATTTTTTTCAATTTTGCACTGAACAATCTTCATACTATAAAAGAAAATTTTTATAATAAAACCTTTTTATTCATTCCCTTCTCTCTAATTTGAGAAAGCAGATTATTAGAAACTTTTACCGCTATAAATCGAAATATCGCTGGTGCAGTATTTTTTTTTTTTTTTTAATTATTTATCTATTTATTTTTTTTAGGTTAGAAGGATAGATTCATAAAAGAAACGTTTACGTACAATTCTTTATTTTCAAGAACACACGAAACTCTTTAAATAGAGATTTAGAATCACGAATCTAATTGTTAACTTATTGAAGATGTCACTCTATTGTAGATATGCATTTTAATCGATATGTAAACTAGCAGTAAATGCATCCCCACCTTATAATAACGTATTGTGAAATAGATTGCACCAATAAACGGCACAAAGAACAAAGGCAAGAATTCCTTAATTATAGAGAAAGAATTTTAAATTCTAGAGCTATACCGATTCCTAAATCTTTAACGTATTAAGTATTTACCGATTTTGCTGTAGCAATTCGTTTTCGATGTTAGTTTATCGAATGGAATTACTTATTTACAATTTATAGGTCCGGTTCCGCCGCTTCAAGGACGTTCGCTCATTTTTTATTTGAGAAACATAAGACCTACAAACAACCTACAAACAACGTAATTTTTAAACGTTTACGTTAAGAATGAACGGCGCATTAATAAAAATAGTAAACAATATCGGGCCGATAACGTTTCCCTGAGGTATGCCGTATTCAGAGGTTTTTAACGACTCGACTCTATATTATCTACTACGGCGAAACAGTGTTGAAGCCCTCAGCCGAGACAAGAAACACAATATAGCCGATTAAAAATTAGAACAATAACATTAAACCAAAGCACCGTACAGATCTAAAGACAAAACAACTATTCATCATCCGTACTTTTTCCGATCCTAAAATAGCACTGACGAGACGATAATCTAGTTTTTTTTTTTCATAAAAGAAATTTATCAGGTAAGTAAATTACTCCAGACAAAACTACGACTACCACAAAAATTTATTTTCGGTAATATTTTACATCCTGGGCTTGAGAAAAGATTTTACGTAGAATAATGTTTCCGCAGGATGTCTAAAAATCCTGACCAGAACTGAGAAAAATCCTCGAAAGTCAAACTTAACGTATTCACTCGCTGACTTAACAAAAAAGCTGAAAAATATTAATTTAAAATTTTAAAAACTATACCCGATTATAAATTCATAAGTCGTACATCTGATACTGAAGTACTTATCACCTAGATAAACAAACCCAAAACCTTTTAAACATCATCCGTTAACCTTGATCTATAAGAAATTTTTAGTTTAACAGATACGATTAAAATTTAAAAAAACACATAACTCTGTACTCATAAAAAGCTGTAACTCTGAAACCGATGAGAATAAGTGCCATTTATGATATATCGTTGAAAAGCTCTCAATGAGGGCTGATTACTGCAGAAAAAGTCTAAAATCCAAATTTTTTTGGATTTAGGGCATTTTTGGACACTTTTGGTCCAGTCGATTGCAACCAAAAAGGGAGGTGCACAACTATATGTTACAGCAGTCTTAAATCCAAAATTTCAACGTTCTACGGCTAATCGTTTTTGAATTATGCGAAATACGTACGTAGAAACGTTACGCCGAAACTAGTCAAAATGGATCCAGGGACGGTTAAAATGGATATTTCCGTTGAAAGCTGAAAACCGAAATTTTTCGCGAATACAATACTTCATTGTACTACGGAAGTAAAAAAATTCCTGATTTTAGCGTCAAATAGAAATAATCTATTTCTAACATTTAAAAAATTCTTAAAGGAACAAAATAGAGGGAATAAGATTGTAGAAAATCAGACCGTAAACTTGTACAGCGATTCAAAACGAAACGGGGTTACCCGGTACGAAGTATTACCACTTATAGTACATCTAGCAACATACAAATAATCTGGAGTGGTGACAGGCTGATATCTACTTAGTCGCACTAAAAATCCTTCGACTTAAGAAATCCAAATTCTTTTGGGATCTAGCAAGAACCAATCTACACTCAAATAAATATTCAAGAGTAAGGAAATGTTGGATAGTAAGAATGGAGTTAAAAAGATAATAAATCTCACCCGGAGAATAATAGAAGGTCTACGTCAATCCTTTGAAGATAGGGTTATTTTTTAACAGGATAAAATATATTACTGATGAAAAATTTTAGGATGATCGGCTTAAATACATGTCGCATTTGAGGACAATTAATATTCCTAAAAAACAATTATTATTCCTAAAGAAACTTAGTCCTCGCATGGAAACTTTTGTTACGTCCAAGTAACCGACTGAACAACGAACGGTTCAGTTAAATCCCCAAAAATAAGGTTAAAAAAACGACCGTATTACATTTGCAACGTTTTTTACGAAGACTAGTGAAACTAAAAGCACGTGCCGTGAAGATTTTTTTTTAACTGATCCACCAATTTCGCAGATTGAGAAAACCGAAGCTAATAAAATCGAAATAATCCGATACAGACGTACTAAACTTTCATACTTTGCTCAGAACATTTTTAAGGTCGATCTAAGTTATCAGGATGACCTTTAAATGCACTATATTAATAATATATTCATTTAAATATCTGTAATAATAAGAGAGAGATCGATCGGCGTAACTAGGATGTTCTCTACATAGTGTTGACGATTCATTCATCCTCCAAATTGTAACGGATGTAAGTTATTTATTGATTTACTTTTGTTTTAGTTAGGTACAGTAAAACTTTAACGAGTCACTTCCTAATTTAATGGTAATTATAATCACATCTTAAGTTAAATAATTTGTTTTCATATCGGTTAATATTTGGTAAGAAGCGATTAATATTAACGAAAAATATACAGAATTACTATTAAAAAAATTTTTTTTTAAGAAGTACGACGTATGTATAGGTTATTTGAAAGATATCAACAAAAAAATTTTAATTTCATTAAATTCATTCCTACGAATAAGGATATCATATTTTTTTTATTATTTATTTTTTTGGCTAGCTACAGCAGAACTTTAAGAAAACATGCATATTTAAATAATTTTTTTTTTATATTTTACGTTTCTGAAACCAGAATTTCATAAATACGTAGGAATTTAGGATAAATTTAGACGTTTGTTTGTTTAACTGAATTCTAATAGCAATAATGAAATCAAACCAGTTATGGATTCGATTTCTTTTAAAATTGAATCCACAATGAATTTAACAATTTACAATTATCTAACCGGAGATGGAAATGGATAATATTTAAATAAATCCAGTTATAATTACACGGATCTTATAATTGAAATAAAATCATTTTTTATTAAGAGCTAAACGAACGGTTTTTTAAAAAAACCTAAAAACCGTGAAAATCGATCAAAATAACATCAGTTACTTTACGTGTATAAAGCTTCAAGAGTTCTAAGCTATAAATCCTAGTAAAGGCAGTTAGTAGTTTGTTACTTTTATACGGATCGGAATACTAGATCGTGGACACCGATGTTCTTTGGCGGTTGGGTTTCAATTAAACACACATCTCAGTAGCGGTCGACCTTTCTTTTCCCTGTTTAACCTCCGGTAATTACCGTTAAGATATTACTTCAGACGATGAATGAGGATGACATGTACGAGTGTAAATGAAGTGTAGTCTTGTACAGTCGCAGTTCGATCGTTCCTGAGATGTGTGGTTAATTGAAACCCGACCGCCAAAGAACACCGGTATCCACACGATCTAGTATTCAAAATCGTGTAAAAATAACCGACTTTACTAGGACTTGAACGCTGGAAGTCTCGACTTTCAAATCAGTTGATTTGGGAAGACGCGTTCACCGCTAGACCAACCCGGTGGGTTAGTAATGGTCGACCTGAGACAAGACTACACTTCACTTAACACTAATACATACCATCCTCTGAAGTAATACCTGAAGGTTATTCGGGAGGCAAAACAGAAAAATCTGATGTAGACACCACATGATTTCTTTGTACGCCTATTAAATTACATATATTTTTATATATTTATATTTTTTATTGCAAATTTGTTTTTCATATTTTTTTGTTATCGACTTATTATTTATTGTAAATATTTTTTTTACAATGAGAAGTAAATAATTATTAATAAATCAATATATTTAAATTAAAAAAAATAAAAAAATTTAAAAAACCGGTAATGAAGTCGGATTCGGGCCGATGTGCCATCCTCTTGTGAGATCCAAATATTTCATTAATTAAAATTTTATCGAGTTACAACTCTGGAACCGACGAAAATAAGAACCACTTATGATATATCGTTGAAAGGCTCTCGATGAGGGCTTATTACCGGTTCAGTCTATTGCAATCAAAAGGGGAGTTGCACAAACAGATGTTACAACAGTCATAAATAAATCAACATCCTACGGTTAATCGTTTTTCAGTTATGCGAGATGCATACGTACCCCGCAACTAGTCAAAATGGATTCAGGGATGACAAAATGGATATTTCCATTGAAATCTGAAAACCGAAATTTTTCGCGATCACAATACTTCCTTTACTTCGTACAAGGAAGTAAAAAGAGAGTGAAGTAAAATTTAAGGGCAGTGATTTCTTAAAAACAAAAGGACAGCGAGGGAAGTGTTCTGGAAGATCGTTTTACTTATTCAGATGTCATCTGAAAGGAGCATTTAGAATATTTGTAAAAAAAATGTATTATTAAACTTAAATTCACAGATATTATTTTACTTTAAGTATCATAAGCGTTTCAGAAGTTAATGTTGGAGAGATGAATATGGGGACTACATATGCTTATTTAACATTTTTTTAAATAAATCTATTAATTCCAAGAAACACGGATACATATTGCTAACCGTTTTTTTTTTTTTTTACTGCTGGGTACCGGTTACTTAGGGGATCGATTCTGTTATTCGTTGTAGTGATTTTTGACGTAAGTTTTAATTGAAATACCGTTTCGATCAGATGAGAAAGAAATCTCATTAATGTGAACTTCGTGGAGCAATGTTAACAGCGTAGTTAAGTTGACTTACATAAAAACTTTATCGTTATCTCTGCGGTTATATCACACATGATATAACCGCAGGTTATATCATGCGTTAACACGCATGATATAACCTGCGTGGTTAACACACTTCAAACGTTGTCTACAGAACATCAAATAACATTATTATAAAAATTGATCTTTATTTACGAAAACTTACATTCGATCACCATACATTTAATACAACACAGTTCACATTCTCTGAATAACGTTCCGCTTACAACTTTAACTTCTTAAACGAAATACATTTATACAACTTTTATCAACCATCAATTTTTTGGACCGGTATACAAACCTTACCTTTCTACTACATCATCTCCGACATATTTTTTATTTCTACCCCGCTAACAAATTTTATCTTTTCACTTTCGAAATCTTCTTCAGAGCATTCCAGCTACTTCCTGCAAATTATATATAAAGAATTTCCTCTCTGAGCGGACAGCGTATAGCTGGACTGCCCCCTGCGTTCATTAAACTTCTACTTGTAAGAAGCAAGTGTCTGATATGCTACAAATCTTTCCTCGACTGCAATACGAACCGCATAACTTTATTCGGGGAACAAGACGGTGCACCTCCTCGCTGGCATAACGCTGTACGTGATTGGTCGAGTGAAATTCTCCTCGACTGCCGGTTTGGTTGTCGGGAGCCCAGACGACAGGGCTTGTTGGCCGTGGCTTCCGCGTTCGCACTATCTGACCCCGTACGATTTTTTTCTTTGGAGGTTTATAAAGTATATAGTGTACGGCATCGTTACCGGCTGACCTATCCGACTTGAGACGCAGGCTTGAAGCAGATGTCACATCAACTACTCCAGACTTGCCGATTACAGTATGGAATTTCCTATCGGCTGGATGTGTGCCGTGTGACAAACGGTGGTTACATTGAACACTATATACAAGGGATATTTTTATCGAGCTCATATCAGTCGCGAAATAAAAACCGGCGCAAAAATCGGAGAACCTTTGCGCATATTTGTTGCACAGCGACTCTAGTATGCCCTTCAATCACGCCGCGTCACTTCGTTTAGTTCTGAACACGCAGCTAGCACGTAAACATGTCTACAACAATAGAATCTCCCGCCAAGTGTAAAGTGCGTGCGGTAATTCGATTTCTTCAGGCTGAGGGATATTATGGGGCTGAAATTCATCGACGAATAAGTAATGCGTACGATGAAACTTCAATAAGTGACAGCAATGTGCGACAATGGTGCAGGAACTTTAAAGCAGGACGTGCAGATGTTCATGATGCAGGCGGTCAGGGAAGGAAGCGAGTGTCAAGATGATCTCGTTGAGCGAGTGGATGAGGCGATTCGAGAAAATCGTCGGTTCACAATTTCTGTAACGAGTAATTCGTTCCCTGAATTTCAAGGTCAGCTCTCTACACCATTATGAGTGAGAGACTTCAGTACCGCAAACTGTGTGCGAGATGGGTTCCCAAGATGCTGTCCGACCATCACAAAACAATGAGAATGGACCCCTCCCTAACGTTTCTCCAGCGCTACCGCAATGACGGAGAAGATTTTTTGAACAAAATTGTCACGGGGGACGAAACACGGGTCCATTTCGAAACTGAAGAAACAAAAGAACAATCCAAACAGCGGATGCATTCTCATTCTCCCTATAAACCGAAGAAGTTCAAGCGAACCTTCTCCAACAGAAAGTGTATGGCTACTGCGTTCTGGGAGCGGAATGGAGTTCCCTTGATGGGATTCATGGAACGTGGCACGACCATCACTGCAGCCTCATACTGCGTGACTCTTCAACGTCTACGAAGGGCGATTCAGAATAAGCGGAGAGGAATGTTGTCATCAGGCATTGTCTTTCTCCATGACGATGCTCGGCCGCACACTGCAACTGTAACAAAGAAGCTCCTGCAGAGTTTTCGTCGGAAAGTGTTTGATCACCCACCGTACAGCCCGGACTTGGCTCCATCCGATTTTCACCTCTTTGCTGACATGAAACGCCGGCTAGGAGGACAATATTTTGGCACAGACATCGAGCTGCAGACTAGCGTAGAAACACGGCTGAAAATACAGGCGGCTCAGTTCTATGACGAGGGTATTGGAAAATTGGTACCGCGCTACGACAATGTCTAAATTAGAGTGGGGACTATGTAGAGAAATAGCGTAACTATGTAAGTACTTGTTACAAATAAAATTTTTTTTATTTTCACTGTGGTTTTAATTTCGTGACCGATCGGACCTTGAAAAAAAAATAACCCTCGTATATAAATTTCAGTAGAATTTTTCTCAACAATTAACCAACCTTTCTGCGATTACTATAAAATAACATGCTAAATCAAAATTCTCAAATTAATTATTAACCGTAAGGATAGGATAGTTTTCCGAAAACAAGCTGGATCTTTATCGGAATTTCTCCTCCCCCCCAAAAAAATTACTTAATTTTTTAACCAATGGGCCAAAAATCGATGTATTTTTAATATCCAATAAGAACAAGGTGGGAATATTCATGTTTCAAAATAAAAAATATAAAAAATTAGTAGTTTTTCGTTTCTCCCCTCCGAAAATTTTGCAAGTTTTTCACCTGGAGAAAACTGATAATAGCAAGAAATACTTTTTTTTTGTTTGAGGGCGAAAAACGCCTGAGCGTTATCATCGCCCGGAAATTTTATAAATAAAAGGGTAAAATAACTCCAAAATAATAAAACTTGTAAGGTGTAAAATTAATATAAATCGTTTAATAAATTTTTATTAAAACAAAAGTCAAAAAAGTGAAACAAAACTCGAAACTAATATCGCAGACGCAGCCTTTAAAATATAAAAGTTAAAATAATAGAATAAATCAACTATATAAAACTTACCTATTCCGATAGGTTGTGCAAAAGGCTCCCTTCTCGGATAATAAAATTAAAGACATAGAACCAAAAAAAATCTAAATTGAGAGTAAAGGTTAAAAATTATCAAAAACTCTTCTACCGTAAAAATATATAAGTTAATATTACAAAATTTGCATAACCCGGTACTAAGCAAAAACAGAAACATCCGGTCCAACATTTCGTTATTAGAAATAGATTAACAATAACCAGGTTGGAGAAATAACCCCATAACCGTATATAATCATTCTTATAACCGTTTATATTTATTTATTTTATAAATATAATCTAACCAAACTTAACCTACGCTCGCTAACCTCGACTAATTAACAGTAATTTTTTGAATATTTAAATAATAAATTCAGTAATTAAGGCAATTATTTATTATTTAAATAATCAAAGTATTACTGTTTTTAGTCGAGGTTACCTCAACCAATGTTAGTTCAACTGTTCGTAAGTTAAGTTTGGTTAGATTATATCTACAAATTATAAGCAATAACGGTTATATTTTTAATATGTTAATATGGAAAATGTTTAAAATGAACGATATAAAACAGCACGTTAATGTTATTTCTCTAACCCGGTTATTGTTAATATCAATATTTTCTGTTATTTTGAATCGTGCAAATTCCCATTATCGTGTAAATTCTTATTGGATATTAAAAATACATTGATTTTTGGCTCGTTGATTGAGCGGTTTTTTTTTTGGGGGGGGGATTCCGAAAAAATTTAACAAGCTTTATATAACCAGTGTTTTACATAGATATAGTTCTGCTTTCTCTGTAAGGCGTGTTCGTATGCACGCAGGCACCTTTAATATTACACACAAACTATTAAAATGTTACCATTTTTTAAGAAAATGTATTTAAACAATAAGAAAAAACCTTGAATAAACATATATAAGGAAACTATTCTAACGATTCAAATCTATATAACGCAAGGTAGGCTGATCCGTATAAATTCACCGTCTGTCCGCGATTAATGTAAAATAAGAATATTTTCTTTTAAATTTACATTTCCAAAACGGATAGCCCGTAACTCCAAATGTTAACTTACAATGAAAAAATAAAAATAAAAACGTCATCTCAATTAACGGAAAACTATAAGAAACATATTTTAGCAGTGAATTTCATTTGCAGTAACCGAGTAGGTATTTCTTTAAAAAATGTATCTTATTGGAAAATAAAAAGTCTGTAAAACATAATTTCAAATCAGATGTAAAAAAATCAGAAAATATCGGTAGATAATTAGGTACTGTAGTCAATAAGTACGCTTCACTAAAGGTCACGGTTATTAAGAATTACCGCATTCTTCGAATTATAGAAAAATAAACAACAACAAAAAAAACCGTAGTGAAATATGAAATTATTTCCACGCGAAACGCGTGTTTAGTTTAATGTAAACTTTAAATACGTGTAAAAAAAACAAAAACAGGATGAGATAAATATCTGAAAATCTTTATGTAATACTTTATTAAAGCATCTTAATTATCTGGCAAAGTTTCAACACGATCGAGCGATATTTAAATCGCACAGTGCGGTTTTAATAAGATATATTTCGCGTTGTAATAAACATCTCACGGAAAGGACGGCATCGTATGAATCGTTTACATACCGCGAATTTTATTGCGTATTCTAAAAATAAATTATAATCCCTGAAACTTAGAATGAAATTAAGAAAATAAAAACTACAATTAAAATGAAGCCTTGTCTCCTTTAGAACGTACGGTTAAACTACTTTAGATTCCCGTGTAATCGTACCAAAAACGTATTCCGATCGAAGGATTTTTTAAACCGTTTTTAAAGAAATTCATAAATTCCTTTTAAAATTTTTAAAGAAAATTTTATTTTCTTCTCTAACCGTAGAAAAAATTATAGAACGAAATAAATATATAATTAAAATCTAATTTATATCTAAGTAAATAATAACCCAGAAAATTACTGTTCGTGTAAGTCGAATAGCGTTTTAAAACTATTCCGGCGAAGTGAAAACAGTAAAGCATCGATTAAAATGGACGGATAGTATTTTATTAGCGGTAAAAAATGTCCCTATCATTACTTCTTAACAAAGATATAACCGTTTTGATTTAATAAACGGCTATATTATATACTCGATTTACTATCTAAAATTTTTCAGATAATTAAAAAACAGAAGATTAAAAATACTTTAACTGAGAAAATCATACGCTCTGATTGTCGGAAATAAATAGTTAGTAGTTAGTATACGTCGACAGATAGCCGATTAGAGTTAAATATTTTACTAAACGTTCCCGTAGCGACGTTACAGCGTTGTAGTATAATACAAGTAAATCTGTACGTTAAGTTCATAACTTCGCGGGCTACTTTCGTTATCAAACGTAATTATAAATATAATTTGAATTAATTAAAATTTAAATTATAACGACCGATTAAAAAATTATTTAAATTACTTAATTAAGAACGCAATAAATAACGCACGACAATCTCATATGTGTAAATATAAAAGCCTGACGATAATTTTTAATGTAAATGTAATTTAATATGTACATATGACTCAAAATTTTATTACGGTAGAGATAACGCCTCCTGTTACTTCAGAGGTAAGCGAACCGGTAACAGTGGCGGCTCGTAGCTAAAATTAGCGAGGGTGCTGCTCCAGAAAATA
Organism: Lycorma delicatula; assembly: GCF_047948215.1. Classification (NCBI taxonomy): domain Eukaryota; kingdom Metazoa; phylum Arthropoda; class Insecta; order Hemiptera; family Fulgoridae; genus Lycorma; species Lycorma delicatula. Next base: position 7,120,068 of record NC_134462.1, read on the forward strand.
TTGTTCTGGTCCTTTTCAAGGCCACGGTTAAAGTTTTCTGTAAAATAAAAGAACCGAAAAAATGAAACAAATAGCTGGAAATAGGATAATAATATAATTCTACAGTTATTATGTATTTCACTAAATTTAATGTCACTGTCCAATCTGGCAGCCGCCCGCGAACTCATCCTTACGCGAATAAAGTTGCACTTTGCAGATTTTTATATACTGAACTAAGAAGTTCAATCAGGGTAATATAAGTCAGACACACACATAATCGTCATAAATTCGACTTTCAGTTTGGTATTAATATTTTCATATCGCTTAAGTCGGCGAGGTCACCGGATAGGAAGAATTTCTAATAAGACTACTAAACTTCACGATCGCAGTTAACGTGAATCTACGTCACAGCGTTCTCAAAGATCTGCACAGCAAACGTATACGCTCGACTCAAAATTAAGTTGTGAATAGCGCCACATGCAACTACTAAAAAACTATTTCCAACTTTTGAAGTTCTGTAGGAGTATAATGTGGGCGAAGCCGCGACGGACGATGCTTTAATTTTTTTTTTTTTTGTCTTCAGTCATTTGACTGGTTTGATGCAGCTCTCCAAGATTCCCTATCTAGTGCTAGTCGTTTCATTTCAGTATACCCTCTACATCCTACATCCCTAACAATTTGTTTTACATATTCCAAACGTGGCCTGCCTACACAATTTTTCCCTTCTACCTGTCCTTCCAAAATTAAAGCGACTATTCCAGGATGCCTTAGTATGTGGCCTATAAGTCTGTCTCTTCTTTTAACTATATTTTTCCAAATGCTTCTTTCTTCATCTATTTGCCGCAATACCTCCTCATTTGTCACTTTATCCACCCATCTGATTTTTAACATTCTCCTATAGCACCACATTTCAAAAGCTTCTAACCTTTTCTTCTCAGATACTCCGATTGTCCAAGTTTCACTTCCATGTAAAGCGACACTCCAAACATACACTTTCAAAAATCTTTTCCTGACATTTAAATTAATTTTTGATGTAAACAACTTATATTTCTTACTGAAGGCTCGTTTAGCTTGTGCTATTCGGCATTTTATATCGCTCCTGCTTCGTCCATCTTTAGTAATTCTACTTCCCAAATAACAAAATTCTTCTACCTCCATAATCTTTTCTCCTCCTATTTTCACATTCAGCGGTCCATCTTTGTTATTTCTACTACATTTCATTACTTTTGTTTTGTTCTTGTTTATTTTCATGCGATAGTTCTTGCGTAGGACTTCATCTATGCCGTTCATTGTTTCTTCTAAATCCTTTTTATTCTCGGCTAGAATTACTATATCATCAGCAAATCGTAGCATCTTTATCTTTTCACCTTGTACTGTTACTCCGAATCTAAATTGTTCTTTAACATCATTAACTGCTAGTTCCATGTAAAGATTAAAAAGTAACGGAGATAGAGAACATCCTTGTCGGACTCCCTTTCTTATTATGGCTTCTTTCTTATGTTCTTCAATTGCTGCTGTTGCTGTTTGGTTCCTGTACATGTTAGCAATTGTTCTTCTATCTCTGTATTTGAACCCTAATTTTTTTAAAATGCTGAACATTTTATTCCAGTCTACGTTATCGAATGCCTTTTCTAGGTCTATAAACGCCAAGTATGTTGGTTTGTTTTTCTTTAATCTTCCTTCTACTATTAATCTGAGGCCTAAAATTGCTTCCCTTGTCCCTATACTTTTCCTGAAACCAAATTGGTCTTCTCCTAACACTTCCTCCACTCTCCTCTCAATTCTTCTGTATAGAATTCTAGTTAAGATTTTTGATGCATGACTAGTTAAACTAATTGTTCTGTATTCTTCACATTATTCACATTATTAATAATAATAATAATACATAAATAAACCAAGCGAGAAAAATATGACAATATAACGTAAATGAAAATCGCAGTGAGATATATAATATTATAAATGTTACCCTGTTGAAACCCTAATATATATTCTGCGGGTATCTTCTATGACGGATACTAATAGGCAGCTGCAGAAACAAACCATCGCTAGTCACATAGCAAAACAGCTCGTTCTTATTCACCGACCACCCGCCTGCTCGATTCATCCTGTCCCGATCGATTCAATTAAATGCTCCATGCGAGCGAAACACAGATACACAGACAGATTGACACACACACACAAGATTTAACATACAACATCGAATATCTAACGGAAACAAAAAATATCTACACCGTCGAAATCTTTATTAACGGCTAGGTTAGAAACAAAGTTATCGGTTTTTTCCATTTTTCACTCCGATTTTTTGTCGTTAGAAAAAAAATGAAGAGATGCGAAAGAAAAAAAATAGGGTAGAGAACGAGAAGAAAAAAATAATAAATTGTTAGCTAAAAAAACTTCACGGCTAAATAATCACTTAATTTATAACGCGATAAATTTTTAAAGTAAATTACATAGGCCACTTTAAAAAGAGCGGAAAAGAAAAGCGAAAACGTTTAAACCGACTTTAAATTAAATTACTTTAAAACAAAAAGTACGTACAAAGAAATTTCCATTTTACTCTTACTCACAAACTCCTTGCAAAAAAATAAAAAAAGTAGAATTAAGCGAATAAAATGAAAAATCCCGACTGTATTTCGCAAAACTATTGTTTCGTATGATTATCACTCGGTCTTAAAACGTTTAATAAAGTCGTACAAACAAAGCGAAAATATTTACAAACTAAAAACAAAAAAGATATTTTGTTACAGTAATGATCCCGCAGCATCTTATTACACCATCGATGAAAAATAGTTCAAATGAAAACATTACACCGCCTATACAGGTTTTTTTTAAATATATTTTATCTCGCTCCATTTACTTACGCCGGCTGTTTTTATAACGTTACTAGCCGGTCAAGGTTCGCTTCGCTTCTCCTTCCCGTCTACTCAGGAATCCCATTGAGTTTATTATCGTCTAGCTTTTCAAAATAATACTGATAAATATAAATTAAAGCCTGTTGAATTTATAAAAACTATCGGCGTATTGTAATTTCTTCTGAGTAAACATTTTTTTGTAGCACAGAACACGAAACTTTGAGCGATCTAATCTACGCCGATATTAGAATAGCCGGCCCCCTTTTTAAAAATAGTAGTATTTTGCACAGTTTTCAGCGTTATCCATAAACACTACGTAAAGGTAACCGTAATTAGTTTCTTAATATTCTTTTATGTAATGTATCTTAGTCAAGTAGCCGGAGGCAGGTGTAGCCAGTCGCGCGCATCGCGTTATGGTGAGTGTGTTTTGGATGTGCAGCCGCCTCCATCGCACCTTTAAAGCTATTTTTCTTGATAACCAAAACAGATATAAAAAGTAACGAAGAGACAATTTTCGTAAAAAAATTAAATTTCAAATACTACGCGAGCGGTCTCCGAATTTAATTTGACCAAAGGTTTCGTCGTAGTAAATTTTAAATCGGCAAGGAACATAATTCGGTTGTTACCGCAAGCCATTAAAAAGGTCACCGTTTTAAAAGGTTGAACGTTTCCTGGCGGCAATATTCCTATGTTCTTTCCGATATAAAATCTATGTTCGTACAAAATTTCAGCTCAATCGCTCGAGTAGCTTTAGCGTGAAACAATAATAGACTAGTAGATTTATATATATGTATTATAAAAGACGATGTAATCTCGATGGCAGCTCGTAGGTAAAATTAGTGGAGGTGCTGCTCCAGAAAACTTTTTTGTGAACCTTTTCAAGGCCGCGGTTAAAGAACCGAAAAAATGAATCAAATAGTATAGCTGGAAGCAAGATAATCTAATTCTACACTTTAACACGTGCAAGATTATGATTATTTAGCGCAAATAAGCAGATTATGGTTTTCGAGGTTACGGTTATTAAGCACGATGTGCTTAAAACCCGTATTCCGTTTAACCGAATAAATAATAAAATGTCCGCTTAAAAACTCTATAATCCAACGGTGCTTAATTTAAATTTCTATGTACACAAAAACAAATATATAATTATTTTTTATTAATTACCTTCTCTTTCTCCCTTCCAGCCTTTTTTTTAGACGGATTTGACAATCAAAGAGTTCTTGCTTTCTGATCACTACCGAAAAAACAACTAAACCGCTTTCACATTTTTTCTACCGACTAAACTAGAAAAGAGAACGACCAAGGAACGTTCCATACACACGCGGAGTAAAAAAAATAACCTTCCACCAGCACGCCAGGGTCGGCACTGCGGGAGCGACAGTGCGCGCTCTCTCTCTCTCTCTCTCTCTCGCAGCCTCGCGTGGTTTCCTACGGGCGCATGCGCACAACAGCCAAACATCACACCTGGAACTGTGAAGAGCACAGTTCCATTTCGTATCTTTTTCATAAACCGGGGACGGCTACTGACATTAAGCTTAAGGATTATATACTGTACAAGTATAAAGAAAGAATTAAAGAAAAAAGAACTATTACATTAAATGTTATCGATATCGTGTGGAAATAAAAGGTGCTGTAGTTCCACAGTGCCTATACGCGAGCCGCCACTACTTACCTATACCAAATCCACTTAGCTTATAGAGTTAAAGTAAACAAAATGCGCTTACGAGTGTTCAACCGGCCGATTCACAAGCATCTTCTGCATAAAATTTAATGATTATTGTGCAGTATAGATACGGCCGCGTTGTGAATCGGAACTGGTACAAGGAATGTGACTCAGCAGAAACTTGAAATTATTAACACAAACGCAACGTTTGTTTAATCTTAACTCTAAAAGCTAACGGAATACAGTATAAAGTCATTCTGATATTCGAAACCTTTTCACGTCGTACTTGAAGAGAATCATCTGAAAAATGTAAAGCGATAAAAAATTCCCCGTACCGGTATAAATCCTTAACTCGCGCTACGTAATGGTTTCTCAACATTACTTTTCTTATCTTTATTACATTTTTCTCCTTTACGTTTCTCGAGAAGGCTTTTATTTATACCAACGTTGAGCTGTTTTTCACGCCTACTCTATTTTAAATATAAACTTACAAGAAACAAAACCGAATTCAAAAGAAAAAATCGTCTTACATTTTTGTGACTGCTACGGCACCAAATTTAAATGAAGATCCTGGATAAAAAAGGAGTTAAAAATACTAACCGCACCTTTTTATTCGATATGTAATCGAATATGATTTTAGCCTATTTTGAGTAAGGGGGGGGAGGAATAAGCGGGGAAATAACTCCCACATAAAAACTGTTTTCATTATGCAAAAAAAGTCGTTATTAAAACAATTCTCAATAAAACTAATATTATTCAAGTGTAGATGTAATTAATGATCTTTTTTCAAGCGCTCATAGCGAGACAGTTATAGTTCAAAGGCTTTACAATAGCATCGTAACATACAAGACAGATGTTTATAACAAATCTGAATAATAATTACGATTTAAAAACATACTGTAAAAAATAGATAGTATAATTTATTATTAAAATTTGCCTGCTCTAAGAATAGAATAAATTTTGATAAGTACTAATTAATAAATTGAATTCCGACGTATTTATCAATTAAAAATTATGATAAGAGTCTTATCAATAAAAATCACATCAACTGAATCACAGGAAATATAATCTTTGCTCTTTAAAAAAACTTTACTATCTTAATTAATTCACGTGACGTAACTTATTAACACCTGTTACGTCTTAGATAAAAAACAGTATCAAATTCGGTTATCTATTTTATAAAATTTTATTAAATTTAAGAAGATGCATTTTTAAATACCGTTCAATTTGAATTGAAAATCATAAAATAAAATACAACTTTATTTCTCTCACCGGTGGACAAATATTCTACTTTTGATATCGAGCCGAACGCTAAGTTAAATTATCGTAATACTTTAGTCTATACATTAAAAACATACTCGAGTTACTATTTTAATTATTACATACGATTACATTAAATATTTTAATACGGTAGATTAATTTACGTTCGCATGTTATATTGTATTATCTTTCGGTACGTAGATCCAAATACATATTTATATATTTACAAAACCGGTTACTGAAAAGTAAAATAATAGAGAAAAATGTTATAAAACCCGTTAAAGTGAAAAATTAAAATCTGAAACTAGATGCGCATTTTGACAAGTAAACGGTTATTTTCAACAGATAAAATTAATACAAAGAATAACACGGAAAAGAGAAAAACAAAAGAAAGAAAAAATAAAGTTTATTAATGAAAGTTACAAAGATTAATAAAAAAATTATACGCAAAACAGAAACTGATAGTCATAGCAGGAAATGAAACAGAAGAGATCAGCATTAGAAAAAGTAACAGGCAATGTAGAGGGAGTAAATAAAAAATAATATATACGCAGATGACTAAACAGTATCGGCTTCCACCGATGGAAAAATTGCAGTTCATGACTGTACGAGTACGTAAAGAATTAAAAAATAAACGAAGAGTCATGAGACTTCCTAAGAAGTATCCTTCTTTGTTAGGTAAAATTATAAAACAAGAAGTCGGTAGTAAGTAATTTTCCTTATTTGGTTTGGCGACTGGAATAGAAGCTCTTTGGAAGAGAGATATTACGTATCGGTAAAAGAGCTTATGAAAAGAAATAAAAGAATTGCTGATGCAAGAAGAATACTGATAGAACTAAAGAAGAGATTTTCTAACATGTTTTTTGCGGAAACATATCGAATTGTGGACGGTACAAAAGAAGAACGACGAGTTTTTAATTTTTCTGAGGTGGGGTTGTGAATAAGAATGAAATATTAAATCGCGACAGGCAAAATTAAAAATAAAAATGTTTCGAGAGTAGAAGAGGAACATAAATCAAAACCAACAGAAAGACAGATTCATCGAGTTTACGGAAGTTGTTAAATCGGCGTTAAATAATATTTTAAGAATAAAAATTCTCAATTCAAAAAACGTACTAACGTTTTTTTTATCTAATAGGTTCCATAACTGAAACCTTCTATGCAATATTACATAAATCCTAAAATTAAATCTCTTGACGGAAATAAATTAGGGATTTTTGAATATTTTAATAAAATCCATATTCACAAATCATTTCTGAAAATGTTATAACCAGTCTGAACAAAAACTCTATATTTCTTAGCGATATATAGTAGTATATATACAGTTAATATGCATCGCTCGCAGCGATTACAAAAAAAAAACACTGGGGACCAAAAAAAAAAAAAGGTAAGAGTTCTTCTGTTATGAAACTGTGTGCCTTAACATACGCTTCATAATCAGTACAAGGAAATTCATTCGTATTTCATAAAAGTTAAAAAAATTTAAAAAATAATTTAAATTTAAATGAAATTTTTTTGTACCTTCGTGAAATTTTCTCAAAATTATTGAAAATAAATAACACCTCAGTCACAAGCTATGCGATTTCATAAACATCTCATAAAGGAACAAAAACGATTTCAAGTTTTATTCAAGATGGAATGATGAAATGTAACATTTTGATAAAATTAAAAACCGTTATTTTGTGACAAATTAAACTCTTAATTTTTGAAATTAACAGAATTTAATCAGATCGGTGTTGAAGAATCGGTTTTGTACGTCAGATCCGAATCTGACCTGGTAAAATCGAAATTACAAAGATCACTTACAGTCGATATTTGCAGCGTAAAACCACTCCCGGGTAACCTCAATTTCTTGAAATCAAATTTTAAAAATAAGCAAATTAAAATACTTTAGCGCAGTTCTCCGCAAGAAGACCGACTTTTCATTTACGACGCCCTAAACATTTCGCAGTAAGAAACGTACTGATTTTTGGAATTCAATGCACAACATACGTTCAATAACGAGTAAACCCTACGCACAAGCATCAACTCTCACCAATGAGACTCGTAACATAAACGCATATGAAAAATACATCGCTACACAGTCAACACGAGATTATGTTGTCTGTTATCGACCTAAAATTGGACGTAACTCTCTATTAATCTTCATCAAATTTTCACGTGTAATGTATCTGAAATATTACGTATCTAAATAATATCTTAAATATACAGCAAGTAGTTACGGAGATTTTCGATCCACAAAATTTTATATATAGGCCTCTACATAAAAAATTAATTAATATATATATATATATATATATATATATATATATATATACATATATAAGGAAACTACAAATTAAGTGAACGGTAGTTTTGTATTTCTCAAACCTCAAAACATAAATAAAATTTATTTTCTACCCCCAATCCCACCGTGCGACCGAAAGTAATAACGTACTTTTATTCGAAAAGTCCGTAAAAAAAATTGTCATCCCAAACACAAATGCTTCGGAATTATTTAATTTCTTAATCATTTTAATAAAACTTGAACATAGTAGCAAACATTTCTAGTACCGATTATAAGGAAAATTTAATTTGTGATAATCTATCTTTCACTCTTTTAATAATTAATCCCAAGAGCATTTAAAGAGCTTTGAACTTCTACACCACCGTGTCTCATCAACCGCTTCAATCTTTTAATATTAAATTTAATTGCTTACATTTATAATATTGAACGTCAAATCTTTTCTTTTTCCTTTCACTATTCAAATAATTAGGCTAATACGATTACCTAACCGTATATCTGATAAGATATTCGCTTATCCTATCGGCTTTCGTTTTATTGTGTTCTAAGTATTTTAATAACCGTTCAAACTGGTTGTCTATTGCTATGATTTTACCTTCAACAATCTATATACGTAAACTGTGATGGCCATCATATAGTGGCCTAAGGCATTTTTTCTATTTTAAACCGATACACAATAATCATTGCGTAGCAAAAATAAAATTAGTAATCGATTTTAATCCTTTTTATAATTTTAATTATACAAAAAAAATCAACTAATTTTTAAAAAACATCACTTATAAATCGAGTGTATAAAACTGCTTTCGATTAAAACAAGTAAAAAAATTTAAAAAATTGTCAAAGTACAGTTGATTACGGCTTTATAAATAATGGAGTAACGGTCAACAATAGTAAAGCTTACTTAAATTTTCTTAAAATATGGAATATTAAACATGCGATTAAATGAGCATGGATAGAAAAAAAATAATAGGCAGTATACGAAAAGAGCTTTTTAAACCGACTTATAACGTACTTTTAAAGTTTAAATGAGAAAAAAGGAAAAAAATAGGCTACTCATACTCTTAAGCATAATGCGCTATGAATATAACGAAAAAGGCAATTCCTAGGGAATCGAACCGGGTTTTAAAAATTTTGGCCCGTGACTTTAGAACACATAATTCATGACGGTCAATACAATATCTCGGATGAGAGCCGAATGATTATGGTTTAACATGTATCAAAACCTCAAGTAGAGTTTTTGGTACAAATAAAATTTAACACGGGTGAAATATATTAATTATTAATAACGATCACTAACAAACTGATCCCTGCAGGCCTAAAATGAGCTCATTAGGATAAAAGAGAATAAGGTTTCTACATAATTTATAAAATGAATACTTTTATACAGGAGTGTATCTCGAAGTTGTCCCTGGACTTTCATAACATATTCTACTCGTGAAAATAACGGAAAAAATTCGTATAAACGTATGTCCTAAAATACTTCGTTTGAGAGTTACGGTGAATTTAAATTAAAATACACCTGAAAATCGAATAAAATAAAGCAGAACTGTATTTTCAGTAGTTTTTGAGAAAATATGGAGTAAAACCAATAAATTGGGGTGTAAAACCCTGCGTTTTAAGTTTGACGTAAAATAACTTCGTTAAACGGGTAATAAACAAAAAACTTTTAAATAAAACTCGTAAAGAATTTAATTCTGAACAAAACGGTGTAACAAAAGTTAGAAAAAAGCTTGAATTTTATTTAGAAAGTACACTAGAACAACGCGCATTACGTACCAGTTTATAATAAATGTTCAAAAATGAGTCCGCCATTCAACAAACTTCTTGGCGCGCTTTTGTACTGCTTTTTTTGTTCTTTTTATTTCTTCAGGGCTCTCCTTATGTTGCTCAACCGCAAACATAATGCGGACAATTTATTCTTCGCGACAATGTATTTTTGTTTTGTATACAATATTTATCATCCACCTCCCAGACGCAAAAATCTAAAGGTATTATAATTCAAGCGATCTCGGTGGACAGATACGTGGATCTCCACGACCGATCCATTTCTCAGGGAAATCGTGATTTAAGCGAGCGGAAACGGCACATGAGAGGCGTAGGCGCGTCATCGTGCTGGAAGTATACTTTCCGTCTCGGAGCTAGAAGAATATCATCGAGCAGTTGCGGCAATACTTGTCGAAGAAAGTGCAAGTACAACTCAGAATTTAAGCAACCGGATAATATGAATGGTTCAAAAGGCCGATTGTGAAGAACAACGCACCATACATCGATGCAAAATCGGTGTTGAAAATTGCCTTCCACCGTTTCATGACGATTTACTTCTGCCGGTGTACGATCATACGCGCAAATTGTTGACGCCATCTCGAGTTAAGTTTGCCGGTAAACAGTAAAGTTGACGTTTTGTTTTCCACAAGTTGCAGAAATCCAAGCGACGCGGAGCGTCTCTTTAATTTAGATGTTGAACCGGCTGTTTACGATAAAGCTACAAGTTGTTTTGTTTAAATATCTTCTAATGCGAAACTCCGATCCGCTTTGAAATACGTCGTGGCCTGGACTGCATCGATAATAATTTCATCCGTAACAGCGTCGTGTTGAACAGATCGCTCGTAGTCTGTACGAGTAGTGAACCCGATTCCCGAAGACTGCGAAAAGTCGCGCAAATGTTTTGGGATGTGCGGAAAACGTATTTCATATTCTACTGCAGCAGCGGTAGCATTACCGTTATACACACCCAAAATGAATACGCTATCGGCGTATTCCTCTGCAGTAAAGAAGTACGGCATTACTGCAACGGCAAACCGATCGCGTTCAAACCAGAATTCAAAGAAAGCCTTTGCTAACGACAGCACAGTACACAGTACCCGATATACGAGTACATAATGCAAATTACAGAACGATTTAAACATTAATTAATAAACATTGTTGATCAGCTGTTATTTTATTGCCGACTTTGAAACGATAATTTTTTAAATTATTTATTGTTTTTTGTCGTAAATAAAAAAAAAAATTATCTATTTAATGTTTATTTATTTATTTATTTTTAATCTACAATTATGTAATTTCCAGTTTTTTAATTTTTTAACAGTAATTTTTTTGTTTTTACAAATTTTTCCGACGCCAAAAAAAATTTGGCTTTTGTTTACATTAAGTAAGTAATTTTCTGACAAATGTACTAAATGTACTGTTTCTAAATAAAATTCGAATTTTCTAACTTTTCTTTGTTTTATTCAACTCATCTTATACCGTTGTGTTCAGAGAATCGTGTAGATTCTTTACAAGTTATGCGTGTTTTTTACCAATTTAAGAAAGTTATTGTACGTCAAACTTAAAAAAACGTAGTTTTCTATTCCAATTTAATTGTTTTCACCCCGTAATTCTTAAAAACTACTACAGATACAGTTCTGGGAGCTATTTTATTCGATTTTCAGGTAAAAAAACCATAAGAAATCACTTATTCTGCCCCTTAATTAATTCCTAAAAATTTCACCGGACGTTAAATTTTAACGTCTTATTTCACCGAACTAAGTGAAATCCGACCGAAATCTTTCACTAGTCGTAACGCGGAAACGAAGTATATTATGACAAATATAAACTTTTTTCATTATTTTCACGAGTAGAATAGGTTATGAAAATTTAGGGAGAACTTCGTGATACACTCTGTATAAGCAATACAGTATCTGATATTGTATACCGGATGCATAAGAAAAAACCATCCTATAAGAATTCGGTAGGTAGTAGCTTTTAAACGTATATACCAAATAGAAGCCTCTATAACCACAGAAAATCATTAAAAACTGCAGCGCTGGGCAAACCTTTAACGGCTGTAGAGAGGGTGCTCATAAACCACCTAATCACTTACTCCTACATTCTTCGTCCTTCCACTTCATCTTGATGTTATCCACTAAATGGCATTTTCTTGGTTTTCTATTTCTACCTCTAACCGTTCTTCCCGTAACAAACACGACAATGAAATAATAACCTTCTATACGAATACCGACTTATCCATAAAAGAAAAAGAATCATTAATATCCGTCCTTCTTTACCGGTTAAGCCGATTCCATACTATTACGAAGACAACCGAAACAAACAATTATACATAATTATAAAAACAAACATAACACGGGCTGAAAAAATATTACAAGATGTACGCAGTAGCGTGTAAAGTGAATTCCAAACGGAAAGAACAAAAAAAAATGGATTCTACCCAGGAAATAAAAAGGAAAACGAACAAAAGAAACTTGTTTATGAACGGAGAATATAAGACGGGTGAAAAAAAAATAGTACACGGCTGAAATATGAGAAGGAAAATTAAAAATGTCGGGAACGGTAAGAAACAGGGAGGACTAAAATCGATACGGAAGGACCTTCATCCGACAACAGCGGATCGACTGTGCCGAAGAATAAATTAAAATACAGTAAAAAACATTACAAACATACTATTCTGTTTTTCTAAAACCGCATTATTATATAAATATTTAGGTTACTCGGTGGATGACGTAACACGTGAAAACTAATTCCGTAATTTGAAACGCTTTTAATTTCACGAAGGCAGTTAAATATCTTACTGAAACCGCATATCAGCTGACGGATTATACCGTACAAAAAAATACCTCGAACCAATCGAGCGACTCAAATATGATAATGTCTTTTCACTCGGTGTCATGATTACAGTTTTGTTTTACACGCTTCATACAATCTCGTCATTACCGGTCAATTTATGTTATTTTAGCGAAGTCATGTAGCGTCCACATCAGATTTATGAACAAATTACGTATACTAAATTCGGATTTAATATTTGTCCTAAATTAGAAATTCATTAAAAAAAAATACACGTAGACGAAAAATGAAGCGCTTTTTACCTTTAATAAGCGTTTCTTATTCAATACGATACGGAAAATAATTTGCTTAAGGCCTGCGTTGACTTTTGTAAAAACACCCTGACGTACACACGGACAATTCCAGATTCAAAAAACGAATCTACCACTGAATAAAACAAATAAATGCAATCGCTTTAACGCTCGACACATAAATTTCTTTAAAAAAGACTGCTGCAAAATCTTAATCAAAAAAAACATCGCAACTCCTCTTAACTGCTTGAATAAATTCTATTGATGATATCCTTTCGAATAAAACTTCAAACCGCTTTTTTAACATCAAAATAAACTGATCTTAAAAAGTACTAGAGTACAATCTAATTTAAATAATTTTTATTTTTATTTTGTAATATGAACTTCTTTAATATTCTTGAATTTAAAATATACATTATAATTCATAGATAACTTATTAACACGTACTTACCGTTTATTCTTCATTTTCTTCATGTCAAGCGCTTTCACAGGAAACGTAAAAAAATGAAACACGCTTAATAAAAAACATAATCTGAAAACCTGATGAAGTAGATATCTCCGCGAAAGCGCTAACTGTGAAGGAAAAGAACAAACAGTACATGATAATTACTTCTTATAAATAATTATAATGTGATGCTAAATAAGCAATTTCACATATATATGTTTTCCAGTCGATAAACGAAACTCAAATTGTAATCATAACCTTATAACTGAAACCTGTCTTAGTTATATACTTGTTCATAACTTCAATTTAACTCTAAGGTATACCCAATTTAAATTATTCTTTTCATATTTGACAGCATTATAAAAATCGCTTCTATCTTTTACACAAAAATTCTTTATATAATTTTAACATCCATATATATATATATAAACATGACTATATTTTTAAATAAAGAAGAATAAACAAATATAACCGTAAAGGAAATTAAAAAAAAAAAAAATCTAATTAATAATTAAATATATATCGTAATTTATCAAACGTCGATCTTTACTTAAAGATTAAAATTTTCTAGATATGGTGAAAATACGGCATCAAATTCAATTTGGAATAAATCATAACAAATTTTATTAAAAGAAATACGTTAGTAAAATAGTAAATAATTTTGGAATCTGAAAGATATTCTTAAAAATACTTCTACGATGTACAATGTGCTTAATAACGAAAGCTAGGATTTAAAAAGATACGAAGAGTAAAATTTGAAGCAAAATTAAGCTAGCATCCAAGAATTTAATCGTATAAAGGACTAAAAAGAGTAAATAAGATAATAGAAGGTAGATTAAACTAAATAAAACCGAGGCTTAAGGATACAAGAGATATCCTCCTTACCTTTAAAGAATAGAACACAGGGTGTGAAAATACAAAGCACCTACCTTAAATAGCTATAATAGAGAGGTTATCTCTAAAGTAAAGACCGTTTTGTTGTAAAACAAATTATTCTGAAAACTTTACTTTTTAATTTTTATTTCTCTTTAACTACATAAGTTATACTAGTCTCTATTTAATCGCCGCATGAATTAAAGACATTTATCGCAGCGATACACCGGCTTCGATATACCTCGTCGTATTTTTCTGCCTCCAGTCCATTTAACAACTGATTAACAGCATTTTTAAGTTCATCGTCACCGGCGAATCGCTTACCGCTCAAAAATTCTTTCCATTTCCCAAACGAATGAAAATCAGAAGGAGCTAAGTCCGTACTGTATGATGGCTGATCGTAAATTTACCATCCATTTCTCGGTAAATCACGTGTCGGACCCGCAACATATGGACGTGCATTATCGTGCAGCAAGACGACGCCGTCGGTCAACCGCCCGCGTCACCGGTTTTGAATGGCGCATCGTAACTTATGTAAAAGTTTCGCAGTAGGTTTTTACATTTATAGTCGTTCCAGGCGGTGTGAAATCGATCAGCAGTATGCCAAACCGATCCCAAAAGAGTTTGGCCATCGGTTTGCGTCCAAATGGCTGTAGCTTGACTTCTGTCGGTCTGGTCGGTGATTGAGAATGACGCCATTCACTTGACCGCCGTTTTCTCTCGGCGTGTAATACGAAATCCATGTTTCATCGCCGGTAACGGATTAATTAAGGAACTCGTCACCTTTTTCCGTACAGCGCAACAAAAATTCCAAAGCAGATCCCGTTCGGATTTGTTTGTGACGTTCCGTTAAGACGTGCGGTACCCGACGTGCTCAGACCTTTTTGAAGCTTAAATGGTCACGAACAAGCGACCGATAACTGCTCTTGAAACATCAAGAAAACGAAGAGCCGGGTCGGAAATCGTTGAGCGAGGATCTTTTCTGATTTCATCATCGACGCGTTTCAACAAGTCCTCGGTGATTATCGAGGTCCTCCCCGAACGTTCTTCATCGTGCGCATTAATTCTCTTATTTCTAAACCTTTCGTACCGTTTTTGAAGTTTCTTTCATTCATTACATTATCGCCGTACACAGCAACCGACCGCCTATGAATTTCAGCCGGCTTAACGTTTAGATGGTTTAAAAAACATATGATTTCACGTATTTCACAGACAGCGGCATCGATTTTCCTATTCATTTTATAACGTAAAACTCACACGTAATCAAAAGTACTACAACGCGCCAACTTCCAGACCGCAATGCTGTGTACATTGCTAGCGTGGCCATGAACGTCAAAGGTTCGCCGACCTTAAGGAGAGAAATTTCCCAGCGGTCTTTACTTTAGAGATATTCCTCGTAGAAAGCTTCCTCTTCATTAATGCTATTTAGCTTGCCGAGCTAAAATTTCTTAATTTTAGTTATTTTAAAAATAACTATCTTAATAACTACTCCTGTGTAAAACATTTATTATTAAAAATGACCATT